>NC_092804.1:66752945-67406517 GCF_040954645.1 Diabrotica undecimpunctata | reverse complement strand
ACTTGTAATAATGGCAAGAAGAGAAGTGAGTGCTAGCGAATTTAGAAGGTAAGTTATTACTGTTTATTTTTACAATGTTTTATACATAGATCATTCAATTTTAGAATGACGTATGAAAAGCAACAGAAGTACTTGCAACAATTTATAGACGATATAGATGAGGAAGTAGACAAAAATATCGAAAACCAGGAATCAGATGAGGACTATGTTTCGCAAAGCAAACCGGATGGAGATGAAGCTTCTGACGTAGAGGACGTTTTTACTGATATCAATAATAATATTGAAATCGATACCGACGGCGACGATAGTATTGATGAAGATTTTGACGATTTTCAAGAAAGTTCTTCCCAAAGTGATGTTCTGGTTGCAAAAGATAAAACGATTTGGCAACGAAAACCGTTTACTGCAAGTCGAACACTGAAACGTAACCTTTTGCGTGAAAAAACGGGCCCAGTACGTTCTACTAAAACTCTTTCGATTAGAGATACATTCAAATGTGTTTTCAGTGACGTAATGTGTGACATAATTATAAGCGAAACCAATCGAAAAGCTAATAGCGTTTGTGAAAAGTATAATGTTGAAAACCCCGACAAACCTCGAAATGTTTGGAAGTCACTCACAACAGAAGAATTTGATGCATACTTAGGTATTCTTATTACAGCAGGAGTACGGCATTCAAATTCAGAGCACTCGAAAGATTTATGGAAAACAGACTCTCATCCTTTGTACCGAGCAAGTATGGGCATAAATCGCTTTTGGAGCATCAGCAGATTCTTACGGTTTGACAATGACAAAACACGTGCAGAACGTTTGCAAAATGATAAAGCTGCAGCTATTACAGATATATTCCATCTTCTTCTCAATGATAATTTACGTCGTAACTATGTACCGTCGGATTCTCTTACTGTGGATGAACAGTTATTTCCTTTTAGAGGTAGGACACGTTTCACGCAATATATGCCAGCAAAACCTGCCAAGTATGGCATCAAGGTTTGGTGGGTTTGTGACGCCAATAATTCGTATCCACTTACTGGACAAATTTATACTGGAAAAAATTCGACTGGACGTGAAACTAATCAAGGTGAACGCGTAGTAAAAGATTTGTGTTACCGATACAAAAATTCTGGACGAAACATAACAATGGATAATTTTTTCACAACTCTTCCACTAGCCCGGCTCCTGTTTTCTTGGAATTTATTATTAGTTGGTACTTTGAAAAGAAACAAACCATATATTCCACAAGAAATGCTGCCTTCGCCAGAGCGTGAGCCTGAATCGTCATTACACGGATTCAGTGCTTACACGGATTCAGTGCAGATCGTGTTACTATTTGTTCATATGTACCAAAAAAGAAAAAAAGAGTTATCTTGCTGTCAGCAATGCATGACAACGATAATGTAAGTGGCCCAAAAAATAAACCTGAAATAATTCAGTTCTATAATATAACTAAAGGAGGCGTAGACAACATGGACAAAATGGTTTCTCATTATTCCACTAAACGCAGAACTTTGCGTTGGCCAGTAGCCTTCTTTTACAATATCCTAGACGTAGCTTGCCTAGCAACCTATATAATTTATACAGAGAATAATCCACAGACTTCTACTGAAACCAGTAAGCGTATAATTTTTCTACAAGACTTAGGGAAACAACTAGTGATGCCTGCTAGATCTAAAGTACCAAATGTATACCGAAATTTTTCTTCAAGGTCAGGAATTGAGTGTATGTTAGGAAAACCTCGACCTACAGATTCAAGTAATACTGCAGAGTCATTACCACTTCGAGATTCCACTGGACGCCTCAAAATTGTTGGAAACTGCTACATTTGTATGTCTTTAGCGAAAAAGCGGCTAAGAAAGACACGAAAATCATGTAATGTTTGTAATCGTCCACTATGTAACGAACACTCAGTAAATATAAGTAAGTGTGGACAATGTGTTTAAAATGTAACTTTTATTTACCTTTCCATATCACTTTTATTATAAAAAAAACTAGACAGAGCTTCATAATTTACTAAACATTAGTGTTACCCGGGTGCCACGGGTGTGGACGTAATGGTGTAAAAACTTTGACAGGTAATTTTAATATATTATATGCATTTTTTTCTTTGGTTTTTATTATAAATCTCTTCGTTCTAAATAATTTTAGGAATAACTAGAAGCTCGAATAAAAATATTTATACTATCGTCAATGATTCAGATAAAACAATTACCAAGGATACCCAGGTACCTGGGTATATACACAAAGGTTAAATAGCTTTTGGATGTAATTGCTCCAGTGAAACAATATTTCCTTCATATCAGTAATAATATCTCCTTTACATTTTTAAGGATATTCGTTCTTGTGCTTTTTCTAGAATCTGTCATTTCTTTGATTTTTTTATGTAAATTAAAGCTAGACTTTTTACCCAGATCTTCTATTTCCTTGCATCTGTCGGAGAGCTAGCTCTCTTTTGTCTCTCGAATATTTTCTTTCCAATGTTTTTCTGAATTTCTTTGTATTTATTCAGGTCTTTTGCTTTATGTTTTCTTCGTTCTTCCATAAGTTTAAGAATTTCTACTGTCATCCAAGGTTTTGTTTTTTTTAAGTGATTTAAGGGTTTCTTTTCAAACTGACACAAGGGCATGTTGAATTTTTCCCCATTTTTGATCAATAGTTGGAGTTTCTGCATTATCTTCTGTGACTTTCCTTAAGTAATCGTTTATTTTAAATTTCGTTTCTGCATATGTGTTTTCTTGTTTGAGCTGCCTTGTATCCATGATTTTCTTGGAGCTAGGGTGCTTTACATTCTTTAGTTTCACTCTTATCGACAAAACAACCGGTTTGTGATCGGAGGATAGGTCCGCTCCTGGAGAAGATTTGGATGATATTATTAAATTTCTATATCTTCTGTTGACGATAATATAAGCTATTTGATTTCTGACTATTTTGTGTTATTGTCAGCTGGTGACCTCCATGTGTATAATCTACGTTTAGGAAGTTTAAACAAGGTATTTGCAATTCTGAGTTTCTCATTAATACAGAAATCAACCAGACGATCGCCACGTTCATTCCTCTCCCCGAGTCCATATCGCTCCACGCAATTCTTTACTTCTCCTTGACTCACTTTAACGTTTAAATCCCAGAATATAATATTTATATCATGTCTTTTAGTGAGCTTTAAGACATTGCCAATTTGTTCATAGAAGTTCTCTATGGTGTCCTTATCATTGTCTTTAGTGAGTGCATATACTTGGATTATATTTATTTTACGTTTTAAATGAGAGTTGAGAGACAGCATCAATACTCGATTAGAGTAGGGAACAAAGTTACAAACAGCTTTTTGAGAATTCTTATCTATATATAACTATAATGCCAACTCAATGCCTGTGATTGGAGTTGTTGTGACCGGAATAATACATTGTTCCATTTTTAGTGTTACATTTTCTTGATTCAGACCATTGTATATCACTATATTAATCTTCATGCACATTTCCAACACAGTGTTATCTAGTTTGCCAGATTGGTATACACTTTTTACGTTCCATGTTCCAATTTTAAAGGGTGGAGTTATTATTATTTGTTGAATAGGGATTTGCCGTGATGACGACCTCAAAGGCACTGTCGTCTAAATCTGATTGTCCTCTCCTGCCGGATTTAGGAATCCGAGCGCCGTGATCATTAAGTAAATTATCGAGTTGTGGGTCCATAATAATTTTTACTTAGAATATCCATGCGGACCTTTAATGTGGTAGCCATTCCGTGGCTTTCTACATCTCAATGCCGTTCACTAATTTAGCTTTTCCGCTTTCTGAGTTAATTTCTCCAGGGCACTGAAGTGCCCAACCACGTGTCGGTTCTTCCACCCGTATCTGTTGACCTACAAGTGGGGATTACTTGTACCGGTAATCGTTCGGTTAATTCAAAACTTGTAGTATCCAATAATATACCGATCCAAGATTATTTCCCTTACGCTCTATCTTGGTACTGGTGATGCCGCTGCCCGACAACAGAGTAGCTTATGGGAAAGACAACTTTGGTAATTGGATGTGATAATGAGTCTAGGACATAATTTCTCCTAGGTACCAGGAGATTGGGAGATAATTATGGCACACGAGGGCAGGATCCCATCCCTGAAGTAGATCTATTTTCTACCACGAACGTAAAAGAGTATCTACCTGCTACTTTCAGCCATTGAAGTCATGATATTTTAATTGCTTTTAAATATTTTTAGTCCGTTCTATATATTTTAAACTTGAGAATTTGTCTTTCTCATCTGTTTTCGGTTTTATTGTATTCGCTGTTTTTTGTTCACGATCCATGTTTCGTAGTCATATAGTAGTGTTGATCTTATATTATTGGAAATACTTTTTGTTTCAATTTTCATGATAAATTTTTGGATATCAATAAACTGTTTAAGGATCCTAACATTATGTTTAGTTAATCTTAAATCAATTTCTGCAGATTATTCAATTTAGTTGTTAATTAATGGGCTAAATATACATAGTTGTCGATATACTTAAATACTAGTTTTTTGAAGTTTAAGTGTTCTCTGACTACTATATAATTATTAGTTAGTTTAACATTCTATTCAGTTCTTCCTATTTTCTGTCCAATAACACTTACACTACAGTGACACTCATGACTGCGGTTAAGTGAGATTCAAGCTTTCTTAATAATATACACTGTGTGTCAGCCAAATGGAATAAATTAGCTAATAAATAAAGGGGGAAGTATTCGAAAAAACGGTCGAACACGTCGATTAGTATTTATAGTTGCCCATTTTTGTCCATAAAATTTTTTAATACCGGGTGTATCAGATAACGGTGGCCAATATCAACTTGTTTATTTTAAGTACAACACTCTGTATATTAATTAATTTTTAGATTTCTTAGATTATTTTAGACATTTTTTGAATAAAATTTCCTATACCTATCTTTGACTGTTTCGGAAATATTAAGTAAAATGCAAAAATTCACATTTAGAAAAGAAAATTATTTATATGTCGAAAGTTGCTACCACTGTCTTAATACTTCTTGCCCATTTAGGTCTTGGTAATGATAAAGTGACGGTGCATATGCATAGGTGACGATCGCATAAAACGCGTGAAAACTTTTAAATACCTTGGCACCACAATCAATGACCAATCGGATCCACAACAAGAGATAAAAACCCGAATACAAATGACAAGACAAGCTTTTGTGAAATTCAGACCGCTCCTATGTAATCAAAACCTAAATTTCGAAATACGCTACAGAATGGTCAAGTGCTACATATGGTCCATCTTGCTTTATGGCATGGAAACGTGGACTTTGAAAAAAACATCTATCAACAAACTTGAAGCATTTGAAATGTGGTCATTAAGAAGAATGATGCGCATACCTTGGGTGGATAGAGTTCGAAACGATGACGTCCTTAAGAGAGCCGGCGTGGAAAGAGAACTAAAAAACGCAAGATTGGTTACCTTGGGCACATATTGAGAGGAGCAAAATATGAAATACCACAGTTAATGCTACAAGGTAAGATCGAAGGTAGGAGAGGAGCCGGCCGCAAACAATTATCCTGGTTAAGAAATATTAAAGAATGGACAGGAATACACAATACAGGCGAGCTGTGTCACGCCGCCAAGAACAGAATTCTAGTAATGAGATAGTCGCCTACGCACTTTGGTATATGGCATGCAGGGACGTATTTATGGGGGGGGTTTAGGGGGTTCAAACCCCCTCCTTGCAGTCCATGCAAAACTATTACTTTTAATCCAATATTACATGTATAAAAAATAAAAATAAATTAATGAGTCAGCGCACGGATGCTGTCGGTCCGCAGTAGCAGCGTAGATACAGATAAACTAATACCTATTAGAATTAGAACGCTATTAGTAGTTATATCACCGTACACCTATTCCAAATAGTAGGTTCACTCTTTTGATCTCGGCTCTTGCCGAAAGATTTTTTGCCGGTAGTCATAAATGATATTGAACGCTCCGCAAATACATTGAACGGTGCCTGAACGATAGAAATTTAGAGAGGACTGACCGGTGAGAATTTGGTAGGTACGGGGCGTGAGACGACGGGGGCAGGTAAACCGGTGCTAAATCGAGAGTGACCCAACTTATTTTATCACTGAACGGTGGTTATATATGAGTCGCAGTCTAGTGCTGTCTGTCTAGTGCCAGTCTTGTTTGTCGGCCGGCCGGTGCATATGGATTTGTGTATTGTTTTCTTTATTTTGTTGCTATCGTACAAGTACAAATCCAGTAAACTGTTGTATTTGTCGAAATTTTTGTGGTGTTTGTGTAAGTATCTACAGTGTCGTTACGTATATATAGATAATATAATAATTATTATTTGGATATTGCTTAATATTAATGTTTTAGTGAAAGAAGTATGAAACGAACTTTACAGCAGTCGCTTTTGGGATTTTTTCCAAAGAAGGGGAAAACTAATGATGAACCGAATCCTCAAAACGATAAAATCCTAACTACGCCGAGTATGGATATTAGTACAGATGGGGATGCTCCAACTCCCTCCACCTCAGATAGAAACAGAGAACCAAGCAATGGTAAGTTACTTTAATTTTAATCTCTCACCATTTTAAAGCATTTTTTTTAGCTGGTCTGGATTCTGGTATGGACTACGATTTTGGTAAATATTTATCAAATAATCCAAAAAATGACGAAGAAAAATTAACAGTTTTAAAAGAAACTTGGACCCCTCCAGAGACTTTTAAGTTCCCCGTCTGTGGTAAAAGAAAACTTTGTTTTCAACGTCATTGGACCCAAAAGAATCCATGGTTAGTATATTCAAATATGTTACAAGGATCATTATGCAAAATGAGCGTTTTATTTGGACAGACCGAAGGTGGTCGCGGTGATCAAAAACTTGGAAGTTTTGTCACAAAACCATTTAATAACTGGAAAAAAGCTCTGGAAAAAATGGAACATCATCGAAATACAAATTATCATAAATATGCTGTTGAACGGGCAAGAAATTTTGTAAGCGTTATGGAAGGTCAAACTCGTGATATTACAGAGTCGTTTAATGAAGAAAATAAAAAAATTGCCCGAGAAAATAGAGAGAGGCTATGTGCCATAGTGGACACAATCTTATTTTGCGGACGGCAGGAATTGCCTTTGAGAGGAAATCAAGACTCTGGTGAAATCGGTATTATAGATCCTCTACATAATGACGGTAATTTTCGTGCACTACTTCGTTTTCGTGCGCAAGCTGGTGATGAAGTACTTAAAAATCACCTTATTTCTCAAAGCAATCATTCTCGGGCTATGTACACATCGTCCGTCATTCAAAATGAAATTATTGATTTGTGTGGAAATGCTGTTCAGGAGCAAATAATAAATAGAGTGAAACAATCAGGTTTCTTTGCTGTACTTGCTGACGAAACTCAAGACATTTCGCGTCACCAACAACTCTCACTTTGCCTTCGGTATGTAGACTGCTCTTCTGGAAAGGCACTTATTCGAGAGGATTTCATTGAATTTATACACGTTGATGAAGTAACAGGATTAGCTCTAGCTACGACAATCATCGATAAACTTAAGTCGTTTGGATTAGATTTGGAGAATTTAGTTGGCCAGGGCTATGATGGTGCGGCTGTGATGAGCGGACGATTTAAAGGAGTAAGAACAATAATCATGGACAAATATCCTCGAGCACTATTCGTACACTGTGTGGCGCACACATTAAACTTAGTTTTGGGTCATTCATGCGAGATCCCTGCAATACGAAACTGCATCGGAACTATTAAAAGTATAATTAACTTCTTTCGGCAATCTGCACTCCGGGATGGACTTTTAAAAAGAACTGCGGACGAGATTGAAGCACCTCATTCAACGCTTATCTCGCTTTGTGAGACACGCTGGACAGAAAAACATACAGCCGTCGAAAGATTTGCTGAGATGTTTTCTGTAGTAAATTCCGTGCTTCAAGAACTTCAAGAATCTGGAAGGGAAATTGCAACCCAAGCTTACCAGTTACAAGTCGCAATGGAAAACAGTCAATTTATAGTTTCACTAACTATTTTAAGGAAGGTTTTCTCCTATACGTCAAGCTTAAACCGAACCCTACAAAAAGTCAATGTAGATTTAACCGACTCTTGCAGTTACGTAAAAACAATAAAAACCACTTTACAGAACCTTCGTAACGAACGTGAATTCTCAAATCTTTTTGAGGAAGCAAAAAAATTAATTTTAGCAGATATAACTGTTCCAAGAGTAAGTTAGGAGACAATTGAACCGCAATAATATACCAGGGGACACTGCTGAAGTTTACTATCGGCGAAATATATTTTATCCATTTATACAACATGTAGTGACCGAGCTTGATGCTCGCTTTAAACCTCACGAAGAAGCAATTTCAGGAATTCAGTTGCTTCTACCAGATCGCACCCAAAATACTGAGAGAGCAAAGAAATGTATAGCAGGAATCGGAGAAATATTTCTCAGGGAAGTTGAAATAAAACATTTAGTAAGTGAGTATGAGCTTTGGCACAACCACTGGTGCAATCAAGAACAGCCGTCTACTGCACTAGAAGCTATGGACCGATGTGATGAAATTTTTTTTCCAACGGTCAGGAAACTTCTTCAAATTTTAGCAACACTTCCAGTATCTACTGCCACACCTGAACGTACTTTTTCATCACTTAAACGGTTAAAAACTTATCTTAGAAATAGAATGGGAGACGAGAGGCTTACAGGATTAGCTCTCATGAGTATTCATCGGAATGTGACAATAGGTCTAAATTCCTCAGAAATTGTAAATAAGTTAGCTGAAAGAAGGAAGAGAATGAATTTAATTTTGTAAAACGGTATTTTAAGTTTTAATAAAATTTTTAGAAATTTGTTTTTATTACTTTTTTCAAAGGTATTTCAAAACCAAGCCCCGGTTTTACTTAATTTGGAAATTAGGATCCCCCCCCCATTAAAAAACTATAAATACGTCCCTGATGGCATGTTAAGAAGAAGAAGAATGATAAAGTAAGCAAAAACTATTTAAGCATTTCTTTTTATTGATTAGTCAAAAAAAAACAAAAAATTGTTTACTTTGATTTAAAACGCCAATGTTTTATTGTTCCATGACAGAAGTAGTTGTCAGTGCTATAGTCGTTTGAATTACATTAACCGCAAGCCAAAAAAATGGTTCATTTAACAGAAATGCACAAAATTACAATTATACAGATGATTGGCTATATAGATAAGACACGTTTTGTTTTCTGATGAGTGCACCTTTACTCTTTACGGTCATGCTAACCGGCAAAATTGCCGCTATTGGTCCAGGGAAAATCCTCACTGGATGAGAGAAGGCTATACTCAATACCCTCAGAAGGTTAACGTATGGGCAGGAATTATTGAAGATCACATCATAGGTCCCTTTTTCATAGATGGCAATTTGAATGGCGACAATTATTTAGCATTGCTCTTAAATAATGTAGTGCCAACGTTGGCCAACTTGTATCTTGATTCAGGAAACCCACAAGTTCCAGTGAATATTATATGGTTTCAACAAGATGGAGCACCACCCCACTACCAAATCCATGTCCGGCAGTACCTCAACCAAATATTTCCAAATCGATGGATAGGGGGGCGCGGATCGATTGAATGGCCACCACGATCCCCTGATTTGACGTCATTAGACTTTTTCTTATGTGGATATGTGAAAAGTATTATATCCGAAACTTAATCCACTGACTGAACTGACTTAAGACGAATAACGCTTGCGATTACATCGATCACATCTGAGATGTTGAGTAACGTTGGAAGAAATTTCTCTTCAGAGTTAGGATATTGCCAAGACGTTCGTGAGGAGAATTTTGAACATCTTTTATGTTAACAATATTGTTTAGATTTGTATTATTTAGAAGTTTTCGAATATGTTGTAGCGACTTTCGGCAAATAGATAATTTTCTTTTCTAAATGTGAATTTTTGCATTTTACTTAATATTTCCGAAACAGTCAAAGATAGATATAGGACATTGTATTCAGAAAATGTCTAACATGATCTGAGGAATCTAAAAATTAATTAATATATAGGGTATTTTATTTAAAATAAGCAAGTTGGTATTGGCCACCGTTATTTGATACACCCCGTATAAAAAGTTTTTATGGAAAAAAATGCTCAACTATAAATACTAGTCGACGTGTTAGACCGTTTTTTGAATACTCACCCATTTATTTATTAGCTAATTTATCCCATTTGCCTGACACACAGTGTATATTCTGAATAATGATAATATTCTGAAGATAAAACAATAACCTTTAAAATGAGAGGGTTTTGAAAGTTATTCGCACGTAAAAAAGCTGAGTTAAACTTGAAAAAGCCCCATTGCAATATTTTGCAACTGTTTTTCACGAAATTTGTTCATTTTTTCAAAAGGAACAATTTTCTTTTTGATAAAATTAATTATTTTTAATACTTTAGGAGATACAATAATTTAAACAGTTAAATTGTTAATTGCAATTTATCTGACACGTTTTCAGCCTGATATCCTCGAAAAATCGATTCCATGTACTAAAAAACAAAAAAAAAGGCAAGGTACCGAGGGTACTTAAAAGGTCATACTCAACACGCTCTGCCTCTAGACTAAACAGACAACATTATAGCATAAAATGAGCGTTCAATACACCGCTTTCTAACAACAATCCTTGCACCGGAATTTAAGTATTATTTATTTATACTCCCTCAAACCATACATAAGTAATTGGCACTGTTTACAATATACCTAATAGAACTCTTTTAGTTACTATTTGTAATTGAGGCATGTTTTACAAAAACCACTTATGTCCAATTTGTTAATTTTTCAGAAAACGAAAAAAACATTTTATTTTAAAACTAATCGATTTTTTAATTCCGTTTTTACTTACTTCGGCGGATATAACTTGACAAAAAATGTAATCGTGGCTTAAATAATTAGTTTTTTCTGATAGTTTAGTATCTAAAATTAAACAAAAAACTGTTGGATATAAGTTGTATTTGCAACAAAAGAGATTAAGAATCCATTTTTGCATCACTTTTAATTTCTAAAATATGATTGTTTGTTAGACCACCGAATGCTAATATTCCATGTGAAAGAAAACTCTGTACATCAGCCCATAGTACTTCATCTTAAGGTGACTTATGTTAAAGAACCGTTTGCAAATTTTGAATTTGGGTATAAGTGCAATTATTTTAATAAATCATTTTTGTACATGGACGTTCCACTGAAAGTGACTGTCTATAAATATACCCAAATACTTTACAATGGAAACATCTGATATTTATCGAATATTATAACCGGATTGTATTGTTAGATTTTTGAATTTCTAATGTGACTATTACAGGCAAAAAATTTGTTTTTAATTTATTTATCGTCAAATTTTACTTTAAAATATATGTTTTATTAGAGGAAAGTCACATTCAATTTTACTTTTTAATTCTTTCGAGGTAGAATCTTTATAATACACTGCAGTATCATCTGCAAAACTGATAATATTTCCTGAACTTTGTAAATTATACATATCATTTATATAGATATGAGGTAATGCAACAACATCGAAGTGAGCTCGTTGGCACCCTTTTTGTCTTAATTTTCGAGATAAGTGTATATCGAGGCATCATCAGTTCCTATATCATGTATCCCAAAACCATTGTACCACAGTTGCCGGCTATAAAATACAGAGCTATATGGTATTTATGGAAGGGACAGATTTAACATAAAATCAAAACTAATGCACATCACTTCAACAGCTTTTGCTTTTATTTTAAATTTTCGTTTCAGTTGCATTTTCGTGTAACCTTTTTTCTACTTCTAGTTTCTTTCATTCGTCGGCACCAAGGTCGGCATAGTTAAGTCGCTGGGTACGTTCATCACACTCTTAGCAAGTGTCAGATCTCGGAAATCCAAATTACTTTCCAGTAAGCTTTATAGGCTACGTTTATATTATAACTTTGCAGAAACATACTATGTAGATCCTTCAAGGTAAGAGATTCTGGTAAATAGGAACAGTTTGGATTCTTATGAAGTGAATAATGCGACTGTCTAGCAGGACAAAGTATATGATTTAATGTGGATTTTAATAAGTTCCACAATACATTCTGGAGTTTTTTTGGTCTGTTCTGATGTATTTTCCGTTTATCTTTGGGAAAAGTTTCAATGATCATCAAGAAATTTCGTATTTGCTTTAGACGAAATCTTTGATACCATACAGGCTGAGAAAAGTTTTCTTGCAAACTTTGATTTCAGATTCCCTTGCCCTAACTTTGTATGTAATATTGACACCATGAGTTTTTTTTTATTTACTTCCGATCGAGGACTTCTTCTAATAATATAATTCATTGAATTAAGGCCAGTTAAATGAGAATCTTTACTATTTTCATCATCCATATTATTAAATTGTCTTAGAATGAAAAACCTTTTTGTTTCTTCAGAATCTTTAGAGAAACAGGAATTTCAAACATACTTGTAGGGTTCACCAGTTATACGCGCTGTGACAGGATTTCATTCGGCATTGATGTATTTTTCACCATTAACTTACAACTCTTGTATTATTGTTTCACGCTTTATATTTTATGAATTTTTTTAGACCAATTAGTAGATACTTCTTCACTATGTTCCATGATTTAAGTTATAGTTTTAAGCTTTAGGTCAATAACGTTATATTGTAGTCGTAGATATTCACAAAACGTCTAGTCTGATAATATCTAGTCAGCTGCAATTTCCTGCAAAAAGTACACATGTTCTATCGTGTTGCGGACTTTTGCGGTATTTGGTCAAAATGGAGAGACCGTGTGTGCATTTTGGGGAAATATCGAGATTTTGACTTATTAAAATTTTTTGTCTTTTTTGTATAATCTTATTGGACGATCTAGAAAACATCCTTTTTTTGTTCTAGATGGTGTCCCTAAATCAATTTCGTTAAATTTGGACTTTGCGGTTTTTGTAAAACACGGCTCAATTATTGTTTTAGCATTTTAAGTTAACCTGTCCGGAGACCTAAAGATGACCAGAAAACTATATTGGTCGAAACCGGTCGTCCTAGGTTTAATACAATAGAAGTCTAAAATTTATTTCTACAACCCTGTTTCAAGTTAGTTAGTCCATTATCGTTGCAATTTTTATATTTGCTGTGTGTTCCATTATTGGTTTGCAAATTTCTTTATTTTCCAATGTCTTATTTGCATCATCTATAGGTTTCTTAATTTAATTTTTCCAAGTTGTCGCAAAATGAATTTTTTACATCTTTTTTTTTGTGTTGGGAAATGAAGTAGGTCTTAAGGACTGTACTAAATCTTTTATACTATTTTCTTCTCATACCTCTCGTATACATATTTATTAGTTCGTTCCACGTTCAGCTTGACGATGCAGACATACAGAATATTTGGTTCAGTTATTTTTTGGCTTATATAAAATATCTATATTATAAACATAAACATAATATGATTCTATATTTAAATGAAAATGTATTTTTCAAGGCGTAGTTTACAATAGAAAATAGTACTTACCAACCATTATAAGCAAATAATCCTGAATAAAATGATAATGCCAAAGACGTAACCTCGTGCTTGGTGTTCATAAAGGAGAAGTGTTCTACTTGTCCTATAAAGAGAATAATCGATAATAATATTTTATTATTTATAATTGAAAAGTGTACGATCAAAAGTGAATATTTACGTTAAAAATGCTTTTTTAATGTTATTGCTTAATTATTTAAATAAAAATTATTTTTCATGAGTAAAAGTTATATTGATTATGATACAATATACTGATGATTCCAAAATAAATAGTCAAAAAAAAAAAGAAAATAAATAATAGGAAATATGTAACAATTTTTAGTCTAATCTTCTAATCAAAACTACTGTAGAATTTTAAAGTTTCGCTACATAATACAGATAAACAAAATCTGGTACGTGTTTAATTCATAAATAAACTGAATTTTTAAAACAAATGCCAAACAACAATTAAATAATGAGTGATCATGATGGTAATGATTCGTGTTGGAAACCTTCAACATACCAAACGTGACTAATAATATCAGAAAGGACCCAAGGATACAAGTGGTTTCAGTTCAATTGGCTGAAACTTTGCAGAAATGTAGCTTTGGTCTTCCTGATCAAAAGTTATCATTTCGCCAAGACTCAGAAATCAATTGTTTCTGAGTTACAGAGGTTTGTATTCCTTTTGAATAATAAGTTCTTGTAAAATACAGGGTGTTTCAAAAAAAGGTAACCCCGTCTCTAGGGTAGGTAAAAAACTGAAAAATAATTGGGGTTTGCTTAGTAAAAAATTTTTGTAACGCCATCCGTTTTCAAGATACAGGGCGTTGAAGAAAAAAACATTTTACGCTGTTTTTACGATTTTGCCGAAACTACTGGCAACATTGTAATTAAATTTTATACGAATATGTTTTGGAAGCTGATACATCCCATGAATTTGTTTTTTTTTTTACAAATGGTTTTTAAACCCTTTACTGTTTAAAGGGTTACCTTTTTTTGAAACATCCTGTATATAAGTGTTTTAGTACGGGGTATTGAAATTTTTCTTACAAAACTATCGATTTATTTATTTGTCTAAAACTCATTGAGATATACAAATGAAATTTGGTGGGTTTTAAGGGTTGATTATCGCGCATTTTTTGACATATAATTAGAAATTTTATATTCATCATTAGCGCGCGTACGGGCAATGATCGTTCTATAAATAGGAATATTTGCACGAATATGACAACCAATGACGCTTAGAGTTGCAACTTGTGTCACGTTTCATGGAGGTATTTTTGAACTTTTTTGTAGCTGTGCACCTATTTAAAATTTTATTAGTGGTATTTTCCGTTATTGTTCTGGTTTAATGTTATTGTATTATATTAGATAGTTCTTCAAATTTCAAATATTTAATTAATTATTCTTTAATATCTCATGTACTTTACTATATTCATGTTTGAAAAGTATAAGAATTAAGAAAGAAACCAGCTTTCATATAATAGTTTAAAATACGGCGATACCTACAGAAATCGGTGACCTCATACAAACTTAAAGGATGCTTTAAGAAATGCAGAATACAATGTCATTTGATATCCTACAATTTCATAATATTTATAAGTTACTCATTTCAATAATAGCACTTTTTTGCCAGACATTTTCACAATTCTATACAATACAATAGTACAAAATATCTTTATCGTGCTCGCTTGATACTCGCCAAGCTCATTTCGTTCCAAAATGTAGTTGTTTGGTGATTGTTTGATTTTCTAGAATAAAAAGTGCGAAAACATTTCGGAGAAATAGCAAATACTATAAAATTATTTGAAGAATAATAAAGAGTAAGAAACTGTATGTAATTCGAAGGATTAGAAGATTAACACCATTAAACGGACAACTCAAAGTATTCATTATTTCCACTGGAATTGCATCGATTGGATTGGAATCAAATCAAATCGATTTGGATCGAATCAAATCGATTGGAATCGACCCGAAACGAATCGATTGGAATCGAATCGGATCGATTGAAATCGACTCGATTGGGGTGGTATCGAATCGAATCGAATAAACTGGAAACGAATCGCATAGAATCGATTGGAATCGAATCGTATGGTGTGGGATCCAATCGACTGGAATCGAATAGAATTGAGTCGACTGAAATTGAATTTAATCGAATCAAATCGAATCGATTAAAATCCAAGCCAATTAAATCAAAGCAAATAAACTAAATTAAGAACCATCGCTCCATGCGTAGACGATAAAAAAGCTATATTTCCCCTTCTCGGTCACTCCCGGAGTGCCACATCCCGTTTTATTATATTCATTTTTGAAAAGTTGAAGAAATAAGAAAGAAACAAGCTTTCCTGTAATAGCTTAAAAAAGTTTTAAAAATAGCGGAGATACCGGAAATGGTGACCTCATACAAACTTAAATGATCCTCTAGGAAATATAGAAAACAATGTCATTTGATATCCCACAATTTCATAATTATAAGTTTATTAATTTCAATACTAGCACTAGTTCCAGGCATTTTCACAACTCTGTACAATACAATAAAACGTAAAAACGTAGAATATACTATTTTTTAAACAATAAGTATGTCTTTTCGGTTGATAATAAAATGTTGTATTAGGTCAATAAAGTGTCTTTATCGTACTAGCCTGATATTCACTCGCCAAGCTCATTTCGTTCTCTCGTCTAATAGTTATGGAATCGTCCGATTAAGTCTCACCTCGATATTACAAATAGCTACTATTTCCACGATATTTTTTACCTAAAATCAAATTAAAATCTAGTTGTTTAGTGATTGTTTAATTTCCTAAAATAAAACTCAGAGAACTGTAAAAATTGTAGTCAAAAATTGCGGAAAAGAAATGTTTTTTATAAAAAATGGTTAGACTTTTTGAGAAACAGCCGACAAATAATATAAAAATATTTGAAGAATAATAAAGAGTAAGAAACTGTATGTAATTCGAAGGATTGACAATAATTGAAGATAATTACCAACGAGCGAACAACTTGAAAGTATTCATTATTTTCAATTATTCTTGGAAAATAGGTCCTTTATTTACTAAAATCTGTAAGTGAATAGAGTTTTCAAGGCAATTTGCCATTCTTATTATAAAAGGTTAATATACCATGAAACGGTAATATTAAAGGTCATTTCAATTAGGAATTTCTATACCTAATTATCATTCTGCGAAGCAGTTCATCTGGGAACATTTCATAAAACAGTTTAGTTTGTTCCCTCATCCCATCGAGAAAATATTCCCATTCGCGCGTCTAAGCAACTAATGTTTATAGATCTGTTTTTATTGTGTTAAAATGGAAACTCTTTCAGGATTCATTCCTGTTGAACTTGTGATTAACTATTCCTTATCTAAAAGCGAAAAAATAATTTACAGCATAAATAAAATATGTTCAAAGATGAGCAGAATTGAACAGTTGGCGATCTATTGACTTATATGAAACAAAGTGTAAAACCTTGAAGGGTTATAAAACCTATTAACAAAGATGAAAATCATATAAGTAGACTATTGATTATGTTCAAAAAATAAAGCTAACAGGAACAACAACGTTAAAAAGGTTTTATTATTTCATATGGTCAATGGACCCTCAAATATGAAAAAACCGCGGAGTGCTACCATTTAAAGGGGTGCGATTTTGAGAAAGGAGTGCACATTTTGACGAACCATATCTTGGTTACTGTACTCCTAGAATATTTTACAATAGACTTTTTTAGTGCAGAGAATAAGCTTTACTTTTTATTGGGTAATGCATATACCTAAATGTACAAAAAAAAGTATTAATAAAATTAATTAACAACCATTTTAAAAGTAACTGATTTTTCTTTCTATTAAGTGTCATATATCATTGCATAGAACTAAAGTTGGCGAAAAAAGGGCTATTGGCAATTGTCAATACACGCAAACTTTGGTAGGTAAAATACGTTATTAACATCACCATTATCATAACCACGGTGCTACAGCCCTTAAAAGGCCTTGACCTTCTCAAACGTTCTGCACCGTTCTGCTCTGTCCCTTGCTTCGATTTTTCAGTTGGCAACACCGATCTTCTCAGCATATTGGGTTACCCCGTCTAGCCACCTTTGTTTTGGATACTCATCTTCTTATTCCCACCAGCTGCGCTGTTAAAATCCGTTTATCATGTTCGATTCTGGACTCGGGCTACATGACCTGCCCTTTGCAGACGGTTTCGCTTGATTATAGTGGTAATATCTTTTCCACCAAACTTAGGCTTGTAGATATTCTGCAGTTCAAAGTTATATCTACGTCTCCCTACTAGATTTTCACTACTGCTATAAATCTTTCGCGTAGTACGTTTCTTTCAAAAATCGATAGAGGATTCGTTTGTTTTGGTTAGGGTCCATGCCTCTGTCAGTGTTTTATACAGTTTTATACGAGTTTTTTTAGACGTTACAGTCTTATACGTTTATTAACTAAGCACTTTGATAGACTATTGCAACTATGATCCGCCTTTTTATTTCCCCTAATGTATTATTATTGTTGTTAACCGACGTCCCTAGATATATGAACACTTTGACCGCTTTCAAGTTTTGTTCATTAACAATTAGATCTGCGCCAACATTTCCAGCTCTTGTGTTTGTGCAATCAGCATGGATTTGGGTTTATTTTAATTTATATGCAATCCCATTTGTTCTGCTGCTATTACTAGCTCGGTTAGGATTTCCGTGGTTCTCTCCCTGGTTCTTTTACGTTATTAACAAAATAGCAAAAAAAGATATTGTTGAGTACTTTGACTCCGTCAAAGGGTAGGCCCCTGCAAGTCTGAACCTATTAGAATTGTTTGGCCTCAAGTGAAAAATAGTGCGCGGAAAAATGCCACATAAAAAAAATCGGTTGCCTGTAAAGTCGGTTTTACGGGCGAAATTTTACGTGACAACGTCTTTTTCTCGGTAGAATATTTATTGATATGAATATTATTAAATTGCACAATAGGAACAAGGAATTGAATGAAAATAAGAATTGCACAAATTTTAACTATAGAAATATATTTTGTTTACTAAAACATTGTACATGTAAACTTAAACTTAACTAATTTCTATTTGAGTGATTTTGTTGAGGATAGGACGATGATAGGAGAAATATGAAATAAAAGGAAGTGTTTCTGCTGTAATGTGTCTTGAACGCCAAGAACGCTCGAGAAAGACAGAGACACAAGCACGGAAGCACGCACCGATTCAACGCGCCTAATTCTCTAGTGCTGCGCGCGCAGCGGACCGATCATGTTTGAGTGGGAGAGAGACGCAAGGCATTCGCCGGTCCGGCGGGCCTCTCTCTCGTTCGGTGACTCACTGTAACAGACGTGAGCGGGCGTTACACTTTTTCATGAATGACTCCGAGCCACAACCTAATTTAAGACGTTGTCACGTCAAAACGAGAGATGTTCAGAACTATTTTGAATAAACACTTAAATAAATCAATACAGAGGAATTACATATTATTCAAAAAAGGTGAAAATTACGCTGAATTTATAATTGAAATAAAAATCAAATGTTCTGAGAATCTCCAATTATTCCTTCATTCATGCATAATTTACAGCTATACAGCTAATTAGTCATCTTTCCCAAAGGCACGAATATGTCCGCCAATAAAAAAAAAATGCGACAGAAACACGACCTGACACAGAGAGGACAAAAAGGATTTCAGAAACAGCAGAGATGAAAATACTTGGAAATATTGATGGTAAAACACTAAGGGACAGAGCTAGAAGTACATATATACGACGTAAATGCAAGGTGGAGAACATCAAGAACTGGATAAAGAATAGAAGAGTAGAATGAAACGATAATATAAGCCGAATAACAACAAATAGAGTAGTACAGACGGCAAGAGACGGTTCCCCAATAGAAAGATGATTAGTAGGAAGACCACGAAAACGATGGAACGTCAGCTGTGTACATAAAAAGAAGAAGAATAAAAATAAATGTGGAAACCGATATCAACCGATATCAAACCCATATATTTAAACTTTATGTTTACAGGCTAGGAAACGTTTACAGAAACTTAAAAACATTAAAGTAGCTTTTCACTTCTTTAATGCCAAAATGTTTCGGTTTACATTGATGTTATCAGTTAAAATCGTTAAAAACTGATAACATCAATCACACGTTCACGACAAATATATTTTTCTCTCTTCGTTTGAATTTATTTAGGTGGGATATTCTGAGCCAATTCAAAGAAAAATAGAAAGTGTCTCAGATACTACCGTTCTTGATAAAATGCCACAACATTATCAGCAATTGATTTTGTTAAAAAGATAAATAATACTTTTGAAGTGAAATTTAGTAAATACGAATATATTTTAGGAATACATAAAATATAAAGATACAAATTTGCAATAATTTTTTGAGAATTGACGGACTTTTAATCTTTGTTAAAAATTAAACCAATATATTTTCAATAGGAACAGCAGAGAAGCGTAATTTCGCTAAAAGCTTTTAATGACTTCCAGTGAAATCACGAAATATTACCGTTATTTCTCACAAATATACTTGCTGGGAGTTGGGATTTCTTAGAATATTCTACCTGTTGAGATTTTACCCATTTATATAGTATTAATAACGTTACATATTTTATGTTTATAACCATTAAAGAAGGTGATTACCACAAAATGAACATTGTATAACATGAAATGACAACGTTGTAGTTAGAATTAAAAAGTTCCAGTAAAATACTTCTTTAACTTTTCTAAGCTAGTCTATAATTTGTGGAATAAATTCGAAACTTGTTCTCGTATATGTAATAACCCTTAAGTAATTAGGTAAACTATGTGTACATAAATGCACACATTTATGCTCTGATACCCACAACGAAGTTAAATTGTTGCGCTTTGTCAGATGCTTACAGAACTGTTTAAAGTTCCATACTTTTTTGGACTTTTGTTGTAGACGTTAGTCTACAGTCTTTAGTGTCGCTTGACTATGTGAGACAATACATATTTTGGCCTAGTTGAGGTGCTTTTCGGGTATTTTTAAGGATACAATTTATTGCCAGTAATTGTGCTTGAAATATTCTAGTCATATTTCATCGGTTGACATCAAGCAATGTGAAAACTGGATGGGAATGAAAAAAACATTCAGATTGTATTCAAATACAAAAAGACCATTCAGAAAACAAAATTGAGTGTAGCAAAAACAAGAAGAAAACAATGGCGGATAACAAAAAAAATACTGAAACTTATGAACAAAGAAAAGAAGTCAGAAATAGATAAGACGAAAACACAATTTCATAGAAAAGAATGTAATGAAATTAAATACACGATAAGACACACGATACATTTCACCAGCACAAGAAATTAAAAGAGATTGCTGGAAACAAACGAAAACAACTATCCCAAAATTTAAAAGACAAAGACGACCAGAATATTAGATATCAATAAACAGTTAAAAGAATAAAAAACTACATTTCTGAATTATTTGAACATGAAAGTGTAAAACACTATACAACGATTGCCATAACAGGTCCATCTATAACCGAACGTAAGATTACAAGGGCAATAAAGACGGCTAAAAATGAAGAAGCACTTGGCCACGAAGAAGCGAGTGCTGAAATACTTAAGTTGTTGGGAGAAAATGGGAATAAAGCACTCACATGTTGGCTCTTCAACATAATTTATAACACTAGGATATTACCAACTGATTTGCTAAGTAAACATATAAGTCTGATGAGTGACGTTTTGAACATCTGTCTGAGAGTAATACATAACAATTTTACAGTATATTAGAGGCGAGAATTAGTAATATTCAGTTTGGATTTAGGAGTTGCTTGGGAACGATAGAAGACTTGTTACGTTTCCAAGAACTGATACAGAAATCATGTATCATGAGATGCGCCTTCCCCTTTTGAAGGTTGGCAATCCAAATTGTAGCTTTGGAAACTGCTCTATGAAACAGAGACGCAGAGATATAAATAAAAATAATTTTGAAAAGGCTTTTGACGATGTCCGACATAACAAAATACCAGAAATTCAAAACAGCTGGATTGGACTATAAATATTTACGAATAATTACAAATCTATACTGGCATCAAGTGACAAGAATAAAAGTTGAGCAAGAACTGTCGGAGGAAATAAATATAAAAAGAGAGGTGAGATAAGGCTATATACTCTCGCCTTTCTTATTTAACTCGTGCTGAGAGAAAATATTTAAGGAAGCCTTAATGAAGACAACAGAAAGTATTATTCTGACTGGTGTCAAATATATGATTGTCCTCGATTCTACAATGCAAGATTGATGGCAAGAGAGGCCCTAGATGCAGACATATATCTTGGCTGAACAATCTTAGGAAATGGATTGGTCTAATGTCAACTGATCTATTTCGAGCTGCTGTTAATAAAATAAGATGGGTTAACGTGGTTGCCGATATCACTGGGCACCTTTAAAAGAAGTCAAATATATGCCGATGATACCTTAGTGCTGGCTAATTATAGTTTACTAAAATTCCGTAAAGTAGCTAAATTTAAAGAGATGGAGAAAACTTTTGTTACGTTGCCTATATTTTGGAGAAACATAGGGGTTTATTTTTTAGAGGTGAAAAACAATAAAATTATACTTTTTTACAAAAATGGTACAATAATTAACGAAAATAATGAGTACACAGAAGAGATTAAGGCAAGAACAGGACAGGCAAGAAATTCTTTTAACAAACTGAAAAAAGTACTCTGCAGCAGGGACATTTCAATTTATTTAAAGATAAGACTTATAAGATGCTACGTGTTCTCCATATTATTTTATGGGTTGGAGACAAGTTTAAAAATATTATTTTAAAGCTTAGCCTAGTGTGGCAATATATAAACGCCGCTTTCCAAAAGTTTTATGAGATGGCTGTGCTGTAACAATTAGCTTTAAATAAAAACTCATAATTAATAAGTTCACATTTATATGAATATAATTTGCTTTAATATCAAACAACTTTATATTAAAATTGGAAACCTTACTTACCTTTTGTAAGCTGATAAATTCCGGCTCCTATGATGACGAAGAGGGCTAACAGTTTAGCATAGGTGAAAACGTCTTGAACTCTTGTCGCCCACTTGACGTCATAACAGTTGACAAATGTTAAAACGCCTAAAAAATATTTTTTTATATTCTTTAGTTACAAATAAGCATTTACATATTTTAATTTAGATAGGTATATCTTTAATTTAATTATAATTTGTAATAATATATAATTACAATTCTACAAAAAAAAATGTTTTTATCGATACATCGATTTTAACTACTCAACAGAAACCGATCCAAGACGCAGAAAATTAATAGCCATAAACCAAATAGATTATTCACTAACCAACTAGGGATACAGAAATAACAATAATTAAAATATACACTGAGAGAAAATGATAGAGAAAACTAACAAAAATTAAAAAGATATAACAACGAAAAATCTATAATAACAGTCGTCTTCAATAAAGTACGAAACGAAGCAAAAGAATAGATGATAAGTAAAATTGACGAGAATCTCAAAATAATACAGAACTCATTATGTAAACATCAAACAATAGGTAAACATCTTGTAAAACATCATGTCAACATTGTATATAAACATCACATAATAACTTCAAATAATATTCAATACCATAGGTTTAATTTATTTTTAACACATTGTGTATAACACATTGTACACACATAGTATACACTAACTTACACAACAGACAAAAACCACACACATTAACAAATTTAACAGCCTCTTAGAAAACGTTAGTACCAACATATGATATAACAACCTATTCAGACACAATACAAGCAGCCCAACAGTTGCTAATCTGTCCACGAGACGGTTAAACGCAACAAAGAACCGAATGCTCTCAAAAGGTCTAAATATGAGGTCTAAAAGAAGATGTCCATAATAATATTACCAGCTGATAAAGGCAAGGCAAGTTTAATTATGGCAAAAGCCAATATAAAGAGAAAATTCAAGAATTGGTCACAGGTGGATCTTACAAGAAACTAACAAACGACCCAATCAAATCACTGGAAAAAAAATGTACAAAGCTCTACAATAATTCAAGGAACACTTGACAGACTACCAAAGAAGGATATTAACACCCCGCTACAGTAGGACGCCACATTTATATGGGGTACCAAAAATTCACAAAGACAACGTACCCCTCAGACCAAGCTGTAGTAGCATGGGTTCTCCCTGTAGTAAACTGGCCAAGTTTCTCCTCCTAGACATAATACAACCTCTAGCACATAATACGACATCATACATAAAATACTCATAATTCCTACAAAAACTAGCAGAAATAGATTAAACTTGATACTTCCCATTTAATGTCTATATTTTCTTAGTTATTTTCATGCAGTTTTAATTTAAATGTACCTGGGGTAAATATATGATGACTAGAAAAGAATTAATCGAGAGTAGTAAATCGATGTAAAAAACCACTATTTTATGATGCAACTAGAGACGGCGCCATCTTATGGCGCTAGTTCCGTTACCCATGATCATGCCATCTTCTCGCCATCTTGTGGCGCTAGTTCCGTGACGCTGGCCTCAACATTTTACTTGGTCACTGGATAACAAACGATCTTGACTATGAGGTTAGGTTAGGTGATCTTAGTTAGGTTATCTTGACCATGAGGTTAAAAAAGAGCTTAAATAATATATGCCAGAACTGCTTTTAAAAGAATAAAAGAAGCCTTGAGATGTGTGATAAATTAAAAATAGGTCATTCAAATGAGTTGGCGAAGGGTTGAAATCACTGGAAACTAAATTCAAGACCATAACGGGAGGATTTTACAACCCAAAACAATTCTCAGAAATAATTTTTCTTACAACTTAAAAAAGGCACAAAGTAATTACGTTTGAGGTACACAGATTTGGAAATAGAGAATATCGCCAATTAGTAAGAATAATTTATGAGGAAGTATTAACTTGCGGTTATATAATACGTCACAATAAATTAAATATTCTTCAACTTCTTCCTCTTTATAAGCAATTTTGCTTTTTCATTGGCGGATTAATACCTCTATGGAAGGTTGTCATTCCATCTTTTGCGTGGTTGTTGGTTGTCTCCTCCATTCTGCTTATTCGGTTATTCCATTCTTTTTTTCTATTTTGTGTCCATTTATACACTGTAAGTTACATTTTCTTCTAATGTCTTCACTTCTCTTTCGATCTCTCAGCGCATTTCCTGTAATTCGTCGAAGTACTCTTATCTCTTCCGTTTCCAGTAGCCTTTGCGTTGTGACTGTGTCGGGTCTTGTTTCTGAGGCATATGTCATTGTTGGTCTTACACTGGCTTTATAAATTCTTGACTTTATCTCAGTGTTAATGTGTGTGTTTCGCCATATAGTGTTATTAAGGCATCCTACCAGTCTATTTGCTTTTTGTACTTAATCTCTTACTTTAAAAATATTAGGTAAGAAAATTGATAATTATTTAAGGAAATATTGAAAAAAGAAAATAATTTAACACCAAATAATATTGAATTACCACAACTTAAAATGATCTTAATATTGTTCTAAAGCTATTTTCTTGTAGCATTTTAAAGTAATTACTATTTGAATGGGAATAAGCCACAATTAAAGGTTAAAGTACGTTTATTAACGTTTCAATTTCCAATTCGGGCATCGTTCTCAAAATACGGTTTTGTTACTTATAGTGAAAAATTCTTCTAACAATTTAATTTTATCTGACTCATTTATATTGATAATTCAGACATTATACATTTTAAAGTAGACGACTTTAAAATGATATTGCCAATATTGTTGAGTTGCGCTTCTGGGTCGACTTTACTTATAAGATAGTTCATTCGATTACATGAAATCAACTTTAACTTGAGAATATCCATCAGAAAAGATCATAGCATGTGATTCGTCTTTAAAAAGACAAATACTTGTCATGATGACAGTAAAATTCTCCTGTTAGTGATTCCATAGTAAATTATGAGGGAAAAAACAGGAAAAAAACCTCATAATATTATCCCGACATGGTAAGTATTTGGTCGTGAATTTAGTTTACTTTCCAATTTAAACACCAAATTCTCTGACTTACTAATACTGGTATTTTCCTTTTAATAACTTTCAATATGGGTAACCAGATCCTACTACATTCTGCCGAGGATTTTGCGACACAATTGGTCTCATTTAGCATAATTAGAGCCGCTTCTTTGATTTTTCTCTTTTTACCATCCGTATCTTTTAGGATGTAAGATAATAATATATTTATTGGCAGAATGTAGTAGGATCTGGTTACAATATTGAAAGAAACTTATTAACAGGAAAATACCAGTATTAGTAAGTCAGTAACATATAGAACACACATCATTTATGTTTTTTAAATAACAAAAAAATAAAATCAGAATTTGGTGTTTATTGAAAGTAAACTAAATGCACGACCAAATACTACCATGTCGGGATAGTATAATGAGGTTTTTTCTCCTGGTTTTTCCCTCATAATTTACTATGGAATCACTAACAGAAGAATTTTACTGTCATCATGGCATGTATTTGTCTTTTTAAAGACGAATTACATGCTATGATCTTTTCTGATGAATATTCTCAAGTTAAAGTATTTATTTAGTGATTTCATGTATTCGAATGAACTATCTTATAAGTAAAGTCGTCCCAGGAGCGCAACTCAACAATATTGGCAATATTTTAAAGTCGTCTACTTTAAAATGTATAATGTATGTCTGAATTGTCAATATAAATGAGTCAGATAAAATTAAATTATTAGAAGAATTTTTCACTAAGGAACAAAAAAACAAAATTTGTTTAATTTATTAATGTTTGTATTTTGAGAACGATTTCCGAAGTGGAAATTGAAACGTCAATAAACGTACTTTAACCTTTAATTGTGGCTTATTGTGGCGAAGAACACTTAATACACAGGCTGCTAATATTAAAAGGAACAGTATTTGAGGAGGAATTGCAGTTTTGAACCAGCTTGTATAATTATATGATTTTATTTCGACATTTTTGCTACTATCGTGGAGTTTTATTTGACCTTAAAAACACAAAATTTTCTCAATTCCTTCTAAGCTTATTATCTATATTAAAGAAAGCAACCAAGAGAAACTCTTCAAGCGTGTCTGATTAATAAGCTTAAATTTTCTGCTTTCATGGAGGATTTTTCCTATTACTCAAAGTTCCAATTTATATAACTCGGAAACTTAACTAATTGGCATTTCCAGATGATACCAAATAGAAGTAAAGTCCTATGACATATACAAGTGATTACGTTCAATGTAGCTTAAAAAAAAGTAAATTAAAAATATTTACAATATTATGGTACTATGTGGGGCGAGGAAAATCTCTTTTGAAATTTGGGTTTTCATAATGAATTGCTGCAAAAAATTAGGGAATGGTAAATGTTAAATATTGTAAGAATAATTAAAATTGGCCAATCTTTTATTATATTTTTAAAGAAATACATAAAGTATATAAGATTGTATTGTCGATATGTAAGACATGAGAACAATAATCATAAATATACAAACATAAAAAGAAGCGGAACTAGGTACAAAATATAGACTGGAAATGTCTGAAATATAGACAAGAATTGAAGAAAGAAAGGACCAAGAAGATCAAAAATTTATATAAAAAAGAGATAAACATAAAAAAGTAAAAGATGCTTTAAAAATAGGAAAACTCACGTTGCTGATGGAATAAAACCAGAATTGTTAAAATGGCTGGGGATAGATAAATAAAATGTCTGGTGAAATTATATTGTCATGCATGGCAAACTAGAGAGATTCAAGTGGAATTGGAAAATAAACTGATTACCACTATACATAAAAACGAAGATCAGTGTCCATATAAAAATTACAGTCAGATGTTTATCTACAGCGACATTCAAAGTTTACACAACGATAGTTAAACAAAGATTTAGACAGAAAATAAGATAATAGAGGAATAAGCTGCTTTTAGGGAAGGTAAACAGACAGATTATTAAAAAACACCAGAAGACGAACAAACAAATACAAACAAGATAGAATATAATAGAATGGAGCTAATACAACTAGACACGCTAATGTAAGCAGACGACCTAGTTCTTTGAGCAGACATTTACTATATACTATTATGGAAACTGACAGATTTGGAAAAAAGAGGTAGAAAATATAAAGATGGAAATAAACGAAGAGAAGAGAAGCAACAAAAACAAAGAAAAGCAAGGCAGATTAAATAAAAATGGGTGGATGGAACGAAATTTGAAAAAGACAGTAGAGAAGATTGAAGAAATGGGAGTAGATTGGAAAAACTGAAAGAAACCGTTAAGCAACAAACATTAAAATAAATCCGACGGCGACGCTAAAAATCATAAGGATTAATTTAAAGAAGAAAGAGAAGTTTAAAATAACGTTTTTGCCTGCTATTCACCTATTTCTCTATTTTTCTACTCGATTTTTCATGAAGCATTTAATTAGCTATTCACTTTCTCCTAATTTGGATTTATTTCTAATTTTCCGCCGTATTTAATCAGTGATATTTTTTATTAATTTAATTTAGATAAATCCGATCTTGTTTTTTGTTATGTGACATTAAATATCTTATTTACGTTTTGTAACTAGATATCGTCGGTATACTGCGAAAACCAGGTAAATGTCGGAATACCGAAATCGAGAAAAAACGTTTTTAAAGTTTAGTTTTATATTGTGAATTAAGCAGTCAGCTTGTTTTTGATATTAGGTATTCTAGTGAAAGATGCATATATCTGAAATGATATTCTATCATTAGTTTGAAAAAGTTGAGACACCTATCTGACTAATCCTAAATTTAAGTTGGAAATGCTATCACTTAACTGGTTTTACCTGTAAATCTAGATAAATCAATTACTCTTCAAATAACATATTTAACACAAATATAATAAACCAAGTATAATATTGTCCAGTTTTGTGATCGAGATATGAGGCTTTTACTAGGTAATAGCAATGTTTTAAGGTATTAGTCGATATTTATGACATTTAACTGGTTTTCCCTGAAAATTTTATTAACAGCTGTGTGTAGTTATAGTTATTGTTTATATGAATGACAGGCAGTTTTATAGAAAAAATCAAATTTATTTCGAAAGAAGGCTCTGGCAAGATGTTTGTTACATCATTTCCCGTTTTCAAATTACGATACCACCCGTGATATTCCTCCGGTATCACTCCCTTACTAGCTTATAGCTGTACCAAATCTCTCTTTTTTTGCTATGCTAATTTTCAAATGTGCATCATAAAGTCGCTTAAGTTCTTCATGATTGCTTGAATTAGTTGATAACTTGGCGTGCTTTTTTCTTGTTGACTGCCGTGCAGTATCAGTAAGGAAATAATTGAAGCTTGTTGACATGTCATAATTAAAATAGATTCTGTTTGTCTCTCCTTTCACGAATCTCATTCTTTTTATCTTCAACCACATTATTTTTTCGCCGTTTTGGTCTTTTGTCCGGTTTTTAATTAAAGTGTGTGACACATTTTTTAAATCATAAAAGTCGTACATTCTTTACATTCTTTACATTTGTATGGTTCTATACATACTTTTTTATCATCAACCTTAATATTTCTATTTCCTCTTGCATTTTGAAAAACAGACAAGTAATCTGGCATCCCATAGATAGATCTGTGTTTTTTAGCGGTTTCGTTACTACTCTGCATAGAGTCAACTTCCATATAGGAATGTCCAGAATCTAAAAAATTGTGTTCAATAATATTTAAACGGATTCTGTCCTCTGCAGGTATCAGAAAATAAACTTATTTCACTTACATATTCTGGAACACATTTTGATAAGTAGTGGAGTATAATGCTTTCTATTTCAGAACTTCCTTGTCTACCGTTAATTTCTGACCAGTCAAGACAGTAAGCTGCATTTGGTAATGCGGCTTCATATACACACAAATTGTAGACACATAATTTTCGAGAATAATATAGTTTTCCAGTCAATCCACTTGGAATCTGTAGTACGGCCTGTAGATCGAAAGTAACTGAAACAAAATCCCGTTGTTCATTAGATCTTTTCTTATCATTTTGTTTTTTAAGATTACATACTTCTTTTCTTTTCTGATGTTCTCTGTAACTGTCTTCTAAATCCGATTTGTCAGTTGGATTAGCCCTATCATATTTATTACAAACTAAACATTGATCTTTTTTAGCAACAAAAAAGCTTAAATTATAGTCGTTAGAAAATATTCTTTGATATGTAATTTCGCTAACACCTTCCAGTTTCTTCTGCACATAGTCATTTATAAAAAGTTGGTACATTTTTCTTATACTTAAATTTTTGTCCAAATATTTACGCTTTGAACTTTGGCGAATATAATGTGGGCCCATGGTTGGAAAAGACTCAATATGAGCCTTCACGATTTTTCGGGTTTTACTGCTTGTTTTATTTGGCGGTGTATGCTTGCCTCTTTTATCCGTATCTGCATAACAGCCTAGAATATCAGTTTTTCTTACAACATCTTGTATTAACGACTCTGATATACAAAGTGTCTTACAAAGAAATTTCTCACATACCTGTATGTCTTGACCATTCAAAGAAAAGTAACACTTTTTGGAAAATGCACGTGGTTTTTTAACTTCAACGGACTGCAACGACTCTCTTTGGTGGCTCCGTTTTAATACGTGCAATAAGAAAATGTTTCTGGCCTATATATTCTAACTTTCAATATTCACGACATAGTCTTTGTCTGTTATCTTCGCTGAAATAACTGGTACATTTGTAAAAGCACTCGGAACAATTAACTGGTTTTGGCATTGCTGGTCTATGGCCTTTTTCTTATAAGGCAAACCCTCAGCACGCCTTCTTTTTGCGACATTTATTACCCAATCTTTGGGGTTAGCTTTTCTCCAACGTTTTAGTGGACGTACGTCTTTCCATAATTTGTCAAGAAGTAGATTTAATATCCAACTAGCTATTTAAGTTGACACTAAATTGTTCGTGGGTGCACCTATTTCAGTATCTTTTTTCTCATTATTTAGGCTATCAAAGTGTGTAAATCATATACACTTCCTAGAGAGAGCGATCCCTCTTCACTTGGCTGATATGTGGGGTCTACATCTGAAAAGTCAGTATCAAAAATGGATTCCATCATTGAGGCTATATTGTTCTCAGAATCATCAACAATTGAACTGTTGTCTTCAGTTATTCTATCTGTGTATGTGTTATAAAGATCATTTATGGGTTTAGCTTAGTAACCATTTCTAAATTTTAACTCAACCCGTTTTCAGGTAGAATGAAGTAAGTGTACTTAAAGGTTTTTACTAGTCGACATGGAAGAGAAATTTTAATAAATCATACACGTAAAATGTATTAAAGACACTTATCACCTTTTTACTGAATATGGTTTGCAGTAGTAGAAATATATTGTTGTCCGGCATAATAATATATGTGGGCTTACTTTGTTTTACATGCAACAGAACTTTAATTTTATGGAAGTAAGTAGCGATATATTGTTTTATTTGAAAACGAAAAGTTGATTAGGTGTAACTTATTTGTTTATTACACAAATTATCTGCTGAATGGTAAGTCGTATCATTTATTTGGTTTTACCTGTATGTAGAGCGGAAAAAGCTGAGAATTTTGGTATACTTAACTCAATATTTTAAAATTTGTCATTTACCTGGTTTTCGCAGTATACCGACGATATTATTATTTCTTGGTTTAACATATTTGTAGTCGATTACGTAGATTTTAATAATAACAGTTTAGCTTTATTTTCTGGAACATAAAACAGCATGATCATTCTTCTTGATGGACAATAAAAATCATATCGCAATGAACTGGAATTTATTATCTAATTAATTCCTTGAACTGCAATAATAAGTATATAGGTAATAATATCAAATAATTATAATAAGAATATTGCCAACAAAACGTTGTTATTTGAAAATAGAAATAAGGAATTGCTTTTATTAGATGTAGCGTAGCAATCTAACTACTCTTGAAGGTTTGCTGCGTCCCTATTGTCTCTCCCAGTAAGTAAGCTCATTAATAAGAACAGGCATTTCATTTTTATCTCCTATAACTGCTAGTTCGACACACTTTTCGATGTTTGGTAACAGTTTTCTCCGAGACTTCACAATTGTTGAAGACTTCACAGACTTCCACGCAGATGCGATTTCGTAAATAAAGTCGATAATAGTAAATGACTTCCAAAACTTTTTAAGTAACTTTGTTCTGTAGTTTCTCTTTATAGACGCAGCGACACCTTAGACCATAGGTTGAACTAATGCAGTCGTGTATGGGGGCAAAAATTTGACAAAAATTTTTCCGTCAGCAGACTTAAGCATATGCGTTTTAGGATCTGAGGGGGCGTTGTCAATCAACAACACACCTTTTGTGGCAAATTGTTTGCTTTTAATGTTTTTTGACTCCTGGTACAAATTCTGGTACGCTTTCCTTTCTTTGAAGTAATCAACAGGTAGTTTTTCTGCTCTAGTGTCCTTAAAATATCCAGATTTTATTGTCTTGCCAATAACCGTCAACTTCAGTTTGTGACTTCCTGTAGTATTGCTGCAAGACATAATCGTGATCCGTTCTTTGCTGGATTTTTGGCACCCTGATTTATCTCCACTTACAAAAGCTAGCGTCCGAGTTGAAATGTATTTCATTAAGAGGCCCAATTCGTCTGCATTATAAATTTGTTCGTAGCTCAGATCATTTGAAGAAAAGAAATCTTCAAACTCACTTTTAAATTCCACAGCTCACTACTGGTCATCACTGAGCTTCTTTCTAGGAGAAATAATATCTCCTTTATGCCATGGCATTGCTTAAAGCGAGTCAACTAACCAGATGATGCAATAAAATTCTCTACTAAGCACAACAAGTCAAAAAACTGTTTTGCTTTTACAGCAATTAGTGGACCTGATATGGGTGTACCCATGTTACGAACTTAGGCTATCCATTCTATCAAGAACTTCTTTAATTCTCCGTGAGACGAAGTTCTCATTGTTTTTCCTTTCTTCATGGCAGAAGAGCTTTCTGACATTGACGCAAATGAAAGAAGTCTGCCTTTTTGTTTTAAACTGTCTCGCACTGTCGACTCACCGATGCCGTACTGAAGGCATATTAAGTTTACCAGAAGCACCGTTTTCAATTTTACTAATGAGTTCTAACTTTTGATTAATTGTCAACACTTTTTTTCTTTTCTTGAGCATGATAACAAAACAATAAAAAAATGCATTATAGCTCAAATTAAAACACTACCTCACAACAACGATCAACTGAACGAACTGCGAACTAACACAAGCAAGTTAACAGATAATGATAATACATAGATCTAGTTTATAAAATAATAGGTTTTCATTAGTATTAAACAAAAGCTATACAAAGTCGCGGATAATCCACTCTACGGATAATCCGCCCTGCGGATAATCCGTCCCGCGGATAATCTCCTCGCAGATAATGCGATCGCGGATAAACCGGAGTTGACTGTAATTTGTGTCTATAGTCCAACAATTTATTAGAGAGAGTGATTCATTGGTAAAAACTGATTTTAAAACTGTTAACTGTTAGAAAATTCCATAAATCTTGCGGCGTCGTTATTTCATTATTTGTTTTAGAACTGAACTATTTTACTGTAAATTAATTCCATCAAGATCTGTACGTACTTTTGTCGTTCTGTGAATTTCATAATTACGCGAGTCTTGCCTTACTATTATGTGAATGTAGGTACGGGTCTTCCTACGGTTAAAGCATTTACCTGAATTAATTTCTTAAATCCACACATATCATTGAAAAATGATTCAAGTTATCTAAAAAGTGTTATCGACAAGGAACTATGTGTTGCAGTAGCGACATCTATGACGATCATATTACCATCGAATTCAAAATTGTCACCATATTACATTTTTGTTGATGGTTAAAAATTAAATGCTCTGGTATTATGTAGTGGGAATTACATAGCAGGTAAGTGGTCAATCAGCAAAATTGTTATTTAAAACTGTGAACAGATTTTGCAATCAGTTTAACTTATTGTTGTTGATATAGTTTCAGCTGTTAAATTTGTGTTTTATTGCTATAAATATGCATTTTGTTAATTAGTTTTATTATTGTGAAGTAAGACAAAATATTAGGTTAAAGTAATTGCAGTATAGTCCATCAGTTTTTCGTAGAATAAAAATGGATATAACAAATGGTACAAGTACACGACACCCACGTCATAGACCCGTCTCACAAGAGAAAAAACAAATTATCTGGAAGGTATGTAATGGACTAAAAACACATTCCCTTCAATGGAAGTTGTTAGTTGCTGTTTTTTTTAACAGGAGTATTAGTGGCCACAGTTGTGAGCAAGAAAAACTCGATATACAAATCAGCGCGAACCAAAACCTAAAGCCTGAAGAAATATCATCCGCAAAACAACACAGTCATTTTTCTTTGAAAATACGACTCTCAAATCTGTATTTAGTAAAATAGGCAAAATCTATAATTTCTCTAAATTAGCCGTGAATTAGTACGAATAACATTACATTATCTTAACTTTTGATGTATAAAACTATGCCGGAATGCCATTTTAACAGATAAGGAGGAAATAATATCATGGAGACCTAATTATCTACGCTCAATTCGGGAATATCGTGCGAAAAAATGATAAATTTATTGCCTCGAGATTTTGTTAACGCTGGACGTACAGTTGCCAAAGTTTGGCAAAATACAACAGTAAAAATTGAACGATTTGGCAGATAAATATGTACGAGGTCGCAACTATTGAGATTTATCCAAAAACTCCAGCGACAGATCTTAAATCATACTTCCACAGCAAAATAGTTGACATATAGTATAGCAGATGGCACAAAAAACAGGCAAAATGACTTAAGAAAAAAACAACATTTCAGCCATGGTGTGATAGTTCCACTAATTGTTTTCCTCAGGTAATCATCACGTGGTTGCGACTTGGTTATAGTCGCCTCACACACAGACATCTGATGACACGAGCTCCCCAACTGGAGTGTAAGTGTGAGCTCATAACGAGGCGCCGACCCTCGCTCGGACCATAGGATGGTATCATATTATCATCGCCAGGTAAAATAAATGCGCAGCGCCCAGCCTCGAGCCAGGTATCGGACCATAGTATTCAAGCTTAGTATTTTTTCGACCCTCGATCCTATTACTCTACGATCGACACTACGAGACGGCGACCACCGAGCCTCGCTCCGACCATCGTATCCATCGCCAGGTAAAATAAATGCATTTTATTTTAAATGCAAGTGTTCACTGTCAATGCTATGATCTAGGCGAGGATACCATGCGATGGTCTCCTTAATGAACGGACCATTATGCTTGCGAGGGTCCGCTAACAATAACACACCTTCTTGAGTGCCCCTCACATAGTGCGGAAAGAGGTAAATAATCCCGGAGAATTTAAAATAACTATTCCTTAAGTGCGGTGGCAAAGTCGTTATTTTCTCTTGTCGCTAATAGCCATATAGGCTGATACGAGTTTATAAATAAAAAAAAACAAAATCCATCATCCGAATGCTTTCGAGATGTGGTTATACAGAAAGATGTTTGGTATCCTATGCAGAGAATATCAAACGGAAGAAAAAATTTTTGCACAGACAAAGAGTAAAATGACAAAAAATACGATAATTGGGTCACATATTTGAAGAAAACGTAATCTCAAGTTTTGAAAAAGTTTTAAAATCGGTATAAGTTACGGTTATGGTTAACGCGTAAATAAGATTGATTTATCTTTATCATGGTAATGCTAAAAAGTTACTTACATATACAGCAGACAGCCAATAGCCTTGCTGCGCTATCTGGTGGTTCACATTCAGGAAAGAAAGGTTTCATAACGTACTGGCTAAACGTCAGCGCTACTATAGCCTGCGAACAAGGCCGTACAATCATACATTCTATCCATAATCTAATAAAAGCACAGAAGGGACCAAATGTTTCCATTATGTAGGCATAATCCGCGCCACTTTTTCTTATCATCGTTCCCAACTCCGCATAGCAGTAGGCACCAACCTGAAAACGTAAATCGTTATGTGATATACAGCATAATTCTAAATACACTGAAATTTTTTATCTAATTTAGTCATTACATCCTTTCTCTTATGCATTGCCATTCTTTTCCCCCGATTCCGCAAAAAAATCGTATTGCTGAAAGAATATTGTTTTCGTAAACATTTTGATAGTAAAATATAAAAATTTATGGTCAAAAATAAATTAAGCACCTAGTATTCAAATTTAACATTTGTCATGAAAAATTTTGATTCTTTGTAGACTAAATGTGGGTAAACAAATCTAGCAAATACTTGCAATTCGCAAAAAATATCATTTCGTTTTTAAGGCAATAATTTGAAATATACATTGTTTAGAGTGATTTTGAATCGTGAAGAATAAATAAAAAACTTTTAGAGATTTTTATTTTAATGTATCACAAAAATATAGTCGCTCGGTTAGGAAATCGTAATAACAAGGCCAGTAATAATGCAGAACAGGTTAAAGCAAGAAGTCCAAGAATTAATATGTCAGCACAGTACCGTTGTACTTGAGTCCTTCTCAATATTTGTAAAATCGTAAACAGAACCGTTTTTAATACAAAAAGAACTGCCATCTCAGTAGCAAATTTGTATCGGAGGTTTTTGAGTCAATTTAAGGTTAAAACATCTGTTAAGAAGGGTTGCACTTACCGCGGAGCATTAAAAAAATCTAATTTATGTTCTGGAATATCAACATTCTCTGGTATAATTAAAATATCTACTCTTCACCTACGATTCTGTCTTTAAAAGATATTCTTATAGTAGACTTATACATGTTTTGATCAATATCTATCTAATCTATAACTGTATTTGGAAAATTTATCCATTTCGAAAGGGGTTCTGTGAGAGTGTAGGCTGGAATTAGTTATAATGAGCACATAGAGAGATACTAAGTTATTAACAATGTGAATAAACAGCTGTTCCTAATTTGCAATTAACTACGAGGTCTCCTTATCCCAAAAAATATGCCGGTACATATAGCTGAGATTGGGCATATTCATTTAGCATGCCTGGGATCAATTTAGGAGAGCATTATATGTACAACAAGCTCACCCTGAAACTATTTAATAATTATTGTCTATACTATCCCAACTTTGAATGTACATCAGCCGAGATGAGCTTAACAATTTAGTGGCAAGTATGCCATTGCCAATCAATTATTGAAAATCGTGGACAGCATACTGCTTACTAAAAAAATTTTTTTTTTCTCTAAAATTTTTCTCTAATGTATATATATATATATATATATATATATATATATATATATATATATATATATATATATATATATACAGGGTGGTCCTTAAGTAATTGTACAAAAAGAAACAGTAGATTCTACACTTTAAAATATTACGATTTAAGCTAAATTGCTTTAATAAAATGTTGATATTAAGAAAGATACAGGGTGTTAAAGTGCAAATTAAAAATTTTATTTTTGGCTATAACTTTCATGTTTGTAAACATTTATGCATAAAAATTTACAACTGGGTACTTTTAAATATGAAAAATTATAATTTGATGCACACTTTGATGTAGCGGATAGAGGGCGCCACATATGCCACATATGTGGCATAAATTTTCACTTAACTTTTTTGCTCTTTGAGTGAACTGTATTTGTGATACAAAATATTAAAGATACATTATTTCAACAAAAAAAAGGTATACCTGTTAATAACTTTTAAACTCAATAGTTTTCGAGATAATCGCATTTTACAAATCAGCTGCATATTTCTGAGTTAAGGCAATTACCCCAGGCAACGAAGGAAAAATAGACAAAAACATTAATAAATCTAAATTTTGGTATAAAATACCAATAACTAAAGTTAATAGTTAACGAAATATTAAATAAAATAAATATATCAGCAGGATAATTAATAATAGGCTATGACAAAAAACAGAATAATAGGATTTTACATCAAACATTTTATATTTTATGTTAAATTAAAGTCGTAATCAAAACATTTTGTTTACAAACTAAATTAAGAAATAGTTAAACTAAATTACTAAACTTTTTGTTAAAGTAAGTGTTCGATATGTCTACCATTTTCATTAATTCATTTGTCAATATATTCCATAAAAATCATCTTATATTAAATAGCATCATTGGTTCTAAAGAAACTGTTGAAGTATTTATTTCTTCCCATATTTGGTTGCAAATGTTTATGGTATTCTTATAGACACGTTGTTTTAATACGCCCCATACACCAAAATCAAGCGGATTAAATTCTGGGCTACGTGGTGGCTATAATGTATAATGGACGAATCTATATCCAAATCTTATAGTATATTATGTCGCAAAGGTTAAATAATGTATTAAACTGTGATGTATCTCATTCATTGGTTACTTATATACACTCATATAAGCTTACGAGTAACTATAATTACATATCGAACAAATGGACTATTATGATAATGATGATAATATTATGAACTAACCAACTAATATTATGCTGAACTAAATTGCCTGTTTGTTTACTATATTTATAACAATATCGGTTATTAGGCCAACGATGATGTTTTTGTAAAAATGCTGAGTCTTTAAGGTAAGATTTGTAGCAAAAGTATTATGAAACAAGACACGTGTGTTATTTCATACCTGTGCTTAGTTTCCATTTGTCATAATAAAAATGGGTAAACAACAATTTACGTAATGAATAATAGGTATTATTTTGGGTTTTTTTATAAATTAAATAATTATATCAATATCTCACCACATTGCCAAGGAATATGACTGCCACGTCCAATCCAACGTTCAGAAAAGGTATATTTAACTATGTTCTCAACGCCTTCTCTCTAGAATGTGGTGGTGTACCATCTTACATAAACCATATATTTTGGTTTTTCAGCATTTTACAATAGGGAAAAAGTAATACAACGCCAGTAGGTATAGAAATTTAAGAAGCGATAGAAAAGGGAAATTGTATACATGATGACGGCCAGCGTCTGAATACGGACACGGCACCTAAAGAAGAAGATGAAGAATATTTTCTCCAATAAGACATTTAGCAGCCATAGCAAAAATTTTGTAATGTTACATTATCATCCTTGAGTTGTTTTAATAAGAATAAACTATGAATTATGCTTATCTACAGGTATTGAGTGCTTTACCGCACAAATATCACAACTAAGAATTATGAGGCAGCTGACTTATAAAATGCGATTATCTCGAAAACGGTTGAATTTTGAGGTTACTAACAAGTATACCTTTTCTTTGTAAAAATAATGTATGTTTAATATTTTTTAACACAAATAGAGGTAACTTTAAGAGCAAAAAAGTTAAGCGCAAATCTATGCCACACCTGTGGCATATGTGGCGCCATCTATCAGTAACATTAATTTATGTATAAAATTATAATTTATCCTACTTAAAAGCGTCCAATTATAAATTTTTGTCCAAAAATATTTACAAACGTAAAAGTTATAGCGAAAAATAGAATTTTAAATTTCCACTTTAACACCCTGTATCTTTCTTAATATCAACATTTTATTAAAGCAAGTTGGCTTAAATCGTAATATTTTAAAGTGTAGAATCTATGGTTTCTGTTTGTACAATTACTTTAGGACCACCCTGTATATACAAACAACCAGTTTATTAGGGCTGCAGTCAGAAGGTTGGCCGGAATGTTAAAGAAATAGTCTTTTGACTTTTTGTCTAGCTTTCGGAATTGTTTTATTCCTTTTTCAAAACGCTGTCATATAGATAAAAAAAATATGTAAATATTTACAAAATATCACAATTCGTCAGTGCAACTTACTAGTCGTTGAGCTTATTTATAATAAGCTTTGACCTTCAACATTAATATCACAAACATAAAATAATGGACAAAATACATTCCAAAATTTTGGTAAGGATGGTAAAAATTATGTTAATTATATGACATCTTGTGATGGTGTGTTTTAACTCTGATACATAGAGAACAGAAAGAAAAAACACTAAGATTAAAATGTAATTCGGTGTTCTTAATATTGTATTTCTTTTCAAAAAACCAAGAGGCCCATACTGGGTAACTTTTAATTTTTAAACCTGTCTTAATGGCATGTAACCTGTTATGCACACAGGTGTATTTTGAAGTGTATATGTATAAGTAAATATTTATTTTATTCTTGATGTTTTTCCAGTAAATGACAATAAATGTTGCTCAGTTTATCTATGTCATACTTTTTATTTATGCAAGACGTACTAGATTTTATGGAACACATTTTCAAGAAAACACGTTTTAAATGGTTTTTTCCTTTGCCAAAATACAGGAATCTTCGAAATTAAACTTATTTTTTCAAAGTTTATGCATGTTCTGGAAGTGCACATGCATTTATTTTTATTGGTTTTTATGTCACTACGATGTGAGATCACCCTACTGTGGATTAGAGATCACCATATTGTGGAATCGTATAGCGAGATACATAAGATGTCCCGTGAAATTTCTATTGAAGTATAACCCTCTATAGCAAGGCAAATTTGGTTATATATTATTTGGTTTTTGGCCCAGCCGTAGCTATAAATAAATACCCTTTTTAACTGCCGCCCACAATAAACTTCTGTTTAATCTACCAACCGATATTGTGTTGTCGTCGGAAATTTACAATTTATGATTCACAAGTGTCAGTATAGGGGTTGGCCATTCGCACCTAATAAACTACGTAAAGAGGCTTAAAAACATGACAAATGAAACAAATTTCACCAGAATTTCATTTCACAGTTGTTTTTGTTGTAGATGTTTATCGTTTGTTTCCTGATTGTGCTTTTGCGTCTTGAAAGTTATGTTGTAGATTACATAGTCACACAGATTACACACTATGACTCCTAAAATAAAAGTATTTACTTTAGAAGAAAAACTTAACATCCTTAAAGATGTTGAGAAGAAAGCAGAAGTTTGTCGTGAAAGAGGAATTTCAAGTTCCACTCTATCTACCATGCTCAAAAATAAACACAAGATTTTCGCAGCAGGTTCGTCTTTTTCCGGTAAATCGAAAAAACTACGTGCCGCAACTAATAAAGAACTCAATACTGCAATGGTCAAATGGTTTACCGTAAACAGGGCTGCGAATGTTCCAATAAGTGGACCGCTGCTTCAAGAAAAAGCAACACAGTTTTAGCAGGCGCTAGGTGGTGATAAGAATTTTAAAGCATCGAGTGGGTGGATGAACCGTTTTAAGGCCAGGCACGAAATTACGTGTGGAAAAATTTGCGGTGAAGCGAAGAGTGTTTCCAAAGAAGTCACCGACAAATGGTTGAAGCCATGGCCTACAATAAGGCAAAATTACAGTGACGATAATTTTTTCAATGCCGACGAGCTGAGACTTTTTTTTAAACTTACTTCAGATAAGATCCTCAAATTCAAAAATGAACGTTGTATAGGTGGCAAGTTATCAAAAGAAAGGGTAACTGTACTCGCGTGTAGCAACATGTTCGGTTCCGAAAAAAGGAAGTTAGTCGTCATTGGGTAATCTCAAAAACCACGATGTTTCAGAGGTGTGAATCAGCTTTCTGTCACATATAAATTTAATAAAAAATCGTGGATGACAGCAGAGATTTTTAGTGGAAAACTTTTGAAGCAGGACAGAGAGTTAGGCCATCGAAAGATTCTTTTAATTGTTGACAACTATACAGCCCATCCGAAAGTTACCGGTTTAAAAAACATTCAACTTCTTTTTTTACCCAGAAATTGCACATCTGTTCTGCAACCGATGGATCAGGGCATCATAAGGTCCTTTAACGTTCACTACAGAACACTTTTAGTTAAGTGGATCCTGAATAATGTAGAAAACCGTAGTGAATCCCTTGTTACTTTATTAGATGCCATAAATTTCATTCACAAAGCATTGACATTCGTAGATAAAAAAATCATCAGAAAATGTTTCGGTCATGCGGGGTGTACAGAGGTAGAAAACGAAGAAGATGAATATCCTGTAGCAGAGTGGTTGAGGTTACAACAGCAAGGTCAAGAACTAACCCAACTGAACAACGATGACGAGTTTGCTGAATTCATTTCCATTGATAATGACGTCATTGTTTGTGATCTTCCGACGTATAGTGAAATTATCGCGGAGGTAATAAATCCGCCGGCGAAGCGCGTTATGGTCAGTGACGAAAGTGATGAAGATGAAGAAGACAATCGCGATGAATCTACGCCAGAATGTTCTAATAGAGAAGATGTGGAAAGTCCTTTAGGCAGTATACAACTGTTTCACATCTTTAGAAAATATGATAGGTAGAATGATACTGGAAAATTTAAAGCAGTCAAAAATGACAGACTTCTCCCAATTGCAGAAGCAATTGTTTATGTTATATATATCTTTATATATATATATATCCTTGAAAATACGCTTTATACATTATGTAGTTGGAAAAAAATGTAAGTACAGAGTTTTTGTTTTAACGTATATCATTGACAATAAAAGTAAAATTTTTTTCAAAAACTCCACTCGACCAATATTTAGCATCTTATATTGCTCCGAATGGCTTCATTATAGGAAGTTAATGTTTTAGAAAACTACATATTCATATGTACGCACAGTATTATTGTTCACAGTAGTAGTCTGCCATTTCAGTTCTCGTTATAGAGGGAGTCTACTGTATATATAAAGCAGTTGGGTATTATTGACTGACAATTATGTAAAATGTTTTGTTTTGAGGCTGCAGTCATTAATTATAAAAACAGGATAAATAAAACTATTTACTTAATCAGGACATGCTAAAATAAATTTAAATTACTTTTTCAGTAATGCAATGAAATGAAAACGAAAGAACATTGTATAAGAAGCATAAAAACTGACAACATGAGGCTAGTCCATCAAATTTTTTACATTACCACAAAACATTAAGTTTAAAACTATTATTATGTTAACAATTTCAATGTTTTAATTTTCGTAGATTTAGAAAGTTCATGTGTAAATAAAATTTTAAAATTCAATTTATGTCAGAAAGACACTCGTCTGTGTTCATTATATTGTAGATTTTTGATAACCAGTTTTTGATTGTTTAATGCTTACACACTTTAAATTATATAATATGAAATATTTCATTTGTTAATTATTGTAATAAAATAAAGTGGCGCCAAATTTGAAAATTTATATAGATATACATGAAAGGAATCAATGAAGGTTGGTCTAGATACAGCGGTGCCCAAACAGTCGATCGCGATCGACCTGTCGATCGCCACAGCTTCTGGAGTCGATCGCAAAAGATTCAGATCCTGATCGAAATATTCCATGCTTCTGAGGCAATGTAACCGCGTGACGTTTGGCGACTATTACCGATTGTTCTCGAGTGTCTGTTTCTTGAATAACAAGCTGCAGTGACAGAGCATTCATTAGTCTTGAGTCTTTATTAAATTATGACAAGTAGAAGTTGAAGAATTAAAATAGCAACATTTAAAACACGAAATGGGTACGACAAATATCTCACATCACGTTTACGGTTGACACTCAGTAATTACACAACGTTTTACAAAACAATTATAAAGTGTTTTCAGAAATCTACATATTTTAGTATCTAGGCTCCAGTCTAGTTGTAGTAGTCGGTAGTCGATCGCTTGTCTTTAAAATATTTCGTGATAGATCGCAGACACTACAAGTATGAGCATCCCTGGTCTAGAAATAAACAACAACAAAACCAACGACATGCGATGAGAAAGAGATATGGGACAAAATCCGTAAATTTAGTATCTAGATGAAGTCAATTTGACTCATTATCTGTGATTAAATATTATTAACCTGTTTTACATTTTCTAATTTTTAAGTTTCACTATTTTTTATTCCCCTTTATACATTTTAAACAAGATTTTTATTGCAATAATACTATATTCCTGATGACTTAATAAAAAAAGTAATATTTCACAAAAAAACTTCCCATTGAATAATAATTGGGCGTTATATCAAATGCATTTCCATCCTCAATATAGTAAAAGTGGGACACAGAAAGTTTCAATTTCGATTTGTCAGAAAATTGGGCCAAAGTTCGTATCGTGTGGCCTCGAAAGGTTACAAATGTGTAGTTCATAGAATTTTAAAACTTTAAAAGTATATTTAAAGTGCATTTTCCTGTTATTTCTTTTCTCTCAGCAGTTTAATATACATAAATATCTTTTTGTTATACATATACTCAGTGACATTAGAAGTGTTACACCCAGAAGGAATAATTTCTTTGTTTTATTTTTTCTACTTTTTGTAAAAATAAAGTTTTATCTTTAAATTTTTTTGTGAAGAGATCGATTTGTTAAAACCGGTTCATACAGAAATTTTTAGTTATTATTCCTCAGTCTAATTGTATTCAGTGTAAGAAAATGTCTCGAGTTCGAAGACACCAAAATTACCACCTTGTTAACGATTTTAACGGATAGAATTATTGCGTATAGAGATATGGGTTTGTCGTATCGCGAAATTGGCCATAGTGTTAATTGTACGGCAATGACGGTTATGCGTGTCTGTCGTGTGTGGACAAACGAAGGTAGAGGAACACGAATAAGACCAACTGGTCAACCGAGGCGTACCACAGAGCTTCAAGATAGGCGTTTTAGATTACTGGCTCTGTGAGACCGTTTTGCTACTACGCGTGAAATTGCTGACCATGGTTTGGAGTAGTAGATAGACCTGTTAGTATGTGTACACTATACCGTCGCATTCGAGCCTTTGGACTGGTTTCATTCCGCCCACGACTAGTGCTTCCTTTGACTGTGAACCACTGTCATCAACGTTTGATTTGGTGCAGAGAAGGGCAGCATTGGGTGGCAGAATGGCGTAATGTAGCATTCAGCGATAAATCACGATTCTGTTTAGGAATGGATGATGGTCGTAGATGATAAGACGCCGACGTGGAGAGCGACGAGATATGGGGTTTGCTATTGAGAGGCATGTACACAGTACAGTTGAAGTAATGGTTTGGGGGGCTACTGCCTATGGTAGCCGATCACCACTTGTGTTTATTCGAGGCAATATGACATCTGCGCGTTATGTTGATGACATCTTACAAACCATTTTACTGCCTTATCTCAACGGCCGGCAAGACGTCCTTTATCAGCAAGACAACGTGTGTCCTCATATTGCTCGTCAAACTATGGACTTTCTCCAAGAAGCTGGCGTTAATGTTTTGCCGTAGCTGCCCCGTGCTCCATATTTAAATCCTATCGAACATGTATGGGATATGATGGGAAGGAGACTGTACAGTTTGCACCATCCTCCACAGACTCTGGCACAGTTAATACATGAAGTTTAAGTTGCTTGGAACGAGGTGCCATAAGCAGACATAGATCATCACATTTTGTCAATGCCTAGACGTATACAGTAGTGTTTTCAACTACAGGGTCGCCAAATGCATTTTTCATTTTTTTTTATTACTTGTTAATAAAAATTCTTGACAATATTATCGTTTCATTCTTGATGTAAATTTACCATGTTGCCAAAAAATTAAGTTCAAGAAATTATTCCTTCTGGGTGTAACACTTCTAATGTCACTGACTATATGTTAAAATATTTTGTTAAATTAAATCTAAATAAAATAAAATCGTAATGGTTAAACATTTGGTTGGATGGTTGGTGGAATTTTTTGAAGCCTGAAAATCAACTCAGAGATCAATTTAACAGACCTTCAGGATCTCTTAATGGTTGTGGCAAAAAGTCGCATATGAAATATTTAATATAAAGCTCAGCCTTTGACCCTTAGATTTTCAACATTAAGTTATTAGACCCAGTTACAAAAAGAATTTTTGTGCTCAAATATTTATTGTCTGAGACTGCCAAGCTGCACTGAAGAATCTGAAATCTACAACTTGTAAAATTGTTGGTAATGGGATTGCTGATGATTACCAGAGGACAAAGAACAAACTAATAAATACGAAACATATTCAGGAGGAAACATGAGCAGACTACTTTCTATCCCTATTTGCTAAAGGTGATTATAATGAGAACTACTAACACCGGAAGTGATGACAAACAAAGAAATAAATATTGAGGAGGAAGAGGTAAAGGACGCATTAAGAAATTAAAAAATATAAAATCACCAGGAGAGGACATATTACCGAATAAACTTCTAGAGTAAGGAGGACCAGATCTGACCAAAAAACTATTAAAACTAAACTGGGATTACCACAAGAATGGAGATCAAGTATTTTAATACCTGTCTTCAAAAATCGGACCCAGAAAATTATAGAGGCATTAATTTATTAAACACAACACTAAAATTAACAACTAAATCGATAACAAATAAACTGAATGAAATTATAACACTAGCAGAAGAATAACTAGTATTATAGGTCGGGAAGATCATGCACCGGCGCCATATTTATAATGAGGCAAGTGCAAAAAAAATCATTAGAATACAACAATCCGGTATATCTATGTTTCGGGGACCTTAAGAAGCCATTTGACAAAGTAAAATTAAAGGGCGTTATCCACGTACGCAAGGGAGATACCTCCAGGAATAATCAAAACAATTAAAAATATCTACCAAAAGAGCACAATAAAAGTAAAAGAAGAAGAAAAACTAACTGAGGCAATCGAAGCTGGCAATGGGATAAGACAGGAAGATTGCCGTTCAACATCCGTTGTTCAACCTGATCATGGATGAAATAATAAAAAATAGTAAGTACTAGAAAAGGATACCAAATGGGAGAAAAACAATTAAAATAATCTGCTATGCAGACGAAGCAATACTACTCTCTCAAGGTAAAGACGATTAACAATGTATGATGCAACAATTTATTATAACCACCAGAAAATTTAACATGTTAATTTTCCCAAAAAAAGACAAAATGCATGGTTAAAACAGCAAATTTACTAAGATGTAAAATGGAGCTGAAAAGCAGATAAGTAATGGAGTTCAAACTTCAAACAAGTAAAGCTAGAAACAGAAGGAGAATATCAAGTGAATAGAGCAAACAGAGTCACAGGTTGTCTAAATGAAACAATATGAAAAAATAAAAATATTGAGAAAGAAATGAAAGGCCGAATTTACAAAACAGTTATCCTAACAAAAATGGCATATGCGGCAGAAACACAACATGACACAGAGTGGACAAAAAGGATGTTAGAAACAGCAGAGATAAAATCTCTTTTTTTTTGAAACAGCAGAGATGAAATCTCTTAATGACAAAAAACAATGGGCCAGACTAAAAGTACGACGAAGACGCAAGGTGGAGAACATTTAGGAGTGGGTAAGAAGTAGAAGAGTAAAATGGAACAATTATATAGGCCGAATGACAACACATAGAGTAGTAAAGACGGCAAGACACGGTTCTCTAATAGGAAGACGAAATTGGAACTGGAATGCGAAAATTGGGAAAGGAGAATGTGGCGAATGGGTTGGAAAATATGGTCTCGGCCAAAGAAATGAAAGAGGCGATCGGCTGTTGCAATTTTGCCAGGAAAATAATTTTATAATTAAAAACACATTTTATCAACTACCAAGAAGGCGAATATACACGTGGAAATCTCCTGGAGACACTAAAGACCATATTATACGAAATCAAATAGATTATATAACCGGATAACAACAGATCTAAAAACACAATCGAATCTGTGAAAACGTATCCAGGAGCAGATATAGGGTCAGACCACAATCCAGTAGTGGCACAATTCCGAATAAAACTTAAAAGAGTACAAACAACTAAGCCCAAACAAGTAATAGATATCAATCGTTTAAATGATGAAACAATTAAACATCAGGTAGAAACAAGCATTCAGGCAAATCTTAAAAAACTTGAAAAAAAGAACCGTGGTTTCTGGAATTGAAAAAAGAGAAACAAAAATTTGGTTAAAAATCCACACATGAAACAGTTTAAATCATCCGAAAAAGTTTCATTAGACTTCAATTACAACCACTACGGAATAGCATGGTTTTCAGCTTTAGAGGGAAACTTTGTCCGTTTATCAATATAAAGCACAGCTGACCACGATGATAACCGAAATAATATACTTAAAACCATCGCGTCACGTCAAATTTAAAGCGGTGAGGGAATTCAGAGAGTCACTTGAAGATATTCAGGTGATAAGGCATTTACTATTTTAAAGACCAAAATTATGGTGAAATTCTATTTTCAATAGTGAACCAATTTAGAGAATTTAACATTGTCATAATTGGGTTACGGCGATTTCTTTTTATCATTCGGGTTATCATTCGGGTTCTTGTCATTTTTTTGACGTTATCTAGATATTTATTTGTAAGCAGATCTAAAAATATAAGATTTTTTGTAATTCGTTATCATCTGAGTTGCTCGAAGACGTTAAAGAAGATAGAAAGGGACTAAGTCGCTTTAGCCCAGTCTGGTTATACAAAAATCATCGATTTCACGGCAAAATGTTTCGCAGATATCTGAAGCTTTTAAGACATAGGTGGGGGTTACTAGATGACGAATAGATAAAAAGATACTCCTATTTTTACCTTGCGTTTTTTTTTAAACAATAACTTATGGTCAGAATTTGATTTTTTATCTATAAATTTTTTCCCTTATATTTTAAATGAACAATATTTTTACCATTTTTTTATATCAAGAATATCTTTATTTTCCTGTTTTCTAAATTAAAATTGATAAATAATTTACGGAGATATTTGCAAAAAAGCAGGTTTTTTTGCACTAATTTATAAATTAAATAAATTTTTTTTATTAACAAAATAAAATGTTATTAATACATTTCAACATTGAGGAATTACCGTCCTTTAAATTTGTGCAAAATTTCCCCCCGATCGGTCAAATAGTTTAAAAGTTATTCAATTTGTTTATCCCTGGGACTAATTATTTAAACCATTGAACTTGCCCTATGAATGATGCTAGACACATTTAACAAATTTCATAGGATTTTTTAAGACTTATACTATCTCAGAAGTTAAATGAATATTGAGTTTTCATCGAAATTATTTACAAAATAAACGTTTGAAAAAGGGGTATGTTTTTTACTTATAAACAATTGCAATAACTTCTATATTTTTTAAGCTACAGACTTGTACGTACAACCATTAGATAGCTGGTAAAAAAACTCACATTTAACAAAAAAAAAATAAACCTTCTATGAACAATAGGAACGAAGTTAGCGACAATTTTTTTGTTAATTATATCTCCATTGTTTATAAACATTAAGAAGTAAAATTTGCACAAATTTTGAATGAAAATCTAAACTTTATATTGAATTTTATAGCTGTAAAATTCATCCAATTTTTCGAAACTTAAAACCTTTCGAAACGAAGTTACTTTCGAAAGATCGACATAGGAAAGTGGAGGGGAAACTGTTTTAGCTCCTCGCTGCAAAATTTAATATTATGGTTACGGATTTATCATTCAAAAGCTTCAACAGTTCCGTAGGAATTTCATCAGGTCCATTTGTTTTTCCATTTTTAGCGTTTCTTATTGCGTATTCTACTTCTTCTTTCAATATATCTGGCCCAGTTGCATTGATTATCTGAGTTAAGTTGTTTCTATCGTCTTCAAATTATTCATTCAGGTATTCTGTCTATCTTTTTATTGTATTCTCTAGATCTACAATAAGATTTCCATCTTTGTCTTTAAGTTTACCTATTTGGCATTTCTTTATGCTTCCTGTTATCTCTTTTACTTTTTTGTGCATATTGAACGCATCGTACTTTTTCTCATAGGTTTCCATTTCTTCACATTGTTCTTTAATCCACTCTTTGGCTTCTTTTATTCTCTTTTTTATGTGTTTATTTATTTCTTTGTATTTGTCTGGGTAATTCTTCATCTTTCTTCTTTGTTCCATCAAGTCTAGTATATCTTGTATCATCCACCCTTTATTCTTTGTTGTTGTTTTTGTAAGATGTTTCTTTACTGCTGTTTGTATAGCTGTATTTATGTACTTTAATTTTTGGTTAACGTTGTTTGTATCGTTAATTTGTTGCTGCACTGAACGGAGGTTTTCATTTATTTCTTCTCCTGTTTCTTGTCGTATATTTTTGTTTCTAAGTTTATTTAAATCTAGTGCCTTTCTGTGTGGTCTTCTAATCTTTTTTGGTCTCGCCTCTATCACAGTAACTACCGGGTTATGATCTGAGCTTATATCAGCTCCTGGGTACGTCTTAGTACATTTAACAGCATTATGATACCTCCTTGCTATCATAATGTAGTCTATTTGATTTCTCACTATTTTTTCTTTGGTATGTTGTTGAGATGTCCATGTATATAACCGTCGAGGAGGTAATTTGAAAAAGGTATTTGTTATTACGAAGTCTTCACTTTGGCAAAATTGAATCAATCGATCTCCTCTGTCATTTCTGTTTCCAAGCCCATATTTTAATACTTGTTCTCCTATCTTACCTTGACCCACCTTGGCATTAAGATCGCCTATTAATATGTTAATGTATGGAAAGACTGACTTAATAAGTGAAGACAAACAACCTGCAACAAAAAGATTCAGACCTGACAGTGAAGTCGAATAAACGATCCAAATTTTAACTTTTAACCCAATGTATGTAAAGAAAATAAAGAAAGTAAAGTTCAATAAACATGGCAAAATTTAATAAGGCAAGTGATGACAAAATCGACTTATTTTATCGAAGCAGTAAGGCAGATTTGATGAATATTGTATATCATATTTGTAAGAAAAATATAATAAAAATCAATATTGGTAATAATAAAAATACAAACAATTATAATTAATATAAGGAATATAATAATATAATGTGTAAAAAATTACCTGAAATTTAATTTATAAAATATATAAGTATTATTACATCATTGATATAAAATGAAAAAACATATGTTGATTTTCCGGGATTTACCGAGATTTATGGGGGGTGAAAATTATGTCATCATTATTAATACTGCGACAGGCTATTCGAGCAAATTAAAAAAAAGTAAGTATTTAGAGTGAATTTCAAATGGACGAATTTTTCCGAGTTTTCCCATATTTTCCGGCCAGTGAAAACTATGTAGTTATTCATATTTCGACGAGCTACCCCAGAATAAAAAAAGAGGCTTGCAGCTGCAAAGGAAGCCGAGATAATGTAAATTTTTCCTACGTGTTGCAATTTGAAGTTCCGATGCCGAAAAAAAAACGGAGCTGAAACAAATATCCCCTCCACTTTCTTATGTCGATCTTTCGAAAGTACCGTCGTTTCGAAAAAATAGATAAATTTTATAGCTATAAGTTTCAATATAAAGTTTAGATTTTCATTCAAAATTTGTGCAAATTTTACTTCTTAATGTTCAGAAACAATGGAGATATGATTTTTTTAAAAATAGTCACTTCGTTCCTATTGGTCATAGAAGGTTTTTTATTTTTTAATGTGAGCTTTTTTACCAGCTATCCAATGGTTGTACGTACAAGTCTGTAGCTTGAAAAATATAGAAGTTATTACAATTGTTTATAAGTAAAAACATACCCCTTTTTCAAACGTTTATTTTGTAAATAATTTCGATGAAAACTCAATATGCATTTAACCTCTGAGATAGTCTAAGTCTTAAAGAATCCTATGAAATTTGCTGAATGTGTCTAGCATCATGCATAGGGCAAGCTCAATAGTTTAATTAATTAGCCTCAGGGATAAACAAATTAAATAACTTATAAAATATTTGACTGATCGGGCGGAAATTTCGCACAAATCTAAAAGATGGTAAATCCTTGATGTTTAAATGTATTAATACCATTTTATTTTGGTAATAAAAAAATTAATAAAATTTATAAATTAGTGCAAAAAACTGCTTTTTGCAAATATCTCTGTAAATTATTTATCAATTTTAATTAAAAAAACGGGAAAATAAAGATATTCTTGACATAAAAAAATGACATAAATATTGTTTATTTAAAATATAAGGGAAAACATTTATAGACAAAAAATCAAATTGTGACCATAAATTATTGCTTAAAAAAAACGCAAGGTAAAACTAGGAGTATCTTTTCATCTATTCATCATCTAGTATCCCCCACCTATGTCTTAAAAGCTTCAGATATCTGCGAAACATTTTTCCACCTTTTTTTAACCAGACTGGGCTACTTATATTCGATTATAGGTTATTCTGAATTATATATGTTCAGTAAAAGTTAACTGAGAATTTAGTTTATTCACAATTAAAGAACTTCACTTTTAAAGAAGTTTATAGTTTAATGTATAATGGTTAATCTTTCTCTATTTCTATGAATAGTTTGAAAGTCTACATTTTATCAGCATTTATTTTTTATTAAAATTTAATAAAACTTACGAAATACTACGGTATTTTTGTAATAAATTGCAATAACCGCGAATAATTAAAGTGGAAGAAATTTTTTGGAACACGTTTACAAATAATTGACGGTTTTTATTCTGGAGGTCATTCATTTAAGAAATTATTGTTACGTGCAGTCTGGTGTCTCTACAAAGGAAGCAATTATTTAATGAAAGAGCACAAATTAACAATGTAACGTAACCACATTATGTTGGGAAAATGTACGGATTTTGTGATACAAAAAAATAAGAAACAGAACAAGATTCCCTTTATTTAAAATGTAAATGATTTGTTTATATATTTACTTTGTTGACTATATTGAGTGAGATAAAACATTGCTATATTCGATAGTAATATTACGGAGTCAAATAGATCTAAAGAATAATTAAAAACATACTGCAACGCTAAACGCGGCTCTAAAATATATTAATAAGGAATAATTCAGTAGTGTATAATCTTTCATTGACTTTGAGAGTGCCTATGATAGCATCCATCGAGAATTTCGGATCCATGCACTGAAAGAGTTTAATATTCCAACTCAACTCATTGATATCATAAAAAAAACACTTAAAGTACAAAGCAAAATTCGAATTCAAAACGAACTAACAGATACAATCCATGTGAGAACGGACCTACGGCAGGGAGATGCCCTATCCTGTATTCTATTCAACATCACATTAGAGAAAATAATTAGGGAGTCAAAAGTCAACACCAGAGGAACAATAATAACAAAAGTTTACAAATATTGGCATTTGCAGATGATGTTGATATCATAGCTAGAAGCGAAAGAGAGATGATAAAAGCATTTAATGCGATAGAAAGAGCGGCACAAAACAGTGGCCTAAGCATTAATGAAATAAAAACCAAATACATGAAGGCCAGTAAATCGACAGGCCAAAGAAACCTACAGAATCTGACAATAGGAGACTATAACATCGAAAGCGTGAAACATTTTATATACCTAGGTTCACTAGTTACCGCAGAATAATAATAATACTAATAAAACATATAATGGACTAATTAAACATCTAAGATCTAACAACATCACAAGAAAAACCAAATGCATAATATACAAGACCCTGATAAAACCGGTCCTTGTATATGGATCAGAGACATGGACACTGTCGAAAAGCGATGAAAACCTGACATATGGCGCAGAAGATATAACTTTGAACTATACACAGCATACAATATACCCGAGATCATAACATCCATAAAGATCGGACGTCTGCGCTGGATGGGCCATGTTGAACGAATGTTGGAGACTGAAACACCAAAACATATTATGAGGCAAACACCAGTAGGAAGAAGGTCAAAGGGAAGACCCAAACTCAGATACATGGAACAAGTGGAACAAGATCTGAAAACACTTAAGATTACCAACTGGAAAAACAAAGCAAGGAACAGAACAGAATGGCGGAAAATCCTAGAACAACCCAGGACCCAGAAAAGGTTGTCGAGCTACTGATAATGATGATAGTCTTGTCTTGGGTATAACTTTCAATACAATAAAAAGTCGTTATTTTCGGTCACAGTATACATCAAACACTGGCTTTTTTATTATTTTCTTTCGTTTATTATGTGAATTATTTGTGCTCACGAGCTTACTATGATATTAAAAGGTAAGTTAATGTATCTTTTTAGCAAAGATTTTTACATATCCGTGAAATATATGCCTTTTGGGACTTACATATCCCGGCAGTAATGAATCAGGGAATATTTATGCCAGGAGTGTTTTTGTTTTCTAGAATAACAATATTTATTGCATTTCAGGATGAAATGCTCTTATGCAAAAATAATTGTTGGAAGATATAATCCCAAATTTATTTGATTTAAAGGTGCCACAAGATCCTTTTTACACAGTGATGATAGCGCCAATTAAGATTATATTATAAAAATGCTCCGATACTGTCTCATTAGAAGAACTCCCTATTAGAAGAACCTAAAGTTGAAGAAATTGGCGGACCAGCTGAAAAGGAAGTGGATATTCAAATTGAAATTAAAGACAGCAATCAGTCAACTGTTGACGCAAAGCAGCCACAAATTCTAGATCCAAGTTTCGATTGAACCTGAAATGCTAACAACTTCGTCCCAAAGTATGTTATCCCCTCGCATGAAAAACCAACTTTCTGTTCTGTTCCTTCTGTAATGTTTCTGAAAAGTCCTATAATGCAAGTAAGTTACTATACAAATCTACGTTTGAAAATATAGGGGAAACTAAAAAAGAGGACTATTCAAAAAAGTTATATTTCAATGAACCTAATAAACCAAATAATGCCTCAAAAGTATATTATATAGAAGAAGTTCTTTCTTGTTCAAAGAAAATCTTTTTAGCCTCGAGAAGTGACAGTACCTTTCAGTCGATAGACGAATGTATGACTAACTTCAAGGGAAGATCTTCTCTAAAACAATACCTTTCCTTGAAACCGGTAAAAAGAGGGAGTAAGTTATGGACCAAGTGCGACTACAACATAGGCTTTTTTGTCTTTATAGAGGGGGGTTTGTTTACATGTTTGTATCAAAGGCTACGACTATGATATAAACGGAATCGAAATCGAGATTCGATTATTGTAAGTCGAAATACTAGGATTCCATTATTGATATCAAAGAGTTTATTGTTGTTTACACCACCCATTTTCGTAGCACCTACATAGTAGACTAACCATATAAAAGCTTGTATTTCATCCACATTAGTATTTTGAGTGGGTATATGAGGGTTTTCTGTCATAATTCCGGGTATCGAGTTGTTCTGCATCTTTTACTTTATTTCTGCATTTTTCACGTTGAATATTCATTTTGTTGGTTATTTATTTTGTAGATTTTTTCCCGTACAACACAATTCCTATGCTTGCAGTCCGAAAGTTACCTTTTTCGCACTTTCTTTCTTGCCTAAGACGTAAACAATGAGGTTTCTAGCTGAAATCCGATGAGTACCTTTTTGTCCTGCCTACTGATTCTTTCCTTTTAATTTGGTGGAAGGTTGTAAAATATTTACTAAATTTGATGATTGTATCTTCTGGATTTATACTTATGTGACTTGAGGAAGTTACAGGATGCTGTTCTTACTAGCTAGAATCAAATTATGGTATGATTTTCTTTACTACAAATCAGAAATAATTTCCTTGTGTTCATTATCACTAGAAAGCGGCTGGCCAGAGTCTAATTGTTCAAAAATACGTTTAAGTTCTTGAACGTCGATATTCTCTGATAAATGTCAGAAGCGCCTTTGACTTTCAACATTACTTGGCTTTAAAGTTTTTAAATTTTATTTTTAAATGTAAACTAAGAATAAAAATATACTTACAGAATTAGACAGAAAACTTTCTTTCTTTTTGGACGCAATTACTACAATTGGGCAGAACCTCACACCAACTGCGTAATCATAGCAACCAAAACAGACAGATCATTTAGCAACACAAACACTAATACTTACTACTGCCAAAGTTAACTAGACAAAGCAACAGCTCTATTGCAAAAGAATAAAAACAAAAAAGCGTGGGGTACAACTATACCCCTAGTAGTAGTCCAGGCTCAATTCTAAAATATATGTTTTACTATAATAAACAAATATTTTATTATTTTAAATGATTATATATCGAAACCATTGGAAAATACCTTGGAAAAAAATGCCGAAAATCGTTAGGATTTAAGGCAAACTCGTAAGGGATATTGCTTTTTTACCATTATGTAGTAGCAGAGAGTTTATATCTTGATTAGAACTACTGGATTTTTTTTATTAAGAACATCAATGTATATTTTTTTGAAGTTATCTGTTATCCCATCTTTTATACATATTTTATCCCTTTATGATACCCATACCAGAATTCTGGAACCCTGTACTAGCTTATAGAGGCCTAGTGGATGGGTACCATATATATTTTGAGTAACTTCGTTTTCCTCAAAAAGTGTTTGCTGCCTGCGATCCAATGACTCGCAATCACGCAAGATATGGTTGACTGTTTTAGGTTCTCTGCTACAGTTTGCAGCTCAAATCTCCGTGAAACAGTCCAATTGTATGGAGGTGCTCCTTAATTCGCTCGTGTCCAGTAAAGAAGTCTGTTATGACTCTGAGCTGAGTTCTGCTTATTTTCAGCAGTACTTCAGCCCTGTTAGCATATTTCCGCCCAGTATACATCTTACTATGTGTATGACTGGGTATATTTTCCCAGTGTGAGTTGTGTTGGCTTCGAATTCAGGCTTTTTTCCGGTCACGTACAATGCTTTTTGGTACTCCCACAGCTGGTTCTGGACCGAAGTATTTTGTAGGTAATGCTCTTCTGGCAAGTGCATCAGCTCTTTCATTGCCAGATATGCCCCGATGTCCTGGAACCCATACCAGTGTAACACTATTATATTCCGCCAGTCTGTTAAGTTCGTGTCGACATTCCCACACTAGCCTAGAGTCCAACTTAGGGTTTATAAGAGCCCTTATGGCTACCTGTGCATATACTGATCTACTTCTGTTCGAAAATCCTTAAGTTAATTTCTCTTGCACATTGCAAGATTGCAAAAATCTCTGCCTGATATACATAGTTATATTCTCCTAGTGGAAAGGAAATATTAAAATTTCTACCACAACCGAGTGTTCCTGAGCTTGACACTTCTGCAGTTTTAGACCCGTTAGTATACTAGGTATAACCCCGCAATCTGGGTCTAGAGTTTCCCCTGTCTTATTTCTCTCGTGAGCAAATGTCAAGTTAGAAAGGTATTTCAGGCTTGTATCTGGGTGCATATGGTCAGAGATCATCATCCATTCGGCATTCCTCGTTTCATTTATTATGTTGCTGTGTCCGGATCTAACCGGTACGTTGCTCAGGTTTTCTCGCAGTCTGTCTATCCTCGCTTCCCCTTTTATCGTTATATTTAGAGGAGTAAGACTCAGAAGGGCCTTCATAGCTTTCGTTGGTGTGCCACTCATAGCCCATGTGATCCGAGACAAGCGTCTTTGCACCTTGCTTAATTTGAGGATGGTACTTTTTTCTGTATCTTTGGTTACCATATCACTAATGCACATGCAATTGTGGGTTTTACCATCATGTTATAAATCCAGTATAACATATCTAGTCTTAAAACTCACATTTTTTCATAAGTGCGTCTGGCTACAATAACCGTAGTTAACACTCTCTGGGTTATACGTTCTATCTGCTGATTCCAAGTAAACCTTGAGTCTAATATTATCCCAAGATACTTTTTTCACTCACCAGATTTAAACGTGTACTATTTAGGCTCAAAGGACTCAATCCCTCTAAATTTCACCTTTTGGTAAATTTAATGATTTTGGACTCCAAAAGACTGATGTTAAGTCTTATATTTGAAGTCCATTCTATAACTACACTTAGAGCCTGTTGCATTGTGTCTCTGATTGTGACATTAAACTTGCCGCAGGCTAAAATGACTAGGTCATCTGCTTAGCCCAGGACATGATGCCTATCGTTGCTGAGTCTAGCTAACAGCCTATCCAGCCAAAGTTGAGTATATCACACAGCACCTCAGCATGCATTCTATCAATATGAAACTGTTTCATCAATTTTTTTAAACGAATCGCTCTTGTGATCCAATCGTGTGTTGTCGAATGCTCCCTCAATATCAAGAAATGGACCCAACATCACTTCTTGGTTTTCCAGAACGTACTCAATTCTCTGTATGAGATGGTGCAGTGCCGTTTCTGTGGAGACTCCTGCTCGCTACTCATACTGTCACTGATGTATCGGACTTTCAACCAATACACATAGTATGCCTTGGGACTTAGCTTTTTCCTGTCCGATTTTGACTGGTTTAACAGTCACATTTAACATCAATATTAATTGAATTGTAGAAATTAGTTAAAGTTCTGTGGATAACTTAAAAACAATATATACCGAATTGGAGTTCTGTTCGTGTATTTCTTAGTTTGAAGTTTTACTTAATCTGAAAGTTCTATATATGTTCCAATATAAATGAGTTGCTGTTGTTGACGAACGAAGATAAGTAATCTGATATTTCTATAATCGTCAACGTGTCTGTTGTTGCAGCTTGTTACAATCCTGCACAATCACATCTTTTTCGATTTTTCTATGTTCTTATGAGATTCGTTTAATTCGGTTGAGTATTTGAGATTTCTACGTTTTAAATTTAATATACCAACATGTGAATATGACATTTGTACCAGTTAAAAATGGCAAACTTTCTTCTCAGAAGACTATTTGATAAAAAATAAAAAAAATTTCTACTAACTATATAGTTTTGCATGCCTGTCTCTGTGCATTTATAGGTATTAATTACTACGTGTTAAAATAGCTAAAAGAGTTCTCATTTATACTTTAAAAAAGTTCTTTAAGCTTTTACGACGAACATGTACCATAAAATTAGTATCCTTGACATTTCCCTTTAGCATTTCTTTTTACACAATAATCTTGTTTGGCGTCAGCTTTTTGTAGTTCTTAATTGACATACGCGTTTGGAGTTCTTACATTTTTATCTTATTTCGTTCCTGGTATTAATGAAATGGGATCTTAGGAACGGATGAATGATAATTAAAAAATTACAGACATTACAGACTACATAAAATTATTATTATTCTATTTCTCCATCTGTATCATATATCTATTTAGTCTGAAAATACACACTAAATTTGTGATTATTAATACTGATATTTGTAAAATAACTGTCAGATTTAAATTTTTTATCTTTCAATGTTTTTCGTAAAATTAATATTATTGTTTTCATTTTCTTTTTCATTCAAGTACAGTAGTGCAAAATAATTACATTTATATTAAAATAATTTTAGAAATTACTTGTATTCAAGAAAGAAACTGTTAATCTAGTCCGGATATCCAATAGACAAACACGTCGTTAAATCCATCCTGACAATCTATTAATTATTTTAAAGAGTAAAATTAACCCTAATACTTTTATCCTACCACATCATCCAGCATAAGTGATAGTCTTATTAGGTAACTATTAAAGAGAATCGATAAGTACAATAAAAAAATAATACCTACAGTAAGTACCATTCTTTACAATGTTTTGTTTACAATTTTCTCAAAAACTTAAAGCGGATTATTACCGTATTCAGATCAAACAAATCGTGATTTAAAATGGAATCTGACGACATTGACAATGATAATGAGTTATATTAATCCATGTCTCAAATACCCTCATCCTACTCATCTGCAGCTATTAAAAATCAACAGTAAATCTACTCATCTAAACAACCACAGAGAGCTGGTGAAGGTATCAAAAAACGCCTCTCTGTAACTCAAGAAAGATGATGAATGAATAGGCAAAATGGCTGCTCGGAAAAACCAACCAGTTTTGACAAGGGTTCCGGCGAAACCCGACGGTAAATAGAGACCCTAGGAGAATACATTAACACCTGCAACAAGGGACGCTAAAAACTAAGGAACTTTAATGAGCAGACTGGGTCATATATCGAAACATCACAAAAGTATTCAAGATGGCGGTAACATACAGACACCATCCTGATACTTAACTAGATCAAGCTCACGCAGACCTGGTCATCAACAATCTGGAATAATCAGTAAATGAGTCTCCTATTGAAAGTGAAAATTAACTTCTGCAGTTCCATAAAACAACGTTTACTGCAGCGAGCCTGTGGGTCAACTTAGGACGGAAGACTGGTTCTTAAAAAATTGGAAGATGAAAGAGGACTCACAAATTCTAGTATATATAATGGATGAGGTCTCATACAAAGCATCCAGAGCTTCTCATTTCAACGCGTATTATAGAATTTGAAAGGTATCTTTCAAAACCATCAGATGCATCGATGGCTCCAACCCAGTCCAAAAGGCGAACCTCCAACATACTAAGGCAACTTCGGCAGAACTTACTGTTGCTATGAAAAGCTTCAATTTAGCTTGGATACAAGAGCCTTGGGCTTACAAGGGTCGAATAAGAGGTTTATTGTATTGTATTGTGTTTATTGTTTATATAAATATATTTATATATAAATATATTTATATATATATATATATATATATATATATATATATATATATATATATATAGAAAAGAAATTTAATCTTTGCTGATAAGTTAAATAGTAAACTCTTAAATATTGGGGAAATCTGCAAGAAGGACTCTAATGAGTATCAATTGTTTCGCCGAACTTTTTTGCCAAAGAAAATTAATTTGGCTTCTTCAGGGCTGAAAGAGAATAAATTATAATTAGCTACCATATATTATCTATTAAAAACATTATTGATCTTACCGTACCTTAGAATTGTAGAGTTAGAATATTAAAAAAAAACTTTGCTAGTAACAACATAATGGTGTTTTTTGTTACTATGTGCAAAAAACAGTTTTTTTAACGTTGGAAATGTATGGTAGCTTTAAACTTAAAACGTAAAGGTTTACCCAAGGTTAATCGAAAAACCCAATGTAACTACATTTAAAAGGAGGTAATTCTTTGAATTGTCGGCAATAACTAAATTTTTGATAGTTAGAAAGTTTAAATGTGAGGTTCTGTTTTAGCCAGAACGCATGTGCTGACAAATTCAATTAGTTGTTTTGAATCTTTATTAAAGTGGGTGGCAGATTTAACATTGAATTTAAGCGAAAAGCAATATTAATTTTTCAAATAAATATGTTTTTCCTGTTTACTGACAACAGTAAAACGTATTTTGAATTAAATAAATTACATACACTCTTCATTATTTAATTAACTTAATAAAAAAAAACTTTTTTTTGAACACCCTGTATAAATAATTATGTTAATGTTTATATTGGTGAATAGAGAATTGAATATCCTTTCAAATGAGCTATCACACGACCCCTATGCTCATTTAAAAAAATTATCGATTACGTCATCAAAGCCAGATAGATGACTTCACTAGTATTATATATATGCCGAAAAATGATTTCCGCGCTTAGTACAATTAAATCTAGAGCTAAGATTAATACTAATACAAGAATTAATATTAAACTCAATAGTCTTCCGGGTTGAACCGCGTCGATTATCATTGCGCCGAGCTTTTAACATCCTCTTTGAGTCTTCTTTAGGGCTTTCGAGGGTTCAGTCTCCCGAGCTTCCAGATACTACTACACGGATTACTAACCAATGCATTACTGCTACTGAGAACAGAGGACGGTTTATTTCTAACATCGCTGGTGATGTGGTTTGGGTGAAAGTTGGCGTGAGGGTTAGCGTGGGGATTGGTGTGGGGGTTGGCGCGAACATTTCTGACAGTAGGGTTTTGATTCCCTTTTTTCAATTTCTATGGCTTCTCGGATAATTCTTGGTTTATAGAAACGGATGGTGGCTATGGTTCTGGAGTTTTTAAAATCAATTAAGTGGCCTGTATGAATATGGTGTTGACCTAGAGCTTAAATGGGAATTGTGAACAGAAATGGAATGTTCATCAATCCTATCTTGGATTCTACGATTTGTTTGGCCTATATAGGATCGGGGTCAGTCTGCACAATGACTTTTATAAACTCCGTGTTGTTCATTTGAAATGTTGTCTTTGACTAATCCGACAAGAGATAAAACTTTTTGTTGGGGGTAAATGTTGTCTTTATTCCTCTTGATTTAAGAATTTTGTTGATTTTTCAGCGATACCTTTGATGCAAGGAAGAAAATAGTGGATGCTCATACTGATGTGATTTTCGCGGTATCCGTTTTGGATGAGGGTTTGTTTTAAACTAGAGACGTCAGCGGGTCTACTTACATCATTACAAAGGCATATTGATCTGGAGACAACGGTATTAATAATTGAATTAATTTGTGAAGGTGGAGATAATGAGAGTTGGCATGTAAGTAACGATTGTATTGGTGGGTTTTCGATAAAGAGAGTGATGAAAATCTTGGGATTGGTTTTTCTTTATGATAATGTCGAGAAACGGTAGGGTTAAATCAGTTTCCACCTCGATCGGGTCGAGCCCATCGTTTCGAACCCATATAGATGGGTTTGAAAAGACGCTAAAGCATCCCTGCCATGGGGCCAAATGACGAATGTATCGTCAACATATCGTAGCCAACATGTGGGTGTGGCCATTGATGTGGATATTGCTCGGGTCTCGAAGTCTTTTATAAAGATATTGGCAACTACTGGGGACAGTGGAGAACCCATTGGGGCACCATTTATTGTGTGTAGAATTGATTTTGTAAGACGAAATAAGTGTTGGACATACAATTTTTAATAAGAGATAAGTGGTCTTGAGGGACACTGTATTTAGCTTTCAGAATGTTTATAGTTTCATCTATAGGAATGATTGTAAAGAGTGAAAAGATATCGAAACTTACTAGAATGTCTGACGGTAAGATAGTAGTGAGGTGAGAGTGAGGTATTGCTTAATAAGTTCGATGAAATGAAAAGAATTTTTGACGAAGGATGTTTGTGAAATTTGAGTAGACCATATATTCGAGGTGTTCTGGAAGACTTTTAACGAGGAATTAGATATTGTTTTATGTCAACAGGAAAAGAGGTTTTATTAATAATGGCTTTTGTTGTTTCCTTCAGATAGTTTGTTGGATTATTATGAGATTTGAGAGTTTATTAATGTAAGACGAAGTGTTTAGGATAACGGTGGCATTACTTGTAACGGCGGGAAGAATTACTACCCAGTTCTACTTCTTTTCCTTTTATACCTCTTACATTCCATGTTGCTATTTTTAAAATTTTCTTCTCCTTGTTTCTTATTATTTTGCCTTTTAGATATGGCTTCTTTCTGCCTTCGTTATCATCTTTATATTCACTCATGTCCTTATTCTGTTCTTTTTCTATTTCCCGTTCCGTCCACGTATTTTCTTTCACTAGTTTTTTGAACTAGCTTGCACTGTATTTTGTAGCATTTTCTATCATGTGTGTTTTTGGATCCAATTTTATCTTATGTCTTCTATAATTATGAATCCATACCCAATTTTTGTTCTTTTCCCATTTGCCCTTTCGTTTGTATGTCTTCCTCTTTTAGTGCTAGGTCGCATTCTATGTATACTCGGTGTTGTTATATGTTATATTTTGTTAATTTACCTTTGGTTTTCAATACTTTTAATTTCTCTTCAAATTTATTAAATTCAACGTCACATTTTATACCATATTTTTTATTTTTTTTGCTTTGTTTATTTTTATAATTATTCCAAATTCTTTGTTTATGAAGTTTTCTGTTTCGATTATTGGTTGCTCTTCATCTGATATATCCATTGGCAGCCTTTTCAATATTTTAATTGATTTTTTTTGCTTTTTGGCACATTTCTCCCTTTTTGTTTCATAATCCCCATCTCTTTTCAGATTTTCGTTTTCTTATATTCATTCATTTGTAGTTTATATTCACTATTTTCCTTCCTGATAATCATTTCCCATCATATTTTTTTTATTCTTAAGCTCCCAAACATTTTATGAATAGTAAAATTAAAATCATATGAGAAGCAAAAACAATTTCTTTTTAATTTTATGAATGGAAAAGCTTCACTTGCCTTTTACACTGTTTCATATTCTGCTAGCTGCAATTGAAATTGTAGAAACTATGGAGATAATTTATTGTTCCACACAATTGCAGTCTATACCTCTAAAAATGAAACTGTAGCCTATCAAATTAATTACATAGCGTATAGCTAAGCTTTTACATTATCATTTCTGTAAGTTGTGCGACAATTTTTTTTTAATTCAGTTTGATGAGTCAATAAAGACTCTTATTTAATTTCCTATGGTTGAGTTTGTGACGGTATGTCAGCATCATCACACAAATTTAATCTGGATTGCTAAACTATAAATTTTAATAAATAAATGGTATAAACCCACAACAAGTTTATCGTTCAAATAAAGTTATTGACATTATTAAAGTATTGTATCCTTGAACTGTTGAGAAGAAATAAAAATATTTTATATATACGTACTAGTGATTCACGATTTCTAAAAAAATCATTTGTAAATTATGTATTGCAACTTTATATTATGAGGAAGGTCAGTTGGAGGTAAATTGTAAGATACCTGATCTATTCTTATTAGTTTATTAGATTAATTTAAAATGGGACTTAAACATGTCTTAAATAGTGATGAGAGAATAGAAGATTCAGTCAGCACATAGAAAAAACATTATAAATAAAAAAGAATAACATTTAGAACAAGAACAATTATAGTCCAACTGAAATCACATACAGTCTGTCCCAGTAAGTTAATATCATATGGAAATCTTTCTTATTACCTATTAGTTAAAAAATATATTTTCATCAAAAATTTTGAATAATCTAAAACCTAGAATGCAACAAGTAGGAACACCTTTTTTTTTATTAAATTCTCATTAGTAAAGAACCTTTACTTCTAACCATATCGAATTTATGATGAATAACAGATACTCAGAACTACAAATCAAATATGCAGCTTCACTAATTTTGGTTGAAATTTTTTTTTAATTGCTTGTAAACAATATTAAATTTCTTGCATTTTGGAATATAAAACTATAAAACCTATGTCGGAGCAGCAGTTATTTTCAATACTAGACATCCTAAATTAATCCCTAACCTGTGGCGAGATTAGTAAATGAATTCAAGAATTAGGGAAATATTAACAACAATTTTAATATAAAACAAAGTAGAAAACTGGTTGCAACAAACAAAAAGATACAATTACAAAAAACTTTAAAACCTAATAAATACAAACTATTCAAAGAAAAGTTTGATCCTTTTATAGGAGCTATAGTTTTTTTCTGTGCTAATATTAACTTTTGTGGAAGAGCAGCCCCGAACTGAGTACCCAATGGCCGATTGGGAACTTCCTCTAGATATAAGATCGAATCAAATAAGCACCCGCAGATCAAATGACATGGTATATGGTAAAACCTATGGCATTTCTTATCAAATGTATTGAGGAATACTCCTCGATGAGTTTGTCATCGATTATTGAATTGACTATCGAATCGACTCGAATCGATTATCGAATCGACTCAAATCGAATTGATAATTGAATCGAATTAAACCGATTATTGAAGATTCTTCTTCTTCTTCTTCATTTTATGTAGACATGACTCTGTTTTTCAATATGGCTTCAGTAAGTGGTTCCATCGTTTTTGTGGTCATCCTACTGATCGTCTTCCTATTGGGGAACCGTCTCTTGGTGTCTTTACTACTCTGTTTGTTGTCATTCGGCTTATATGATCGTTCCATTCTACTCTTTTAGTTCCTACCCAGTTCTTGCTGTTCTCCACCTTGCATCTACATCGTATGTGTACTTCTAGCTCTGTTTCATAGTGGCTTACCATCAATTTTTATAAGTGTTTTCATCGCTGCTGTTTCTAACGTCCTTTTGGTCCTCTCTGTGTCAGGTCATGTTTCTGTCGCGTATGTCATTGTTGGTCTGATGATTATTTTGTAAATTCTGCCTTTCATTTCTTTCCCGATATTTTTATTTCTCTATGTTGTATCATTTAGGCATCCTGCGGCTTTATTTGCTCTATTCACTTAAACATTTACTTCAGTTTCGAGCTTTCCGTAGCTAGATAATGTGATGTCTAGATATTTAAACTCCATCATTTGTTCTAGTATCTGACCTTCCAGCTCCAATTAATATCTTAGTAAATTTGCTGTTATAACTACGCATTTTGTCTTTTTTGGGAAAATTAACATGTTAACTTTTCTGATGGTTATATTAAATTGATGCAGCATACGTTGTAAATCATCTTCACGTCGAGAGAGTAGTATTGCGTCGTCTGCATAGCAGAATATTTTAAGTTGTTTTTCTAGTATTTGGTATCCATTTTTAGTTCTTACTTTTTTTATTATTTCATCCATAATCAGGTTGAACAATAGAGGACTCAAGGAATCTCCCTGTCTTATCCCGTTGCCAGCTTCAATAGGGTCGGTTAGTTCTTTTATGTTGTGTTGTTTTGTTTTATGGTCTTTATTGTGTTGTTTTGGTAGATATTTTCGATCGTTTTGGTTATTTCTAGAGGTATCTCTCTTGGGTACAATAAGTAAATAACGTCCTTTAGTTTAACTCGGTCAAATTCCTTCTTAAGGTCCTTCTTAAGAACGGTTTGTTGTATTCTAACGATTTCTCTTGTACTTGCCTCATTATGAATATAGCCTCTGTTCCGTCTCATTATAATTTAGTTCATATTATTTTTCCATTTTATTTTATTTAGATTCATAGTTGTAAGTTTTAAAGTTTTGGGTAAATTGTAGTTTCCACAAATCTATTAAAAGATTAAAATATTTATTAGTTTTGCATATTTCTGGGGAAAACTTATCTATTATAATCCCTCCCTTCAGAAAGTATGTACCTGGCAAATCCGTCGGCTATTGTTGTCGCATTCGCTGCGTCTATATATGGTTCTGATAAGAACAATATGAATGATTTTGTAATTTACGTTTTTTACCCCAAGGTAAAATTATAAAGTTCTTAGTAACGACCTCCCTTCTCTCAGTGATTTCTGTTAGACATTTGTAATGTATTTTTAGTAGTATCGAACGAAACTCAGTTCTGTAAACATGTATAGTAAGCAATAAATAGTTCTATGAAAATTGTCGTTGTATATTATTTTAATTTAATAAAAATAATATTTTATAGCAAATATATCTCACGGTAAACTAATCGTGGGTCAAGACAGCCTCGGTGCAAGATCTTCCCTACCTAAAACCTTGTTGTTATTCTGTTAGTGTTATAATTTCATTCAGTTTATTTCTTATCACTTTGGTTGTTAATTTTAGTGTTATGTTTAATAAATTAACTCTAATTTTTTGTGTCGATTTGTCTCCCTTTTTAAAAAGAGGTATTAGGATACTTGATATCCATTATTGAGGAATCCTGTTTTGTTCTATTATTTTTTTAATTAGTTTTAGTAGTTGTTTGGTCAGATCTGGTCCTCTGTGGTGATCCTCCTGGTGATTTTCTATTTTTTAATGTCCTTAATGCTTCCTTTACCTTTTCCCCCTCAATATTTATTTCTTTATATGTCGTCACCTCTGGTGTTGATGGTTGATTATCGTCACCTTTAGCAAACAGGAATCGAAAGTAGTCTATCCATGTTACCTTCTGAATGTGTTTCTGAACGTGAATGCCGTTAGCCATGACTCAAGATAACAAGAAATACATAAGAGATCTCGGACTGCGAAGAATTCTAAAGGCAAGATAGATAGACGCCAGAACGAAAAGGGTAAGAACATTAACGCCAGCAAAAATCAACATCAATGCACAAAATACTATGAAGGCATTCATTGGATGGACGAGATCAAATCGTACATCGACATTTTTCAAGCAATTTCCAGTTCACACCCAGGCTGTTGAAGGTTTATTTATTTATTTAGGTTGTGTAAAATTCATTACGGAAGCCTCGGGAAAAGTTTGTGGAGCTGAATCTTGAGACGAATTTATAAGAACCACACTTCTGTCCAGATTATCTATACCTAACTTCCCCAGCAAATTCGTCTTAAAGGTACTTTCGGCTAAAAAGTAGAGAATAGTGCAAACGGGCAAGCTCAACTAACATGGACCTTTTCTGTTTACTCTGTACATACCATGCCTGTAATTACTTATCATATCAGGTCATAGGCCTAACTGTCATTTTTTAGGTACTGTTTTTAATAGCATCGGGGTCATTGCATGATCGGCATTTGTTCATTTATTCAGATTATAACAAAATGGAATGTCCTTATGTTTAAAAATAAAAATACGGTAACTATTGCGTTAAACAAAAGTGTATTAAAGATATACTCAGTGACATTAGAAGTGTTACACCCAGAACAAATAATTTCTTGAACTTAATTTTTTGGCAACATGGTAGATTTACATCAAGAATGAAACGATAACGTTGTCAAGAATTTTTATTAACAAGTAATCAAAAAAAAATTAATAATGTGTTTGGCGACCCCGCAGCTGAATACACTCCTGTATACGTCTAGGCATTGACAAAATGAGATGATAGATGTCTGCTTGTGGCACCTCGATCCAAATAACTTGAACTTCATGTATTAACTATGCCAGAGTCTGTGGAGGAAGGAGCAAAGTGGACAGTCTCCTTCCCATCATATCCCATACATGTTCGATAGGATTAAAATCCGGAGCACGGGGCGGCTACGACAAAACATTAACGCCAGCTTCTTGGAGAAAGTCCATAGTTTGACGTGCAATATGAGGACGCGCGTTGTCTTGCTGAAAAAGGATATCTTCACGGCCGTCGAGATAAGGCAGTAAAGTGGTTTGTACAACACAAGTGGTGATCGCCTACCATAAGCAATAGCCCCCCAAACCATTATTCCAACTGTCCTGTGTACATGCCTCTCAACAGCAAACCCGGTATCTCGTCGTTCTCCAGGGCGGTGTCTTACCATGCTAACCATTATGCATTCCTAAAAGGAATGATGATTCATCACTTAATGCTATATTACGCCATTCTGCCACCCAATGATGCCGTTCTCTGCATCAATTCAAACGTTGATGACAGTGGTCCACAGTCAAAGGAAGCACTAGTCGTGGGCGGAATGAAACCAGTCCAAAGGCTCGAATGCGACAGTATAATGTACGCATACTATCAGGTCTACCTACTACTCCAAACCATTGGTCAGCAATTTGACGTGTAGTAGCAAAACGGTATCGCAGAGCCAGTAATCTAAAGCGCCTATCTTGATGCTCTGTGGTACGCCTCGGTTGACCAGTTGGTCTTCTTCGTGTTCCTTTAGCTTCGTTTGTCCACACAAAGCAGACACGCATAACCGTCATTGCCGTACAATTAACACGACGGTCAACTTTGCGATATGACAAACCCATATCTCTATACGCAATAATTCTACCCCTGTCAAAATCGCTAACATGGTAGTAATTTTGATATCTTCAAACTCGAGGCATTTTCTTACACTGAATAGAATTAGCCTGAGGAATAATAATTAAAAATTTTTATACGAACCGGTTTTTACAAATCGGTCTCTTCTCAAAAACACTTACAGATAAAACTTTATTTTTACAAAAAGTAGAAAAGATAAAACATTGGTATTGTAATCATCGCATGTTTTAAATATAGTCATTATGTTGCCGAAAAATTAAGTTCAAGAAATTATTCCTTCTGGGTGTAACACTTCTAATGTCACTGAGTATATTAAAATCCAAAAAAAATGTGAAATTTTCAATATTTTTACAACTTTTGGAGCTTATGCCATCGGAAGATACGTACTGATCTAAATCAAATTAAAACACAATGTTTATAGGCACTATTTGAAGAAGTTATAAACTATTACATTACGAAAACGGGGAACAATTTAAAAAAATAATCACAACGCTGACGTTTTTTCATATTTTGTCAAAATTTAGGGCCTATTTGCGATCGGAAGATGTTAACCGATTTTGATATATTTCTTTTCTTTTTGTTTGTCTATATGATTCGCAATTTTTCCGCGGTATTAAAACTTCGAAATAAAAAAAGTGTTTTTCGGCCCACTCTAATAAATACATCTGTACATCTTTAATAAATACATCTTTAAAATACACAGATGTATTTATGATTTTGTTACATATTTTTATTGAATTATAAATATTTTATATATAAGGAAATAATAATAATAATAATGCAATAAGTTATACTTCATCATATATTTTATATGCTTGAATGGGACATTAATTGTAAATTTTTTTGTGTAAAGTAAATACAGACTAAAATTTTAGTATGTTACTTACTTTTCCAAATGATGCTTGTTTGGTCAATTTTTATTGGGAGTAAGCCACAATTTGACTTTAAAATAAGTTTAACATTAAAGAAAAATTTTTGCTTATTTCTAATGAAAATAGTAAATTGCATAAAAAAAATAGTTGCAGAACAATACTTGTTTTGGTCGTATTGGTTTCATACTTAATGTTAATTTCGTTATTCCAGGTACTGATAGGTAACTGATCTTTGGTTTTTATATTTATTAATGTTTTTATTTACTTACTTTTTTTAACTTTTGTATATTGAAACGCAATATAATTTTTTTCGCCAGGAAATACATACTTTATTTATTATTCATAACAATCGTTTAAACATAAATAAAAACAGAAAAAGCAATAAATGATTTCACAATAATTTGCGTCCATGTCCGAATTATAAACATGTTTGCGGTTTAAGATTATTTAAACAGGTAAATGTGAAATCGTTGAATATACCAAACAGGTAGTAAGATTAACAAATATTCCTTTAAAAAAAGTGTATTTGGTTATGACTCTTATGAGCTCACAACCACAAAAGTTGTTTAATATTCCCAAGTGGAAGTAACAAAACATATGACGATTTTGTCAATCGGGGAATTTTGTTGATTTTTTAATTCTAATGTTAATTCAAAAAGTGTAGCATTACAAATAAGTAATTTTTGTACAAGATCAACTCTTTAAGAGTTAAATTTTATATACATAACAGTTAGTAGCTGGTTTACTCTTTATGATAAACCTAAGATATTTAAATCGATTCATGACTCTCCTGATACAGGAGACTGGAGATTGTCATCATAAATTTTGTAGTGAGATTTTCTGAAGTAAGAGAAGAGATCACATAAATATGCAGAATTGATAGGATAGCCTGACCAAACGAGCCATAGTAGGAAATTTATTGCGATTGTCTTTTCACGAATATAAGATGTCCACGTTTCTGTGTTCTCGTTCATCTGCTAGATATGAATCCAGTTCGTCTTCAAGTCGAACCCTTTTCTTGCACTGTCATAAATTTTGAGATCGTTTTGACCCAGTTTGTTTTATTGTAGTATTTGATAATCTTATTTCTGGTTCCATAAAAGAGCTTCTCAAATTGAATTCCTCGTCACTGTTTTGGTCAGTATTAATTTCTAATATATTTTTGTCGAAGTAGTGAAGTAATAAGTTTATGTACATGACCATACTGGAAAGCGTGACGTACTTGTCCCCTAGTAAGTCTGTAACTTTTTTAACAGTTTTTTAAGAAACCTTCTATTGGTTTTAGTAACGCCCATTCTGTTTCTTAGATTCTGGATGGTTATTACCATTCAGAATCTAATCTAATTATTGACACAGAAAAAAATAAGTGAAAGAAAGTTCTTTTTATTCATCACGTTTACGGTTAGATTCAAAGGTATTATCATTGGGTGGTTTGGCCGTAATGTCGGGTGGCGGTTTATTAGGAGGACCACAACCAAAACAATTTTTTGCATACCATGCGTGCATCCCAATCAATCAAAAAGAATTGTCAAAAACATTTAAAATGTTGTTATTCTAAAGCAGAAACTTTTTTAAATTTCTATAAATATTTTTAGGTTGCAAACATACTTGTATACTATCCGTTGCAAGATAATTACGATGGAATTCCCCAGATTAAGAGACTGGGCCGATATCAAGCACAAAATGACTGTACTTCCTTAAGGCTGTAACGAATAGTCACCCTTAGTCTTTCGTTACATTAGGTTCAATTTTAAATTATATCCAAAGTTTAAAGGTACTTTACTAAATAATAAAAAGTAGGTGTTGCCAGGTTAACAAAGAGTTGTTAACGATTGGTAAATAAAATTTTAAGCATACTTTTGTCTACCTATTTAAATTTAATCAGTTAATTGCATTTGTACTTGGAATTCAGAATTACAAATTTCTAGGTACGTAAAGCCAGTGTTATTAAGAGATTAGAAAATTTCTTGAAATTTTATTCAGGTAAAAGGATAATGTTTACTTAACATCAAATTATCACTAAATGGGCTTCTGTGAGAAGAAAGTTTATTTGTACAGAACCTCATTTTTCTTTTGTCGTTCATTTAGAACAGAAGTCAGTGTAATAACTGTAAATATGAGTGATCACTATTCCTGCCACTATTTCAGGAAGAGAAGACGAGTCTGAACCTGAAAAACGTTCTGGTTATATTCATCTCATACACGATGCAAAGCAAATCGTGCTTAGCGTTTACAACGGTAAGTACTCGTTAAAAATACTTTGTAGTTAACCTTCCTAAAGCCGGGTGAATTTTAAAACGACCAGTACCAGGTGGGGCGACTTCTCGCCCCAGTAGCTTGGTTTACTTTAAAGCGCAAGAATTCTATGTATCTCATTAATCTTGCCATTTTTTAACTCTTTATTGTCTGTGTACTTTGTTTAGTACCAATTCAACAAATTAAAAATCTAAGACAGAAGACAGTCACATTCAAAAACTCACCAAATAAACAGGTAATTTTAGCAGTTATCAGATATCAGACGTACTTGGGGCTAATTGCATTACAAATTCTTAGAGAGACAATCCCAACTAGAAAGTGATGCTTCGAAGAATCTAGACAAAATATGCTAATAAGGAAATGATGAAAGTTCCCACTGTATAATAGCAAAAATGGACTTTCAAAGATAAAGGAAAGACATTACAATCAACTGCTAATATGTAAAGAATGCGACTGCACATCATGACAAGTAATTAGTACAGTCATTAGTAACCATTTTCCAAAACTTTCGTCTAAACTGATAAAATCAGATTTGTAGAACGTGAAAACACTCGATACAACGTGTGAGTGAATTCTCGCCCCACATACATTTCCGCGAAATACGACGAGAATATTTAATTTTCTGTTCGCGGTATTATGGATTGGTCCTTTATGGACTATTTCTTTGTGCTCTTAATACATCAACTACCAATGTCCTAAACCGTCAAAGCGATTGTTTAAACTTAATTACAGATATTATTAAAAACGTTAGACCTGGGGCCAGAATTCGCCCCACCCTGTATTAGAAAGGTTAACCATATTTACCGATTAATTAATTTATAAAAAAACACAGAATTCTTTAAAAAGTTAAATTACATATTTTTTCTTAGGGTCTTGTCTAAAACAAAAAAATGGATGCTGGTGCCAATCGAGTATTACCGAATTTTCATTTATCAGCTATAAGCGAAACAATATATCATACAGTCCATCTAATTTGCTTACCGTTGCACGTCATTATCATTGACAGAGATCGAAGTTGACATAGTATAAAAAATCGTGAATCCATTTTAAATCAAGTAGGTCACATAATTATTGCAAAAGTGGATTATACAACAAAACAAATTAATATTTAATGTAAATAAATAGAAACAAAACAAAAGTTAAAAAATAATCTTCTTAAAAACAATTTGAGCCGCTTGTATGCATCGTATAAAGATGTAAAATGATATACTTAAACAAAAACAACACTTTTTTTATTACTTATTAACATTAGTCAACACCGCAACTGTCAAATAAGTGTTACCAATTTATGCCAAAATATCACCTTCGTTCGATTGCAATTACAGTGTGTTCCGAACAAATTTTCTTCATAAAATCGCTTTATAATGCATGTATACAAATTAAATGAAACATATTATTGTGTATTTCTTTAAGTTAACATTAATAGAAATCTTTAAATATTATTTCTACGCGTATATAATAAAATATGTCTAGTGGCTGTAATGCCAGTATACTCGGCAAAGTGATTCTAAAAAAGAACACACCTACCATCTAAATATGTATTTCGTGTTGGTATCATGTGACCTCACGGGCTATGACGCGGATGACGTGCAACGGTAAGTAAATTAGATGAATAATATGTATTCAGTGAATAACTTACCAACTTTAAATGAACTTTTGAGTGAATTAAGAGACAAAAAAATAATCCCCGAGTGTCATAAAACTACGTTTTGAAAGTTTTTAAAATCTAATGGTTTTATGTTTAAACCAGTAAATAAACGGCAGGGAATTATGGAATCCAGCCGTTTAATAAAGTGGAGGTTCGATTATTTGGAGAGTCTAAGGTCTTTTAGGAGTGAAGGGAAGAACTTATATTATTTGGTAGAAACTTGGTTGGACCCCACGATATAGTTAAAAAATGTTGGACCGATAGTAGTAAAAATTGCATCACCAATGTTGCTCCCTCTGATATATATAGAGGGAAGAGAATTTATATTTTATATTGCGGGGGGGAATCACGATGGATAGAAGATGCTTTATTACTCTCTGCTAAGAGTGTAAGTAATTGTCGGTTAGATTATCATCAAGATATGAACAGTACTGTGTTTGAAAAGTGGTTTGAGCTGCAATTACTACCTAAATTAAAAAGAAATAGTGTTATTATTTTGGATAATGCTCCGTATCATTGTAGACTAAAGAGTAAAATTCCAAACACTAATTCAAACAAAGCTGAAATTCTAAAATTTTGCTGTAATATTAAATGTAATAATATTACAGCAGATAATTAGAAAAAATGTATAGAGCATGTCAAAAACTAGAAGAAAAATACTTACAGTTCCAAAGCATTATAAATAGAGTAGTTATAGATTTAAACGATAGCGATAATAGTGATACCGACTTAAATGTAGACGGTAGTTAAGTTTAAAATGATTTTTTTTTGTATTTTTTCACTATGTTAAATATATATTTTAATATAAAAGTATTACTTATATGTATTTTTCTTTTACTTTGTTAGATTTCCGTAATTTTAATAAAATGTATTAGTATATAAGTCCGACCCTGTATACAACTATACCCAGAAGATTAAATCCGAAATATCTTGCAATGAACTATAACTTATAACTTAATTATAGTTTATTTCAGGAAAATTGGTTGAGTGCTTAATGATTGCAATAAAACCCGACCGCAAGTACCCCAGCTTAGTCAACATTAGTTGAGCAGGTAAGTATTCAGGTAAAATTGAAGCTACTGTAGAGTGTCGTTATCTTGTTTGTATAATAAATTCCTGGTAATATAAAAACGATTAAAAAATCGTATAAAATTATAAAAACGATTAGAATTCATTTTATTTCATAAAGTTGTAAACGTTTGAACAGTGAGTTTCACTATCAATGGTTGATATTTTAATGACCACAATAAATTTGTTGATCGTTAAGTATTTCCTGGAATAATTATACAGGTTCCCTCTATTCTGTATAATTTGTAAAAGTATATAAAGCCGATGAGAAATTTTTAAATATACATTTTGTTTCATTTAGTTGAAAGTGTTACAAGTGTTACCAGTGTTATACCTATAAAACAGCATTATGTGGCGTCCGTGGAAAAACATTGATGGTGCTTCTTCCAGTGTTCCAGCAAAAAAAAGCATTTATTTGCTGACGCTAGAGAAATCGTTAAAACAATATATAGTTCTTTACTTACAAGAGGACTTACTGCTAATACTGCTGCAAATGAAATATCTGATTTAACGAAAATACCTCTAACCACAGTGAAAAGAATTACATCAAATCCCATTAAGTCAAGAAGGAAGCGTAAGGATGCCGGTTCTACTAAATGTATTGACGAAAGTGATAAGGACTTAATAAGACGAAAAATTTACACAATGTACGAAGAGCAACGGATACCTACATTAGATGCTTTAAACAACGGCTTACTAATGATGATACACAAATAAACTGTAGCCGCATTAGTCTTTGGAGGATTTTATCTAAAATTGGCTTCAGATATCGTACAATTGACAAAAGGCAACTGCTTATGGTTCCCATCGTTTACAAAAGTGGCGTACTGAATATATAACTTCCATAAGAAAGTTCCGTACAGAAGATCGATCAATAATTTATCTGGACGAGACATGGTTTGACACTCATGAAACACCACCCAAAGGATGGTCCGATTCTTCCAACAGGTGTCAAACAAAAGCTCCATCAAACACAGAGAAAAGAATAATAATGTTACATGCAGGATCAGAAAATGGTTGGGTCCCAAATGCCTTATGGCTTTCTGCAAAGAACATTAAAGACTCCTGAGTGGACTACCATCAGGATACAACGGCAGAGCTTTTTGAGCAATGGTTTAAGAATTGTCTTATACCTAACCTTCCTCAAAATAGTGTGATAGTAATGGACAATGCAAGTTACCACAGTCGTCAATTACATAAGTCTCCAAGTGCAAATAACACGAAAATTGAAATTCAAAACTTTCTGTTAGAAAACGATATATATTTTGAAGAAAGTTATTTAATAAATGAACTGTTAAAAGTGTTAAAATCATTTTCTATTAAAAAAGTATATGTTTGTGACGCATTGGCCGAGGACATGGGACATACAGTGTTACGGCTTCCGCCCTACTATTGTTTATTTAATCCCATAGAGCATATGTGGTACCAACTAAAGTCAAATGTTAGGTCACAAAATGTTTCTCCGACTTTAAGTGGTAGTGTAGTCGAATTAATAAGGAAATGTGTTGATTATATCTCCCCAGAAAGTTGGAAAAATTCAGTACGCCATGTAATGAATGTAGAAAATTCATATGTTACTTTGAATCAAATAATTAAACCAATTGTTATTAATCTTGAAGAGGATAGCGACAGCAAAACAGAATTAGGTATTTAGGAATTCATAAATATATTTTGGTTATTTTGGGTATTTTTTTTTGTAAATATTAACTTGTATATATTTTTCTATATTTTTTTTCATTTCATCTATTTTTTGTACATTATGTATTCGTTTGTATGTATATACTGTAAGTATAACTATTATTACTGTACATTTTTAACGATATCCGATTAGGAAGAGCAAAAACTTTTAAACACGCCAGTTTTTTGCTGACATTCCTAAGCCTGTAAAAAGTGTGAAGGAAAGTACCTTTCTGAATTTAGATCCATATACTACAATTATTCACGTAGAACAAAAAAACTACTTTCTTCATTTAATAAATTTTTATAATCGTGTATTACACAGCTACCAATGAAATATATTAAATAACAAACTTTCTGAAGTGCGACCCTGTGTACTTCGGTAGTTTATTGAGAGACTTTTGTATACACAATAGGATCAACTCAGGTAACCATTAAGCACTCAACCATTTTTTGTGAAACAAACTTTACCAAATCATTCCTATAATAATAAAAGTGCAGTTTTTGCGGGACGTACCGTGGGACAAAGCTCCTGTCCTGTCCCGTGTACCTTTCCACATAAAATTCGCTGTCCCGTCCCACAGAAAAAATCGTTGTACAGTCCCGTTCCGCGGGACAAAATGCGGGAAGGAACTTCCCGCGTGCATCCATATCTACCAGGGAGACGTATTGAATCTCCTTTTCTTCAATTCCACAATGGAAAGAAATAATAAAAAAAAATATGTAAAATGGTGGTTTATAAATTAGGAGAAAATGATGGTAAAATTTAATGCTATGCAGATGATACAATGTTAGTAACCGAAAACGAAAAGGATCTGTAACGACTTTTATACCACTTTATTAGAACCTCTGAGATGTAATTATACAGCAAAAGATTAAATTCATGGAACAATCGAGTTGTAGCGGTCTTGAAGCGGAAATATTACTATACAACGGAACAAAATCATTATCATTGAAACAGAATTAAGAATCAACAATATAAATATAATAGCCATCATGACATAGAGTACAAACTCTACGCCATAAAAATTAAAAACCATAGACTACTGGAACCAACAGAAACTACTTCGTGGGAGAGCTAGAGACATGCTCCTAGATAGAGAAATACGTAAAAGCATGACACACATCAATGGCTGGGCTTAAAAAGAAATAAAAAATAGTAAAATAAACATATTAACAGAATGAAAGAATTAAGAATGGTGAAAATCGCTTGAGATAAATTACCTGTACAACATCGAAACGTGGCCGTCCCTAAAAGAGGTGGAGCGATGACCTAAGCATGCAGGGGGCCGATGTAGGAAGATAAAACAAGCAATTTTCGTAAAATCAAATAGAAAGGACCACGTGCTTCTTGTTAACTGTTTCAATTTGTAGTTTTCTAATGCCAAAGGTTTTAAAAGTTCTATTACTTTGCAGAGCAATGGAATTAGGGTGTTATTGATGTGAAATGACAATCCATACTCTGCCATATTTTCCGATTTTCTTGCTTAACCTTTTTTTGATATTCTTAGACTTCGGAAATGGTTTACCGTAATTACTTGATAATCAATTTACTATTTTACTATAGCTTGTTTGGCAAGAATATACAATCTTGCTTTCACTCTTTTAATTACAATTTCTTGAGGAATATCATCAACAGTTATTTCAATTATTTTTTTTAATTAACCGTTAATTGAGGATTTATGTTTAATCTAAATATGAAATTAAACAAAATATTGAATATGACGGTATCGTATTGCCAATTCAAAAAGAAAATGAAAACTAATAATGCAGTCCTACATTTTCTATCATATAAATAAAAATTAATTAGGTGAATAAAGTAGGGATTAAGATAAAAATATAGTTTAATATTTAGGTACTGAATAAAAATATTGAAATTGTAGTACCGTCTATTTATTGTAAAATTATTAATTGAACATTGACATTTAATTTTTAATATTCTAAAAAATACTATTAGCAACTTTTTTTAATTACAATATTGATATAAATCAGATAATAAAAATAGTTGAATATGCAACAAATTGCAAAACATTTTTATAGGTTTCATGGATGGCAAGAACTAATCTTATACCACCTAATAGCCTTCATTATCGCGAACACCGGTAGTTTTATATTTAAGTTATACAAAGATTTAAAAGTAAAAGTCATTTACAATTTTGTAACAGTACATTTTTGAGTAAATATCAATATCATTGCCCATGGGGTCGTGAAACTCTGCGTCAGTGACGTGTGTGCTAAGAATAATATGTGAATTTAATAAAACTATGCGTATTTATAAGCGATCTATTCTTTTGATGTATTTGATATTAATTAAAACTTACCATGGAAAACACCCCAGAGGCTGTCCACACTATTAACGAAACATTCACACTCCCCGTATTTTTTAGCACCCCCGACGGACTCACAAAAATCCCCGAACCTATAATACTTCCTACAATAACTGTGATCCCATTCATGAGGGTCATTTTTGGCTTGAGGGTGATTTCCTCATCGCCCTTCTTAGGTTCTTCCTCGTCCATGGCTAACGGTGATCTGTAGTGCAAATTTTGCGAGCACGTTGGAATTGAAGAGAGGCCTTGAAGTCCGCGATATGACAAGAAAACGTTCTTCAGTGACCGATTTCGACCTTTACGGAGAGGAACGCAAGGAATAAAGGATACGCGAGGGTGGGTTGTTCTGCCGGGTAGCGCTTGAGCGGTATCGGTAGACAGGGTGGTGGAAAAACCGGTCGGAGAGGGTTTTGCTATACGGAAAAGCACGAGAGGAAGAAAAGATCCTTCATAAACGATCATTTTAAAGGAGAAGATTTATTTTTATTTTAAAGGGAGGATTTTACTGTTATTTATTGAATTTGTGGATTGAATTGTATTGTTGTAGATATATGATAAAATTAAATTAATTTAGAAAATTACTATTATGAAGAAGGATAATAAATAATAAAACAAATATATTTCTCAAAGTTTAAAGATATTTAAAAATTAACAAGTAACTTAAAAAAAATAATGTAAAAAATATTTATAATCAACAGGTTTTTATAAATAGAATAACATGAGAAAACTAAACAGGATTATTGCTGTAAAAAAGGTTACTTTTAAATGGAACATTTCCTCTAAGAGAAAACAATATACAACGATGTCCTAAAATATTATAAGAATACTTTAACAATATATGATTAGCTAAACAAGAAGCAGAAAAATATATAGTTAGGGAGAAGAGTATTTTATTGTTTATTGGAATTATTGTTTATTTATTGGAACACCAATTAACAACATTAGATATGCGGATGATCATAATAGCAGACAACCTCCAAGACCTCCAAAAGCTAATGAACAAGATAGTTGAGTATGGAGAAGAATGTGGATTATCAATAAACGTCAAGAAAACTAAATTTATAAGGATATCAAAAACACAAAATAATGAGGAAAGCCTGGCAATTAACGGTAAAACTTTAAAACAAGTTGAAAACTATAATTATCTTGGCACAATAATTATTCACACAAACGATTACTTCAAAGAAATCAAAGTTCGAATCGCGAAAGCACGAACAAACTTCAATAAAATGAGAAATGTAGTTTGTGCAAGAGAACGGAAATTAGAATTGAGAGTTATGCTGCAAGGTGTTATATTTTCTAGACTCTGCTTTACGGGATAGAAGCATGGACACAACGCGTCGACTACTAAAAAGTTGGAAGCATTTGAACTATGGGTGTATAGAAGAATCCTGAAGATATCATGGACCGAGCATGTAACAAACAACGAAGTCATGAGAAGAGTCAACTAAAGAATGGAAATATTGGAAACCATTAAGACACGAGAGCTGCAATGCATGGGGCATGTTATGTGTAATGAAAGATACAACATACTTCAATTATTTATACAAGGGAAAATCCAGGGCAAGAGAAGTGTAGGAAGGAGAAGAATCTCATGGTTGCGTAACTTGAGGGAATGGAACGGATGCACATCAATCATACTATTCAGAGCGGTAGCATCTAAGATCAGAGTAGTCATGATGATTGCCAACCTCCGTCGCGGAGATGGCACGTAAAGAAGAAGATTTTATTTTATTTTGGTAAATAACAATTATATTATTGCTATGGGATCTTAATTCATTCTTATTTATTTTGTAACTTTAAAACTTAATTTGGTTTTTTTTACTACAATTCGTTGTATTCTATATGATTCGTATTGTATTCTATTGTTGTTTAATTATTTGTAGATAAAATACTGATTACTGTATTTCTTTATTCGATGCTATTCGTCTTTTCTAAATTTCATTTAATAAATACGTTTAAGATGTTTAATTTTTAACATCTCTTTTTTCCAAAAAAAAAATTTAGGTGTTTTGTTATTTGTATTGTTTTATTTGTTTTTTTGTTTGTTTCAAGTTTTAGGTTTGACAGGTTTTCCATTCCATCTTTAAGAACTGGATTTCCGTAGAATCAGTTTTATTATTATTTTCTTCATCTGGATTATAATATTTCCTTAAGATATGCCATGATTTTAATTTATTTTAATATTTTTAATATTTTTACAAAATTGCCAAGGTTCAGAAGGATATTTAGAACAAAACTGGAACAGTGGGGAAAAGTTAATGACGAAAAAGGTTTAGAATTTCTTCTTCTTATTTTTTATGTAGACGACTATGTCTGTTTTTCAATGTGCCTCCAGTAAGTTCTCGTTCCGTCTTTCCCGTGATCTTCCTATTGGAGAACAGTCTATTGCCGTCTTTACTACTCTATTTGTTGCCATTCGGCTTATATGATCGTTCAATTCTACTCTACTATTCCTTACCCAGTCTTTAATGTTCGTCACTTTTCATCTACGTCGTATATCTGTACTTCTAGCTCTGTCCCATAGTGTTTTACGATCAATATTTCTAAGTATTTTCATCTTTGCCTTTTCTAACTTCCTTTTTGTCCTGTCTCTGTTGGGTCGTGTTTCTGCTACGTATGTCAATATTGGTCTGATGACTGTTTTGTAAATTCTACCTTTCATTTCTTTCTCGATATTTTTATTTCTCCATATTGTTTCATCCAGGCAACCTGCGACTCTGTTTGCTCTATTCACTTAATTTTCCTCTTCTGTTTCGAGCTTTCCGTTGCTAGATATTGTGATGTATAGATATTTAAACTTCATCACTTGTTCTATTATCTGACCATCCAGCTCCAATTTACATCTTAGTAGATTGGGGCTTTAGAGTTTAGAACTAAGTAGGATAAAAATGTGAATGCTATTGAGAAAAAATCTGGAGTGGTCCTTTAAGTATAGAGTTACTACGACAACTAACACGATACCTTTGGATAGTGAAAAGAGTGTAAAAAATAATAGTTTTAAATACCTACGATCGGTAATACAGGGTGTTGTTATCTTTCGTTTCCTTTAATATAAGACGAAAACCAAATCTTCTGTGCTGGTTGATTATAAAAGACGCTGATTGATTAATCTTCGTCAAAGCAAGGTGTAGTTCGATCTTGTAGTAATACGAGTAGTAGACTAGGAGTAAAGTATTTTTATTTTATTACAGCACAATTACTTTTTACAAACACTTTTATTACAACATTTCTTGAAAAGTGAGTTTAAACAATTGATTTAAAATTTAGAATTGATAAACAATACTTTTGCTATATTTATGTATTTAAATGTGTGTACGATAACTAAGGGAAGATATGATTCTATTAACTGAGTACTGCAATATTAACTTGGGACGAGAGATTCTGGTAATTACCAAGGACGACATAGATGTGATTTTACGTAGAGGGCGCGTAATGAATTTGTCCTATTAAGGTCAAGAAAATGTATAATAATTACTGGCGCAAAGAACCAGCTTTTGTAGAGACTTCTAAGCGAGGTGAGATTTTTTACTATCTTTTTATGGCTTTGTAGTTTTGTAAATTGAAAAGCAGTAAAATATTTTACGACCAGCTATTAAAAAATGTTTTAGGAAGAATAGAGCGATAAAAAATGCAGGTGTGACCATATAAACGTAAAAGGAAATTTTACCTAAATTTAATGATATTACCTAAATTTACTAATATTGTTAAAATATTATATACAAAAAGATCTTATTCTTATCTACAATCTTATCTACAAGAGAGCCCACGTATTGGCCTACTGACAGAAGCAAAATTCCGGACCTAATTAATTTTTGTGTTACAAAGAGCCTTAATGTAAAAAAAAAATTAAGACCGAGAAAAAAAGACCATTATCCAGCCATTATTTATTTATTTTTTATTTATTTATTAAAAAACTTAAAAACACCTCCTAGGTAGTAATTACATGTAAGAGTGCTCATTACTTGGTATAAAAATATACACACAAAAAATACAATATACTACAATATACACATAAGTACAAAATAAAAACACAGAAAGTAAAACACATTAAAAAAAAGACACAAGTTAATAATATTTTAAAATTCAGTCCATTACTTATCTATTCATAACATTTTTTAATATCCCTTACACTACAGGTAAAGAGGTCTATATCACAGATCTTTATTAACTCATTACACTGATATTGCATATAGTTTATAATTGCACAAGAATTATATGGACTACAAGAAAATAGGTCATTACTGTTTACCCTTAGGTTGACCTTTGGCACATGAAACCTAATAAAGTTGATCAAACCACATGTCTTATATTTAACATTGTTAATGATATTATGAATAAACACAACACAATGCATGTTTCTTCTTTGCTCTAATGACTGCAAGCCAAATATTTGAAGCAACTCTTTTGATGGCGTAAGGTGAGTATACACTATAACTATGTTTTCTGATATATTGCAGATACTAAAAGGGCCTAGACTGTACACACAATATACAGACTGAGAGAACTTTTAAGAAAAATTTAGTGAAAAGGTTACAGAAATCTGTATGGTTAGCCATCTTTGAACAATTCACTTTATCCATCAAATATAAAAGACCCCTAATTGTTAAACAACAAATCGCAACAAAACGTAAATTAAGAAAAATATGACAAACAACCAGGATGGAAATGGACAAAAAAATTAAACAAAGCTTGCAAAAAACTAAAGAATCTCCTACTTGATATACAAAATCAATCTATAAGTAAATAATTAAGTGAACTGACAGTTACAAAAAACACTGATTATTCCTTGTAAAAAGCAGCAAAAAATCAAAAGACTTCAATAGCATATCCTACATATTCAAAAACCTAGCAATGGATGCCTGGATGGAAGAACTGACACCGAAAAAGCTGAAATATTTGCAGATAATCTCACTGAAGTATTTAAACCCCACGAATCGAACACAGCTATGGAACATTCAAAAAAGTCTGATTACATTGAAGCAACTTATCCAATGGACAGAGTGTTAAGATTACAGAAATTTACTCTCTAATAAAAGAAATAAACCACAAGAAAAGCCCTGGTTGGAATCTGATAACCAGTAAAACTATACAAGAACTATCTGTTATATGCATAAAAGCACTCCAGCAAATAATCAATGCAGCATTAGTATTAAACTACTTTTCCTATCCCTGTAAAATTGGTTAAATAATAATGATACTTAAACCTTGGAAAACCCCAGAACTAAACTTTATAGGTTAATAAGTCTCTTACCAATTCTAAAAGTTAAACCTAAGTAGTAACTAATGGAGATTAAAAAATCAATAAAAGAATACTTATAACTGACCATGAATTTGCTTTCCAAAAAAAAAAACAGTTTTATTGTGTAGTTGAAAAAATCAGCAATGACCTAGAAGGGAAAAGATGCTGTAGTGCAACCTTTCTAGAAATAAGTAAAGCATTCGATAAGTTATGAATCCTTGCATTACAAAATAAAAGAAAACTTACCATGCCCCTTTTATGAAATGATCAAATCTTATCTGGGTATGCGAAACTTCTAAGTAAAATTAACGCAATCCTCTCCCAAATTGTTCCTATATCTGCAGGAGTACCACAAGGAAGCGTACATCCTGTACTTGCTATTTACTGCCGATCTACCTGCAACCAAATCAACGCTAGTTGCAACCTTTGCTGATGACACTATTACTATGGCATCACATACCAGGCCTGAAGCTGCCTCTAGAGACTTACAAATCGCTCTCTAGAAAATACAAAACTGATTAAACATTTGGCGTATGTAAGCAAATGCCAGTAAATTTGTTCATATTTGGTGTATGTAAGCAAATGCCAGTAAATTTGTTCATATAAAGTTTACTATGAAACGAGATTACTGTCCACCAGTCACACTTATGGGCTCCAGCTTTAACATTTTGACCACGCTAAATACACAGAGATGCATACGAACTGCAGATTAATATGGCAGTAGCACATTTTCACTAAAAGGAAACAATTAAGTCTGAAACTGAAACAGTATTATTGACTCATAGGAAAAAAATCACAACTCAGCCTCGAAAACAAATACCTGCTAGATAAAACTATCATAATAACACCGATTTGGATTTATCGTATCCAACTATGGGGCACTGCCAGGAACTCCGACATGAACATCATCCAAATGTACCAAAACAAGTTACTACGCATAATAGTGAACGCACAATTGTATGTACCCAACAGCATAATTTATAGGGCTCTTAATGTTCGGAGTATTCCGAGGTTCAAACCATCTGATCTACCTACTAGGTTTTAGTTTTAATTAGGCTGCTAAAATATCTTTTAGGTTAAGACAATTCTTACTTTTGATTTTTGAAACGTGAGTACTTACTGGAATACTACCTACAAGTCATTATAAAATGTTTATATTGTTTACAAATTAAGTAAACTGAAATTCATTAGAAACACTTATTGTCAATGTAGTCAGATTGTGTAAATAAGTAAAAAAAGGATAAATATATAAAAGGATTTGATTTATAAGATAATAAAACTTAAAAAGACATTTAACGAAAATTCAATTTTTTTTGTCGTAAAGTAAATATATTATAGACCTTCCTGGACCTAGCCTTCCAAATATTTTTTTCTGCAGGATGGCTTTTAGGAGGCCATATCTGGATTCACTTCCCATAATGTGTCCAAAGTAATGTAGCTTTCGAGATTTGATGGTGTTCATTACCTCTTGGATTTTGTCATATACTCTGGTACAAATCATCATTAATTAGGTTATTTGCACAAGGTGCGATAAAAAAAAAATCCTACAAAAGAATTAGCCAATAGCTTAAGATTTATGAAAAATGAAATTATTATGGTCACGATAAAGATATAAACTTTACTGTGGCTATGAGGTTAACGAAAGGTTTAATATATACGTAAAAAAAAATTGGTTTTAAATTCTCAAATTAAAATGTTAATTTTAGTATAAGTAGGACTAAGACTAATAATTAAAATTACAGGTATCAGTTTAGGAGTTAAAACGAAGATAGGACCAGTATCTTGCGACCTTCAATAGGATGGAACGATGGCAAAAAGAAGTAAAATAATAAGGCGTACGACTATCATTGGGTTAAAGAAAAACGACATTTTGGTAATGAATATTGACAGGTAACTTTTACTAGTATGTGCACTTTATAGCAGTAACGCTCTAAAGCATTACATTAAGGAAAAATATTGATAATTAATTCAAATTTTTAGTATATAATATATAAAGTTGCAACTGGCATTTTCTTCCGATTTGCGTTATTATCTATACCTGTCCTTTAGGAAATAATACCATAGTTAATTTGGTCTTTTGAGATGCCGTTGCCAATATGCATATTAGCTGTTTTTAGAATTTTATTTGTGTTAATAGTAGATTATATATCACTACCGTGTATAATCTTGAACCTAAAATTTTTTGTGGATTATTTCATCTCTTGAACTAAATTCATGGTGCACATTTATAAACGAATGATGATTTTGAGAATAATTACCGACCATTTCCAAGTTGTCGAGACACACTTATCTGCCAAGCAAATCTTTTTCTGCTCTACTATGAATAATTTTGGAATGAACTTGGCACAAACCCTACTCATTCCCAAATTCTTTGTTATAATTCTTAAGATATAAGTTTTTAGAATTGTAAGATCGCTCAAAGTTATCTGTTTTAATTGCAGGTCTCAGAAATTCGATATTATTCTGCTGTTTGTTGTAGTGAAAGGTCTATCAGATTACGGATAACTGTCATCAGACCTGCGGCTATTTCTAAACCAATTAAATCATTGTTTTATGCTGCCACGATTTCGATAAAGAGTTATAGGACTTTAAATGCTGAGTGGTATAAATACATCTATTTATTTGGCAGAAGTGATTGATCAACCCCGCGAAAAAACGGAAATCGTCGCATCCTCTTGCATCAGGACAATGCCCGCTCTCACATGGCTCGTATAACATCCGAGTATTTGAAGGCGAGAACTATTGATTTGGTCGGCCATCCTGTATGTAGTTGTGACTTGGCACTCTGTGATTTCTGTGTGATCCCGGGAATCAGAAACAAACGTTTCAAAGAATAAACAAACAAACAAAAAACCTATTTTAAGTACAATAAAGCTGATTTTTCGCGAAAATATGATTTCATTACTATTTATGCAAAACTTTTAGTGTATGCCTCGTAATTTCTAAATTTGAATTAAAAAATCGAACCCTCACAAACATAATATTTAAAATGCAGTAACGGTTGACGTACATCATATACATTCAATCTACATCTAGTAGAGGTACATACTATGTATCTACAAATAGTAGGTGCAAATTTAAATGTTATTTATGAATCTTCGAACTTATGCAACAATTACAACTTATTTACGGGTAAAAACCACGATTTCTCCATATTTCTTGGAATCATTTCTCTTGTTATTTATATTTACTTAAGAAAATGCATGATGTGTGATAAAGTGAAACAAAAATAATTTCTTGGATTTTTAGTATATATAAAAATCCCTTTTTTTTTCGTTTGTTTTGCATTGTATGGGAATTGGTCATACGATGTAAAAAGTGAGATACGTATGGCAAAAATTAAATTACAGTAATCTACAATTTAAGGTAGCTCCTCCGCCACTGTCGGGTCAGCGATGACGCGCACAGTTGTAGTTGTACTTACATCGGAGAAGTGGATCAATAATAGAGCCCTTTTGGCATTTAAGCGTAATACGTTACCGCCTACGAGAAATTTTTGGCGGTTAAAGCACGTGGAAGCGAGTACAATAAGGAGTTCATTGGACATCTTCAAAAGATATTAAAATAGTGAAATAAACGATTCAGTAATACTTTAGATCAAAGATTATGTATCTACAAATTTGAAACAAATACTCGTTTAGTAATATTACAAAAACTGAGCATTCAATTATTTAATTATCTGATGTTGCGCCCAAAGCAGATGATAAAAACATCGATCTCAATTCTTTTGCTACATTACATATTGATATTTAAGTTTTACATAGATAAAATAAACAGTTAAGTAACAATAAAACACTGAAAACTTTGTTTTCAAACTTCCACAAAATTTATTTTAAATTCTTATCACTACAGCTGTTTCGGCTGATTGCCTTTCTCAAGTGATCTGTTTTTGGTATGGGTTTACACTTTATAGTCTCTAATGAAATAGGTTGAGGAGGGGAGAACTGTTTGTCTCAAGCTGGTCATTCAGAATTATATCTGTGTTTTTTAATTTCTTGATTTCCATAGATTCTAACAAAGATAGCTTAAGGCCTTTATTTTGAATGTGGAGAATTTTAAATTCGTCATTAAAAGAATGATTATGATCTAGAAGGTGAAGTGCGTATGTAGAATCTGTTTTTCTATTATTGAAAGCCCTTTTATGTTCTGCTATTCGTTTATTAAAATTTCTACCTGTTTGATCAATGTAAGTTTTTGGGCAGTCGCCACATTTAAGTTTGTACACACCACTGTGTAAGTGTTTTTTATGTTGGCTCTTGTTGCTTTTAATATATTTGCCTAGGTTGTTATTTGTTCTGAAAGCTGGTGTTATTCCTTTCTTTTTTATATGTTTGGCTATTTTTGTTGATATTTTGCCTGTATATGTAATCGAGCAGAAGGTACTAGGTTTTTTCTCTGGTGGTGGAAATACTAAGTTCAGGGCTTTCTTGTGTAGTTTCTGATTTAACCTTTTATTAATTGTTTGTTCGTTGTATCCATTGTTTACTGTTATTTGCTTAATGATATTTAATTCTGTCTCAAAATTGTATTTTGACATAGGAATTGCTGTTAATCTATGTAACATACTATGATAGGCTGCCAGTTTATGTTGTGTGGGATGGGATGATGAATTGTGAATAGTCGTGTCAGTATGGGTAGGTTTATGAAATATGGAGAAGTCATGTTTGTTTTTAAGTCTGGTAATTTTCAAATCTAAAAAATTTATGGATTGATTTTGTTCTGTTTCTATTGTAAATTCAATATGACTATGAAGAGAATTAATATACGATAAAAATTGGTCAAGTTGCCTGTTAGTTCCTGTGAAACATACCAATACATCGTCTACGTATCTCCACCAATATAAAAACTGTTTGAATATGGGATGTTTTAAAATCTTTGTCTCTAGATGATCCATAAAAATATCTGATAGCAATGGGCTTAGAGGATTGCCCATTATAATTCCTGCACTGTTATTTGTATATAATTCATTATTAAATTCAAAGTAGTCCTGGTTTATGCAAACTTCAAGAAGATGTAAAATTTCAGATGTAATGATTGGATTTGTACTATTTTGGTCTAAAAGGTTTTTACTAGAATAAAAGTTTCTGTGGGAGGGATACTAGGAAAAAGATTTTTTACGTCAAATGAAATTAATTTGGAGTTATTAGGCAACTGAAAATGTCGTATTTTATTAACTAGTTCTATTGTATTTTTTATGGTAAATTTAGGTGAAAATTTAGTGTGTTCTAAAATAATCTCTAGCAGTTTTTTTGAAAGTTTATATGACGGAGCTGTATAAAAAGACACTACAGGTCTTATTGGGTGATCCGGTTTGTGTAGTTTAATGAAAGAGTATAATTTAGGAGGTTGTGGGTTCATGATACTGACGTATTTCTGTTCTATTGGATTTACTATTTATGTGATCAGTATCATGAACCCACAACCTCCTAAATTATACTCTTTCATTAAACTACACAAACCGGATTACCCAATAAGACCTGTAGTGTCTTTTTATACAGCTCCGTCATATAAACTTTCAAAAAAACTGCTAGAGATTATTTTAGAACACACTAAATTTTCACCTAAATTTACCATAAAAAATACAATAGAACTAGTTAATAAAATACAACATTTTCAGTTACCTAACAACTCCAGATTAATTTCATTTGACGTAAAAATTCTTTTTCCTAGCATCCCTCCCACAGAAACTTTTATTCTAGTAAAAAACCTTTTAGACCAAAATAGTACAAATCCAATCATTACATCTGAAATTTTACATCTTCTTGAAGTTTGCATAAACCAGGACTACTTTGAATTTAATAATGAATTATATACAAATAACAGTGCAGGACTTATAATGGGCAATCCTCTAAGCCCATTGCTATCAGATATTTTTATGGATCATCTAGAGACAAAGATTTTAAAACATCCCATATTCAAACAGTTTTTATATTGGTGGAGATACGTAGACGATGTACTGGTATGTTTCACAGGAACTAACAGGCAACTTGATCAATTTTTATCGTATATTAATTCTCTTCATAGTCATATTGAATTTACAATAGAAACAGAACAAAATCAATCCATTAATTTTTTAGATTTGAAAACTACCAGACTTAAAAACAAACATGACTTCTCCATATTTTATAAACCTACCCATACTGACACGACTATTCACAATTCATCATCCCATCCCACACAACATAAACTGGCAGCCTATCATAGTATGTTACATAGATTAACAGCAATTCCTATGTCAAAATACAATTGTGAGACAGAATTAAATATCATTAAACAAATAGCAGTAAACAATGGATACAACGAACAAACAATTAATAAAATGTTAAATCAGAAACTACACAAGAAAGCCCTGAACTTAGTATTTCCACCACCAGAGAAAAAACCCAGTACGTTCTGCTCGATTACATATACAGGGAAAATATCAACAAAAATAGCCAAACACATAAAAAAGAAAGGAATAACACCAGCTTTCAGAACAAATAACAACCTAGGCAAATATATTAAAAACAACAAGAGCCAACATAAAAAACACTTACACAGTGGTGTGTACAAACTTAAATGTGGCGACTGCCCAAAAACTTACATTGGTCAAACAGGTAGAAATTTTAATAAACGAATAGCAGAACATAAAAGGGCTTTCAATAATAGAAAAACAGATTCTACATACGCACTTCACCTTCTAGATCATAATAATTCTTTTAATGACGAATTTAAAATTCTCCACATTCAAAATAAAGGCCTTAAGCTATCTTTGTTAGAATCTATGGAAATCAACAAATTAAAAAATACAGATATAATTCTGAATGACCAGCTTGAGACAAACAGTTCTCCCCTCCTCAACCTATTTCATTAGAGACTATAAAGTGTAAACCCATACCAAAAACAGATCACTTGAGAAAGGCAATCAGCCGAAACAGCTGTAGTGATAAGAATTTAAAATAAATTTTGTGGAAGTTTGAAAACAAAGTTTTCAGTGTTTTATTGTTACATAAAATGAATTTCCATCAAGTAACGGTCGAATCCATCAATTATTTAAACAGTTAAGATTTGATTTAACGTATAGTGCCCGTGTATATGCACTTACACGTATTTTATCCTAAAAGGAATCATCAGAGCGTGTATTTACAGAAGCCCGAAAAACATTTTTTTGAAAAACGTCTTTGAAACGTCTTCAAAACACTGATTTTTCTGAAGACCAAAATAATTTAACGCGAAGTCAATCTCGAAAAACCACAGAAATCATATATATATATATATATATATATATATATATATATATATATATATATATATATATATATATATATATATATATATATACATACATATAATTAGTGTACACCTTAATGTCGAGTTTAATCGCAATAGCGTTTTATATCCTATTTCTTGGGAAGATTAGTCCCGGCTGCTTATATTATATTCTTCCGATCTCTCTCCATTTTGTCCTGTCTCTAGTTTTCCCTGCCATTCTCTTACTGCGTTTTATAAGTCTTCTTCAACTTCTTGCATCCACTTTCTATTTTATTATTGCGTATGTCCCTGCTTCACCACCTGCTCGCCAGCTGTAACCTAGTCATCTAATTTTATATTATTTTATTTTGGTCGCGTTGTCTTCTTTCAGTAGTTTCTGTAACGACAAACGACAAACGAAGAAATAAATATTGAGTAGGAAGAGGTAAAGGAAGCTTTAAGGAAATTAAAAAATAGAAAATCACCAGCAGAAGACGGAATATCGAACGATCTTCTTAAGTACGGAGGACCAGATCTGACCAAACAGATCTAACCATTAAAACAAATCCAAAAAATAATACAACAAAAGAGATTTTCTCAAGAATGGAGATCAAGCATCCTAATAAGTCTCTTTAAACAGAGAGATAAATCAAACTCAGAAAACTATAGAGGAAATAATTTATTAAATATAACACTAAAATTATCTACCAAAGTGATAACAAATAACTGAATGAAATTATAACACCAGCAGAAGAACAACAAGGTTTTAGGTCGTGAAGATTATGCACCGACGCTATAATATTATAGTGAGATGAGCCTTAGAACTATTTTTTTGAGTCCTTTGGACAGTTATTTCATCAAAACTGTGGTAATTACTGGCAAAGTGAACTTCCATTTTCACACTCCAATATCCATGGACGAAATCCTATAATAAAAATCTCCGCGCTTCATGGTTCTATCAGTTCTCAAATTATTAGAAAGAAACTTTTTATTAGGTCTAGTTGGGCCACACGCTAGAGTTTTTGCACTTTTTAACTTCCCTAACAAGGGTAAAATGATTATCAAAGAAAATTATTCTTTGCTTTTCCCATTCTTTTTCGGTGCAGGTGCAAGACTACACGAGCTAGTAGTCCAAAGTGTTTATACTTTGCTTCAACTTTGCTATGTTTTTCCTAGTAAATTTCAAGTTTCATAATATATCCACACTGATCGGAAAAACAGCACAATTTGTAGCCTCTTTTGATAGTTTTGAGGGGATTGTATTGCTTTAAAGAACTTCGTCCCTTAAAAAGTATCATGAATTCGTCAACCGAAAGCTCACGCGATCTTCCATAATTTATTGAAAAATTTTCGTTGAGCTTGTCTATCATTGGCCTTATTTTATACAATTTATCTTTAGTTTGAGTGTCGATGTTAGTATTGTCTTTTATCTTTTAACAATCGCTGTTTTTAAGTCTTCGCCGTTAGACCAATAATGTCTCCAATTTGGTAACTTGTGATGTCTATGAACACATTAATTACCAAAAATGCTATCAACTCATGTTTTTTTAAATTCAGAACCTTATTCTTTTGGACAGCATATAAGTTACTTTGATAAAGTATGTCATCAATTATGGAACCTAAAAGGCTAATAAAAATATCAGTTTCGCAACCAGCAAAAGTATCCTCTATTATATGTGTTGGGTACATATATTCTATAGCTTCAGTAGTTACCTTTCTTTTACGCCTCTTTCTGTTTAAAATTGTCTCGTTCTGATGACTCAGTCAATTGCATTCATTGAATTTTTCTCGACATCTTCTTGCATACCATTTTCTATGGACTGAGCCACATCTTCTGCTTCTAGTGTACTTGAATTTTCTGTTACAGCATTACTAGAATTATTTAACTCCTCATCATTACTAGTCAGTCTGGAAACTTGGATCATCCGAGATATCCTCGAATAAGAAATTATCGACAATATTTAATAATTCCGCATCATTTAGAGGTTTCTTGCAAGTCAGTCTAAATTTTTTTCCATCTAAAAGAAGAAAAGCGTTAGAATATAACAAGAAGTGATAGTCACAAAAAATGACCAATGACCAATAGTAAATTACTTTCAAATGCCTGACGGTACTTTTAAGTTCGTACCGAAAAATATAATTTTTCTCAAAAACCAGTATGTAATTATTTCTCAAAAGTAAATAGTTACATTTGTAGTCAAATGTTTAGTTTACTATATTAACGCAAGCTATACTGAAATTTAATGATAATTTTTAATTTATCGGCACACGTGTTACAGATAAAAAATCACAATGCCGCACTTACGTAGGTTGTGCACTAATATCGTCATTGTTTTCGCGCTAAAACAATGTTGCCGGTTGATTGAAATTAACATATATTATTCTAAAATTAAAGACAGTCAAGATTTCCTTTCACGCAAAAATAGTCTATGTATCTGTTGATACGTATTTCGCTTTAATAAAGCTCATCAGAACAGTTATTCATAGGCTTTCTCAACGTGAAAATTAATCTTTTCCTGTCTTTGTGAAGCAACGATAAAATGGCTTCGAAACGGACGCAATAGCGACATCTGATATTAAATCCGTAAAATAGTTTCGAAACACAATTCAGATAACTGCCTTAATCTGAACCTTCTATAAATGCAAGGTATAACAGACGCTGATAAATATGTTAATAGAGACATGGGGAATCTAAAATTTGCATTCCACGACATGTCTCCTCAGCTAAGCAGAAATCGTTAGCGAATTGGTTTCTTGTACTCATACAGAGTAGATCCGAATAAAAATAAAATTAAAGACAGTCAAGATTTCCTTTCACGCAAAAATAGTCTATGTATCTGTTGATACGTATTTCGCTTTAATAAAGCTCATCAGAACAGTTATTCATAGGCTTTCTCAACGTGAAAATTAATCTTTTCCTGTCTTTGTGAAGCAACGATAAAATGGCTTCGAAACGGACGCAATAGCGACATCTGATATTAAATCCGTAAAATAGTTTCGAAATACAATTCAGATAACTGCCTTAATCTGAACCTTCTATAAATGCAAGGTATAACAGACGCTGATAAAGATGTTAATAGAGACATGGGGAATCTAAAATTTGCATTCCACGACATGTCTTCTCAGCTAAGCAGAAATCGTTAGCGAATTGGTTTCTTGTACTCATACAGAGTAGATCCGAATAAAAATAAAATTAAAGACAGTCAAGATTTCCTTTCACGCAAAAATAGTCTATGTATCTGTTGATACGTATTTCGCTTTAATAAAGCTCATCAGAACAGTTATTTATAGGCTTTCTCAACGTGAAAATTAATCTTTTCCTGTCTTTGTGAAGCAACGATAAAATGGCTTCGAAACGGACGCAATAGCGACATCTGATATTAAATCCGTAAAATAGTTTCGAAACACAATTCAGATAACTGCCTTAATCTGAACCTTCTATAAATGCAAGGTATAACAGACGCTGATAAATATGTTAATAGAGACATGGGGAATCTAAAATTTGCATTCCACGACATGTCTCCTCAGCTAAGCAGAAATCGTTAGCGAATTGGTTTCTTGTACTCATACAGAGTAGATCCGAATAAAAATAAAATTAAAGACAGTCAAGATTTCCTTTCACGCAAAAATAGTCTATGTATCTGTTGATACGTATTTCGCTTTAATAAAGCTCATCAGAACAGTTATTCATAGGCTTTCTTAACGTGAAAATTAATCTTTTCCTGTCTTTGTGAAGCAACGATAAAATGGCTTCGAAACGGACGCAATAGCGACATCTGATATTAAATCCGTAAAATAGTTTCGAAACACAATTCAGATAACTGCCTTAATCTGAACCTTCTATAAATGCAAGGTATAACAGACGCTGATAAAGATGTTAATAGAGACATGGGGAATCTAAAATTTGCATTCCACGACATGTCTCCTCAGCTAAGCAGAAATCGTTAGCGAATTGGTTTCTTGTACTCATACAGAGTAGATCCGAATAAAAATAAAATTAAAGACAGTCAAGATTTCCTTTTACGCAAAAATAGTCTATGTATCTGTTGATACGTATTTCGCTTTAATAAAGCTCATCAGAACAGTTATTCATAGGCTTTCTCAACGTGAAAATTAATCTTTTCCTGTCTTTGTGAAGCAACGATAAAATGGCTTCGAAACGGACGCAATAGCGACATCTGATATTAAATCCGTAAAATAGTTTCGAAATACAATTCAGATAACTGCCTTAATCTGAACCTTCTATAAATGCAAGGTATAACAGACGCTGATAAAGATGTTAATAGAGACATGGGGAATCTAAAATTTGCATTCCACGACATGTCTCCTCAGCTAAGCAGAAATCGTTAGCGAATTGGTTTCTTGTACTCATACAGAGTAGATCCGAATAAAAATAAAATTAAAGACAGTCAAGATTTCCTTTCACGCAAAAATAGTCTATGTATCTGTTGATACGTATTTCGCTTTAATAAAGCTCATCAGAACAGTTATTTATAGGCTTTCTCAACGTGAAAATTAATCTTTTCCTGTCTTTGTGAAGCAACGATAAAATGGCTTCGAAACGGACGCAATAGCGACATCTGATATTAAATCCGTAAAATAGTTTCGAAACACAATTCAGATAACTGCCTTAATCTGAACCTTCTATAAATGCAAGGTATAACAGACGCTGATAAAGATGTTAATAGAGACATGGGGAATCTAAAATTTGCATTCCACGACATGTCTCCTCAGCTAAGCAGAAATCGTTAGCGAATTGGTTTCTTGTACTCATACAGAGTAGATCCGAATAAAAATAAAATTAAAGACAGTCAAGATTTCCTTTCACGCAAAAATAGTCTATGTATCTGTTGATACGTATTTCGCTTTAATAAAGCTCATCAGAACAGTTATTCATAGGCTTTCTCAACGTGAAAATTAATCTTTTCCTGTCTTTGTGAAGCAACGATAAAATGGCTTCGAAACGGACGCAATAGCGACATCTGATATTAAATCCGTAAAATAGTTTCGAAACACAATTCAGATAACTGCCTTAATCTGAACCTTCTATAAATGCAAGGTATAACAGACGCTGATAAAGATGTTAATAGAGACATGGGGAATCTAAAATTTGCATTCCACGACATGTCTCCTCAGCTAAGCAGAAATCGTTAGCGAACTGGTTTCTTGTACTCATACAGAGTAGATCCGAATAAAAATAAAATTAAAGACAGTCAAGATTTCCTTTCACGCAAAAATAGCAACGCCTTCACGGCCATTTTATCGTTGCTTCACAAAGACAGGAAAAGATTAATTTTCACGTTGAGAAAGCCTATGAATAACTGTTCTGATGAGCTTTATTAAAGCGAAATACGTATCAACAGATACATAGACTATTTTTGCGTGAAAGGAAATCTTGACTGTCTTTAATTTTATTTTTATTCGGATCTACTCTGTATGAGTACAAGAAACCAATTCGCTAACGATTTCTGCTTAGCTGAGGAGACATGTCGTGGAATGCAAATTTTAGATTCCCCATGTCTCTATTAACATCTTTATCAGCGTCTGTTATACCTTGCATTTATAGAAGGTTCAGATTAAGGCAGTTATCTGAATTGTGTTTCGAAACTATTTTACGGATTTAATATATTATTCTCTAAATTGTACTTAAAAATACCAAGAGAAAAAAATTGAGGTAAATATAAAGACGTATCTTAGACTTATTTTTAAATAAGTGGTACTTTAAAGTACTGTCCGTCAACTAAGGGTTAAAGAACGTTATTCACTATTATGCGCAAGGGAGATACCTCTAGGAATAATAAAAATTATCGAAAATATCTACTATCATTCTAGCTACTTCTAAGTTTGACATTCTTTGAATCCATGATATTCGTAGGATTCTTCTGTAACACCCAAATTCAAAGGCGACCAACTTATTCAGATGGACGTGTTTAAGTGTCCACGCTTCCAAGCCATAAAGAAGAGTAGAGAACACGTAACATCGAAGCATTCTCAGGCGTAGTTATACCCTTAGATATCGACAACAAAGAAACTTTTTAAGTTTAAAAAATGATGCACGTGCCATTTCAATGCGTGTCCTAATTTCTTTTGTTTGATCTACATCTTATGTTATCCATGTTCCTAAGTATTTATAGTTATTAACATTTTAATTGCAGTATCTTCAATAGACAATTGGATATTTGCATGTGCAGATTTAGTCATGATCATGCATTTTGTTTTCTTTAAATTTATCTTCAGTCCGTACTCATGACAGCGTTCATTAAGGCGTTGCATTACGTTCTGTAAATCATTGTTGTTATCCGTCATTATTATTGTATCGTCTGCAAAACGTAAGTTATTCAAAACTTCTCCATTGATAGATATACCTTCTATTGAGTCTGAGAGCGCTTTTTGAAATACCGCTTCACTGTGGACATTGAAAAGTAGTGGGGACAGTACGCAACCCTGGCGGTGTAGTGCTGCTACCCATCAAATAAACAAAACACGAATAAAAAGTAAGATATTTATTGTACAATAATACACTTACAAAAGTCATCACACATATCTGCCAAAAAAACTTAACTTTTCATCTAACCTAACTAGCATCGCAGCACAAATCTGTTATTCGGCGTCACCTAAAAACTTCCTTTTATAAGATTTTCTTGCAAAGGCTTTAAAAGAACGGCCCCTTTGAAGACTCCAGCGGTAATCTGCCATCATGTGAGTGTTCCATCTCTCCTGATACCTCTCTTCCATCGTTTTGATATCTTGGTGGAAGTGTTCCCTTTGTTCCTCACTTGGGTCACCAAGATTTTCTGGGAAACGGTCTAAGTGGCTGTGGAGGTAATGAATTTTATTACTCATATGAAAACCGTGTTTGTTAAAATTGTTGAGAATTACTTTTACTATATCCCGATAATTTTACGATTTATTGTTTCCAAGAACATTTTTCACAACTTTCACAAAAGACCACCATGAATTACATTCAATTTCAGTCATCGATTCTGTAAAATGCGAATCTTTTATAAGTTGTCGTATCTGAGATCAGGGAATTTGCTAGGTAAGTATTCAAAACAAGGACGATTCTATTATAGTCAAGGGCCTTTACAAATTGTTTCATGAGCCCTAGTTTAATATGTAACGGAGATAATATTATTTTCTCTCGGTTGACCAATGCTTGGTTAATTACGTTAGCTTCTCCTTGAACTAAAGCATCTGTAGAACGCCATTTTCTTCTACTCCAGTGTTGGTCCTCAGCCCTGCTATACCAAAGACACAGGAAACAAGGATATTTTGTATAGCCACCTTTTTGTTCCAGGAGAAAGTTCACCATATTAAAATCAACACAGATCGCCCACTAATGTTGGTCATACTTGATGTTTTTTAGCACCAGTGATATTGCATTATAGTCTTCTTTCATTTTTGTAGAGTGTTCAATTGGTATATTTCCATATTTGTTGCCATTATTGTACTTTAAACTTCGTTTGGCACTGTCGATAAAAAGACGCCAGTGATCTATTGTATACTCCGATACACCTATTTTTGTTTCTAACAGTTCTTTAATATTGTTACAAAAAAATCATATTATCTTACTGACAAAAAAAAAGATCTTTTTCTCTATTATGGTAGTATGTAATTTTGGTGTCTGATTGAAGAAGATTCTTTTTTTTAGTCCGAAGGCAAGCAACTCGGAAGAATTTTTTGGACGGTTCAAATCTCTGATAAGATCGCTTAGCTCTTCCTGAGTAAAGCACTTAGGACGTCTTGAATCCCCTTCAAAATCACTGTCGTCTTCCTTAAATCTATTAGTATGTGGTTCATCAGAGAACGTTTCGACATTATCATCTAGTAACGTAAATAGACTGCTAAATATTGGAATGGGTATCTACTCAAGCTGATGTGGAATTGGTCTTATTGCTGAATCCAGGTTAGCATATGTCCACGTATGTCGATTATTACGATGAACGCCCTTTATATTTACAAGACAGAAATAGCCATCGTCAAAATGATTTTTTGGGTCCCCTTCATACCATTGGAACACCAAACTTTAAACATTTTCGTTGTCCTTTCGTCCACTGTCGCAAGTTTTCGATACAAGTTTTGCACACTACATGTGGAGCCCACTAACTTACATCTGAGCGGATCTTTTGCTATTGTCATACATTTAGTTTTGTTGGTAGAAATGGTCATATTTAGTTGGCGGCTTATTTGAAAGAACTGAAAGAGCTGTCTCTGAAGATCATCTTCTGATTCGGCAATAATTGCTGCATCATCTGCGTAACACACCAGACCAATTCTTTTGTTGCCCATTCTGTATCCGAGATTGAGAGATGTTACTTTGTTTATAATTTTGTCCATGAGTAGGTTAAACAAAAAGGTACTTAAACTATCGGCTTGTCTAATTCCTCCCGGTGTTGGAATATTTTCAGTGAATTGGTTTCCAGCTCTAACTTTGGTTACATTGTTGTTATTTAGGTTATGGACTATCTTTGTTATGTTGGTCGGTGTTTTATTTTCTATTAATATTTTTAGAATGTCTCCCAAGCAAACCCTGTCAAACGCTGTCGTCAGATCAATGAAGCAAATATACGCTGGCATGCCGAACTCTATAGCTTTTTCTTTTATTTGTTTTATTATGAATACTGCATCTGTTATAGACCGCCCTCTTGTAAAATCTTGTTGTTCTTCAGCATTAGTAATTTGCCTTTCCAATTTGTCCTTAAGAATACTCGTGAAAAGTTTCATCGTTGTATTTTAAAGGTTTATTCCTCTGTAGTTTGGTGAGCAAGTTTTTTGTTCTTTTTTAAATATGGGGATTGTGATGCTCTTATGCCATTCCTCTGGTTTTTCTGTGTCGTTTAAGATTTTGTTAAATAGTTGTGACAGTTTACTTGCAAGTTCAGGGCCTCCATATTTTAAGCGTTCATTGGGTATATCATCTGTTCCAGGTGATTTTCTGTTTTTTAGCTTCTTGATCTTTGCTTCTACCTCTTCGTCATTGATTTTAGCACTTATATCTGCTTCGTATTCGTTGATATTCAGCGTTTCTTCAGCATCATATAGCTCCTTAAAATGCTGTTGCCACGTCTCTATAGGTACTCCCTTGGTTTGCACCAACTCGTTAACTGGTTTTTTTCTATTCTGAAGCATTTTCCATACTTTCTTTTGGGCACCATGTAGGTCGTAGTCCATGTCACTGGTGAATTTAGCCCAATGTTCTCTTTTGCTTGATTTTATTCTTGCGTTCACTTCGTTTCTTACTTGGACATATTGTGCGAGAGCTTCTTTCGATTGTGTACTTTTATATCTCAGGTAGCATTTGCGTTTTAATTCAGAGAGTTCTTTTACCTCTTGACAAAACCACGGTTTGGTGTGGTTTATCGCCCTCGTGTTAATTTTCCGCTTTTCAATTGATTTTTCTGCTGCTTGGTTGATGCAGTTCCTGATTTTTTGACTCCCCTTCTTCTTCTTTCTACTCCCCATTCTGGTTGAAACTCGATCTCTTTTAGTTTGCTGGTAATCCTGTTCCCATAAAGGAGTTTTGTACTCTCTGTTGCTAGCGACTCTATATTGTGTTTTTCGATGAGCACTGGGGGTTTTCTGTTTCGTTGCGGACGTTCTAATAGCATCTTGCATAAAACAAGGTTGTGATCGGTCCCCACGTTAGCAGATGTTAGGGCTCTGACATCAAGTACTTGTGACGGTGTTATCACTCGATTTGTGATTATAAAATCTATCATTGATCGCTGGCCGCGATTATTGTTAAAAGTGTATGTCTGTTGGTCTTGTGGACGGCCGTAGCTCAGCGGTAAGATACTGGCTTTGTAAGCCAGAGGGAACAAGTTGGAATTTTGGCACCAACAACGACATTTTTATTTCCGTTCACCGTGCTTCGAAGGGCACGTAAAGCCGTTGGTTCCCCTGGGCTAGTGTGCATCGACACTAGCTACTTAAAACAGGGTTGAAGATGCAATTGGTGCCGGAACAATCCGAAAGGATCTCCCCGGCAACCCGGCAAAAAAAGCCATACGATATTATTATTATTATCTTGGTCTTTATGAGGAAAATATGTGTTGTTGATTCTCATTTCATTTCTAGCGCAAAAGTCTATTAGTGCTTCGCCGTTTTCATTTTATTTCTTCGTTGCACTTTTGTTTTATACTTGGTATGACATCGTTTCCGATCCGTGCAATAAAATCCCCGAATACGATAATTTTGTGTTTAGCATGTATGTTATCTACGGTGCTTTGTAGTTGCTGATAGAAATTTTCAGTTTCTCCTGTGGGCTTAGATATGTCTGGGGCATATGTGCTTATCAGGTGTGTTGTGATGTTAGGCATTTTTAGAGATTCTTAATAACCTATCGTTAATGTATTCGATATCTTCGATGCTTTGAGTGTATTTATAGAGCAGCAAAATTCCGACTCCTGAATGTGCTCTTTCTTGTTTAGCTTTTCCACTGTATATGGGTGTAAACTCTCCGTATTTTGATGTCCCTTGGCCTTTTTTCTTAGTTTCGGAGATTGCGCAGATGTCTATATTGTGTTCATTTCTATTATGATCTACTGGTCTCTTCCAATTCACGACGTTATGTTCCAGCACGCGATTCTTGTGATGGGGTGTTTAGGTTTTCTGATAGTTCCGTCCGGTATCCGAGGCTGTATCTTCAGTTCTGTGAGCCAGTATGGATTCTTTACCCCAGGTAGGTGGCTAAACTCACCTTAGGGATATAATATTTTATCAATTTTTAAAATGACAAATTTTTGTTTTGATGTTTTCTAAACCGTGCCAATCACTAAATAAGCGTAATAATTCATTATCTTGCTGCTGATCCAAACCTTTCATACTTCTAGAAATTACAGAAAAATAAAGAGAGGTTTTTTCTAGAAAAAGGTGGCTACCTATAGACCAAATATTAATCCTACTAAAAATATGAGTTCTTGATGCAACTTATGAATACAATTATTATAAAACGTTCAAAGCTAAATCTGTTTGATGGAAATATGGAAACCAGACAAATCTTAAAACAGAAGAGTAGATTTTCAACAATTTTAGGGTGCGATAAAATATAATTTAAGTAGGTGTGCTTGCCTTATTTTTAAACATTTATAGGGAATATATTGCGAATGGTAATAGAAAATTATCTCTCAGATATCGCGTTTGGTTATTATTTAATAATATTAAATGATGATGATAGTGCGAAAATAAATTAAACCTTACTGAAATTCATAAAAAACTTTTAAAGCCGATCCTGCTATAAATCAAACCACCATAATGTTTCTTCGCTCGTCTTTAAAACTTCTTGCTGGTATTCACTTACTCCAATTTCGGTCGCCATTGTGAGGAAAATTGCACAACAATGAACTGAACATAAAAAAGATCTCAATTACCTCTTCCTTAATGTGGGAGAACGTGAGAACTAAATAGGGACTTCCTTGGAATCAAATTTACTGACATAGAGTACAGTGAAGAGGTCAAACGAATTTAAGCCAACATGAACTTTAATTGATTTTTTTGCGATAACAATAGTTAATTATTTAATTATTAACATCTTACTAAACAGCGAAACGGCACTATTACTATAATTTTAATTATTATTTTATCATTAATGCATATAATGTTATGCATAAGTGCATATTTAAATATATAGGACGTTGCAAAATATAAGATGTGGTATAATATTCTAGAGAGCGTGTCAGGTGAATAAAAATAAGGAAGGAGTCGGCGAACTTTCAACAAAAAATAAAAAATAATATGCGTCAGTCTTACGCAGGACCGGAACTAGGGTGTAGCAGGAGGGGACACGTGCCCTGAGCGCCAGATTTTAGAGGGCGGCAAGATTTGAAAAGTTAATACAAAAACAATATTAAATTAAGTGATATAAGGTTGAATGCTCGAATAAATGAATTTTAATCAAATAAAAGGCAGACATCGAGCAAAGTTTTTTTATTAAATCTTGCCCAAGTGCTTTCGCTCCTAAAGCATCTTCAGGGGCATTTCGTCAAAATTGGGCTATCCAACAATATATGATACATTAACATAACATATATCATTTAATGTTTATAACATTCTCCATATATTGTTGGATAGCCCAATTTTGACGAAATACCCTAGAAGCGAAAATAATTTAAGAAAATAGGCAAGATTTAAAAAAAACTGTGCTCGATATCTGCCTTTTATTTGATTAAAATAATATTGAATTATTTATATGTTCCTATTATTTTGTTGCACAAATAATTACACTGAAACTATATATTAAAATGAGGCACAAGAATTAACACAACTCAGGGGTCTGATTGGAGTGGAATGTTTTTTATACTGTTCTGCCTAATACTGACATGAATTAGTAACCTGAGCGCTCAGCAGAGGTGTCGGGGGATCGAAATCAGTGTGGCCGTGACACAATGGCGAACATCAAAACTGCTTCTACCCCTTTTACCTTTTAGCAAACTCCTTAAATAAACACACATTCATCGTAGTCAACGTAGTCGACGGCTACACTTGTAGCCTATGTACACTGTTGTTTGCATGTGTTGATAAAAACTGAAAATTGCTTTTTATTTCAATCTAGTTATTAGTGTTACCGTACCGTTTCAGTATCTGGAAAATGGAATTGTTTAATACATCTTGAGCTGATGATTACGAAAATCAGTGACAGGCTTAAGCCTTTGGACAACATAAACAGCAAGTTTGGATTTTTAATCTAGTTCCTAACTGAAGAAATACAAGTAAATGATTGATTTAAAAATGAAAGCAGAAGAATTGACAAACATTTACACTGCCGATCTCAACATTGAAGAATTTAAAATTGAAATAGAAAGTTTCATGCATCACGCTTTCTCAATTGACAAAAATTTAAAGGAAGACACATCAAGATAAATGTTAAGTTTTATTTATGAAAATAAACTAGATAAACTAGAGGAAGGCTACCCTAACATTACTGCACTGATACTATTTTTCACGCTGTCAGTCACAGTACCGTCTAGAGAATGAGGTTTTAGCAAACTCAAAATTATCCAAAATTACATGAGAAGTACACTGGAACAGGAGGGACTCTCTAAGCAGGTATAACATCAATAATTGAACATAAACGAGTACACCTTATCAACTTCGACGACATTCTCAGTGCATTTACAGGGACGGTTCTGCAAGTGGCAACAGTAGTTCGGTTAATTTTCGCTTTGTAATAAACTTTAAATAATTGGGAAAATACAAGTTGGAAAATTAAACAGTTTCAAAAGTTCAAAAATAAGTATTTAAAAGTTAGTGCATACAGGTGATCATCATCATCATTTAACCCGGATCTATCCACTGCTGGATATAGGTCTCCCTCAGTCTTTTCCATGTATTTCTGTTTTGTGCTGTTTGCATCCAATTTTTGTCGATCCGTTTTATGTCATCACAGCATCTTGTTGGTGGACGACCTCTACTTCGAAGTGCTTCTTGTCTCGGTCTCCACTGTATTATTCGCTGTGTCCATCTGTTATGAGACATTCTAGCTATGTGCCCCGCCCAGTTCCATTAAATCAATCAGTCATAATTCTTTCTATGGCATCTGCCACTTCTGTTCTCCGTCTTATTTCCTTGTTCGTGATCCGATCCCTACGAGAAATGCCTAACATCGATCGTTCCATGGCTCTTTGGGTAACACAAATTTTATTTCTTACTTTCTTGGTTAGTGTTAATGTCTCTGCACCATATGTAAGTACTAACAACACGCACTGATTAAAGACTTTTCTTTTAAGACACATAGGCAGTTCTGATTTAAGAACATAGCTTAGCTTGCCGAATGCCACCCAAGTGAGTCCTATGCGGCGGCTTAGTTCGCACGTTTGATTATCTCTTCCTATGCGTATCTCATGTCCTAAGTACTTATATGAGGTGATTTCTTAAATATGCATGCCATTTACTGAAATCTTTTCGCTTAACACAAGATTTGTCATGATTTGTGTTTTTGTGTGGTTGATTTTTAATCCTACTTGTAGGGAGGCTAGGTAAAGTTTCTCCATTTTGCGATACTGCATCATCGATTCTGTCAGCAAAAAGCACAATATCGTCAGCAAACCTCAAATGACTAAGCATTTCTCCATTGACATTAATGCCTTTTTCACTCAGATTTGCGTTCTTAAACATATGCTCTAATAATGTTGTAAACAATTTTGGCGAAATTGTGTCTCCCTGTCGCACTCCCCGTTTTATTTTAAATACGTTGGTCTTTTTATATGCCAGTTTCACACTTGCTGTCCCATTTTGATAGATGTATTTTATCATGTTTATATAGCGATGATCTATACGGCACTCTGTTAACACTAGAAAGTCGGAGGGGCCAATGTGGCCCCTGTTGCGATTTGAAGTTATTGTAGTTCTTTTATTTGACACAATAATAATTTCATATTTTATGACTTTTAATATTTTGATACAAAGTCTTATTTAACGCAAAAAAATATTGTTTACTAAATCTATTAAATGGATTTTCTAACAAACCTACCATAGAAGTCTGAAGGGGCCAAACTGGCCCTATATTAATTATTATCGTTTTCTCGGAAATTTGACGATTTCTTTTAACTTTCTGTCGGATAGATAAAATTATGTTTATGTACGTTTATTCCTAGAAGGTATTTTGTTACATACTGTTTGTTCCTTGAAAGTATTTTGTTTATTGAGCGGTTTATTAGGTTCTGCTGACTCTCGTTTCTAGAATATTGAAACATTCGTTCAATTGTGAAAATTCAAGACGACTGTAAAGATGTCTCGTCGTGGACTATCAGAGCTTGAATTTCTTGAAGAAATACAAGAAGATGTTTCGGGAGGTGAATCTGAATTTGCAGAAAATAATGAGTCAGACGATGAACAATACGTACCACCACAAAATAATGTATCAGGTGACTCTGATGCTTCAGAGCAGTTAGAAAGTTTTATTGTACAAGACTCACCAATTTATGTAAACACAGCTTCTACAACTCAACAGCACGAGTCAGCTAATTTTATCGTGAATCCAAGTGCATCTAAGCCGAGTCACAAGAGAAAAAGAGGTCAACAAGGAAAAACTATTTCAATCGGAGACACCGAACAATCGAAAGACGGAACAACGTGGAAAGATATTGATTCTGGATCAGTACCTGGTAGGTTTATGATTTTTAGTATCTTCATATTCATTGAATGTTTGCTCATTACAAGACGCCGCGCTCAGCACAACATTTATCGAGAGGAATTAGGTCCTACGTCGTATGCAAAAAGGAACGTGAGGAACAATTGTGTGGTAAGTGCTTGGCATCTAATAATCAACGACAGCATGTTACGTCATATAAAAGAATGCACTATTGCAGAAGCACATCGATGTTTGAAAAATGACACATGGACTATAACTTTGGAAGAACTGGAGGCTGCCCTTGCTATTATGTACGCAAGAGGAGTCTACGGCGCCAAAAAATTTCCCAACCAACAGCTTGTGGTCAACAGTATGGGGTCCTCAGTTTTTTAGGCAAATTATGCCACGAGACAGATTCAAGGATATTATAAAATATCTCAGATTTGACATAAAGCAAACGAGATCTGAACGATTGAAAACCGACAAATTTGCTCTAGCCTCTGCGGTTTGGAATGGATTTATAGAAAATAGTGGTGCATGTTACAAACCGGGAATAAACCTTACTGTGGACGAACAACTACTGCCTTCTAAAGCCAGGTGCCCGTTCACACAGTACATATCAAATAAGCCGGATAAGTTTGGCATAAAATTTTGGCTTTTGACATGCGTGGAATCAAAATATATTGTAAATGGTTACCCTTATACTGGCACTGATCATCTACGCAAGAAAGATACAAGTGTTGGTGAACATGTTGTTTTGCGGTTAATGGAAAATCAACTGGGAAAGGGCAAAAATGTTACGACAGATAACTACTTTACATCGTTAAAATTGGCCAAGGCGTTGCAAAAAAAATCAACAAGTCTTGTGGGTACTTTGAATCGCAACAGAAAGGTAGTTCCTCTAAGCGTAAAGAGTAAAAATGGAGAATTATATGTTACCCATATAATCCAGAGCGACGAAAAGATAACACTTACTGCATACCAAGGAAAGAGTCACAAAAATGTGCTTTTGTTGAGCTCATTACATCAATCAGTGGATGTTGCCGTCGATGGAAAAAAACTTCCTCAAACAGTAAGTTTTTATAATAAAACAAAATACGGGGTTGATGTAGTGGACCAAATGGCGCATCTTTATACTACAAAAGTTGCTTCAAGACGATGGCCAATGCACGTGTTTTATAACATTCTTGACTTAGGAGCAATAAATGCATGGATTATTTATAAAAAAGTTACTGGAAGTAAAATCAGTCGTCGTAAGTTTATTCTTCAGCTGTGTGAAGAATTACGGGCTCCATACCTTGCCTCCCGAAATCTGGTACTATACCCAGCACCACCGGATTTACCAACCACCAGCACTGTTACTAGCCAAAAAAGAAAAAAATGTCAGTTAAAAATGTTTTGTAAAGGAAATCGTACTTCCAATGAGTGCCACGGCTGTAACAAGGCAATGTGTGGCAAATGCCAAAAACTACAAACTGTATGGTGTTCCAAATGTTTAAAATGAAACTAAAAAATTAAATCAAATTCTATCGTCAAGAGTTTATATAATTTCTTAAAACTTCTTTTTTATTTTCTTGTTTATTTTTATTTTTTGTTTATTCCCAAATAAATAGTTAATTCTAAACTTGGTTTTTATTGATTTAGGAACTTGGGGCCAAAATGATCCCTTCGGGCTTTCTAGGTAGGTATGCTAAGCCCGACTTTCTAGTGTTAAGGCTTTTAAATATACAATACAGGTGATAGTACTGAATAAATGAAACAACATCAATCAAGTATGATAGAACTATTTCAGTAATTTTAAAGTACCACAATTATTTTAATTTTATATCGTGGCCTAGTAAGCGCTAGCCGGAACCTCATACCATAGTTCGGTGTTAAAATGTATCCTCTCTCAGTTCGGGATTAGAAACTAGAATAATCTGTAAATTTGTCTAGCAAGCTAATCATAACCGTTGTATACGAAAATCGTTACTATTTGTTTCTTCGACTTATAATAATTGGGAGTTTTTCTCAAACTTTTTAAATAGTCGGTAAGTTTTGTACATTTTCTTTTGTAATAATGATTATAAAGTAGGCACAGTGATAAAAATTTAAAAAACATTTATTATCAGAATTTTTCTTTGATTTTAGGAAAGCGGCATTTTGATGTCACCAAGCTATCTTCTGAAACTAAATTTTATAGAGTACGAATAAAGTGATCATGTTGTAGGTGATGTTCAGTTGGAGAGCGATGACTCAGATCTAGAAGACCAAGCGCCGCCGCCTACACTTCAAGTAACGTGGGTAAAAACGTCATAAAATGATGATCCTAAAAATCCTAAAATAAAAAAACGAATCGTCTAAAATTCAAATTTTACACAGTGGTCCAAATGTTACCGATGATATTGGTACACCGCTAGAAATGTTCTTATGCTTGTTTCCGACGAATTTGTTTGAGAAAATTTGCTTAACAGAAAAGTCGAATTGTTTTTTTAAATTTTATCAAAAGTAACTTTTTTACTTCTTTTTTTTTCTATTGTAATGTACTGTTGTCATTCGCTAGTGGTCTGAAATGAAACTGAAAAAATTTTAAAATAATTAAATCCGTTCGCAAAGGGTTAAGTCCGAGGGGTCGAACCGCTTAGTCATTCCTAGGCGTTTTTTTGGTATATAAGAACTGAATTAGCACCGATAAGAAATTAAGTTAAAAACTAAAAGCAACATAATTTTATGACAAAAATCCAGATCCGGCCTTAGAATAAATTAGATTAAAGTTCGAGTAGAATTAAATTAAATTAAAATAATAAATAATAATTGATATTTTAATAAATTGGGGGGGGGGGGGTTAGGTGTGATAATTTAGGATTGAAGCTGTAAATAAATCTAATAAGCCCCTCTAATGAATTGTCTCCACTCTGATAAAGGCTGCCACCATTGTAGAAGACGTCTGTCTCAATCTCCTTATCAATGCCTCTACAATTCTTAGGGGATACTTATCCCTGCGAGCGGGACAAGGCTTACTGGTTCCACTAGTCTGGACTGACTGGTTCCGCCCTCGCGGATTTACAAGAGGGTAGGGAAATTTTTGGAAAGAAGGGAATTAAGGACTTCTCGGTCTCAGGTCCTGCAAAGAGTGAGAGGCTATGGGCTTACGTTATAAGCCGGAGCACTGCATAAGCGAAATGTGTATCTCTTCTAGTCTCGACCTGTAACGGCTAGGAATAACAAAAACAAATTTCGAGTTTACAATGTATTAACTAGACTGTACACTACAAAATATCAGTTATGACCAAAATGTGCGCGAAGGGAGACGAGAAGAGACAGGCAAGGAATTAAAGGTCGGACAATTCCGTATCATTAGATATACCTTGGGTTAGTATATAGATCTTAGTTACCTTCGCGTATCTAGGCTCTAGCTAGTGAATACGCCTCCAGTCCTACAGGGATTTGAGATTGCGAACCTTCGAATCTCCAGTTGCCGACACTTATACGTCACACTATCCCGTCGAGTTAAATAGCGCGTCCACTGGCTGCGTATCGTCCGATCTCCACACTATGGCGTGAAGCGTCTAGAGTGCCAACTTTCCACTAGTCCCCCCTGGCGTGGGGCCACTCTCGGACGCCGCGCTCTTACTGCACTGTCTGACCAACTTCTGCTTGTTTTTTATGTATTCGCTGAATATGCCATCTATTCCATGTGTTAAACTGGATCACGCTATGTAAAACTTCTTAGTCAGCTCAATTCTTCCCACTTGTTTAACAATTCGTACCTTGTATTAATTTCCAACAAGGTCTAAGTGTCGTAATTTTTTAAACATTCAGGCTTGTGTTAAACTGGGTCAATTGTTTTGTTTTTAATTTGAAATGTATACGTTAAACTGTGTCGAATTTATTCTTTATTAATTTGGAATATATAATAATTACTTAAATAATTATTACTCTTTACTAGGCTAATTACCTCTTAATTTTTCCTTCTTTACTTCCTTGCTATGTTTACATTACATTACTCCCTTCGCAAAAAAAGAAATGGCCTGAGAGGCCTTTTCCTTTTCCAACCCATAATAATTATTCTACTTACATCTTACATTACTTATATCCTACTATACTTGTTGGAGAACAATAATCTCCAACCAAATAATTCTATTTTAAAACAAAATAAAAATATTTCCGCCGCATCTGTTACCTAAATAAATTCCTTGCCTGCATTGACTTATTTCTTAGAATGTTAATCTCCGCCCATATTGACCTTAAACCGGTAGATCCTTCAAAATGCATAGACAATTATTTCGGAGTGGCTAGGGGAAGCCAGTGAATTAGCAATAGTTGTAGGGTTTAGACCTACTTTTCAAGTTTCGGAGAGTTTTTCTCCACGTTCGCAATCGCAAGTTACGCAATATATCGGGAACCCGTAATGTGAAGTGTTATGGTGTTTTCGTTCGTAAACTGTAATTTTCTAATTAGGTTCCTTACGATTAGTTATTCACTCGCAGTTTATAAGTTTCTATTTCTTGCCCTTTTTCAATTACAGTTCTAGCTAAACAAGTTATTGTTTTATTTCACTATATTAATCTATTCAACAGGCCAGACTAAATACATTTAAGAGTCCATTTAAGTTTCTATTACTGAGTATTCGAAGGCTAGCGGAACAATTGGACTTACAGCAAGTACAAACCGCTGAAAGAGACACTGTTAGCATACAAGACTCTTCGTGAAGGGATGTTGAAAACCGGCATCCCTCCAATACTCTTTTATATTAAGTCCCAATTATTATGTTATATTATATTGTTTCTTATAATTTAAAAGTTTTATTAAAATAGGAAAATCAATGGAACTGACAGAGAACAGGAAGCGAAATACATACAGATGAAGAAACGAAACGCGAGAGAAGAGGCTAGGGCGAATATTTTAGAAGAAATGAAATGACAAAGCGAATTCCTTCTAAAAGTGATAAGAAGAGAAAAGGAGAGAAAGAGGATGTCATGATTAAAATGATGCAATAAAAATGAAATGATGATTGAAATAAAGCGAATAAGGAAAGAACTAATAGAAATTAGTAAACTAAAAGAAATAAAGGAAGGAAACAGAAAATTAAGAAAGATGTGAAATAATTAAAAGGCAGAATGGAACCACTGAAGAAAACAAGTAAAAAGAAAAGTTTGATTATATCGGGTTTGAAAATAGAAACAAATAATGATAAAACACTAAAAGAAAGCATGGAAACATCCAGATTACAAGTCTGCAGGCGCAAATAAAACTGAGGAACGCAATAAAAATAGGAGAAACAGTCTACGATATAGAAACAAAAACCTTCACATATAAAATTAAGATATTAAATAAGTAAAGTAATTTGAAGTACCATAAACATCTCATCTACATAAATAATGATCTGACATTAAAAGAAAAGGAACTACAGAAAGAAATAGTTAAAATAGCAAAAGAAGAAAAAAGTAAAGGAAAACAGACAAAAATAGGCTATAAGAAGTTGATTGTGAATGGGAAAGAATGGATATGTAATAAAGAAAAATAACAACTAAAATAAAATACCAGAGTAAAATTGCCAAAAACCAGTACAAGAAAAACAACTGGGGAGGTGTGGTACCGAAATGGCAATGAAAAGGAATACGACCATGGAAAAAGGAAAAATAAGCACAAAAGAAACGCAATAATCCAAGAAAATATTAAAATAGTGACATGTAATGTGAGATGTGCTTATGAATAGAAAGCTTTCAGAAACTTAGGCCATGGAAGATTTTCTTCCTTACGGAAACTTACACAATAGACATCCTTGCGCTGCAAGACACGAAACAATTGGGAAATGACATGATAAAAATAGGTAAGAACACAGTGTTCAAGAGTAGGGGGGACCAAGACATATTGTGGAGTGGAGTTCATGATGTCCGAGAAAGTAAACAAAGCAGTTGTAGATTTTTAACCAATATAGGACCAATTACGTTACTTGAGAGTTAAAGGAAAGTATAGCAAAATAAGTATCATTCATGTACATGCTGCCACTGTAAATAAAGGTTTAGAAACCAAAACAGAGTTCTACGAAAGGATAAGCACCCAAATAAGGAATATACAGCAACACAGTCATTGGAGGCATAAATGAGAAAGTCGGAAAAGAGAAAATATATAGAAGAATAACAGCGGACGAAGTTTACATAAGGAATCAAATAAAAATGAGAAAAAGGTATTAGAATGTGGTACAGAGAACAAAAATAAAATAGCACAAAATAGCTACACTGGGACAGGAGAGACTCACTGATGTAGGTAAATCACAAATTGAACAGAAACGAGCATTCCTTATGTTAATACAGCGTTATCGTAATGTGGTATAGACTCTATTGCATATATAAAATTCAACTGCTAGACTTCAGTTTCCTTAATATAAGAATACATTCTATAATCAAGATCTGTTTACTTCATGTTTACTCAATTGGGGAACCATTAAGAAGAACAGTTACACATTCTGATGGCTAAACAACTATTCAAGCAATTTTCAAAATTTCTACTGTTAGCGACAGTGGATTTTTAAGAACTTTTAAATTTAATTATCCGAAAAAAAGTGGGTTTAGTTTGTTTAAATAATTACTTTTTATGCTAAAGAACCACTCTCCGATATTAAAATAATATTAATTTAACTATTTTTTGTTAATAATTTCCTAAAAATCAGTCCTTTCTAAATCTATGCCAAGTCAGACCAACTGAAATAAAAAAAGTTCTTAAAAAGAACAGACTCGGGTCGGTTTTTCAAAAGGTTAGAGTACTATTGAACCATCATGAAAAAGAAAACGTTAACATTTCTTTCTTAAGTAGACAAGGTTGAAATTGAAAATTGTTTAATGAATTAATTACGGTTATGACCGTTAAACAACTTTTTGTTATTATTTTTGGAATATTTTTATATAATCTCTTTTTTGAAAACGATTTCCACAGTGAAAATCGAAAAAACAAAAATTTTGAAAATGTTATTTTTATTACAATCAATTGTGTTTTAAACTCATATACATAAATATAATTTATTTTAATTTAAACCTACCCTAACAGTTTCAGAAAATTCTGCTATACACTTAGATACTATATTTAAACCAAATGTGTCAATGGCCCATTAGCTCAGTTGGTTAGAGCGTCGTGCTAATAACGCGAAGGTCGTGGGTTCGATCCCCCCATGGGCCAAAGTTTTTGTTTTTTTCCTAATCAATTTTTTTTGTTTTTGTTTTATTGTTGATTCTTGTTTTAAAATTTTTAGTTAAATCATCGTATGCAAGAAATTTCGATACAATTTCAGAATTATGATACAGTTAACATTATTTGTAAATGAGTTGTTGGTTGCCTATGTCCAAGGACCATTGGTTTAGAAATTTGTTAAAAAAGTGATTTCGGGATTGTATATTTTGGGGTAAAATTCACACCAATAAATTGCTTAATTAAGGAAGCACTGTAACAACACTGTACAAAAATAAATTTTGAATATACCTATTTACCTTACATCTTACATCGGTTTTTAGTTTCACTTACTCCATTTGATATAGATTCTGGTTGCTGTAGCATTCGATGTTTATTCTTCTTCTTAAGTTTTTAATATAATCGAACCATTATCCAACAATTCGAATCACCATAATAAACAACAAGGTGATATCGTAAAAAGAACGGATGGTGCTATCTGAATGTAAAAAACCTGAATATTTGGTGGATAATCTTAACAAAACTATCTCCAGTATAACGAAGAGGATCAAAAATGCAAGTAAGCCATTCTCTACTCTAGGAATTTAACGCATTCGCCCTTTTACTGTACATTGGAACAAGAAAATATGTAGCACGACTAGATAGGCTTTTTGTGATACCTCTTTTGTTTAGGGTGGTACCTAAGTTTTCCCTTGAATTTTGTTCTACTAAAATTTCCATGGTGGAATCTTGGATTTTGTAATTAAGTTAGGGTATATCAAATTTAACAAATTTGTAAGCTTACCTTTCGTATGACATTAGATCACACAGTGGTATCCACGTAACGGAACTAACACAATACCATCACACAATAGAAGCACCAAATGTTATTCGAAGAAATATGGGTGCATAGTAGATGCTTAACATAATGGAACACAATTCTGGAAGACACAATTCTGGAAATGGCACATATGTTTCAGAATGAAAAGATAATAAATAAAAAATCGTATATTAAATACTTAACAGAAATTTACTTATTACTATTAGTAACATTAAAACCTGAAGGGGAAGACAAATATCAGCTTAGACACTACCTCACAATTACCTCCTTAAATTGGTTGTTTTAACAACTCCCTCTTTGAACAAGATTAGTATACTGTAATTCTTTTTCTCTCTATGCGAGGCATTCGTAGATACTTACTAGGTAATCTAATAAAAACTAATAAGAAAAGCTTTCATTACTATTTAAAAAAAATAAACTCAATATGAGGACGTAAGATACAAACAAGCTTAAGTCACAAATAAGTAATTTTTCAGGGAGGGCTAAAAACTTGTAGCTTTGCTCTGAAAAAGGAAAAAAGTTCTAATCAACGTTATGCAATAGTATTGATTCCAAACATGAGATTAAAACACTTATTTCAGTTAGGGTAGCTAAAAAATGGTTTAAAAATTAATTTTACTTTGGCAATAAGATCTTTTGCACGAACTCAGTGAAAATAAGTCGTGTTGCATGTAAAATGTTTTGGAAATAAGATGATTTGCCTGTAAATAAAGTAAAAAAGCGAAGCAATAAAGTAAAGGAACAATGGTTTTCTGAATAAACTTTTATTTTTATAAAATAATATTATAGGCCTTACCTAAGTGACAAACATTGTCATAATAGGTAGTTAATGCAACAAACAGTTTTTTTAAATATGGAAGTCACAGCACTCATCGTGGAGACAGTAACTCATTACTTTCTGCTCCTCACCAGCAGCTATTGCAGTGGGTTAATCAAAAATAAAACTCTTGTACCAACCAAAGCGTGGGTCAGAAAAACATTTTTTTCAAAAGTTTGTGAACATCTTTGTCTTTTCTTTGGTTAACACATGAGGAAGTGTGAGTTCTTCCAGTCTCACTTGTTAAAGATTATTTTTCCCTTTCTTTCTCAAAGATATAAAAGACTCTTTTCCTTCATACTTGTTGTTTTTCAAGCCTCTTACCAACACAATATTTTTGTAAGACTTTCCTTTTTCCTTTTTTCGGAGGTTTTCAATTTCTTCTTGTGTCTGGCAGCATATTTCAATTCTCTTCATTTCACTAATTGATTGGATGTCCTTAAAGTATTCACATCTTCTTAGTATCAAGAAGTCGTCAATCTTCTCCTAGTGCTCTTACCTTACCTATACTACTGTAGATGTCATGGTATTCCCGTTAAATTGAAATTATGGGTTTTTTTCGCAACTCCTTTTTTACTCTTCTAAAAGCATGGTCGGCGGGTAAACTATGTCCACGTACAGCGAAATACAATAACATCCCTTGGATTGATATTTTGTGTGTTTCCAAAAAACGAATCAGTGTTATTATTTTTATTTTAAGAAACACAACCATCGCTAAACAACCTTAGTAGAGAACAGCACTAAAAATTAGCTTCTTTCAAATAGTTAAAGAGAGCCGATGATATTCCACATGCTCTTTTCCTACCTGATGCTCTGTTCAAATGTAGAACATGTGGTTTTGAGTGTTTAGATAAGTAATACTAAAGGTATAAAACCAAAATTGTCTGCGTAATAAGCTTCTTGAATTGGACTTTTCGGTTGTGGTTAAATTTGATAAAGATCAAAGTAAAAGTTAACAGAATGAGAAACATCTATTTCCATGAAATTATAAAACGCCTTTGCGCTTCTTGAATGAATCTGCTTTTCAACCATTAGCTGCGCCTTTCAGCAGACTGTGCAGGTGCACTTTTGATTTATTCTTTGAAAAGGCAGCACGTACTGTAAGTATCGGAGGCAGGTGACTTAAATCCTATGTTAATATTTTACTTAGTTTACTAATACTTAGTCACCTCCCCTTTTTCCTTCAACAGCAAACCCAAAATGCACTTATTTGGCTATGTTTTTATTGTAGTTTCTTTAATACCAATAACAGTGCGAAAAAGCTTTAAATATACAAACGTTTTAGACAGTTGAAAATAGTATTGTATTGGGAACACGCAATCGAAAACTGGGAACCAATAAACGAAAAAATTGCCAAGCTTAACTTAAAAGTATACGGAAGACAAATTACCTTACTAGCAGTATACGGTCCAACAGAAGACAGCTCAATTGCAGAAAAAGAACAATTCATAGAACAACTGCAAGAAGAAATCGAAAAGAGAAAGAAGAACCAAGAAATAATTATCGCCGGTGACCTAAATGGAAGAACAGGAAGAAAAGAAAACGACAGAACAGTTGGTAGATTTGGAGAAGATATAATGAACGATAACGGAGAGAGATTGATTGAGCTATGCGAAATAAACAACTTAAAGATCACAAACGGCTTCTACAAACATAAAGACATACACAAATACACTTGGAACAAGAAACAAGAAAATTGAGGTCTATTATTGATTATGTTATAGTAAACCACGAATGCTCGATAAAAATAAAAGACGTGAGAGTAAAGCGAGGCGCAGAATGCGGCACAGATCACAAACTAGTAATCGCTTGGATGGAATTCCCCTTCATATGGACCCAACAGAAACCGACCCAGGGAGAGTCTGACCAAGTTACGGCTCCGGCTACACCTGCCAATACGTGCTCAACACAAGAAAAGAAATTCAAAATCAATTTATTAGAAGAAGACTCAATAAAAGACCTATATAAGCGAAGATTGGACCAAAAGCTAGAGGAGTTTCGGTATGAATCATTAGAACAAACATACGAACACATAAAAACCTGCATGAAGACAGCAGCCCTAGAATCTCTTGGAGAAGTGGACCAAAAATACACCCACCAAACTACGAAATTAACCGAAGACACACTAGCATGCATAAAAGAGAAAAAAGAACTTCATATAAAATACCTGAACACAAAAAACTATGAGGACTTGGAACTATACAGAAAAAAAAAATAAAGAAGTGAAAAGAAAAGTAGCAAATGAAAAAAATGAAAGATGGGAAAAAACATGCACAGAGATAGAACAGCACATAGGAGGAACGAGAAATTCAGAGTCATGGCGCATCTTAAACTCGCTCCAAAGAAATAAGACAGAGAAAATCAAGATCGGTCAAATCAAAGAAAACGAATGGCAAGAATACTATAAAAAATTGCTAACCGAAGACCCCCTGAATTCAAACAATCAGAAATAGACGGAATAGAAATCTACACACATGACGAAATCGAATTAAGCCTAGCAGAGGTAAAAACAACGATCAAAACTCTAAAGAACAAAAAAGCAGAAGGTCCCGGCGGAATACCAAATGAATTGATAAAAAACGGATCGGAAAAGTTATTCCGTATGATACATCAAATGTTTGAGAGAGCACTGAATGGAGAAGACTTACCGGCAGAATGGACCCAAGCATATATGACATCAATATACAAGAAAGGAAATAGAAAAAACTGCGAAAACTATCGGGGAATCAGCATTATATCGTCTATAGGCAGACTGTATGGAAAGACCATAAAGGAAAAATTAGAAATATATATACAAGATAAAATCGGAGAAGACCAGGCAGGTTTCACAGCGGGGAAAACATGCTTAGATCACATTTACACGGTCAAACAACTAATAGAAAAAAGAATGGCCAAAAATAGATCCGTCCATCTGGCTTTTGTTGATCTTAAGAAGGCATATGACTCAATACCTAGAACCAAGCTATGGGAAGCAATGGAAGACATCGAAGTTCCACGAAGATTAATAAACGCGGTAAAAGCACTCTACAAGAATAACGAAGTAGCTATCAAAACGGGCAATAGAATATGCAGTCCATTTAGGACGACAAAGGGACTACTACAGGGTTGCTCCACATCCCCCACCCTGTTCAAAATATTCCTGGAAAAAACCCTGAAACCATGGAAAAGAAAGTGCGAAGGAATGGGTATACCAGTAAGGAACGAATATCTATATACGCTAAGTTTTGCTGACGACCAAATAGTGATCGCACAAGACGAGGATGACCTCAGTTTTATGATGAGAAAACTGGAGCAGGAATATACAAAGAATGGGATGGAAATAAACCTAAAGAAAACTGAATACCTAACAACGGAGAATACAGAAATAAAACAGCTGGAAATAGACGAAGGTAAACAAATCAAAGGAACAGACAAGTATAAGTATTTAGGTTTCATAATATCAAACAAAGGAACAACGGAGGAAGATATACAAAATAGACTAGGACAAACAAGAGACTGCATACGAAAATTGAACCTGGTACTATGGGATAAAAATATCAGCATGAAAACAAAGAAAAAAATATATAATACCATGACAAGAAGTATCCTCACTTATGAGTGTGAAAATTGGACAATAAATAAGAAAACCAAAAACAAAATAAGAGCAACAGAGATGGAATTCCTAAGGAGAATCTGCAGAGTAACAAGAAGAGATATAATAAATAACATGGAGATTAAGAGGAGAATGGGAATGAACTCCGACATAATAGACTACATCGAACAGAAGAGGTTAACCTGGTACGGACATGTCAGAAGAGCAGACCAAAATCGGTGGATAAATAGAATAACAGAGTGGAGGCCGATAGGAAGAAGAAAGAGAGGCAGACCCCGAAGATCTTTCAGACATGAGGTGGACGAAGCAATGAGTAGAAGACACCTACAGGAAGGGGACTGGCTAAACAGGAAAAATTGAAGAAAACGGTTGAGTGAAGGAATACAGTGAAAACTGTGGAAATCCTTGTATATATATATATTATTGTGATATTTAAAGTCTTGGTGCGCCAAGCAATAATTAGCTAATTAATTTTTTTGATTAATTAAAATTATTTAAATGATATGATTATGACTCTATCACAATTTTTAATTCTTTTATCTCAGGGTTAAATTCGTGCTTCAATATCTATGCTATTACATGTGAAAGGTAAGGTCCAGAGAATACCGGAATAATAAAAAACACATATGATCTAACACTATATTTTGAAATAAAATAATGAAATAATTCACACTCAAAAGTTTTCAATAAACAAATCTCATATAATGATTCTCAAAAATTTTGTTCTACATACGAGAATAATCAAATTAAATGGTACAAACAATATTAATTGAAATCTCAAAATTCCGAACTATTCTAACTCTCCTAATCAAAATATTTATATCCTTTCTAAATTAAGTGTAAAAATTGTGTTATCAATAAAAGAAAAACTGCAGAAAACAAAATATCTCTCTCTGATGATGAGTGGTCCAAATCCTTGTTCCTTATAGACTGTATTATCTCCTCTCAAACCGCTCCCTATGTAATCAGCAATCTTACACCGATTGTTGCAAGTATATCGTCCTTAATGATCTCCTTCAAAAGCACAAATCATTCAAATTATGATAGCCTTTTCTCCTCTCGATAAACTGAATCTCTCGTTGGCCCGAGTGAAAAATGACTCTTGGAATATCTTCTCTTTACGATAAACTGAATCTCTCGTTGGCCTGAACAGTGACTCTTGGAATATAAGTAGAGAAATATGACTTACAATATTTTGCTGCTTCAGCTCCTGTCAGATACACTAACTCCACAAAAACTCACCAACATTCAACACTACTGCTTGCTACATTTCAGGAACAGCCAGAGAACAATCCCTGTTCCTCTTACAGACTTGGAAAACCAACTGCCCATATCTTTTTTCTCTCCTCAATCTCGCTAAACGTTCTCCCACACACTTATCCCACCTTTTTCAATCTCCGCCAATCACAACTCGTCACAATTCCCCCATTTCTTCATTTCGATAACAAACAAATTTTTACCTATAATTATAAATTTCCTAAAACTTATTTACAAATACTATTTTTCTATAAATCTTAAAAACTAACAAAAACCTCTTTCTATAATCCTCTATTGTCTTTAATCACTACACTAATGTATTTGTAAAAACCCGTTTCAATTTGTCTTTTGTTTCACTTAAACTTATGCGGGTCACTCAAGTGTAACAAAGAAATGATTGATGTAAAGCTTACATTTTGTTTGGTACAGGTAATTCAAGGATTTAATAACTTTCCTTCTCCGAAATGTTTGTTGGATATTATCCTACTTATCTGAATTATTTTAATGTTTTTGAACTTTGAAATATTTTTAAACAAACCAATATTTTTCTTGATTTTACATATCATAACAAATCCCCGCCATTTGATCTGCCGAAAACTCTTTGTTAAATTTTAAAAATGACAAAAGTTTTCTAGGATCAAATTATTTCACTATGTTATTAAAATCTACTTATGATACTGACAAATGTCGTGAATGTTAAAATACCCCGTATATTGCCTGTCTTTATACGGGATTGGATATATTTTCGTTTTAAATTTTTCCAAGTATTTTCCCTTAGAAGAAAGTTCATAATTTTTAACCACTTGATTTACTTTATTAACAAAATCTCCATGGTTTCCTACAATCTTCTCTATTTCCTTCTCCATGTTTTTTCTACAATTTATTTTTCTTTCATCTACCTTTTGTTCACATGTGTTCACTGTCCATAATACTTCTTCACGAAATTCTGGATTCTCGTCCATCAGTGCCATTTTTTCTTCTGTTTTATTTTTATCCTCTAATTCCCTTTGGTATTCCGAGCACCATGTTTCTATTCCTTTCATTTTTCTGATGATACCTTCTTTTTCTTCCTGCTTCCATTCTGTTTTATCGTCGGTTGCCAACAATTCTTCTGTACCTTCTATTTCCTGTTTTTCTCTGGTCTCCATCTTATTTTCCTGCTTTCTTTTCGAACTCTTCTTCTTTTTCTTCCTTCTCTTTTTCTTTTCTGTTAGATCTTGTTCTTGTATTTTCGGTTTATCCTCTACAGTCATATCGATTTCTTTGCGTTTTTCCTGTGCATTGATCCTTCCAGAATTTGTTTTCCTATCTGTTTGCTTTTCTTCTCCTGTGTTGTCTGGTTCTGCTCTGATTTCCAGTTTATTTTCCGAAAAATTTATGGTGATATCTTTTTTCCTCAATTCATCAATTCCCGCTATCATATCATGATTTAAATCTTCAATCACCACACATTTCATAATATGGAATTTGTTTCCCACTCTTATCTGTACTCCCAAGCCTTCGTTTACTGTCGTCAAATTTTTATTGTTTGCACCCACTAAATCAACCCTAGGAATCTTATACACAAATCTGTCCAAATTTAATTCTTTTACTAGTTTTTTATTGATTAGCGATATCTCCGATCCAGAATCAATCACAATTTTAATCGCTTTATGTTTTATAAATGCATCTAAAAATATTAGATTAGAATTAGAAATTTGTCTGTCGTTTCCTATTGCTACATGATTCATCTCCCTTCTATTTTGTTGTTGGAAACTCTGGTTATTTCTATCGTCCCTTTGTTCGTTAGTATTCTGATTCGGAGGATTTTGTGCATCTCTATTCCTGTTGTGATTTTCATTTGTTCTATTTTGTGTATCATTCCGGTTATCGTAATTTTGTTGTCTATTGTAATTATTATAATTTCTCGGCCTATATTCGTTTGTTGATCTGGGATGTCGGTTTCTCTGGTCATAATTTGATGAATACCTTCTTTCCGCTCCATTATATTGGTCATGTTGTCTTCTATTTCTCATTTCCTTTCTTTTCGCTTCTTTTAATTGAAGGAATTGGCACAAACTATCAATATCTTGATAATTTCTCAAAATCACGTGATCTTCCAACGTTTCCTCAAAATGTCTGCTGATCATTTCTACCAGCTGTTCGGTAGAATATTTGTATTCTAGATATTTTGAATTGTTATATATCTGCAAAGCATATCTTTCTTCAGATATTCCCATTTTTTCGTGATATTTTCCATTCTGTAGCTCTTGGTTGATTTCTCTCTGTTTATTTTTCCCCCAGAAATAGTTGAGAAATTTATTTTCAAAATCTGTCCAATTTTCAAACTCATCTTCCTTGCTTTCATACCATAACGCTGCTCCTTCTTTCAAATGGTTTCTAATTGTTTCTTTGCAATCGTCAAAATATCTAATATGTTGTAATTTGGTTTTCAAATTTTTAACAAACGGTACTGGGTGTGTTTTCCGAATATCCCCGCCAAATTGTATTTTCGCCTCGCTTGTTCCATGGATGATAACTTCTCTCCTGTCTCCCGTCTCTCGTTGTTTTCTGATATCCTCAATTTGTTTTTCTATTTCTTTCTTGTCTTCTTTCATTACATTTTCAAGTTTGCTTTCTAATTCCTCCAAATTATCTTTAATTCTCATTTCTTGTTCTTTCATATCATTTTTAATTTCATTAATCTCTTCTATTTGGTGTATCAGTTCTTTCTTTATCCCCTCAACACATCCTCTAATTTCCTGTTCATAGTTTTCCAGACGCTGCTCTATATTGCTCATTGTTTGTTTTGTTTCTCGTTGGTTTTCTTCCATTGTTTGTTTTGTTTCTTGTTGATTACTATCAATTTTCTTTGATGTTTCAATTTGGTTTTTCTCTATTGTTTGTGTCTGTATTTGCATCATTTCTAATAATTTTTCCAGCATCCCTGTTTCTTTTCTTTCCTCCATTATTGTATCATTTCCTTCATTATCCGATCCTTCATCAATAATTGTTTCCTCTTCTCTGTTATCCTCCTTCCTTTCTTGCATTTTGCTTTGACTCCTTGTGGTCGACATGTTGTTACTTTTTGTTATTGTTTTTGTCCCCGCCAAATGTGAAATTTTACAACACTCTATATGTTTCAGAACACGACAATATTTCTCCCCAAATGTATTAAATTTTCACGACAAATATCAAATATGCAATCAGTAAAATTCAAATAATTCAAAATAAATATCAAATGTATGATTGGTAAAGAAAATAAAATCAAATAATTCAATAGCAGTAAATATCCACTAACTACGATCAATCAATAAATCAAATTTATATTCCCTGGAAAAATTGTCAAAATACTTTCAAATTCAAATTCCCTCAGTGTTATATGTTTTTATCTCTGGATTACCTGTACTTATTCCAGATCTCTTTCCCTTCCTTCAAATGTAAAGCTGCGATATTTTCAAGCCCCACGTTTTGGAAGCCAGTTATTGTGATATTTAAAGTCTTGGTGCGCCAAGCAATAATTAGCTAATTAATTTTTTTGATTAATTAAAATTATTTAAATGATATGATTATGACTCTATCACAATTTTTAATTCTTTTATCTCAGGGTTAAATTCGTGCTTCAATATCTATGCTATTACATGTGAAAGGTAAGGTCCAGAGAATACCGGAATAATAAAAAACACATATGATCTAACACTATATTTTGAAATAAAATAATGAAATAATTCACACTCAAAAGTTTTCAATAAACAAATCTCATATAATGATTCTCAAAAATTTTGTTCTACATACGAGAATAATCAAATTAAATGGTACAAACAATATTAATTGAAATCTCAAAATTCCGAACTATTCTAACTCTCCTAATCAAAATATTTATATCCTTTCTAAATTAAGTGTAAAAATTGTGTTATCAATAAAAGAAAAACTGCAGAAAACAAAATATCTCTCTCTGATGATGAGTGGTCCAAATCCTTGTTCCTTATAGACTGTATTATCTCCTCTCAAACCGCTCCCTATGTAATCAGCAATCTTACACCGATTGTTGCAAGTATATCGTCCTTAATGATCTCCTTCAAAAGCACAAATCATTCAAATTATGATAGCCTTTTCTCCTCTCGATAAACTGAATCTCTCGTTGGCCCGAGTGAAAAATGACTCTTGGAATATCTTCTCTTTACGATAAACTGAATCTCTCGTTGGCCTGAACAGTGACTCTTGGAATATAAGTAGAGAAATATGACTTACAATATTTTGCTGCTTCAGCTCCTGTCAGATACACTAACTCCACAAAAACTCACCAACATTCAACACTACTGCTTGCTACATTTCAGGAACAGCCAGAGAACAATCCCTGTTCCTCTTACAGACTTGGAAAACCAACTGCCCATATCTTTTTTCTCTCCTCAATCTCGCTAAACGTTCTCCCACACACTTATCCCACCTTTTTCAATCTCCGCCAATCACAACTCGTCACAATTCCCCCATTTCTTCATTTCGATAACAAACAAATTTTTACCTATAATTATAAATTTCCTAAAACTTATTTACAAATACTATTTTTCTATAAATCTTAAAAACTAACAAAAACCTCTTTCTATAATCCTCTATTGTCTTTAATCACTACACTAATGTATTTGTAAAAACCCGTTTCAATTTGTCTTTTGTTTCACTTAAACTTATGCGGGTCACTCAAGTGTAACAAAGAAATGATTGATGTAAAGCTTACATTTTGTTTGGTACAGGTAATTCAAGGATTTAATAACTTTCCTTCTCCGAAATGTTTGTTGGATATTATCCTACTTATCTGAATTATTTTAATGTTTTTGAACTTTGAAATATTTTTAAACAAACCAATATTTTTCTTGATTTTACATATCATAACAATATATATATATATATATATATATATATATATATATATATATATATATATATATATATATATATATATATATTGAGTACTTTCGTTCAGCTCCAGGTTTTTTCTTTTTGTTTTTGTTAACCGACTTAGGCCTATGTCTTTTGATTTGTGTTGTATGAATCAAACTGGCAATTATATTGTCTTGTATCTTCGTGTCTGGAACTTTATAAAACTCTTCTTTGAAAGCGCTGATGTAAATAGGCCTTATTTTTACGCACGTGAAACGTTTATTATTGTGGTCGTACACGTGGTCTATAAACCAATGAGAAAATCACGTGGTCGATAAACCCGGCCTATTATACCAAGATGCAGGGAATGCTTTGCGTCAGTTTTCTCTGTCGCACTGGGGCAACGCGACTGTATTGCGGCAGTGTCTATCTTGTATTATATGTCTATGACCTATCCTAATCTAAGCACATGCCAACTTTGAGATTATTTGTAGCAAATATCACTAGGAAGGCTAGCTTTAATATGGGTGGAATAGGAAAAGGCATTTGACACCATAAATCAACAAAAAGTGTTGAAAGCCTTAACAAAATGCTAAATTTACTCACGGTATATAAATATAATTAAACACATATACCAAAATACAACAGCTAGTGTTAGAGTAGGTGATCTTCATACTCAGAGTACGTCAGGGGACACCATATCACCACAACTGTTCACTGAACTTTTGAAATATATATGTAAAAACGCACAAATGACTGACAAGAGCATAAACATAAATGGAGAAAAGTTTAGCCACCTGGGGTTTGCAGATGACATTGTGCTAATAGCTGATAGGATAGATGAGGACAAAGAACTTTTAAATCAGCTCTACCTTTCGTCACTAGAAGGGGATTGAAAGTAAATATATATAAAACCCAGATGATGACAAATCATGTAGTCAGCGAAGATATATGTGTAGGAAAAAGATCCATAGATCACGTAACGGCGTATAAATACTTAGGTAACGAGATTATCATAAAAAAAGATAACCAATGGAGTGTGGATGTGGACGAATGGAGAATGACTGAATGAAGGTAGTGCTTCGAAAGTGATGTCGGCCTTGCAGCGGCCATTTCGCTTCCGGATCGCTGGATGACAGAGAAGGGTCTGGTTTAGCAGGTAGGCGTTCGGCGTAGACTCGGCGACGAGAGAGCATTTTTAAGTACCTCGGGAACTATCGCCACTATAATTAAGCGAAACCGCCTGCAGTGGGCAGGACATGTAGCCCGGGCCCCTGAGTCAAACATGATAAAAAAGATCCTAACAGCGCAACCCGTGGGAATGAGAAGACGGGGTAGACCAAAGCTGAGGTGGATGGACGGGGTAACACAAGATGCCGAGAAGATCGGAGTGGGCAACTGGAAAATGCAAGCGAGGGACAGAATAGAATGGCGTAGAAAGCTTGAGAAAGTCGAGGCCCTCTAAGGGCTGTAGCACCAAGATAATGGGAACTATCGCCAGGAATACGATGAACGAATCCTGCACTAAGGTCAGTCAGGCGGCGTTCTAGACTAAGATGTCTTTTGAAGATTCCAGACCCCCCCTCTATAAAGACGAAAAAAAAGCTTATTATTGATATTGGTTGATATATAATGGGGGTGTCCAGATTTTAATCATTATGTTTCTTTCTCTTTTTGTTTTGATTTGGACTTTCGCTCTTATCATTCTGTGGTCACTGCTTGTGGTGAACTTGTTGAGTATTGTTATATCTTTAATTATTTGTTTTTTGTCACTTATGATGTAGTCGATTTCGTTCCTTGTTCTATCGTTTGGACTTTCCCAGATCTATCTTCCGTGCTTTTTTTTATAAAAGAAGCTGTTCATGTTGAAAAATTGTTGAGAACGATAAAAGTACGCAAGACTGCATACCTTGGACACATACTAAGAAATAATAAATATAGTCTTCTGCAGGTCATCATGCAGGGTAGAGTCGATGGCAAAAAGGGAATAGGTAGAAAGAGGAAGTCATGGCTGCGAAATATTCGAGACTGGACAAACATGACTGTAGACGAATTATTCCACGTTGCAAAAGATAGAGAAGCCTTTAAAAATGTGGTCGCCAACCTCCGTTAATGGGGACGGCATAGGAAGAAGAAGAAGATGTTGAATAAATTATTCTGGAGTAGGAATCCTAGTAGCGTTTTTCCTCGGTCATTTCTTACTGGGGAACCGAATTTTCCCAACGATGTTTCTAGCTCTACTTCTTTTACACATATTTTTGCGTTGAAATCGCTACATAAAATTGTAAATTGAGTACGAGAGTCATTAAGCGCAGTAGATATATCGTCATCAAATATTTAGATTTCTTCGTTTGTATGGTCTGTTGTTGAGGCGTATACTTAGATAATTTTGAGTTGATATCTACTGTTTTACTTCAGAATAAGATATGCCACTCTAGATGATATACTTTGGATGTTTATTATCTTGTTCGCGTAGTTTTTATGGATAAAGAAACCGATGCCTCTAACTCATGTCATTTCAGGGAGAGTCTGATGGAATACATGCCCTGATTTCAGTGCTTTTAAAGTTTCACCACTCTTTCTAACTTCGCTGATACCTATGACATCCCATTTAATTTTATTCATTTCAGTTTCCATTTCTGTGAATCTCTCCTCGGACAGTATACTTCTGGCATTGTATGTACTAACGTAAAGAGTTATGGGGTTTTTGGGTTTCCGTATTGTCAGCTTTTTGTCTCCCCCCAGAATCCTTGGGATAGACGGATAAATCAGATAAATCAGTGAAAGGTTTTTTTTACGCATCTTATTCACCTGGGGTAAATATGTGTTTTAAAATCTGACATCAAGGTTTCAAGGGGTATATTGGCATTAAAACACCACGCCTGCCAGACGAGTTGGTGAGTGTTCGCAATATCACATCCGGTTGAATCAACTTAATTGCCGCCTGCGACTTTGTGGTACCGCACCTGTCAGGAATTATATTCCTCAGCCACGGGCCACTAATGAACAGCTGCTGACCTGTGTCATGCCCTCAGTTGATCCACGGACAGACAAATGATAAACGATAAGAATGCAGACAGCCATACTCTAAGAGAAATAAATAAAACTGTTTCGAAGACAATCAGGAGAGATTTAAGGAAATTTAAAACCGATAATATTAAACGTACTATACAGGAAAATAACAGCCTAAAAGTTCTACGTAGGAAGCTAACGAATGGGAAATGCGAAATTAACAAATTAAGAAACAAGCTATATGAAATAATATCACGCAGAGACGAGTTAATACAGGTCGTCGAAGAGTTTTACGAGGAATCATAGGGAAGTATAAGAAAATATCAAACAGAAATACAAACAGCCATTTCAAAGAAGATCATGAATGAAGGTTCCGAACTTATGCCCGAAATGAAGGTAGATGAGATTCGATAAGCGTTAAGAAAAATAAAAAATAACAAAGCCCCAGGAAAGGATGGAATTGTAATAGAAGCTATCTTAAATGGGGGAGATATGCTATTAAATCAATTAAGGAAACTGTTTAATCTATGTTTGCAGCAAAGAGAGGTGCCCAAAGAATGGAACAATGCTATAACCATCCTTTTGCATAAAAAAAGATAAAACGAACCTAGAAAATTATAGACCTATTAGCCTGTTGAACCACATACATAAGCTCTTTACTAGGTAGTAAAGAGAAAAAATGAGATTTTTACCAACCAAGAGAGCAGGCAGGATTCCGATCAAATTATGGTACCAATGATCACCTCCATACAGTAAAGACGCTCATTGGAAAATCTATAGAATACAACAAACCTCTTGTCCCCACTTTCATAGATTTTCATAAAACGTTCGAAACGATGAATGACAGCAGGATTGAAAAATAGGTATAGTGAACTTATTTCCAATATTTACAAAAATGATACTATGATTATTAAGATACACGATAAAACCCGACCAATAAAAATAAAACGTAGGATAAGGCAAGGAGATACATTGTCACCGAAATTATTCATAAAGGCATTATAGTATGCCTTAAAGATGGTCAATTGGGACCACAGAGGAGTAACAATTCTTCTTCTTCTTGATGTGCCTATCCGTTACGAATGTTGGCGATCATCATTGCAATCTTTATCTTATCTGCAGCAGCGCGGAAAAGCTGCACAGATGTTCAATTGAACCAGATTCTGAGGTTCTTTAACCAAGATGTTCTTCTTTTTCCTGGACCTCGTTTTCCAAATTTTTTTCCTTGCAGAATAGCTTGAAGGAGAGCATGTCTGGATTCATTTCGCATAATATGTCAGAAAAACTGTAACTTTCGGGATTTGATGGTGGTCAGTACCTCTCGGTTCTTATTCATTCTTCTGAGGACCTCCTCATTTGTGACTCGGCTAGTCCACGGGATCTTAAGCATTCTCCGATATAGCCACATCTCAAATGCTTCCAGTTTTCTGCACATATCTTCGTTCAAGGTCCACGATTCAACACCATAAAAACGGACAGAGAAGACGTAGCATCACAGCATTCTTATTTTTGTATCAAGAGAGAGGTTGTGACTCTTGAAGAAGGCCCCCATCCGATTGAAGGTGGATCTAGCTTTTCCGATGCGTGCTCTAATCTCCTGGTTGTTGGTCCATTCTTCATTTTTTATGGTGCCGAGGTAGTGCGTCAGTCTTTCTACAGTAAATGTAAAGTAAAAGTCAACCCACGTAACTTTCACTTTACGACTAGAAACACCATCACTAATATATATCAACAATGAGGAAATACCCAGGACTAAAACAACCAAATACCTAGGGCTACACCTGGACCAAACCCTGTGTTGGAAAGAACACATCACCAAAAAAAGAAAACAAATACAACTAAGACAAAAAGAAATCAATTGGTTAATTGGAAGAAACTCCAAGCTGTCAATAAATAATAAAATTCTAATTTATAAAACAGTTATCAAACCAATATGGACATATGGCATAGAGCTGTGGGGCTGTAGTTGTAAATCTAATATTGCTATTATGGAAAGATGCCAATCAAAACTCTTAAGAGCAATTGTTGATGCACCCTCGTACGTAACCAACCAAAGAATCTATGAGGATCTCAATATCTCAACAGTGAAAGAAGTATACCAGCAAAAGAAATTACAATACATTCAAAAAGTGAACACACACTCCAATCCATTAATTTCCGCAATACCTCAACATCGAGTTATCAGAAGACTAAAGCGACGTTGGCCAACAGACTAGTAACATGGACCCGTGATTCTCTCACTGGAGGGGACCACATCACGTCAGAACCAAGGGACAGGACCTAAACTTATCACATTAACTTATAGAATACATTGTTTTATTCTGATTGTTAATTTATTAGTTATAATAAAAAAAACTCTTTCTACAGGGGATTGGATGACGTAGAGTTGACCTTCTGTTATTCTTTTCTTGCTAATTATCATAAGCTTTGTCTTCTGAACGTTTATATTGAGTCTATATTGTTGACTGTAATATGTGATTTTGTTCATAAGAACTTGTAGGTCTTCTAAATTGTCCGCAAATACTATGGTGTCATCTGCATATCTGATGTTGTTTAGCCGGTAACCATTTAGTAGAATACCTTTTTCAGTTTCGTGTAAAGCTTCGATAAATATTCTTTCAGAGTACAGATTGAAGATTAGAGGAGATAAAATACAGCCTTGCCTCACTCCACGCATGATTTTCACATAGTCAGTGTGTTCACTTAACAATAGACGGCGAAAAACTTAACCATCTCCGATTCGCAGATGACATTGTCCTTATCACAGATAATTTAGGAGAAGCCACAGATATGTTAAATGAATTGGACTTTGCATGTTCGAAGGTGGGCCACAGAATGAACTTAACCAAAACTAAGTTTATGACAAATATGGTCCCCAATAATCATTTAACTATTCAAAACAAAGTGGTAGAGCTGGTGAAGAAATATACGTATTTGGGTCATCAAATAAGAATCAGAAGGGAACTGGGTAGGCCAAGTAGTGAGAATGCATGACTCAAGATGGACGAGCAAAATTACAGATTAGAGGCCAAGAGCAGACAAACGTAGAAGAGGAAGACCACCTACACGTTGGGCCGACGACATCAGGCGTATCACCAAAAATTGGCAACAACCAGCACAAAATCGCAAAGAATGGAGGAGTTTAAGGGAGGCCTATGTCCAGCAGTGAATGTGATAAATGAAGGCTGGATGATGATGATGATGATAGAAGCTTCGCTTTAACAAGTGCTAGTGGCGCCATCATTCGGCTTATTTTTATATGGTCAGTATCTGATTTATTGGTTTGACTGCTGCATCTGGTTTTCTTAACATCTTCGGAAACAGCCGTGCCTGCCTGCTTTGTTGATGAGAACAGGCCCGTTCCTAGGGTAGTGAGCGCCTGCGTGCAGGTTTTTTTGTGCGCCCCCATATTATGTTTTTAAGATACCTATATCATAACATGTTCTTGTGATATGATTGAAAATACGATATGAATGTAAAAAGAAAAATAAAACGAACCATGTTTAAAAAAAGGTTTTATTTTCAAAATTAAATGAAGAAAAAAGGTCAAGTTGACAAGAAATAAAACACTCAATTCGCAAAAGAATAAGGCATTCTGCAATATAACATGAAATAATAACGGAAAGGAGATACTCTCAATGCAAAAAAACTTTATTAAATAATACATATATACCAAGTGAAAAATAATTAAATAACAAATATTGGAATTACAACATGTCACGTCGTGCTTTCACAGATGCAAGTTCATTAATCATTTCATTGTGATCAATGGATTCACAAATTTTATTTTCAATTGAAATGACTGCCAAATCTGATAGCCTTTCTTGGCACACTGACGTTCTTAAATAATTTTTTATGAGCTTTAACTTTGAAAAACTTCTTTGGCCAGATGCAACCGAAATTGGAAGGGTCAGGAATATCCTCAAGGCTATAAATAGATTTGGAAGCAAGGATTGTAAATTTTTCTTTGTTATATAATTTAAAATATCTATGGGCGAATCCGAAATTTTGCTAGTCTGTGAGTGGGTTAAGAACTTTGTATGACAGAATTTCATTATGCAATCAAGACCATCAATATCTTTGCATACGTTTCCTTCATGTTGAATTTGTAAAGCTAAATCCAAATCTGATCTTAAATTTTTGTTTTGGATCGAATACTGTTTCTGTACCGAAGCTGTACCTTCATAAGATAATTGAAGCTTCGTCTTTCTTTGTCTTAATAATGGAAATGTTTTCTCTACATCACTTTTTTCTGCTTCTGCTACAGCCTCATTCGTGAAAATCTCGAAATGTTTGTCTGACCTTTTTTCAGTGAAATAAATAATAAGATTTTTTATTTCTGTATGGCATTCATTTAAAGTTGTATTTGGATTCTGGACCATTTTACTTACTATATTAACTTTTGTTAACACATCATGTTTTTCAATTTCATAATATTTTTGTTGCTCTTTATCAATGTACATTCTTTACTCAAACGCGGCGAGCGGCATTAGACGGCGCGTCGTGTGCTGACACTAATAAAATTGTAGGGTGGTAATTTAATTAGAAATTTTGGTTTAATTACTATTTAAATGGGAATAAGCCACAATTAAAGGTTAAAATACGTTTATTGACGTTTCAATTTCCACTTCGGAAATCGTTCTCAAAATACAAACATTAGTGATGTTTGTATTTTGAGAACGATTTCCGAAGTGGAAATTGAAACGTCAATAAACGTATTTTAACCTTTAATTGTGGCTTATTCCCATTTAAATAGTAATTAATTTAAAATGCCACAAGAAAATAGCTTCAGAACAATATTAAAAAATTTTGGTAATATAATAGGGAATAGCAATCGGATAAAGTGATTGCTTTAGCGCTTACCGGGGAAATACTGAACACTGACTTTTTTTGTTTTAGAAATGAAAATATTTTTGTAATGGTAACCAAATATTTGGCACCCCTAAAATTTAGCGCCTGCGTGCGTGGCATTCATTGCATACCCGCCAGGAACGGCCCTGGATGAGAATATTACCCGTTTTATTTTTTTTACATAAGGTCATTAAAGCAATAAACTAAACTAAAAGCTAAAAAGATATCCATTGTAATATTACGAAGACATCCTCGATAATATGCAACCGATTATTTTCCCACTCGTTCGTCTTGATTTATTTATTTAATTTTTTTCGATATTACAATGAGAATATGTAGTCAAATATAGTGCAGATGTATTCTTCGTTGAAGTAGCAAAGATTTTATTAAATAGGTGTTTAATAAATATTTCTTTTAGGATAAATTACAATATTACGAAATATGTCCACAATTTTACGTTTCGTGAGTTGTTAAAAAAAACTGTTTTTTTAACTGTCACATAAAGAATTTAATTACATAATTAAGAGTGAGATATATATATATATATATATATATATATATATATATATATACAGGGTGAGTCATGAGGAACTTTACATACTTCTACCATATGTAGAGTCCCTCAGGGAGCATATCATGTGGCCACTAAAAAATGTCAACTCCTCTTCTTTATTAATTAACAGGGTGATTTGTGTAATTGACCATTTATTTCATTTTACTGTAGTGTTTATACGGCTCATTTGATTTTTTTTAATTTTTGCATAATACAGTACACTACTATCAAGCATTCGACTGGTATTAGCTAAACTAAAAAATTCCAGGACTGGCTTTGGAAAAATTAATTTAGGGATTCGTATTAAATATTACACCCTGTATAATTTTTTTTTAAATGCAATAAGTGATTTTCAAACTACATAAATAGCCAATGAAAACGACATATGCGACAATGTTGTCGCACTTTTATTAAATTTTTAGTGATCTATCAAATCTTACCAAAAATAGAACAACCATAATGAAGTATCAAATTATAAGGTATTAATTTAAACAAATGTTATAAATTTTAAACATTTTAATTAAAATGAGTTCTTACAACATAATCTAATACGTAGAAAATTAACATCTTTACTGTCACTTTGTATTATCTCTATGATAGAATCAATTGTTTTTCAATTTTAAATTTTTACTCATAGATCGCATTGGGGCATTATTTTCGATAAATAATAAATTAAATTGATTAAAAAGTCAAACCTCTTGTATGTGTTAGTTTTTGTTGATTGTAAATGATTAAAATTTTATGTCAAATAATAATACATTGCATCAACTGTACTAAATAAAAATAAATCTAAAAAAGTTTAAAATAAAGGTTGGCGTTGACCGTTTGACGTTTCTTGATATATTATACCATCGAGTTAGAATCTATAGAGAGGGCATCACGTGACTAAAAACGACCTCACTTCGGCCATATTGTGTTGCCACTTTTGACAGATCGTATATGTTTATTTACGTTGGTTGTTTTTCGAATATTTTTAGTTTTATAATTCTTTTATAGAAACTGTAATAGTATATTGTGATAGTGCATAATAATAGTTTCTTGTTCTCAACGTAGTTGCAGTAGCAGAAGCGGTATTAATAAAAAATCTTCAGGAATATCGTTCCACAGGTTAGTATACAAACATGTAAACAAAGTAATGGCCCGTACTTCAGAGAATAAATTATTAATAGTATTCATAAAAAATCTAACAGTAACTTAGCAATTAAAACATCCACTTCCAATAAAATATAAGTAATGAATACACAGAATATAAAGATACTAATAAACAATTTGTAAGCTTTTTATAATATTTTTTTAGTTCAATAATTATGTTTTTTATTTAAAATAAAAATTAATACTTAGTAATGCATATAATTGTATTTTTAGGTTTCCAAAAGATCCTGAAAGACGAGACATATGGATCAAATTTGTTAATAGAGGAATATGGAAACCAACTAAATATAGTGCTTTATGTTCAAAACATTTTTTAGAAAAAGATATTGATAGAACTTCACTTTCTTCTATTCGTTTGAAAGACACTGCTGTTCCAATAGCTTATATCACACAGGTAATATGCTACACCTAGTTAATAATAGTTATTAATTAGGTTTAATAATAACTCTTATTAATTAAAATTAATTTTAATTAATAATAGTTATTAATTAAAGTTATTTTAATACTTCTACGTAAATACTTATTTACAGTAAAGTAAAAAATCGAAGATACATAAAATAATTATGAAAATTATTTGGTTATTTGGAGTTATTTGGAATAAAATTAGTTTCACTTTTAGTACTTTTCAAGTAAACATCTTCAATATTTTCATTGTAGATTTTATATGAATTTATACCTAATAACATGTTTGCTTCTTTTTACAACATGTTTTATTTTCAGAACCAACTTGAACTTCCATATGAAGAAATGCCCAGTACACCAACTAAATCTACAGAATCCAATTCACATATGAATAATTCTGTTGATGTTACACCAAGAAAACGAAAGTTAATTGAACAATTAAAACGCAGCCAATTAATAAGTAGCGAAAGAAGAAGAAAATTGTCCTTAATATCAAAAAAACTAATTCGAAGAGAAAAAAAACTTGCAATCATGAAGAATATTGTTTCAGATCTTAAGAAACATAATTATTTAGAGGAAGCAGTTCTCGATATTCTTTCAAAAATAGGTGGACCAGAAGAAATGTTTTTAAGGCAATATAAAAAAATTAAAAATCAATCACTACCTCGACAATATTCAGAGCAACTTAAAGTCTTTGCTTTGACCCTACATTATTATTCACCTGCTGCTTATAATTTTGTAAGAAGAGTTTTTCAAACTTGCTTGCCTCACCCAAGAACATTGAGCAGGTGGTATCAAAGTATTGATGGTGAACCTGGCTTTACTGCAGAATCTTTTAGAGTTTTAGAAACAAAATCATCTATAGATACTGGTAAATTATATAGTTTAATTATAGATGAAATGTGTATCCGACAACATGAGGAATGGGTTGCAGAAAAAGATAAATGTTATGGTTATGTTGATATGGGAACGGGATCTCAAGATGCCACTCTTGCAAATAGCGCCTTTGTTTTCTTGCTGAACTGTATCAATGACCATTTCAAGATTCCAGTTGGATATTTTCTAATAGCAGGAATTACAGGAGAGCAAAAAAAAGGTTTAGTTCAACAGTGCTTACAGAAATGCCATAACATTGGCATAAAAGTAGTGAGTATTACTTGTGATGGCCCCCCAGTCAATTTAACAATGGCAGCTCGTCTTGGCTGTAATCTAGATCATAACAATTTAAAAACAAGCTTTAAGCATCCTTCAAGTGGTGACGATGTTGTACTGTTTTTGGATCCTTGCCATATGTTAAAATTGGTTCGTAATACCTTAGGAGAGAAGGGTATCATGTTCGATGATAACAATGAAGTTATATTGTGGAACTACCTGAAAGAGCTTAACAATTTCCAAGAAAAAGAATCATTTCATCTTGCTAATAAATTAAGATCTCAGCATATAGCTTTTTATAAACAAAAAATGAAAATTCGTCTTGCTACCCAGGTATTTAGCGAAAGTGTTGCATCTGCTTTAATCTTTTGTTCAGAGGAACTGCAGTTACAGCAATTCAAGGGAGTTGAAGCCACAGCTAGATTTGTTATGATAATGAACAATTTATTTGATGTCCTTAATTCTAGAAATTTGTTACAGTTTAGCTATAAAAACCCATATCTATTCAAAATTATTCAGAAATAAGCAGTTTTCTACAGTCCACTGATAAATACCTTAGTGCATTAAAAACTAATGTTGGTGGTACTCTTTTGTTAGACAGTGTTCGTCACACAGGGTTTTTAGGTCTTAAAGTTTGCATAAAAAGTTTAGATCTTTTATATAAATCATTAGTAATTTCTGGCATATTAACTTTTTTACCATTATATAAGTTCTCCCAAGATCATATTGAACTATTTTTTGGATGTATTAGATCACAAGGGGGCTATAATAATAACCCAACAACTCGTCAGTTCATTTCAGCTTATAAAAAATTATTAGTTCACGTTGAACTGAGTGAAAGTTTTAGAGGCAACTGCATACCATTAGAAAAAGTGTCCATACTAAAATGTGATCCCATCTTGCAAATAAATAAATCTTCAAGAGATTTTAGAATCTTATCGCAAGATTCAACTTTTATTGAAGTAGATGTTATGATGGATCATGATTACTTGCCAGATACTCTGAGTGAATATGCAAAGTATGTAGTTGCCTATATAGCAGGTCATGTTGTTCACTCGTTAAAAACGAAAATAGTTTGTACTGAATGCTCTAATGCATTAATTAGTTCAACAAAAGATCTATACTTTTTTTCTTTCATAAATAAAAAAAATAAAGGTGGTTTACAATATCCTTCAACAGATGTATTCGATATTTGTTTAAAATCTGAAAAAATTATAAAAAATAAAATAATAGATTCAAATTTTAAACTTATATCAACTGAAGCAATTGCTATTAATGTGGTTAAACAATTTGTAAATAGTAATGTATTTATAAATTTAATCAAGCATACGTTTGATCAGTCAGGATTAGATAATCACAGAGCATTATTAATAAAAGCGGTAGCAGAAAAATATATAAATGTACGCCTTTATTACCTAATTAAAAATAAAAGATCAAATGTTGAAAGTATAAGACATCAGAGTAATAAAATTGTCCTATTTAAGGGCCAGTAAAATATTTTGTAAATAGAGTTGTACTCTGATGTCATATGCATACTAAATATTTGTTCTTTTTACTAAATAATATTTATTTTATATTTTATTTCTCATTTTGAAGCATGTTACAAGTATCTTACAATTTTCAGATTTTACAGATGGTTTAATATTGTTATTATTTGAATGATATTAATTTATAACTTTTAAATTTTGAAAATCATTATGAATCAAATCTTTTATTGTCAGATATTCTTTTCATTCACTTCACTTCACAGAATTCACTTTTAATTTAATGTCTTCATTTTGTAAGTTATTTTTCAAGCAATTTTTAAAGCGAAGCTTCTATACTTGCATTGTATTACTTTTTTTATAAAGTAGACAGTAAAATGCTGAGACGAGCTTCACAGAACTAGCGCCACAAAATTATTCCGTCACGGGTCATAAAATAGCGGTTCCTGACATCGATTCACTACTCTCGATCAATTCGTTTCCAGTCATATATTTACTCTAAGCAGGGCTAAATTAAAAAGTGCATGAAACATAAGTAACAAAATATACATTTATTGAAAATTAAAGTATTACATTAAATGCAAAGTAAAAAGTTAAAAGGATATCTGTCGATAAAATCATTGTTGTCATCCGGACAATAACAACATTGAATCATATGTTAAAATTTTTATAATAGTTCTCGTTTTAAAATAGTTTCGTATAAATACAATTAATTTTTGTACACACATTTAGTTTATATAATAATTAAATTTACTATCAAAGGATATTTATTTATATTTTAATATTATTATTATCTAGTCTGAATTTGCAATAAGTAAACAACATATGCTTCTATGCTTTGTTAATACGTTAACAGGCGGCGTTAGGAGTAAGCAATAATTTATAGAATTTGTTTAAAATATAAAAAATAAATAAATATTAAAATTACTTTATTTAATTTTAAATATAATATTTAAATTTTAAAAATACAATAAAAAAATTATGAAACTCAGCGCTAGTCTATAGTACCGCCTACTGTTCCCTTTTTTTTTGCTATGCCCATGGCTAACAAATCCTAATGTTGCTTCTCGCATCGATTTCTTAATTATTGAATTGGGCCTCGCTTTTGCCTTTTGTAAATTGAAGAAACACGCATTTTCTAAATCCCTTTCACGTCATATAGAGTGTAACTTTCTCTCCATGTCTAAAAAAAATAGAAAGTTGACTCGAAATGGTTCCTTGTTTTTAATACATGTTTAGGGCTATTTTTGCATCCATCCGAAACTTCCCCTTCTGAACGAAAATCTAAGCCCTATTCAGAAAGTATCGTCATTTGTGTACCAGTATCTGAATGAGTTAGTTGAACTTAACCGGTAAGTCATTTATTATAGGCAAGTTCCACCAACTTCGATGATGTCTTATTAATTATAGACTTTGATGTCAACTATATTTGCCTTGCTGTCCTCTTTCTGCTACTACAACGTCCTATTGTTGTCTTCCCGTTTGTTTCTGCAATCACAAAATCTTTACCTGAAGCTAACGAGTACCGTAGGCCACCGTTTAATTGCTGCAGTGGTTAATCCATTGTATACCGGCCACCTATAGGCGCCCTATTTGCAATACCGAGACAATATCTACCTCCAGCCACCACGTGCCTTCTGTATCTGTATAAAAAAGTCTGTATAAGTACACTTATCTTGTGTATCTGTATAAGTACACGTTTGCGGTTTCATCTCAAATCAACCAAAAACTGAAAGTTTTATGATCAGAGATACTACCCTCTTTTGTCTGGTGATTTATTGTCTTATAATAGTAAATTTTTTCCTTTGACGATAGACAATTGATAATATAATTACGGTGATAAATAGCCGAAGAATATTTGTTAATAATATTTACTATTTGTCTTATTTATTACTAATTGTACTTAAAAAACTGTCATTTAACAGGGAAGTGATCACTGCACCTATATTAAGTATTCTCAAGGTTTTAGAATTATTCATTTTAGTTAAATTTCAAAATCATTTTTAATTAAACCTAAACAGAATCAAATTCCCAGAAATTTTTTTCGTGCTATTCTTGAGAATACTCAAATATCTTCATCCTAAATATCTTAAAATTTCTTATTAACTACTGTAACATAATTATTTGTATTTCTACACAGTATTTCCATTGTGATATTGGTAGATGTTCAATTTTGTTTTTTTAATAATAACTTTTTTAAATTTGTTAATTGAACTAAATTTTTAAGTGTCAGTTAATTTGTAGTTATCAAATATATAACTTGTAAAACGAACGTTCTTTTATTTCATACCGTATATTTATTTTACCCTTTAAAATATTATTTATATTATTATCTCTTTCAGATACAACTTGTTATTTGATTATTAATTTATCTTTATGTATAATATGTCGTGTTTTTAGTGTTTACCGCGGGATAAATAAATCATAGTTTATTAAAAATGTATTGCACTTTTTTAGATTATGATTAAACCTTCTAAATAACTAGTCATATTTTTCTAGTAGTTTTAATATTATTGAGTCCATCCCTGATCCCACCGCCATATTGGTTTCACAGTTAGCCACGCCTACCTACGCCGTTTTTAGTACATACATATGCTCATAGCTTCTCCATAGATTCTAACTCGATGTTTTATACCCATTGTCATTATTGTCATTATCAATTGTTATTTATGTGTACAAGAATACATATTTCTTCTGTCATATCTACGTTAAGTACGTTTTGGTAGAGCTTTTGTTACTTTCGTTCAAAATGCCACATCAGTTTTCGACCACAGAATATGCAGACATAATATTTGTTTATGGATTCTGTAATGGGAATGGTAGGGCTGCTAGTAGAGAATATCGCAGGAGATTTCCTAATCGTCGAACTCACAGTCATCCAACATTTGGGTCAGTTTTTAATTATTTGCGAGAAAATGGCACTTTTCTTAGTGGAACAACAGAGCGACATGTAGATGAAGCGCAGGAAGATGACATTATGGACGCCGTTACTATGAACCCTACAATAAGTACTAGACAAGTAAGTCAAGAACTCAATGTTACTCAATCAAAAGTAAGTAGAGTCTTACAAAAAAATAATCTATACCCATATCACATTCAAATGGTTCAGCGACTACATGCTGGAGATGAGATCGATAGGTTGGAATTTTGTAGATGGATTAACAATAATCGACCAACGCTATACAGGACACTATTTACAGATGAAGCCCAATTTACCAGAGACGGAATAAATAATTCACGAAATTCACATGTGTGGGCAGAAGAAAATCCCCATGCAATCGAGAACGTCGTTCTCAGTTAAGGTTTTCGGTTAACGTGTGGATTGGTGTCATAAATAACCAATTAGTAGGTCCTCACTTTTTTGATGGTCCTTTAACAGGGTAGGTCTATTTGAACTTTCTACAAAATATTTTGCCAAATTTGCTTGCCAACGCGAACGTTGCTATCCGAGGGATGTATTTTCAGCATGATGGGGCACCCCCACACTTTTTACTGGCAGTGAGACAACATCTCAATAATGTTTATGGCAACAGGTGGATAGGACGTGCAGTTCCTATTTCGTGGCCTTCAAGATCCCCTGATTTCAATCCCGTTGATTACCATATTTGGGGACGATTGAAGCAACTAGTTTACGCAGTGAATATTAATAACCGACAACAATTAATTGATATAATTATACATTGTTGTAATACTATTAGAAACGATCCCCAGAGTATCCGTAATTCAATACGTCAATTAACAATTCGGCAACAACAAATGTGTACAGGCTGCAGGGTTCCATTTCGAAAATCTATTTTGAATTATTTTTATTTTGTTACCATTATTGTATCTTTTCCAGTTCTAATTTATGGGTTTATCATAACTATGTACATATTTTTAGTTTTTTTTTTTAAATTGTTCTTCGTTATTGTTAGTAGTTACTGTTTTTTGTTGTGCAGTGACCCAGTTTATCATTTCAATTAAAATGTTTGAAATTTATAACATTTGTTTAAATTAATTACCTTATAATTTGATACTTCATTATGGTTGTTCTATTTTTGGTAAGATTTGATCGTTCACTAAAAATTTAATAAAAGTGCGACAACATTGTCGCATATGTCGTTTTCATTGGCTATTTATGTAGTTTGAAAATCACTTATTGCATTTAAAAAAAAATTATACAGGGTGTAATATTTAATACGAATCCCTAAATTAATTTTTCCGAAGCCACTCCTGGAATTTTTTAGTTTAGCTAATACCAGTCGAATGCTTGATAGTAGTGTACTGTATCATGCAAAAATTAAAAAAATCAAATGAGCCGTATAAACACTACAGTAAAATGAAATAAATGGTCAATTACACAAATCACCCTGTTAATTAATAAAGAAGAGGAGTTGACATTTTTTAGTGGCCACATGATATGCTCCCTGAGGGACTCTACATATGGTAGAAGTATGTAAAGTTCCTCATGACTCACCCTATATATATATATATATATATATATATATATATATATATATATATATATATATATATATATATATATATATATATATATATATATATTGTGACAATTAGGGTTTATAGAAAATAATTTATAAGTTATATACTACATAATATTAGATATTTGGTTGTTTTAAATAAATTATATACTAGAGAATTTAATAAAAATATATTTATGTGAGGGCATTTTTAATAAATTAGCATATAATAATTGTAAAAAGTTGTATTTTAGTAATTTTAATGTTGTAAATAGATTTAAGTGAGCCATGTGCTTAGGCAACCAACTATACAGTGGATTGACAGATAGAAATTAATCATAATACGAATATAAGTGGGGTTATAATAATAATGTTGGTTTGAGGTGTTTAATTTATATATATTTGATGATTTAAATGTTTATTCTGATCTGAAAAGCCTAAATGTCAACAAAATTATTAATAGAAAAGAATGGAATTCTCTGGATCTCCGGAGATGGCCATGTTTGCGAGATGGTTTGTTCCAGAAAATTCAGACATGTATATAATAGAACAAATTGGAACATGATCTCTTACTAGATGGTTCTGGAATATCCGAAAGATATAAATACCCGTGATTTGGATTCAAGATAGGCAGTTTTGGAAGTTTTTAGTCAGAAGTCAAGCAGTTTATTATGAAAGTTAGTTGGAGTCAGTGAATCAAGTACAAATAGTCAAAATGTTTAATATAGTGAGTTAAATGAAGATTAAAAATTATGCATATAATTTAATGCACATTTATAATTATACACAAATAATTATTGAAGATAAAAAAAGGTATATTGGAAGAAATTAAATTATATTATGGTTGGAGATTAGTATAAATCAACTTATAATAATTGGATATTGGTATATTGAAAAGAAGAATAAATATAAATGCTGTTTGCTGGTGGTGTATAAATGCTGGTGAAGAAAACTATATCTTAAATTGGTAGAAGCTGATAATTGGAAAAAGTAATTTCACAAAAAACAAGGATAACTGAAGTACGAAGACATTCAGTGGTGATTAGAATCTATATAGTAGAAAACAGTTCATTTAGGCATTCAGTGAAAGAAAGGTACAAAATTTTGTTAATATAATTTAGTTAGTGTCATAACAATTTCAATTTGGAAGATAGTTTTGTTTAAATTTTAGATTGTCTATAGAATTTAATTAGTTTTATAAGAACATCAATTTAAAGATAGTTTAATTTAAATTTACATTGGCTAGGTTAGATATATATGTGTGTTTCATAATAGTTATAATAAAGATAATTTAAAAAAGTACTTACAAGCTAATTCTTTGAGAACCGCGATAAAAACCCTATATATTATATTATTAAAAATACTCATTGCTCATCATTCAAACAAAAAACACATCATAACAATATATATATATATATATATATATATATATATATATATATATATATATATATATATATATATTATATATATATATATATATATATATATATATATATATATATATATATATATATATATATATATATATATATATATATATATATATATATATATATATATATTAATAATAGAATTCTCATAGGTACCTACTTAGGTGTTAAGATAATAATAATAACTTTGGACATATGGTTTTCCATGTGTAAGTATACTCAGCACTCAGTAAACAGTACACTGTAACAAATAAAAAATCAACTATAAAACAAGATTATCTTTATCTGCAAACTATAAAATTAAAACACATAACCATAATATTTTTGTGTCAGCAGTCAATGTGTCGGGTCATAGATACGAAAGCATTTGAGGTTTAGTGACGAAGAAAGAGAGGGAGAGAGAGAATAGTAAAAGTATGACTTCTGGCTATTGATGGTGAATGCTGATGTTGTTCTATCAATTTGTATAAACAGGTTATTTATAATTTTGTAGACATTTCCTCAATGAAGCTATTATAGCTTATAAATATATAAATATCTTCGTACAATATCAAAGAAGTTCTTAATTAACTGTAAGATTTTTATTAGAAAGAAATTAATTAATGAATGTTTCCTGGCTTATAAAATTAAATATTTAATTATCTCGTTTATTATTTGTCAAAAATTAATGTTATAATATGCCAATTATAAAGTTCTTATTCTATTAAATTACAAAAAGTGTCAAAACTTGAACAAACTGAAGAAAATAGAACTTAAAAAGAAGTTCAGCTCAGGGGCGTCGTGAGTGTGCGTACCTTATTTATTTATTTTAGCTATTCCTTTTGATATAAGTTGAGTGCTGTGACACATATCAGCGACACGTGGAATTAACGTCTACGGAAAAGATTATCTTTACAGTAGACGCCCTCTTAACCGAGCATGACGGGACCTGGCCATAGGTCGGATAATCAAGTCGGTTAAACCGAAAATCTTTAAAACCACCACCAGAAAGACATTACATATGTAACTATATTAAAAAAATATAGATTTTATGATCTATAAACAAAAAAGTAGTATGTAAATACATATTAAATGTAATTAACAATATCACTCACATGACAAATTATGAAACTTGTATAGAATGTACATACATGTGTATATATTGTATGTATGTACATAATTATGAATATAAAATGTACTAGACAAAGTCTCAGATTTTCTTTTGTTTTTTATGTTCCATTGGTTTGTTGAATGCGTAGTCATGCCACTTTTTAATGAACATTACATCTGCCGCTGTTGATATATTTTGTTGCTCAATGTACAGTAAAGCCAGTTGTAGAGCATTTCTCGCATCAGCATGACTAAAAGTATTGCCTTCTTCATCTTCAACCTCTTCGTCTGCTTAATCTTCGTGCATAATAGCCTGTACGATTTCTTCATCTGTCAAATTGTCATTGGTCAAGTCATCATCATCCCCAACAGTCCATTAATGACAATCCTGTAGTTGAATATCATTCGAGTCTGAGAGTTTTTGCAAGTCATTGATCAAATATGGAATATCATCTGGCCCTTCCAAAGGGGTTTCATCAGGATTAGAACTGGATTCAATCACTTTTTCTATATTAGACCATGCTTTTCTCCAAGATTTTACGAATGTTGAACTTTGTATTTCATTAAAAGCTTTAGACACCATCAAAATAACGTCTTGAATATTTATGTCTTTCAAAGCATCGATTAGGCCTTTGTTATCTAACTCCATTTTAGCCAAGATTTCTGAAAGTAGTTTTTTCCTATAGCGCCTTTTAAGATATTCGATCACTCCTTGATCCATTGTTGGATGATACTTGTTATAACTTGCTATATTTACATTTGGTGAAAAAATAAAAAATACAGTTTATTCCAGGTTCCTTTTCACTCTGAATGTTTTCAGGATGTGATGGTGCATTATCCAACACGAAAATAGCCTTGACTGGTAACTTTAAGCTTGTTAAATATTTTGTTACACTAGGACAAAATTCATTGATAAACCAATCTTTAAACACACGTACGCGTCCATTCAGGCAGATCTTTCATTTTTATAGCATACTGGGAGTGAAGAAACGTTAACGTTTTTGAATGCTCGAGGTTTCTTAGCCTTTCCGATTACGAGCAGGGTACCTTATGAGTTCCAGAGGCATTACAACAAACAGCAATAGAAATTCTCTCTTTGTTGATTTTGAATCCAGTAGCTGATTTCTCACTACTGGCAGCAAATGTTTTTACAGGCAATCGCTTAAAGTTTAGTCCAGTCTTATCCAAATTGTAGACCTGTTCGGGCAGTAATTCTTCCTTTTTAATTAATTGTTGTAATTTATTTTTCCATTCGTCTGCTGCAGTTGGATCAGATGACAATTTTTCACCGCACACGCTTAAAAAATAAACACCGTGATGTTTTTTCCAGCGTGCCAACCAGCCATCGCTTGCATAAAATTTTTCTTTATAATTAAACTTATCATGTAGTATCTCAGCCTTTTCTTTTAAAATCGGGCCACTTATAGGCGTATCTTTACGACGCTCTTGCATAAACCATAACCATAATGCGTCGTCTACACATTCATTAATTGGTTTCTTTAAAGTACACCTAGTCAAGAGGCCTTTATCAGACTCGATTTGAGTGCAATAATCTTAAATGGTTTTTTTTTGTTTTGGCGCCAGTCTTTTACGGTTGTCACTCCTACACCGAATTCGTCACTAATCGATTTTACAGAATGATCTTTTTCAAGCCGCTTTATAGCATTTAACTTGTCTTTTATTGACACTACAACACGTTTTCGTTTAATTCCACTCATTTCGAAAGTTCACTATGTACATAACAACAGTATGTACATATGTACAGTTAAGTTTGTAACTTGCACAATAACAAACTACGACGTTTAGACTCTCATACGGCAGCGAGAGGTCGACTAAACTCATCAGTGGCTAACGTACAGGTGGTCATACGGTACCATGGTACAATGATGTGTTCATTGTACCATGGTACAGTACGGTGCAAACGGAAATACATAAAATCTAATCTAAAAATAAGATTAGTTGTGGTAGTTAGTTTATCCACAGTTAGTTGGGCAGTTAGTTTATTCAGTTCAGCGCCAGCCGCTGAACAGTACAGAAGTGCGAAGAGCCAAGCGAGGACACCGCCGAGGTGCTGCAGCGACCGAGTAGAAAGTAGAAGCCAGACTTTTCAGTCTGATCGTGATTGTAAGCACGGTTAAGCGGAGACACGGCGCTTACAGTGGCCGAGGCCAGATAAGAGGCAAAAGCCTACGCCGAAACGAGGTTAAACCGGGGAGACTTGTTTTTTAATCAAGTTTTCACGGATACCAAAATTGAGGCGTGGGAAAGTGAAAAAGCATACGAACTTTTAGCCCGTCGGGATACTCCCTGTGCCACCGTTTGGGATGACACTGTGAGATATAGTTTTATAGAAACCTATATTTGGCAGACACCAGCTCCAGAGATACCGCTCTAGTTCTGCCTAGAGTGTGAACAACCGCGTGTGAGGTCACTGGGTGGCACCCAGAAGCCGTGCTGGTAACGGGCCAGACGGTCAACAAAAAAGCTTTCATCCAAAAAGCAGGATATCCACCCCAACAATATGGATCGCTCACGATCCCCGCCTGGTCGCAAGGCATCCCCCAGCTTCCATGGTTGCAGTGAGAGTAAACTCCACTGTAACATCTATGACGCGTTGCCCCCAATAGATGATGGAAATGGAAACGGAAACTACGAAATTTTCAATGAGCTACCGATAGATGACAACATTACCGACGGGGTCTTCAAACGTCCCATAAACAAAAAGAAGAGGACAAAAGACCGCGCGGAGGGAAACCGCGAAATAGAAATGATTACAACTGATGACGATACCCCAAAATAAAAACGGCTAACAAACAAGAGAGGAGTAGCAAACAAAGAAGTAGCGAGGACAAAAAGTCCGAGTTACAGGTATTAAGGACATTACCAAAGGAAAAGGACGCCAAAATAACGGCGCTACGAAAGAAGATCGAAGAATTACAGAATACAATGGTTGCCTTATAGAGGTCAATAATTGAGCATATGGATCAAAAGTTCAATCAATTGAACGAGGGGAAACCAAAGAAAAAAGAGGTTAGCCTTGAAAACCAGGCCACAAAGAAAACCGAAGAAAACCTGAAAACTCCGGCCAACACAAAGAAGACCAAATCCACGGGAGCAATCCCTAAAAAATCCCAATCAAATGAAAAGCCAAAAGCCGCTGAAAAACAGAAAATAAAAAAAGAAGATTTCCCTCCGCTCACGCCCCCAAAGCAGCAACAGGTAGTAGAAACTGCGCAGGAAGGTTATGCGCAGATCGATCGACGCCCTCCGTCACCATCACAAATGGAAACAGGAGAAGCAACCAAAAAACCAGCTTGGACATCGAAACCGCCTGTAAATAAATTACAGAGCGTTAGCTACACTGGAGCAATATTAAATATTGCCCAAAAACAAAACATCATTACGGCAAATAAATTGTTAAGAAGTGACAGAGAGACTCTGATACAGGCAAAAAGCCCCGAAGACTATCGAAATATGGTCAAAATCATTGAGAACTTCAATTAGAACACACCAATTCAATGGATAGCGTTTCCGCTTGAGGAAGATATTAAACCAAGGATGGTTTTAAGAGAGCTACCTCCCACATCGAAAACGACAGAGACGTTCGAAGTCATCAGAGACGACTACAACATCGAAGTCATATCGATCAAAAATATGACATCAAGAAAAAGCGACAGAAGACACCTTCCCATGTTTGTCATGACGGTGGAGAGGTAGGGCGTCGAAAGATTAAAGCGAATCACCAACCTGATGCACACGAAAGTGTTAATATAGGACCTCAGAAAGGCAACAGCCGAACTGCAGGGTTATCACCATGCACAAAGAGCGTGTTTCAAAGCACCTCGATGTGTATGGTGCGGTGAAGAACACCAAAGCAGAACTTGCCAAAACTGTCACGGACAACACCCCGCAAATTTCAAAGGATGCCCAAAATGTTCAACTTGGGGTCGCCAACAACAACCCCAACCAAGACAAAAACCAACAACACAAAGAAGGCCGCAAATCATACCCAGCGGATCTTTCAACGCGCAGGCAGCAAAAGCCCAAGAAAATGAGAACACAATTCTTATTTCAAGACAACACCAAGATGGCCTAGTAAACTCTGTAAAAGGGCTACTTACTAGGGTCGTCAACGAGGCGATAGCGGACATAAAGCTAGCACTGAACTAGTGCAAGCAAATAGGGGATACTTAAGGATAGGCTCCTGGAACCCAGGAGGCATAAGGACCAACCAGAATATACTGGACGAACTGGTCAATAGATACGAAATGGACGTCGTAGCCATACAAGAAACAATGCTCACGAACAACATAAATATCAAGTTTCCAGGATACGATATCTACAGGAACGAGAATACAGTAAGATCAGGTGGCACAGCAATATTAGTGAAAAAAGGCATAGGTCATATCAGAATAATAACACCACAATTAAATACTATGCAAGCAACAACAATAAGAGTAGATATGAGGCAAGGAGAAGTCAGAATTACCTCCGCTTACGTGAGACCATAAGATCCACTGATCGAAGATGACCTAAACACGTTCTTAAAAGACGAATCCTCAATAATAATAGGAGACCTAAATGCAAGATCTCCAAACTGGAACGACAGAGCTACGAACAGAAATGGAAGATTACTAAACACATATATATCGAAAATAATGACGACGTTATGGCAATGGACCTTACAGACCCAACGCATTATCTAGGAAACGGACTTCCTACACACATAGACATTGTAGTAGTAAGAAACCTAGAGCTACAGACAGAAATACAAATACTAAACGAAGGCACAACGGACCGCAACCCCATACTATTATAACTAGGAGCGTGGGAGAAGAAAGCACAATTAAAAGAATCAAAAAGAAAACAAAGTGGACAAACTTTAAAAGACTCGTGAGCACAGGAATTAACACAGTTCCAGTGATAGACAACCCACGAGAAATAGAAGACAGAGTCCTAGAGTTGGAAAACATTATCCAACAAGCGCTCAGAAATAGAACTACAGAAGAGGAAGTAGAAATGCACACAGGAAGATTTAAGGGTATACCACAAGTAATAAAAGACTTGATAAGGAAAAAGAACAGAGCAAAGCAGACAGCAAGAAGGACAATGAATCAGGCAGACAAAAATAGAGCAAATAGACTAAACAGAGAGTTCAAAACAGCACTATAACAACACCGCAGTGAAAGCTGTAAAAACGACATAAGAGACATGGAAGAGCAAGCACCAAATATGCAAAATATCTGGAGGCTTAAAAGGATATTGAGAAATGACAGAAAGCCAATCCCTCTACTACATGGAGAAAACGGAATAGTATACACCACATAGGAAAAAGCAGAGGTAATGAGGAGTACTCTCTCGAGAGAGTGTACATTAAATAACCACCCAGACGAGAACATCGACTTCATAGAAGAAGTCGAAAGACAAAGAGAAAGACCCGAAAATCCAAACGAAATCATCCCTCCTACATCACCGGAGGAGATAAATAAATTAATTAAAAACAGCTCGCCGAAAAAAGCACCTGGTCCCGATCAAATCACGAACAGGGCTCTAAAATACTTACCAGCGAGAGCCATAGTATATTTATCAAACATTATTAATGCAATGCTAAGATTCAAGAAATTCCCGAACAGATGGAAAGAGGCCCATGTCATAATCTTACCAAAGCCCGGAAAAGACAGCACATTCCCGCAAAACTACAGGCCAATAAGCTTACTATCTGCAATCAGCAAGATTGTAGAGAGAATATTACTAGGCAGACTCCAAGCCGAAACAGACAGATTAGATATAATACCCGAAGCTCAATTCGGCTTTAGATCAGAACACTCCAGCGAGCTACAAGTACTCAGACTAACAGAGTACATAGTAGCTGGATTCAACGATAAACAATTTACAGGAGCCGCCTTCCTAGACGTAAGCAAAGCATTCGACAGAGTCTGGCATAAAGGACTGATATATAAAATGAGAAGATACGGGCACAGCGGAGCAATGACAAGGCTGATCTCGTCGTATTTGAGCAACCGCTGTTTCAGAGTCCGGATAATACAAGTCCTATCCGAACTCGGGAACACGGAGGCTGGAGTGCTACAGGGAGCGGTACTGTCACCTCCACTGTACACGATATACACAGCAGACATACCTAGAGCACCAGGTACACTATTAAGCCTCTATGCCGACGATACAGCGATAGCGGCTAAACATAGAAATCTAGACATAGCGGTAAACAACCTACAAACAGCGCTAGACGACATAGAAGAATGGAGTTTAAAATGGAAAATAGCAGTAAACTCTGATAAGCCACAGGCTGTACTTTTTAAAAAGAGGCACCAACAACCAGAAGAACAGGTAACTGTGCAAGACTATCCCATCGAGTGGAAAAGCGAAGCAAAATACCTCGGAGTAATCATGGACAAAGGCTTAACATTTAGCAAACACGTAGAAGCCACAGTACAAAAAACCAACATGGCAAGATCATCTATAAGAGGACTAGCAGGAAGGAAAGGCAAACTTGGACTGAAAACAAAATTAAGACTAATAAATAGTATAATCCTTCCTATACTAACATATGCATCCCTCGCATGGGGACATATACGCAACACTTCAAAAAAGAAAATACAAGCTGCACACAACAACAGCCTAAGAGAAGCAGTCAACGTATCAAGATACGTAGCAGAAAGATTCCTCTTTAGAGAACTGCAACAAATCAGGGTGACTGACACGATGAAAGAAAAAGCTAGGATAAATTTCGCAGAAATAGAGAACCACCCCAGTCACATACTGCGAGAGATAATGAGGTATGACACTTTCCATAGATGGAAGCACAAAAGACCCAAACAACTAATAGTAGATTAAAACAATAACACCAGAGAGAAAATTAAACCAGAGAGAAAACAAAACACTAAAGAGAATACTTCAAAACAACAACAATGCACAAAGAAGACAGTTCGTAGCTCAATAACACTTAGGGACTATGGGCAAGCACAAAGTGGGCCCGGTTGCCTTAAAGAGGATAAACTCTATTATATTGTTCTATATTTTATGTATTTTTCAGTATCATAGTAAAGATTTTACACTAATTTTCATTTTTGTTTCAGGGCCACCTACAAAAAAAACCAAAAACAATACACAAAAAACCACCCTCCGCCACCAAAAAAAAATAAAAATACTAACCAAAAACCTGCGCAAGCCAACAAAAACCCCAAAACCCGGGTACGTAGGGCCCAACCCCTTAAGCACCAAGTCGCCGAAGTGAGCCTGGCTCAGAGCGGAGACTTGAGACCCAAGTAAGCAATTTTAATTCGCGGATAAGCCACATTAAGATAACAGGAACATAGCGACAATGCGCTATCCTGAGTTTTGCATTCGGTTAGGAAACCATGTTGGGGTTCTATTACCCAAGACCTCCACATGAAGAGCATTTGGCTGATAGTTGTGCCTCTATCGCGCATCAGAGTGCTATAGGGGGGAAAGGGATGATCTGGATCATTGGGGACTCCTGTTTACTCGAGTTAACACGCATCGCTAAAAAGAATTGTAACAGCCGAACGTAATTCTTAGAGGTGAACATTTCCCACAGGCTGGGTTTAATTAAATTGCTTGCTTGATTAAGTAGTTGTAGTATCATCCGTTATCAACGTATCATCTGCGTTAACCATCAAAAGATGATCGAAATTCTGAGAACAACTGGAGTTGACGAACAAGACTTGCGAATTATCTCAGAACTATACTGGCACCAAACGGCAACAATTGAAATAGAGCACACAACATCCGAAGACATACAAATCCGACGAGGAGTGAGACAGGGTTGCGTCTTATCACCGGTACTCTTTAATTTGTATTCGGAGTCTATATTCAGAGAAGCATTAGACGAGGTCCAAGGCGGAATTAAGATTAACGGAATCAGCATAGACAACATCAGATATGCTGATGATACCGTCTTAATAGCAAGCAACGCACCAGAACTACAAAATATAATAAATGCGGTAGTTCACCACAGCGAAATGTTCGGTTTACATCTAAACGTTTCCAAAACTAAAACTTTAGTATTTTCAAAGACACCAATAAACGTACAGGTGTATGCCAAGGGTCAAATAATAGAACAGGTAAATTCCATAAAATATTTGGGAACAAATATCAATAGTCAGTGTAATCCAAAAAAAGAAATCCTGTCAAGAATCGAACAAGCAAGGAAAACATTCATGAGCATTAAAACATTTTTTACAAGATCAGACCTTAGTCTACAGCTTAGAATCCGAATGATCAGATGTTACGTTTTTTCTGTCTTACTGTATGGCTGTGAAAGTTGGACAATGGACTCCGAAGTAGAAAAAAGAATAGATGCCTTTGAGATGTATATATACAGACGAATGTTGAGGATTCCATGGGTACAAAGAGTTACTAATGTTGAGGTACTTCGTCGCATGTGTAAACAAAAAGAATTACTAAGAATAATCAAAGAGAGGAAAATGCAATACTTGAGTCATGTGCTGAGAGGCGAAAGATATGAATTACTTCAAGTTATACTGGAAGGAAAAGTACAGGGCAAAAGATCAGTAGGAAGACGCCAGAACTCGTGGCTGAAAGACCTGAGGAGATGGTTCGACCGCTCATCCGCAGAGATCTTTCGCGCAGCAGTTTCCAGAACTACAATTGCCATTTGGATCGCCAACCTTCGAAAGGAGACGGCGCAATGAGAAGAAGAGTATCATCCAAAAGGAGTAGGGTCGGTCGGTTAAGCTGACGGTCGGTTAAAGGGAGGTCGTTTAAGAGGGCGTCTACTGTAATTAGAATTTGAATAGGCTCCCGATAAAAAGTTTAAAACATTTTAGACCAAAAAATCGACTTTATGTATCCTATTTAACAACCTGTTATCTTCAATATCTTCATGATGATGATAATATCTTTAATATCTCGGAAAGTAACATATCGATAAAAAAAATGGATAAAAGATAAAAATTGTTCACAATAAAACCTTCTGTCAAAATTTTTTTTCGCAATTAGTAATAATTTGTAATTCCATCTTGTAGAAAGGAAATATTTGTACACAACTCGAAGGTTTAACTTACTACAACCAACCTTAAAAAGATCCTGATACAACGTGAAATGTTTTCTGTAGTTTTATATCGCAAGGTTTATTGGAGTGGCAACAGCGCCACCGGTTGCAAATATCGCGTTTTCGATTCCCGCATCAGCACAAAAAAGGTAAGTTGTGTTAGTAATGGAACTTGATTTCACTACCGGTGATTTAATCACGTTGAAATGGAAATAACCGATAATTACCGTTCTTTGCTAACTTCGATAATCGGGCTCTATGACCAGATATATCAGTTACCAATTTCGTCACCATCTCACAAAACTTCTTCTTCTTCGCGCGACTAGGATTACTCCTGTTTGTCTGCCTCTTATTCTGTTTCAGTCGTTGTTGACTGTACATTATCTTTCCACCTTTTTGGAGGCCTTCCAACGGGTCTTCTGCTATACTGCTTGTTGTTTTTACAGATGTTCGCTAATCTATCTGGTCCCATTCGGTTTACATGTTCGTTCCAGTTTTTTTTTCTTGTTTTTATTTACCTGTTAATATTTTGAATTTTGCATTGTTCGCGTATACTTCAGTTGGTTTGTCTGTCTCTTAATGATATGCCCGCTATTGATCTTAATACTTTAATTTCGATATTGTTGATTTGTTGTTTCGTCTTTCTTGTATCGGTCCTTGTCTCCGCTGCATATGTTAGGATTGGTCTTACTGTTGTCTTGTATACTTTTATTTTGCTTTCCGTGGTCAGATATTTGTTTCTCCATATGGTCTCTCGAAGGCAACCACTTACTCTTGCCGCTTTTGATGCTTGCCTTGTGGTCTATGTTCTTATATCCCTGTCACTAGTGATCTCACAAAACGTGTTTACATAATAAATATTATGATATTCACAACGAACTGGACGATTCATTGTGACTAACATCTGGTGATTTACCAACGGTGAATTTTAGGAACATATTGTCGCTCACTTATGCACTGCACCGCGAAGCGAAGCGCGGAGAAAAAGGTTGTTATGAATTTTCTTCATGTACTTAAATATTCTCGCGCGTATCTGTGCGAAGCAACGCGCTGCACAGCGAAGAGAAGGGTCACGGATCGCAACCGTAGAATCCTAGGCGAAGAAATTCTGTTCGGCGCACTTCGCATTCGCTTCACCTTTACTAATTATGTGCTAATATCGCTAATGTACAGTTGGTTGATATTTGTATTTTACACCTGTAGGTACTTATCTAAAGTAAAGACAGTATGGATGACGAAACATTTGTTTTGATTGTACAAAATTATAAAAAAATGTATAGATGTTTCAGAGTTTGAAAATTACAGTTTTACAATGTCTTTAATTTTAAAAATTACATATTTAGTTATTTGCATATTTCTAATATTCCACTTTTATGTCTATAAAAGGAAATAGTACAATGTTTTAAGAGTGGAGTAAAAGTGATACTTTTTCTGGTTAGATTGTGTACATTTGCAAAGTAATGACAAAAAGTCGTTACTTTCGGTACTTTTTCAGTCGGAAAAATATTTACTTTTTAATGCCTTGTCATTACAATTTTGTTATGACATTACATAAAAATTTAACTTTGGTAATTTTAGTTGACGCATTAAATATATCTTTTTTTAACATTTTTAGTGAAAGAGTTATACATATATTTCAGTTATGCATATATTTCAATAAAATGTAAATGTTAGTGTATCACCAAGTACCTAATGATTAATGTTATCTTTTTTGCCTCTTCTAACCATCTCAGTTGGCCACGATACAGAACCAGCGTCAGATGTAAAATAATTTTTAGCCTTTCATCAACGTCGATTGCACGACGAAATTTTGTATGCTGCCGCTGTGTATTTGGTTGCAATAGAGCAACGAGTTCAGTACATTTTTCTGGGCTCATTCTATAATGGTAAAATAATTTATTTTCATCTTTGAGCAAATCGCCATGAAGGTGGTGAAATTCTCTGTAAATTTTCCTTTTTAAATTTATCTTATGAATCTAGGGTTTTCTTTTACGATTCATATTCTGTTCTTCTTCTTCAGCTACTGCACATGCAATAACAAAGTCTTCTTCTGAACTGCTACTCGATGTCATTACTTCAAAAACTATCGTACAACACACACCTACTTCAATGCCAAAATACAACTGCGTTCGATTACAAACCGAACAACAACGTACTGTACTTCCTCGTATATAAGCGAAAAACCGTGCACATATTAGCGCTCATTTCTAAACTTCGTCGCGCCGTGCTTCGTTTCTCTCTGCTTCTCCGCGCTTAAGTGAGCGACAAGCTTTAAGTACGAATTTCCATGAGTATTTTGTGTTACTATCTACTTGCTGTAAATGGCCAACTTATAAACAATATATGCAGACGATACAGTGTTGCTGGCAGATAGTGCACAGGGGCTCCAAAGGATGATGGATAACGTTGTAGAAACATGTAACAAATACGGTCTAAAAAATTGCAAAAAGACAAAAATAATGATCATTATTAAAAACACCAACAGAAACGCCCAAATTACAATAGGCGATACACCGTTAGAAAGAGTGGAAAAAATATACTATTTGGGCCGCAATATTAAGGATACTTGAGATCACACCTACGACATAAAAACGCGTATTGAAAAAAACTTCTATTTAAAGAAACATTGGAGGATTCCAAGGATGGAGTCAAGGTGAATGGCGTAAATATCAACAGTATCAGATACGCCGATGATACAGTGTTAATTGCGGATTCCGACGTAGGTCTACAACGACTCATCGACAAGACCAACTCGACCTGTGAGCAATTTGGTATGAAAATAAACATTAAAAAAACCAAAGTGATGTCAATCCGAAAAAATCAAAACGTACCTCAACCTTGCACAATAAATGGGCACATTTTAGAACAGGTCAATAGATTTAAGTACCTGGGATGTTGGATCGATAGCAGCCTAAATCCTGATCTAGAAATAAGATCGAGAATAGAACAGGCCAGAAAATCTTTCGAAAAAATAAAAAAACTGCTTTGTGATTCTCGAATAAAACTCGAAATTCGACTACGTTTATCAAAATGCTACGTCTGGTCGACTCTTCTATATGCAGTTGAAACGTGGACCCTAAAAACATCAACCGTAAATAAATTGGAGGCCTTTGAAATGTGGATCTACCGGAGAATGCTCAAAATTTCATGGACATCGCATACCTCAAACGAAGAAGTGCTGCATAGAATAGGCAAGGAAAGAGAACTTTTTAACACAGTAAAAGTTAGAAAAACATCATACCTAGGCCACATACTGAGAAATAATAAGTACCAATATGCCCAACTTATAGTGAAAGGAAAAATCGAGGGAAAGAGAGGCCTAGGAAGGAAAAGACTATCGTGGCTCAGAAACATCCGACAATGGACAGGGCTAAATTTTGAACAGCTAATAATAACAGCTGAAGATAGAGAAGATTTTAAAATTGTAGTAGCCAACCTCCATTGAGGAGAGGGCACTTTAAGAAGAGAATTGAAAAAACCAGAAGCTCTTTCAACGGCCTTAGGAAGATTCTCTGCAACTTATCTTTGAGTATCAATATACGCATAAGAATTCTTAAATGTTACGTTTTTAGTGTCCTCCTCTATGGAGTAGAAAGCTAGAGCCTTAAAGAAGATGGTGATACCGACGTGTGTTGAGGGTCTCATATATACACCACAAAAGTAATATAACTATTCTCCAGAGGTTACGAAAAGACAAAGAAATTGTTAACACCGTAAATAACTTAACTTACTTCGGCCACATAATACGTAATAATAAATACCGACTTCTACACTACAGTTGATTCTACAAGGCAAGATTGAGGGTAAGAGAGGCCCTGGACGTAGACGTATATCCTGACTGGCCAATCTTAGGAAGTGGACTGGTTTAACCGTCTAAGGTCAACTGATCTATTTCGAGCGTGAAATAGATTTTGTGAATAGAATAAAATGGGTCAATGTGGTCGGCAACATCTCTAGACGATAGGCACATTTAGAAGAAAATCTACTGATATATATATATATATATATATATATATACATATATGTATACATATATATATATATATATACATATATGTATACATATATATATATATATATATATATATATATATATATATATATACACCATACCATACCACTTCAGTCTTTTTTGTTCTATATATGTTAGTATGTCTGTTTCTATTGATGTTCTTTGCTTTATTTCGTCATTACTTCTCTTATCCATTCTTGTTACTCTGCAGCATCTTCGCAGGCATTCCATCTCTGTTGCTACTATCGTACTGCTGTTTTTCTTGTTTATGATCCAATTTTCAGCGTCATATGTATAATACTTCGCACTAATGTTTTATAAATCTGTGTTTTTGTCTTCATATTTATGTGTCTATCCCACCATACTGCGTTAAGTTGTCCTATTGCTGTTCTTGTTTGTCCTAATTTTTGGTTAATTTCTTCCTCTGTTGTTGTATTTTTCGTGATTATAAACCCCAAGTATTTGAATTTATCCTTTCCTTTGATTGTTACGTTGATCAATCTCTAAAACTTCTATGTTTTCTTCACTTGTGGATATGTACTATGTTTTCACGAGGTTAATATCTATGCCAGCCTTGGTTTATTTAATAATACCTTATTCTCATCTGTCTTGTATATCACTAAAAAGTTCCCTCTTATCAATTAGGACGCGTCTTGTTGGAGTTTAAAATTTCGAACCACGAACGCAAGTTCCTTAAATTAAATCTTAAATTTGAAAGAAAGTTCACGTCAGGAATTTAAATTAAAGAAACTGCTTGGATTGTCTCAATATCGGAAGGAAGATTTCTTTAAACTTAGACTCAGCATGGTAACATGTTGTGTATGGCCCATAATGACACATAAGGCTAAAATATGATCTCTCGAATTAAAATCAATGAATCCAAGCATTCGAAATGTGCTCATTGATGTTTACCTCATCTACGACAAACGAATAAGTGTAGAAGAGCTAGAACCGAACGTGAACCGCTACAAACTATAAAACAATGAAAAGTTTGTCATTTGGGACATATAATGTGAACTGGTGAAAATGTAAGATTGGTTTCCATTGGTATGATAGACAGACAAAGACGTCCAGGAAGAAAGCAACAATCGTGGCTGCGAGATATGAGTTTGGGGCGGGGATTTTGGGTTGAAATTCGAAAAGCAGGTGAAATTTTTACGCATGCTAAGACAGGACAATGACGACTAATTGACAGTTGAACATCTAAACTTTGGAAGCGTATGGCGTATATTAGATATATTGATTTAGAACAGACGTCTTCCTAAAAAAATCGTTTTTTCCCAAAAACTCTGCCTTATTGCAAACATTAGATTAGATTGAAATAAAAGAGTTTTATAGGAGTATATTTCTATTCAAAAAAGCTCTAAGAGGAAAAAATACCAGTATATAAGAAATGGTATATAGTAAGCAAGCAATTTGATTAACCCAGTCTGAGAGACTTGCACACCCCTTAGAATGACATTCAGGTGTTACAATTCATTGGAGTGAGGTGTATTTATTCATGTTATCAGGAACCACGTTACCGAGCTCCAATGCTCCAGACCATCCCTTTCCTCCTCATAGTATTCTGATGCGCGATAGGGGCACAACTATCAGACGAATGCTTTTCGTGTAGAAGTCCTGGGTACAAGAACTGCAACACGATATCCTAACCCGATCAATGTAAGCTAGCGTGAGGCGCTCTTTTCCTGCTTTCTCTAGTGACGTATCATCGAACTTAAATTGCTTGCTCGGGCCTCGAGTCTCTGCTCCTAGCTGCGCCCAATTCGGTGACTCTGTGCCCGAGGATGTGGGACCTTCGTGCCCAGGTTTTGTGGATTTGTTTTTTTTTTGGTTACTGTCGCTTTTTTGTTAGTACTTTTTTATTTTTTTGGTGCCCAAAGACTTTATTTATTTATTTATTATTATTTTTTTAAGGTTGTCCTGATTCTGACAAAGCTTACATCGTGCCAAAGTGAAGTAGAAAATTCTTAGTCTGGTAAAGAAATTTTAATTTTATTTTCTGTAAATATTATTATGTTATGTTGTATTAATTGATGTATAAATGATTTGTATTATTAAAAATAAGCCTTTCTATGTATATTGTATTATATAAAAAAAAAACAGTTTCAATATACTTTCAAATATGTATTAGAAAATTATTTAATTTTTAATTTTACATATTTCTGAGTGAAATTTATGTGGCCATTAAATAAAGCAGTAGTTACAAAGTGATAACATACTGACAACTAACTTATTTAATTGAATTAAGATAAACTAAAAAAAAAAATCGTATTTTTTACAGAAAGAAATATTTTAACAGAATATCAACAGTAATATTCAATAATATGGGCAATAAAAATATTTAAAAAGCTACATAACTATGATTTTGCTAAATGTTTCCTGAAAAATACACTAAAACAGATTTTTTTACGAATCTGTTACGGCTTGATTTATTAATAGTTTGTGGGAAGTTTTACATCCTATTCAAGTAAGCAATGACTTAAAAAAGTAAAAATTGGGTCACTCATCAATATACTGCTGGTCGGTCGGTGTTATGAATTATTTGAATGAAAGTGGGTATGACCAGTTCAGATTCGCCTTTTCATAAAGTCCAGTGTCGTAGTCAATCGGTTTGTGGGCTTATTCTGGTCAGCAGAGGCCCAACATAGGTTTTGATAGTATCTACATGTAACACTTAAATTTTTATTTCATGTATGTATTTGACTTCGTATAAAGCTTGATTTCTAGTTATTAACAATTTTTTATATGAGAATCATTATTTCATTGGTGTTTTAATGCATACTTTAATCCCTATGTGCTATAATTAGATCAATTAGGGAATACAAATAATTATTATTGTTCTGAAGCTATTTTCTTGTGGCATTTTAAATTAATTACTATTTAACTGGGAATAAGCCACAATTAAAGGTTAAAATACGTTTATTGACGTTTCAATTTCCACTTCGGAAATCGTTCTCATTTTACAAAAATTATTCTTTTATTATTTGATTATTCCTTTTACCTAAATAAGTTTCATGAATAAAGGCCTGAGCCCAGGATTACTGACCCGGACTTTTAACTGATCGAAGTCCGTTGATCTGGATTTTCACAAAGACCCGTTTTTCCATGTCTTACCTTGACTTATCGGTAAATCGATTGGAAGATCGGCCTTCAGTGGAGGATCTACGATGTGTTAGCCAATGCTAATTGTTAGAGTTATCTACTGTTTAGATAGACTTGCGACAACGGCTGCTTCATTGATCAAATTGCGTCGTAATTTGACTATGATTGGCGTTTGCCTTACCAAAATGTTCAAAATAAATCTTAATACTTTATTATATAAATTTATATGTAAGTTCCGAGAACTGCCTAAAATAATGCTGATCAATATGGTTTAAATATATATCGTCATGGTCAACAAAACTAGTAACTTAATTAAGAATTTCTCAAAAAAGTAACCAAATAAACTGCAATTATTTCTGAGGTGTTATGAAAGAAACTGATGTATTATTATTTTTAGAAATTTTTTTTAATAAGTGCAGTAGTAGTACATTTGAGTTTATGTTTTAGATGAAATAAATTAGACGTAATAAGTAGATAAAAATCTATTTTCGAGCAGCTCGAAACTGTAATGGTTGGTTGGAGGAAAACGTGCTAAACAGCAAAAGATAAAACATTATACCTGCAATAAATATTACACACTTCTGATAAGGCCTTATATATCGCAGTGTCCTTTATTAGAGATATTTCATGACAGGGCTAAAATATCTTAGAAAAAACCAAAGATATTTCACACGAACTGCAAAGTTGTACAAGAATGTATAATATATTTAAGTCCAAGTTTTTCGTTTCGCAAAAACTGCTAAGATTACTGTTACAGTGCGTGATAAAACAGACAATGAATACATACAAGCACTAAGCCATGGGGATATGAATAAGAAGACGTGAATATTTATTGAAGAAAATGTGTTACAGCAAAAACCGAATGAAGTTCATACGAATATTTTCAATAAAAAGATGGTACAGAAGAGGAGACAACTATTTTATATAAAAGATAAATCTCACAACACAAGTCTCACAATCCATAAATGCATAAATGACAACAACATCGCCATAGCCACGTTCCATAATGTCCAAAAAGCTTTCGATCAAGTCAACTTATAAAAATTGTAAAATCTTATCTGAGTGACAGAACTGTAGGAGTGAAAATACATGATCATATCTCGACACCCTTCACTCCATAAGCTTGAGTCCCACAAGATTCCACATTTTGAGAACGATTTCCGAAGTGGAAATTGAAACGTCAATAAACGTATTTTAACCTTTAATTGTGGCTTATTCCCAGTTAAATAGTAATTAACAAATAATTATTTTTTAAAAAAGAAAGATTAAAACTAATTATATATATATATATATATATATATATATATATATATATATATATATATATATATATATATATTGAGATATTCATTTCATTTGTTTAAAAATAAACAATATACATACAGGGTGTCAAATAATTAATTGAACATTAGCTAATGGGGGATAGCTGACATCAAAATAATGCGTTTGAGCTCAAATTGCTTAGGCAAAATGTTGCTAGTTTTCGTTCTACAGGGTGATCCATTAATATTTTTTTATATTATTTTTAGGGATATATTGAAAAATATTTCACCGATTTAGTATGCTTAATATGAATAGTTTTACCATTGACACTAGGTGGTGCCACCTACTATAACATTGGTTAATTAATGTGGTCATAATTTTTTTGTCCGCCCTGTATAAACATTCTAGGAAAAAAACATGAAATAACATTCAATTCTACACAAAAAAGGTATTCCTGTTTCAAATCAAAAAAGTACACCGTTTTCGAAATAAACGTATTTTGTTAATGATGCATGTCTCTATTTAATTTTTTGCAAAACAAGTATGCTTTGAACTTAATGGCAACGTCAAGACGTTACTACGAATGTATTTATTATTCGTTGTCAAAGTGCAGTGCGAGTCATTATTTGTCAAAGTGCTAAGTGCTTAAGTCTTTTATAAACCACTTAAGATATAGGTAAAAGATATAAGAAAGTATAAGATATGATCTGTTTGTATGCCCAGGAAAATTTTTGTTCTCGTAAAACAGCTCAAAGCTATTTCGAACTTTATCCCAATAAAAGGCAATCAAACCATAAAACTATTAGATCATTGTTCGACAGATTAGGAGAAACAGGGTCATTTCATCCCAAAAACAGGAATGCTGGAAGACCGAGAGTAATTGATGCGGATATGGAGGATGAAGTTGTAGTGCATGTTGCAGAAGATCCAGAAAACAGTACAAGGCTTGCTTCTGCGACCACTGTTATAAGCAAATCTACAGTGTTAAGAATCATATGGACAGAAAATCTCTATCAGTATCGTTTTACTCCAGGACAGAATTTTTACCACAGGATTTTTCAGCAAGTCTCCGATTTAGTCAGTATATGATAGGGCGGCATTGTTTTTTTCCTAGAATATTTATACAGGGTGGACAAAAAATTATGGCCATAATAATGAACCAATTTTATAGTAGGTGACGCCACCTAGTGTCAATGGTAAAACTAATATCATTTTATATTAAGCATACTAAATTATAGCTAGATACCAAATTTCACTTAAATCGGTTAAATATTTTTCAATATATCCCTAAAAATAATTTAATAAAATATTAATGAATAACCCTGTAGAACGAAAACTAGCAACATTTTGCCTAAGCAATTTGAGCTCAAACGCTTTATCTTGATGTCAGCTATCACCCATTAGCTAATGTCCAATTAATTATGGGACACCCTATATATACATATACATACTTTCTGATTTGTTGTAATTTAGAATAAATAGAATAAATATATGGTTATCTATACGTAATCACTTAGAAGACATGAAAAATTAGATGGCAGAACAAGAGATCCTTTATTTACCGAAGACCCAGATGCATCGCTGAACATAGATGAACTATCAATCCGTTTTAATAGGGGATCTAAACACCAGATCCCCGAATTGGAATGATATAAAATAAAATATATGATACAAATAAAAACGAAAGAATTCTGTATAACTATCTACAAAATGGATTCGACACCATACTGAAAGAGACCATCGAACCCACACTTCTCAGGACCATACATACTACCCACACACCTAGACAAAGCTGCCATAAAAAATTAGGACTGCAAACTGAAATTAATTTACTGACATAACAAGCAGGTGATCACAGTACCACACTCCTATAAATAGAAGTGGGAAGAAGATTATTCAACAACGCCAAAAAAGAAGATTACTAAGTGGCCAACTTTCAAAAGGCTTGTCAGCGAAGGGATAGACAATAGTTTAATATTCATATAACATTTATATATTAATCCATATATTCCAGAGGAACTAGACTCTGTAAATAGAAGAGAAATGTTTGGAGCAATGAAAGAGCCAGGAGTACCAAATCAGTTGGTAAATTTAATAAAACTAAACTTATATTGCTAAATTTGGCTTTGAAAAAAGTAATACGTTTATCATAAATCACAACCACTGGTTCAATATATAAAAAACTAGTGCAAATCCTTGCCTATGCTAATAATATCAATATTGTTGATAGAATGAAAAACACTGTAAGAGAGGCGTATGTAGCACTAAAAGAAGCGGCTACCAAAATGGTTTTATTAATGAACACCAACAAAATGAAGTACATGAAAAAAACTACAAATACTACAGCTATTTTTTATAGAAAATGATGTCATCAAAGCTGCTAACGAATTTGTATACCTAAGAGTGCTGGTCAACACTGAAAATAACACTTCTTTTTAAATCCTCCATTATATCGATAAACACAAAGGTAAAACTTTATAAAACAATAATACGCCCAATCCTAACACATGGTTCAGAGACCTGGACTAATAAAAAAAGTAACGAAGTCTTGTTAGGATGTTTTGAAAAAAAAGCGCTATATGAAGCAGTGAATGACAATGGAGTGTGGAGTAGAGGATGAAATTTCGAACTTTATAAAATATGCCAGGAACCAGATATCGTAAAATACATTGAGATAAAACGTCTGAGGTGAGTAGGGCATGTAATGCGAATGAAATAAACTAACCTAGCTTCAAAAAGTCTCCTTGATAGACCCATTGATCAGAGAAAAAGAGGAAGACCCAGAAGAAGGTTTCTTGATAACATCGATGAAGATATAAGAAATATGGGAATACGTGATTGGCGGAGGAAGGCGACGGATAGAGACAATTATAGAGAAATCCTTAAGGAGGCTAGAACTCACATAGTGGTTTAAAACCAGAAAGGTAATGATGAGAGAAACTAAAAGAAAAGTACTAGAACTTGCAGATATACCAAAAGATATAGTAAAAGGGGTAGATTTGTAGAAAATAATGTAGAAAAATCACCCAAGCACTAAAGTAGCCAATTAGTGAATGAAGCAAAGCCAGAAAAGAAGATACTAGATACAAAGAACACTGAAATACGGAAACCGGTAATCAAAGTTGGAGAACAAGTAGACTTGTTCTGACTTGTTTTTCTAGTGCAACAACACTAGAAGAACAAGTCGGAAAGTCTGTATGGAAAGAAAACCAATTCCCTTATTGCACTGGAAGAACGGTAGAGTCACTACCCAGGTAGAGAACAGGTACATCACAAAAGACAAAGCTGAAGTGAAAATAAACACTCGAAGGATTGTTTACACTAAACTACCACCAGCTAGAAGATATTGACTTAAGCGGAGCAGTCAAAGAATCATAAATATGATAAAATTTATAAGAAGAAGGATTAATAATAATTCCTTGAGTTAATTGGGAAAATCTCTTCAAAAAAAGAACCACGACTAGACGGTATTACCAATAGTGCTTCAAAACATCTACCGGCTAAAGGTCGTTAATTCAACAAACATAAACGTCATGCTTAGATGCAGGGTTTTCCTAAAGCGATGGAAAGAAGCGCACATCCTTATGATAAATAAAATATTGAAAACTACATTTTCTTAAAACTGTAGCCCAATAAGTTTACTCCCAACGATTAGTAAGCAATAGTGATTCTCTTATTATTACGAGGAGAAAAGGAAAAAATTAGGGATAATCCCAGTAGCTCAATTTGGATTTAAAGCCCAATACTAGAATGAGCTACACGTTCTCATACTTGTACTATGTACGGAATACATAGTCTCAAGATTTAAGACAGATTGAAATCCTCGTACTTGATAACAGGAAGTTCAGTGTTCTGATAAGACTTTTCCTATCAGACCTAAGTATTGTATTTTTCTCTCTTTGATTATGCTGAGTAATTCTTTTTCTTTACTCATATGCCGAAGTACCCCACCATTGGTAACTTTTTGTATCCATGGAATTATCAGCATCCGTCTGTATGTATACAATTCAAAGGCATCTATTCTTTTTTCTGTTTCAGAGTCTATTGTCCAACTTTGACAGCCATACAGAAAAACATACAAAACATAACATCTGATCAGCCGAATTCTAAGCTCTAGCCTAAATTCTAATCTTGTAAAAAACATATATTCTGAAGATGTTTAAATATAACCGCGTCAATAATTAGCCTTCAAACTTATGACACATCCATAGATACCAAGCTTAGAAACCAGAATATACAGTACATCTGCATATATAAGCGGTAATTTATTAAAGAAGAATAGGGAATCACCAGAATGCCAATTAGACATGTCTAACAGACCCATCGAATGGAGAGATGACGCAAAATACCTCCATAATGGACAAAAGTCTGACACCACGTTTCACAAAGCAAGAAAGAAAAGTAATATTGCCTGGATTGATAAATAGCATAGTATTATTCATGCTTACCTACGCATCTCTCGCATGGATACATATGTGTACCACCAATAAAAAAATCCAATCTTTATGACGATCATAAAAGAGAAGCTGTAAAGGTACCCATTTACGTGGTTCAACGCTTCATGTTTAGGGAGCAATTCAAAATAGTAGGGTATGGTGTCTTACACCTATAGAAACATAGAAAATCAAAACTTTAAGTGCTTGGAAATATATAAACACTAGATAATTATTGTCACTATTATCACTATTGTAGCACTACGACATTGCAGGAGATCTTTACTAATTCCACCCAGTAGATGATAGTTCCCAAATATATACCTTCAAAAAAATTTAAAAACAGTTTTAGCCTAAAAAACATTTAAAAGCAATAAAAAAAAATGGTGACCGCCACAAAAACATTACTAACACAAAATACAAAACGGGACTCGGCGCTCACTACACTGAGCGCTGAGTCGAACGCCCAGAGCAGAGACATGGTGCCCGGGCACGTAACACAAAGATGGCACGTCAATAAAGACAACAGGACTATTATAGCGCCTCATGCTATCCGCATCTTACTCGGCGAATACGTCGTATGTTATGTTAACATTCTATTTCCAGGACTTTCGCATAAGTAAATATGACTGTAGTCCCCCGCAGTATAACTAATTTTCAGGGGGCGATGGACTATCTAAGGAGCAATGTGGCTGAGAGAGTTTTAGATTATTCAGGTGCCAATTCTTCCCACCCCAAGGATGGATGTCCGAATTAGTCAAGGGCATGAATACCTTCTCGGGTCGGGATTACTACAGGTGCATGCTGGCAAAATTAGTCAAGAATAAAATAGTTTCCTCCAAATTAACGGCAATACCGTAACGTTTTAATGTAAGTAAATCATTAGAATGTAAAATAATAAACTACATCAATCAAATTTCTATCCTTTCCTGAATAACCTTTCTATATTCTCCAAAAAACAACTGTTAGACTAAGACTTTATAGTTTTTGTTTTGTACTAAACAATTTTAAAAATTCTAAAGCATAGCTACTACACGTTTCTTTCTGAAACCTAACAAAATGAACTTAATTCGAAATCCTCTATCTGACTTATTGCTTATGTAAACTCTGGTGAAAATTATTAGATACACGACACCTAATTGTCTTCTCTGAAACTTATAACCCGTATCGAAAATTTCAAGTAAAATTAAACGATCAACTTTATAATCAATCACCTGGATGACTATTGAATGGACCTAGTAGCTCAGTTGTGCTCGTAATGTAAAAAGTTAATGACCTAAGTTAATAAACGTAGCCTATCTAGTCTAAAAAATAGTAATTGCTCATGGACTCAATGTAAAACTTTGAAACCGAACTGATAACTTGACTACAACTACGGTGAGAAATAATTATTTTCCTTATTATTCTAGAAGGGAATAAAACTTAAAACTCAAACTGTATTCTTCTTCTTCAAGTAACATGTGCTCCTACAACGTTGACATCAAAGATAATATATAATCTCAGTACAAATTGTTAAAAAAATTCAAGTTTCTACACCACTGCTTAAATTAAAATTTAAGATAAAGGTTTGAATCTATTTATTATTTAAATTTTTTTATAATATAAAGTAGTTTAATTTCGTTTTGATTATTGAAGATAACATCACGCAACAATGTAGTTGGCTTGAAGTTTAGATCTAATGATTAGGTTCAGGACTTAAAAAAATAGAAAGTGATTAACCAAATTTGGACTCTAAACGCTTGCCGAAAATATATTAAAAAGATGGAACTAAATTTATCAAATTGTACGTAATTAAGAAAATATATTTTTAGAACGTGTTAAAAAACGAGAGAAAGTAAATGGGTTCTAATGGGGTAGTGATACGTCTCAAACAGCCTCTCCCACTTAAATGTCAACCTCACCTTCACGTTGGTGTACCCTGTTATTATAAACGAGGCTTTGACGACCGAGTATCAGAGACATAACTGTGGCACCTGTAATTAAGAAAATGTATCTCCAATAAGAGCCCTGTGTGGGGTACGGGCCACCAAAGAAGGATATAACTGCAGTTTCTCCTAATGGTCGTAAAAGGCCACTGAATGGAGTAGCACTTCTGCTCTGCTAAACCCTAAATTCTATTCTCCAACCTCTGACCGAACATGGGCGGCATAACCCTAACCTAACACATTACATAACACCATTGACCTAGAGGAAATGCCTAGCTACTATAAGCAGATCAAACTGAGGTTGATTCACAAGCTATAGCCAGCAGCCATGGTATTAAACTCGAGTGCAATAAGCCGATAACCTGTTCACATTAAACTTAGCTATCACGAATGCTATCAACAATTTACAAATCGGACAGGCTAACAGACAATGACCAAAGCTACGGAATAAGGACCTAATGATGGAATTGCGATTGTAAACCTGGAATGTCCAAACCATGCTGCAGGCAGGTAAAAGGCAAAGTATTGTCCCCAAAAAATCAGATTTAAAGGGAATGGATGCATAAGTAAAAACGACTACAGTTTATACTACTGTGGAGCAGAAAGACAGGGAGACTTTGGACTGGGTTTTATAGTAAACCCTAAATACTACAGGTCGATATTGGGTTTCACTCCAGTTAGTGAAAGAATATGTAAAATACGCCCAAAGGGTAAATTTCACAATATTACAATTAATAATACCATGCCCCAATAGAAATATCAGATGAACTAATTACTGATTAATTCTACGACCAACAACAAGCAGAATGTGAAAACGTGCAAAAGGGAGATGCAGTTATAGTTCTGGGTAATATGCATAAGCATAGTTTACATGGTATTAGCAGGAACAATAGTATAAAAGTGGCACAGATGGAAATGGCAAATTAACTTAGAGTAGTTAGTGAGTATTTCTTCTACAAAATATTCATAAAGGAATCTGGGTGACACCTGGTACTAATAAATTTAATCAAATTTATCATATATTAATATCTAAATGATGGGCAATCTCCGGCAAAACAGATGTTAGATCCTATAGAGGCAAAAATTGCGCCTCGGAACATTTCTTCGCCATATCTAAGATGAAACAAAAAGTTTTTTTAAAAACAATAATAAGAAAAGACAAAGGTGCCAAACAAAGAAAATGAAACACATATATGTTTAAAAAGCATAAGAGGAACAATTTATACTAGTAGAAAATAAGGCTGATATTAAATGAAATAGGAAAAGAAATTAACATCGAAGACGAATATCATCCAAAAGACAATTACCAATACAGCAAGGGAAACATTAGGGGAAACCTCAACCAAAGAAACGAGAAATGGTTTGACCAAGATTGCCAACAAGTAATAAATAGTAAAAATACAGCTAGGCAAAAGGGACTAAAAAGCAATTCCCGATTGAATAAAAGGACACATGAAGAAGAAGTGATGCCAGGAGAATATGCAGAAGGAAAAAGAGAGAAATGTTAAACAGAAAAAAAAACATCAAATTACAGACTGTTATAACAGAAGAGAGCCTTTTAATGCCTCTTTAAACAATTCTTATTCGTATTATTGCTTTCTAATATCGGTATAGATTGGCAATGATTCTCACGTCTTCGTTATCTATCACTGATATGAAAATCAATTCAGAATATTTGAGCGAAAAATATTATAAAAGATATTTGAACCAACCCATTGTACTTATAAAAATGAACTATGATCTGGATGAATCAATGCAGAACGCAGATATCGTTAGATTTGTAAAGTCACAAAGACTAAACTGGTTTGGCCACTTAAAAGAATGTAATATAATCGAGTTGTAAAAGTTATCCAGAAATGAAAACCCCAATGAAATAGGACAAAAGGAAGGCCCCGTAATAAAAGGTGGAGAGAAGATGTAGAGAAAGATCTTAAAAACATCAACAACAAGCAAGAAGGAAAATATCCAACACAGCAGAATAAAATAACGTTGTTAAGCAGGCCAAGGCCCACAAAGGGTTGTAGCACCATTAGAAGAAGAAGACGTAATTAAAAACATGTATTTGTAAAAAGCGTTAAAAACGAGAGAAAATAAATGACGTAAAGTATGCAATACAAATAATAATAATGTTGAAAATTATAGACATAAAGGTATAAATTATAGCTTTAAACAAAGAACCTTAATGTGTCAAATGTTCAGAAAAGTTTGATACTAAAGCTCATAAACAAAGAAAAAAAAAGAATTTACTATGGTGAAAATTATCCAGCTAGCTTTTTCTCGTTAAGAAACGTTGTCCCATTAATAATAGAGCCATCATTAAAGATGTGTCTTGATCGAACAAGGAATTGTGAACACTAAAGACTAGTGCATGAAGACCTATATACAGAGCCAAATGGGAGCTTTATAAAAATACTTTAATAAAAAATGACAACGAATTAGCAGGATCTAAAAGAAGAAAATGGAGACAGTTCTGCAAAGGGATTACAAATTTATACCCAGCGTTACACCCTCAAAAAGTTTTTTCAACAAGATCTTTATAACGGTGTTTAACCAATATAGCCAAAGAGAAAAACATTAGGATGATATTTAAACGCTTAATTTACATGAGTAATATTTATTGAAGTTGAAACAAGGGTGAGCTTTAAAAATCCTTTTTATTTTTCTCATTTTTCTTCTGGAAACTAATAAATTTTTCATACTTCTTACCTCTAGAAGTTACATCTATTTATAGCAGATTATCTCCAATAATGTCTTCCGCCCTTTTTACTCTGTTTCTATTCTGATCTAAACAGTTGAACGTTGGTGCAGAGGTACACATAATGTTCTAAATGAATAGTAATTCTTCAGTGTCAAAGGTTTGGGGTCGAAAAATAAACTCTCTTTAGAGTTAAAGGGCATTATTGTATTATCTATTCCAAAATTATTTATAATCTAAAATCGAGGGATTATGAATTAATGAGTTTTTGTGATCATATTTTAGCAAATAACTTTGAATTATCAGAGAATACGAGCATGATGTTACTACATTAATTAATAGAAACATGTATCTATCTGACCCAGTTCTTAAGAAATAAGCGGAAGAAGCAATAAGAGACATATACAGAGACGGATTACTTCAAGATAATCCTGGAGAAGTTGTTGGAGTAAATTTGTTGGTTGATTGGTTTGTTTTCATTTCGTTATATTAAGAATTAAACCTATTACAAGAACTTGACAACAATTTTGAGTTATTTGTGCTTTATTTGTTAGGGTCTCTCCATTTTCTGCCCCTACATTATCATGGTGTGGAGAGAAGTCGCGTGTAATTTGCTGATTTTAAAGAACTTTTCCTTGGTGTCACTTTCATTTTGATGTGTCTCGACTTCCTGACATGAGTTTTTTAAGTACTTATTTTCATCATCTCTGCATAGTTGTTTTACTTGCCTGTGTAGATCACTATATTTTGCTCTTGAAGCTTCACTGTCCATGGTCCCCGCCTTTACCCCGTTTATTGCTTGCATTCTGCCAAACATAATATGTCCGGTCTGATACCCACGATTTCCTTTTCCCTTACGTATGAATTCATAGTTGTTCCTTAGAGACCAGTTTGGGTGAGATTTTTTATGGTCTGTTTACTTTTTAGTTTTAGACGAATTTAGAAAAAAAAACTAGTAAGTGCTATTGTAGTTTTTATCTTGGTAAGTTTTTGTGTCTTTTATGGAAGGTTTGAGATCGGTTTTAATCAGAATATAGTCAGTTTGGTTCCTGTAACTTTCGTCTGATGAGCGCCATGTGCAAAGATATCTTGGGTGGTGTCTTAAGCCTGTAGTTGACAAAAAGAGGTTATTCTCTGTGCACAAATGTAGAAGCCGTTCTCTTCTTTTATTCCTTTCTACTAGACCGTATTTTTCTCGCCGCGAGACAGCTAACAGGTTATCGTTCTCCACAGTTCTGACTATTTTTGCATTAAAATTTCTGATAATGATTGTCATTCTGTGGGCTGGTAGCTTTTGAATGCTATTTTCTAGACCTTAGTAGGAATTGTCGATTACTGCATCTTCTACTTGGCTCGTTGGATCTTATTTGGATTCCGTTTAGATCCGTTGAACTCGACTGAAATCTTGCAATAATAATAATTCTGTTACTACCTGCTATTTATTCTTTGGCAGCTCCTTTATTTGCTTTATTTACGACTATTGTCAGTAACTACTTTTCTTGATTGCGTTTCCTGAATCGAGAAGTATATGTGTTGTTGCATGTCGTAAATATTCACACTATTTCCGGTGTGTCTCTGAGATACCTATAATAACGAATTTTATGATTTACTTTTCGATAGATGCAAGCTTTCCTGTCGCTAATAATACCTTCACGTTTTAAGTGCCAACCCTTATCTGATACCTTCATTTCAATTTTAGTTACGGTGTTATTCTTAACGTAGACAAATTTCCATGGATTGCCTGATTGCCTACATCCACATAGTCGGTAGCCTATTTCTTACTGTCAGGCCTGGACCTAAGAATCCAAGGTGAATCTCAGGACTTTATGTCAGTAGTGAATCGCTGTGGGGTAGCTCTTCTTTATACATGGTACAATTACATATTTTTACAGTTATACCGGTGATACTCGTCTGTTATCTACCAGGGTTAATTCTAAACCTCGTTTAGTATGTGTTATAGTTTTCTCATTTTCAGAACATTTTTGAACTTCTGAAAATTACCAGAGCGACTAAATGTATCTCTATAAGGCTTGTGAAATCTCAAATTAAACTCAGTGTAAACGATAAATCTATGATAGGGTTCTTTCACAGGTTCTCATGTTGTTTAATACAAAATTCCTTATATAGTTTATTTATGTTACTAATTTTCAAATCGTCAGGAGTTATTAAGATTGTCTTTTCTCGAGTAATGGCTATTGTACTTTGGAAACATCTTAATGTGGAAAACCACAATTTTTTTAATTGTTTTTTATTTGAGGGCTCTTTCTTACCTCACTTTTCTGTTATTACACTACTTTAATGTTTCTTTTTCGTGTTTTTTTGGTGTTTCTTTATTTTCTTTTTGGGTTTTGCAGTTAAACTTGTTAAAAACTTGTTTTGATTTGAGTATTATTAACTTATTATTTAAAATATGGCGAGCATTCTATAAGATCAAAGTAATGTTCTGATTAGCAGTCCGCACGCGACTCGGTAGAGAATTATCAAGACGCGCCCATTTAAAGATTAATGCTGGTTGGGTCTTAAGACAACGTTGGCTTAATAAGCTAGAAATAATAAACAGTGAACTCCGTACATCTAACTCTATTATATTATTTATATACTTAAACCTATTAAACAAATTTAACTATTACTCTAATAGTAAAAATATATGATTCAATGGTGCATATTTGACGTTAGTTACTAATATCAGGTGCAAAATTTTAATTGCAAATTCACTTTTTCCGTTATTTTTCATTTGGATATTACACGTTGTAGAATACAATGAATGAATATCCTCCTTTTAAAATCTAAAACATAAAAATATTAAGTTAAACGTTTTATAAATATTATAAATACATAAATGCTAAAGCATTATTACACAAAAGCACATATTGGTTAAGACGTGATACTATGTATACATTGCGCAAATTTAATAATTTTTCCACAATACGAATTTAAAGATTACGAAACTCCAAGATACTCTTTTCAACTACTGATACTCTTTTCTTCTTTATATTCTTCTCCTACTTTTATCAGGTACTGAATATCATTAAGGCTTCTTCTTCTTCTTTGAGGACCATGCCCAAGTTTTAGGCGTGGGTAGCTTTCATGACGATTTGCCGATATCGTTCTTAATCTTGCGCGGCATGTAATAATTCATCTGCTGATAAGCCAGTTCATTGACAAATGTTTCGGAGCCATGGGTATTTCTTCCTACCATTTCCTCTTTTTTCGTCGATCTTTCCGTTGAGTATATGCCCCAGATATTCGAGTTTTTTCTTTTTTATCGACTTTATTAAGTCGCCTTCACCTTGTCCTACTCTGTTCAAGACTTCTCTGTTTGAAATGTGTTGAACCGATATTCTGAGCATTCTACGATATAACCACATCTCAAAGGCTTCTAATTTGTTCATCATGTTAACCTTCATAATCCAAGTTTCACATCCATACAGTAATACAGGATACACATAACATTTTAGGAACTTAATTCTCAGCTGTAAGTTTAGCTGAGAATTGCTCAGAATAGATCTAAGTTGCATAAATGCTCCTCTTGCAATTTCTATACCAGTTTTAATTCCTTCATCCGGATTTAGTGTATCGTTTATCCAACATCCTAGGTATTTATAATGGTTAACTTTTGTTATCGGTTCATTATTGACAATTAGTTATATAGCGCCGAAGTCTTGTTTAATAACCACAAGTAACTTTGTCTTTGTTGTATTTATGCTTAGTCCGTTATTAGAGCATTCTCTAGTGACTCGATCTATAAGGAATTGAAGATCTTCGATACTTTCAGCGATCGCGGTGTCATCTGCATATCTAATGTTGTTATTAGTTTCTCCCCCGATTCGAACTCCATATTGCCCTTCCAAGTCTTCGTTAAAAATTATTTTTGAGTAAACGTTAAACAAAGTTGGGGACAATACACAACCCTGTCTAACACCTCTTTGAATACAAATTTTGTCTGTTTCTGTGCCGTCTACCAGAATAGAAGCTTCTTGATTCCAATATAGATGTTGTAAAAGTCTCAGATCTTTATCATCTATTCCAATCATTTCTAGATATTCGAACAGCCTACCATGTTGAACCCTATCAAACGCCTACTCAAAATCTATAAAACAGACGTAAATTGGTTTCTGTACTTCTCGTGATCGTTGAACTAGTGTTAGCATTGAGAACAAAGCTTCCGTTGTTCCAATCTTTCTCTGAAACCGAATTGTTTATTTCCCATTGTGTCTTCACATTTCTGCTTGATTCTATTAAGAATAATTATCCTAAGAAGTAGCTTGAGAGAGTGACTCATGAGATTAATTAGTCTAAAGTCTTTACATGATGATGTATTAGGTTTTTTTGAAAGTGGGATAAATGCAGACTCCAACCATATTCGTGGCAGTGTTCCAGTTTCGTATATGTGGTTATAAATGTTTGTTAGTTCTGAGACATTTTCGTCGTCTAGAAGTTTGAGCCAGTCCGATGGTCATCTGCATATCTAATGTTGTGTATTTGACCAGGGCCTGGAGATTTCCCATTTTTGCTTTGTTTGATGGCTTTCTCTACTTCTGCTTTTGAAATACTAGGACCAGTATTCGTATACTTTGTGGTGTTAAGTGGTGGCCTCGTATCCAGGAAGAGCTCTTTTATGTAGTTGGTCCATTCTTCCCGTAGGTAATTTCTTTGTGTATAATAAACTTGTCATGTTTTTAAAAAGACAGAATGAAAAAGACAGAAAAGATTTGATTTTACGTACAAAGAGTCTATGTATCTGTTAATACGTATTTAGACTTAATAAGTCTCATCAGAACAGTTATTCATAGCCGTTCTTAACGTGAATCTTCTCTGTCTTATTAGGAAGCAACAATAAAATGGCTTCGTTATGGACGCAATAGCGACATCTGATAGATTTATCAACGTCTGGCTATGCCTTGCAATTTTTAGAAGGCTCCAGATTAAAGCAGAAATCTGAATTTGTTTCGAAACTATCTTACCGATTGTCATGTTTTCTTTGTAGTTCTTCCATCTCACGACATCTCTGTTTTATCCAGGCCTCTTTTGCTCGCTTAACCTTGTATCTTATTTGTCGATATATTTCTCTATATCGAGTCTCATCTTTATTTTTATAGTTTCTTCTTAGCTGAGTAAGGTCTAGTATGTTATCGGTCATCCAATCCTTTTCCTTTACTGGCTCTTTTTCTGATTTCAAAACTTCGTCTGCTATGGCAACCATGGCGGAATTCATTATATTTATATTTCATCCGATATTTTCTTGTTCAGATCTTTCTAGCTGTTTTATAATTCCCTGATTTATTTTATTTCCGAACTCATCTGCTATTTCGGTATTTCTTAGCAGTCGATTATTATTTGGTTGTAGAATTGCTCAATTTCTTCATCTGGTTTGTCAGCTGTTGGTGCATAGACTTGTATTATATTAATATTCATTAATTTATTTTGCAGCTATATCATCATGATGCGATCATTGAAAGAAACGAAATTTCTAATACAGTTACGAATTTCTTCTCTGACAATAATTGCGACTCCTTCACGTCTGGGTCCTTCTGCCTTTCCCGAGTGGTAGACAATGTATCCATTGCTCTCGAATATATTTGACCCTAGACATTTCGTCTAGCAGATACCTAGGATAGGAAGGTCCAGTCTGACCATTTCCAGCTGAATATTGTGTAGCTTCGCGCCTTCAAACATAGTTGTGACGTTCCACGTAGCTATCTTGTGGACTTTCACGACATGGGGTTTTCGTAGGTTTCGCCCCGTGGTCTGGTTGTGATCTTCCTCCCCTGCCGGATCTTGGATTCCAAAGTCTATGATCATTAAAAGTATGCATATTTTCTTCCTCTGTTATGGGAAGCTGTACTAGAGATATCCACAAGAATCTTAATGTAGTGGTTTCTCCTGGCCTTCTACATCCTGATGCCGTTGACCATTTCTTGGTTACTTCGCCTTTGAGACCGATTTTTCGGTCCCAGGACAACAGAGTGCTCTACCACTCACCAACTCATCCGCCCGAAGCCGTTGGCCAGTAAGTGGGAGATTGCTTATACCGGCAATCATTCGGTTTATCTGTAGCCCTAGACAAGAGGACCTTACAGGGTGCTATCAGCCGGGCCAGCTGAATCCTGGTTTTTTATAGAGGTGTTACTCTTCCCCCCTCCTCTTTTATCCGGACTTTGGACCGGCTGCATCAGGTGTAAAGCTACTCAGTTCACCCCACACCTAATACAGGCAGAGATATTTTAACCTTATTTACAGCTGCACTAAACATTTCGTTAGTTTTGCTACCAGACCACTCCCTTAAGTTTCTTATACAGAACATACTTTGGTGGCCCAGATTTCTCCATCTTAAGATCGTTCCTGCATTATATTTTCAGAAATGTATAGTTTGTCCTTTCATTAGATGGACCGAAGATTACAATTTTCTAACTTTGGCTGTTTTATTTATTCCAAGTATAGCCAGTTTCAAATGCATTGGCGAGAATTTCTCGGAACAGTAATTCATAAACTATCAGAGCAGTAGAGTTTGAAAAAATACTTATAATTAACAGAAGGTCAAATTGTTAAAATATACAACAAATAGACAATAAAATAGATACAATATATTAAAAAATAATATTAAAACATAAGGTAAAAGAAATAATAAATTAGACTTACTCACAATCAATTTAATTTAACTATCCAGACGACCGATTTCGCTTTCTACAATATGCAAAGCATCTTCAGGTCTCGATACAAAGTTAAATAAATGCTGAAATAATAAACCCATATTAGGGTGTTGTCTAATAAAGATAAACAAAGATAGATGATGTAAATTATATAAATTACAGTAATTATGCCAATATTACATGTCTGTGGTTCTTCAAAATGAATAAAATGTTTAAGCAGACAAGGTAAGACCCACAAATTGGTAAAATAGTCTGTAATAAATTAATTAATAGTAAATTAAACTGTAATAAATTAATAAATGAACAAATAAATAAAACATTACTTACATGCCGGTATTCTATTAATTGATGATTGAAAGAACATGGTTCAAACTATCCTGTATTGTTGATTGGAGAACTTAAGTCTGCTTTTGTAATTGTTTGACAGTAAACGGGGAAGTTCTTAAGGAAACAGATTTTATCCAATGAAGTAGAGATAGGTGTAATGTAATTGTTTGTTTGATGAAAGTAATGTTCCATACCATTGAGTTATTTAAAAGTTATTTATATTTATTCTAAAGATATATTTATGAAATGTGTGTTATTTATTGAGATTTTATTTTTAAAGGTTACAGTTGTGAGACAATGAATGCGTTTAGATGTAGAAATTGTGTGGGTGTGCAATTCTATCAACTTATAATTATCAAATTTCTTTGATAATGTTCTGTTGTAATATGTGGCAAATGGTTGTAAAGTCAAGTATTTAAAGTTAAGAAATTAAAAATTAAGGACAATTTAAGACACACAGAAAACACTTAAAAAGGGGGGGACGAAACAGACATTAAATTGAAAAAAGGGGGAGGATTTGAAAGCACTACATCTCTTACTTGGAGACAATGAGTTTTTTATGTTATTTATTAGATTTTAGAGGTAAATTTGACAAATGTAGGTTTAAAGTGACAGTTCTTCTTCTATTTTAAATACTGTAAGTTAAGTTGTCTAGTTTTATGAAATAAGCTGATATTAATAAATGTCTCTAAAATTTTTTAATTTTAGATATCAAAATTAGTTGATGTGTTAATATTGGCATACTTTAACAATCTTTAAATAATTAAATTTCAATGTAACAATATGAATAATTGAAATAAATCTTCTATGACTCAGTTTAGTCAAAATTACAGAACAAACTTAAGTGATTATTTGGTAATTAAATTAAATATGTACATTTGTAATCAAAATGTATAACAAAGTTACAAACTTTCTTTGAAATAATTGTTGGTGTCAGTTATCTGTCATGGTGTGTATAAACATTTTTAAATTTTTATTCCAGTTCTGATATGTTAATATGGAACTTAAATAATAAGTAGATAAATTATTGATGATAAAATAATTGATTAATTCAAGAAATTGACTGAATTATAAGCATTCAATAGTTAGTTGGTAATTCTAATATCTGACAGTTGGGACCGGAAATTGGTTATGCCAACAGGTAAACGGTTCTGTATTTAAACCGGTGTAAAGCAAATTTATTCTTATTTCAATTTTCCTGTACCATGAGCAGAAATATCATCACACCGACATGAACAATGGTGAGTTTGTATAATAATTTCTGTAACACTTTAACATTTTCAAATTTTTAGCAGTTTATAGTTAAAATATAATATTTCTATTTGAAAATGTAGATTTGCATATGATTAGGAATAACAAAGATCCATTTAATTAATACTACTAGTCTGAACGACTTTACAATGTTGTGTTGGAAACCCTCAAACCACGTGTTGACTTTAAAATCAAATATTTTGTAAATTGAGTGTATTTCGAAACCAGATGGTATGTAATAATAATTTTGGGTTAAATAAGTTGAGGTACCATACCAGTTCAATACTGATATTTAATATAGTTTTAGGAAAAATATTATTTCTGGTAATATGTTAAAGAAATTCTGTGAACAAGAAACCTAGATCCATGGGGGACCAGATTTTAAAGTTTATGTAGAAAATTTAAATAATCCAAGAAGTATATCAAATGAATTTGATTGTATATGGGATTCTGGAATAAAATATTGTTTGACCATGATATTGAAGTTAATTCCGAATAATGTGTAATGATAATGGATACTATATGGATCCATTACCATCACACCATCCATAAATCAACTTATCATGTGAGGTTTCCATATAGTATCCATATCCATATAGTATCCATTATCATCACACATTATTCGGAATTAACTTCAATATCATGGTCAAACAATATTTTATTCCAGAATCCCATATACAATCAAATGCATTTGATATACTTCTTGGATTATTTAAATTTTCTACATAAATTTTAAAATCTGGTCCCCCATGGATCTAGGTTTCTTGTTCACAGAATTTCTTTAACATATTACCAGAAACAATATTTTTCCTAAAACTATATTAAATATCAGTATTGAACTGGTATGGTATCTCAACTTATTTAACCCAAAATTATTATTACATCCCATCTGGTTTCGAAATACACTCATTTTACAAAATATTTGATTTCAAATTCAACACGTGGTTTGAGGGTTTCCAACACAACATTGTAAAGTCGTTCAGACTAGTAGTATTAATTAAATGGATCTTTGTTATTCCTAATCATATGCAAATCTACATTTTCAAATAGAAATATTATATTTTAACTATAAACTGCTATAAATTTGAAAATGTTAAAGTGTTACAGAAATTATTATACAAACTCACCATTGTTCATGTCGGTGTGATGATATTTCTGCTCATGGTACAGGAAAATTGAAATAAGAATAAATTTGCTTGTCACCGGTTTAAATAGAGAACCGTTTACCTGTTAGTATAACTAATTTCCGGTCCCAACTGTCAGATATTAGAATTATTAACTAACTATTGAATGCTTAATAATTCAGTCAATTTCTTGAATTAACCAATTATTTTATCATCAATAATTTATATACATTATTTAAGTTCCATATTATCATATCAGAACTGGAATAAAAATTTAAAAATATTTATACACACCATGACAGATAACTGACACCAACAATTATTTCAAAGAAAGTTTGTAACTTTGTTATACATTTTGATTACAAATGTACATATTTAATTTAATTACCAAATAATCACTTAAGTTTGTTCTGTAATTTTGACTAAACTGAGTTAGTTATCATAGAAGATTTATTTCAATTATTCATATTGTTACATTGAAATTTAATTATTTAAATATTGTTAAAGTATGCCAATATTAACACATCAACTAACTTTGATATCTAAAATTAAAAAATTTTAGAGACATTTATTAATATCAGCTTATTTCATAAAACTAGATAACTTAACTTACAGTATTTAAAATAGAAGAAGAACTGTCACACTTTAACCTACATTTGTCAAATTTACCTCTAAAATCTAATAAATAACATAAAAAACTCATTGTCTCCAAGTAAGAGATGTAGTGCTTTCAAATCCTCCCCCTTTTTAAATTTATTGTCTGTTTCGTCCACTCCTTTTTAAGTGTTTTCTGTGTGTTTTCTGTGTGTCTTAAATTGTCCTTAATTTTTAATTTCTTAACTTTAAATACTTGACTTTACAACCATTTGCCACATATTACAACAGAACTTTATCAAAGAAATTTGATAATTACAAGTTGATAGAATTGCACACCCACACAATTTCTACATCTAAACGCATTAATTGTCTCACAACTGTCACCTTAAAAAATAAAATCTCAATAAATAACACACATTTCATAAATATATCTCTAGAATAAATATAAATAACTTTTAAATAACTCAATAGTATGGAACATTACTTTCATCAAACAAACAATTACATTACACCTATCTCTACTTCATTGGATAAAATCTGTCTCCTCAAGAACTTCCCCGTTTACTGTCAAACAATTGAAATAGCAGTCTTAAGTTCTCCAATCAACAATACAGGATAGTTTGAACCATGTTCTTTTAACCATCAATTATTAGAATACCGGCATGTAAGTAATGTTTTATTTATTTGTTCATTTATTAATTTATTACAGTTTAATAGACTATTTTACCAATTTGTGGGTCTTACCTTGTCTGCTTAAACATTTTATTCATTTGGAAAAACCAGAGACATGTAATATTGGCATAATTACTGTAATTTATATAATTTATATCATCTATCTTTGTTTATCTTTATTAGACAACACCCTAATATGGGTTTATTATTTCAGCATTTATTTAACTTTGTATCGAGACCTGAAGATGCTTTGCATATTGTAGAAAGCGAAACCGGTCGTCTGGATAGTTAAATTAAATTGATTGTGAGTAAGTGAGTAATTTATTATTTCTTTTACCTTTTGAAATGGACTTACACAAGCAACCATGATTTATTAAAACATAATTAACATTTTATTATATCTAAAACAACACTTTTTCTTCTTCTTCTTTCCCTTTATAAGCAATTCTGCTTGTTTATTGGTGAATACATACTTATATGGAAGGTTGTCACTCATCTTTTGCGCGGTTGGACGATACTTCTTCTTGCGATTGGTGATTAATCTCTTTAAATCACCAGTTTAAATACTGCACGTAATATTTTCTTCTAATATCTTCACTCCCCCATAAGTAGTTAACACCCTCTCTCTTTCTTTTCTCTCTCTTTTTGTCCCGTAGAATAAATATTCGCCCTCTCTCTTTCTGTCCGGTAGACTAAATGTCCTGTTCTATGTTGACACAAGTGCTAATTCCATCATAGGAATACGTGCTATGTTATCTGTGCAAACTTCATTTAGTCTACCTAATTTCTGTTAATCAACTTTTCTAACGTAGTAAGAATATAATTTTTTGCTTATTTCTGAAATTTATACAAGAAGGCAAAAATTATTATAAGCTTCCCCGGACAGGGGGAGATTGGTCTTTTGCTGTTTCCCAATCTCACTACTCAACGATACCTGTCCGTCCCTGAGAAAATAGCCGCAACTATTTTCTCACCCGAATCGACAGCCGCCGAAACCGTCTATCGAACTCCGACGAGACCTGGCCGTTAGCGGGGGCAACCGATAACAGAATTATAGTGCAACACACTAGTTCTGAAGTCGATTGCAAACGCAAAAACACCTGCAGGAACAATGGTTACTAGAGAACACGGTTTCGGTTTCTGTCGATTCGGACTCTAACACATTCACACTACATACAACTCACACATACACACACACACACACACACACACACACACACACACACAAATCCAACAGTAAAAGGGGTCCTCTTTCTGCTACCGAAACATCCTCATCACCGGGACCTCCGACCATCTGCAGCCTCCATTACTTATATGGGAACTGTGGATGGCCGGAGAAAATCTAAGTGATTCGATGGATTCTGTAACAACGAAATGGTAGCGTCCGCCACTGTTGGATTTACACACACAAACACACATTCACACTGAGCAAAATGCGACAGGTCAACTCTCGAAAGCCGAGGCGCCTCCACTAACGAGCACACTCGGTCACAAAATTACAGTGCAATACACTGGTTTTTGGGCCGAGTTAAGCTCGGGACTGCACAGAACCAATGGTCACTAGAGACCCGGCCTCGTCGTATCTAGCTCTAAAAACACACACAAACACACATCAAACTGGAAAGAACACCGATCCAGTCAAACTTTCACCCCTGGCTCCCTGGCTCGATAGTGGCTCCACATAACCCCCAGGAGAAGAAGAGAAGAAGAATACTACACACACACACCGGTGGTTTTTAGATCTGTTAGCTATTGTACTCCAACTAATAATATCCAACTCAAGCCTGAAGAGGGTCAACCGACCCTAAACGGGTACAAATGTTTATCTCATCCTCATGAAATAAAGCTCCCTTACGTATCCCTAGAGAATGAACATTGACTGACTGATTATAAGCTTCATTTTATGATCTACAGAATTCTCTTGGGGTGAGTACTTTCATTAAAATCTATATTCTATAATTCTGATAGCATTTTCAATATTCATAACCTTACTTCTTTGCAACCACGTTTTTCTTGTGCAGTAGGAATCTTAGCAAAGAATTTAAGTAAGTAATAATAATTATATTTCATTTTATCCTTACCATCTGCTATTTGTTTTATTGTAATTTGGTAAAATGGCAAGGAAGTTAAACTCTTGAGGAAGTTGTTCCTTATATTTTAGTTTATTGGCCGTATTCCAGATTTTATTGGCTGTATTGGAGAGTTCATTGAAACAATATTAAAGAATATGGAATAACTGGATATTCCTAAAATATTTTATGAAACAATTTATGGAATAACTGCAGCTGTCACGAGGATCTAACCACCTGATTGGAGGCCACAGATATTTGGTAGCAAGCAGCCCCTCGATGCCATAAGAATCGTCAAATTTATTTTTTGTAAAGCCTTGACAAAGTTGATTGTTTTTTCGTCACATTTTAAATAAATGTGATTAGTTAAATAATTGTTTTACTTGTTATCAGTTAAGGGTTCATGGTTTAATTCCTAGTTTAAGATAAGACGAACTCACACTTGACATACTGAGCTAGGCAAAGCATAGACGACAAGCTCCCATGGTTGATTGAGGTATTATTTTTATAATAGTATTTCAATTCTCTTTGGTAGTTTTATCGTTACACACTAATGCCATCGATTTCTATTTTACATTTGATTTTTTATTTGCTGATTACTATTTTTTAATTTTCTGCGTTAATATTGTCATATTAAAGTTATTTTTTCTTATGTAAAATTTGTGGACTAGTCTTTGCAGACTATCTTCATCTTCGGCTAGCAATATTGCATTGTCAGCGTAACAGAGTATTTTTACTTCTTTGTTTCCCATTCTTTTTCCATTTATTTGTTGACACTTTTTATGATTTAATATATGATTAAATTAAAAAGCTTATGGCTCAATAACTCCCCCTGTCTTATTCCGCTATTTATTTCTATATGTTCTGTAAGTTTTCGATCTATTCTGACCTTAATTTTATTGCTTTGTTAGATGTTTTCAATAAGTTTTATGATATCTAGGGGAACTTCTCTATTATATAGCAGATGGTTTACATCTTTGACTCTATGTCAAATGCTTTTTTCAAGTCAATCAGACACAGAAATACTGGTCTATTATACTTTAGTGATTTCGCAGTAATTTGCTTTATGACGAATATTGCATCTGCACACGATATTCCAGAGCAAAAACCTATTGTTTATCTTTTCTAATTTATAAGTTACTAGTAAAATGTTACTTTTCCTTCCACTTTCCCTTGTATAACCAATCGCATCAACTTATATTTTTCACTTCTTAGTATGTGACCGAAGTAGCTTATTTTTCTGTCCTTTGTAGTGTTGAGTATTCTTTTCCTTTTTTCATCTTTTTTAATAAGTCTTCTAAGTCTTCTTTTAGTTGCGTTGGTAACTGTCTAGGATAACTGTCTAGGCAATATGATCTAATTTCTCTTCCCAGTTTTCCATTGCATAATACCGCTTTCATCTTATTGAAAGCGCTTCTGGCTATCTCAATGCGTCGTTTTATTTCAAGGCTGCGATCCCATTGTTCATTTAGCTAACATCCCAAGTAATTATATATATATATCTGGTTACTTTCTCTAAAGATTTTCCTTTAACGTAGGTTGTTTTGTCTTTAATATTGTTCTTACTGACAATATTAATTTTTGTTTTTTTGTGTTCAGTGTCATTCCATACCTCTCGCAGTACTGCGTAGTACAATCAGCCAAAGTGACTCTAGTGACTCATTAAACATCTCTTCTAAGCACATATTAAAAAGTACAGGCGACAGTACACATTCTTGTGGTACTCATCTTCTTATAGATATCTCTTTAGTTTTTGATTGGTTTACTCGTATTATGGCTTTCTGATATCGGTATAAATTTGTAATGATTCTCACATCCTGATTATCTATTTCTGTATTCCGTAATGTGTTTGTCAGCTTCTTGTGTTGTATTTTGTCGAAGGCTTTCTTAAAGTCAACTAGACATAATATAAATACGTCACAGTTGACATCTCGACACCGTTCTATGAGTGTTTTTAAACAAACTTTACCACTATAATGTGTCCTGCAAATACTTTATTTTCATCAACAAGTAAAATGTTGGTATTTAATAATGTCTAAATATTTACGACGTAAAGCTCAGAAATAACATTCCTTTTAATTGATAAACGTCAGTTATCTTTTGTTTTCTTCCATTTAAATTCTAAATATTTTACAATCCGGTAAACTCACACTTTCAGTAAACTCGTAGGTCTCTTCAAGCGTTTTTAGCAAAAACTTCTATCATACATGAAAACAGCCAGTTTTATGAAAATGCTAAATTGTATTTTCACTAAACTGTTTGTCATAGTCATTTTCACAGTTCGTTTCCGTTTAGGTGTTTTAGCTGGAAAATCTTATGGAATATTTGAATTTATGTTTGTTAAAATAAATATTCTCTTATTAAATTATCGTTTCTGCTGTACATACAGATATAGTTGAGTAGTTTCGCTTACACGTTGTTTATTATTGTTTCGCTTAACTTCAGAAAACAGTGTTTGCATCAATATAAACATTTTGTAAACTATCCCTTTGGATTACGATGTCAATCTGATCTCTTTACTCGTACTAAACTTAACCGAAATAGCAAGATCCAAATTCGTCAAAATGAGGAAGCTCTTAAGCAACCGCCACCTAAGCGTTAACCTCCGATGGCGCGCCACGAAATGCTACGTACTCTCTACGCTACTTTACGGAGTTGAAGGGCAGACGGTAACAGTATAAAGAAGTTAGCGGCTCTAGAAATGTGACTGTATCGACGCATACTGAGAATACCTTGGACAGACAGAGTGACCAACACAGAGGTATTAAGACGAATGGGTAAAGAAGTGGAATTGTTAACAACTGTTAAAAGGAGGAAAGCGTCATACCTGGGTATGTGTTCCGTAATGATAAGTACAGTCTGCTACAGCTTATCATGGAAGGCAAGATTGAAAGTAGAAGAGGTTTGGGCAGAAAGAAGAAATCCTGGCTGAGAAACTTGAGAGAATGGTTTCAAATACCAGAAGCTACAAGCATAATACATGTGGCACAAAACAGAGAAACCTATCATTTGATGGTCGCCAACCTTCGGTAGAAGACGGCACATAAAGAAGAAGAAACTTAACCGCCTCCATTAGATAAATTAGTTTCTAATACGCGTGGTGTTGGCGCTTTTCTCTATGAGACTGGAAAACATAATGAGACTGAATTACAAGTTCGTTTCGAATTCAGTGGTTAGAAATTCTCCAAAGTAATACTTATCTTTCAAGAAAATAATAATAAAAAAAAACAAAAAAAAATTAAATGCAGTTTCAGGAGCGGTAGGCTTAAAAATGAACTACAGTAAAACAAAAATACTGAGCCGAGACCAGACTAATATAACAATACAAAATCATACCATAGAAAATGTTGAACATTATGTATATCTAGGTCATGTCATCAAACTAGGAAAATCAAATCAAGATGCTGAAATTAAAAGAAGAACACAACATAACTAGCATATATCTTGAAAAACACCTCCATTCCTGTAAACTTAAATAAAAAGGTGTATAACGCATGCATACTACCAGTTTGTATTTAGGGCTTGGAGACAGTAGCCCTTACCAAAAAATCTGCTAAAAAATTAGAAACAACGCAAAGAGCAATGGAACGAATCATGCTTGGAATATGACTGAGAGACAAGATTAGAAACACCGAGATAAGACGTAAAACGAAGATTAGGGATATTGTGGAAGAAATTACAAAAATTAAATGGCGCAAGGACAACAACAAGAAGCATGGGAAGACCTAAAAAAGATGGGTAGATGACATAAGAGCAGGCAAACAGTGGATTAGATTGGCGTAATATAGAGAAAGATAGAAGCAATTGGGAGAGACCAACATTCAGGAGTGGATGGAAAATGGTTGACAAAGAGAGAAAGAGAATTCTTATCAGTTTTTTGTATGTATCTTTGTATAATTACAATTAATATTTTACGATTTCTAATTTAAAATATTCTTCTGAAATTATTTCATATTACAAAGCCACCGCATAGCTGTTTTTCTTGTATAAGTGATAAAATATTTCGTGGAATTGCTCGCCACTACATTTGAAACTAGGTGTAGTACTTCTTCGTTTATGATGTGTCTGTGAACTTAATATATTTTTAATATTTGACGATAGCATAACATCTTAAAATCAAAACTGAATGTTTTTTTATATTGTTCTGCCTGAGAATTCTCGCTTTTATGCCATGCAGTAAGTTACGAAACACAGAGGATCTGAACATTCTTATTTTTAGAGGAAGACTTATATTACCACTAATAAACAATTTCTTTATTTTTATGAAGATAGACCTACCAATTACAATCCCTTTTCCTATTTTAACGTTTTGATCACAAGTTTCTTTTAGACTATTTGTAATTCTTCACTCATGCGATGGAAGTATTATTTATTTTAATGTTTCTGTGATGAATTGAATTCTTACTTAACATCATATATTTAGTTTTCTTGATATTAATCTATCTCTTGTAATTATTGTATGTTCTCTTCATATTTTCTGGTAAAAGTTAAATATTTTCAATGTTTTTATCAACATAACTGTATTGTCTACATATTACTTGTAATTATAACTTCAACATTGACATTTATTTCTTCATTTGCGCTTATAGAACTTCCTAGCAAATATGTTCAATAGATTTTAAACAGCAGATGACAGTATATATCCCTATCTTTCTTGAGGTATAATACCAATATTGTACATAGTGTAAAATAGGTGTAGAATATTATCGTTATGGATGCGTCGTTTAAAAGTTTATATAGTTCTGTAGAGATTTTCTTCGAATTACTTATTTTCATACGATGACAACTGACAGAGGATGCAGAAAGCGATATGTGCGTATTTACCTTAATAAACAGTTTAGTTCCCAAAAAGTATACAGTCCCAATATCAATTTTTAAAGGTCTTTGGGATCGTATCATCATCAATATAAGACTTTTTTTAGTAGATTCATCCAAATCGTACCATCCGTTAGAAAAAATACTTGACGCCAATTTTTTGCTCTGAAAAAAAAAATATTCATGGACATTATTATAAATAAACAAAACAGAGATATTATGGTTCTTTTCAGATCCTTATTTTGTTGCCCAAATAAGTGTAGTAGATAACGACAAAAAGATTTCATGTCCGTGAATGTTTTTCAAAGAAAATCAACATATCGTAACAGCTGTATATACATTCAGACCTTATTTATGTAATGGATAATAATTCATTTAGAGGTACTTTTTTCAAAAAGTAAAAAATACGAGAAAATTGAATTTGATTTAAAAATTCTTATTATCATACAAAAAACCATTCTTTACACTTACTTCTTAAAGGTAATTCCTTTATGTTATGTATAAAGGTAAATGTTGGCCGTGACTGTAGTTAAGATGGTCAATTGTTAAGTTCCAATTATCGATGACGCGTTCGAGCATTTCAATTGGTATTTTACCGATGACTCAAGTAATATTGGCCTCCAATGCCTCAATCGTAGCCCGTTTATTTATGTAGACTTTGGACTTTATGTAGCCCCAAAGGAAAAAGTGTGATGTCACTGCCAATTCACTGTTCCGAAGCGTGAAATAAATTGTTCACCGAATCGTTCTCGCAGTAAAGCAATGCTTTCACGGGTTGTAACCAAATGTCATTGAGACCACGAGATTTAATTTCAGGTATCAAATAGTCCATTATCATGGTAACATTGTGGCTGGCCTGTGTTTTTAAGAAATATGGACCGACGATTCCACAGGCTCATAAGGCATAAGGAACAGTTGTTTTTTCTGGTTGCTCATCACCCCAAATATGAGCATTTTGTTTATTCACGTACCCATTAAGCTGGGACCTGAATGGACCTGATCGGAAAACAATTTTTTTTTAAACAGTGGATCTTTTGCAAGTTCATTAAGAGACCAACGACTGAAACGGTGACGACTTAGAAGGTCGATCGGCTTTAGATCTTGCACTTATTGAATTTTATATGCTTTTAAACCAAGATCCTTACGCACAATACAAACCAAGCTCTTAAGAAGGCGATGAACCGATTCTTCATTACTTTCGCGTATACTTTCCTCTCCCTGCTACTGCCGGTATACTTTCTGTACACATTGAGTGTGGTCTATTTAGTCGCGTGTTATCTAATAATAAAAACTAAGTTTTAAACTTACTGATGATATAGCGAATTGTGCGTTCGGTAGGGCGAATATGTGGACCACAAGTTGCTCGAAGCGAACGAAACATATTCCTCGTAGAACGCTCATATTCGTAATACAGCTGAATAATTTCTAAATGCTGTGCCGGGTTAAGTCTTTCCATGATGAAATGACAAACAATACTGAACAAAAACGCAACGTCAGGTAACACTATTCATGCACGATCTTCTATTAAATTCCCACCATAAAAAAAAACCTCTAAACCTTAAATATTTAATCGGAGAATATTTAAAATACTCCAGACGCCAGTTTCTATCTAATGCAATTGTGCTAATATTTAGATTAAGACTTAATAAGATTAGAAACTGTTGTAAACGTAATAAACGACATGTTGGATAACCACAAAATATTAACCAGGAAGAATTATCCAGGCTGGGCATGGCAATTATAATATGGAAACATTTGGTTTTACTTACGTCCATTTATTTAAACAATTAAATTATTTCGAACTTAAAGCGTGGAGATTACAGACTGTAGAATTTATATTTTGGTAACTATTTACCGAAAGAGTATGCCGTTAAAATGCGTAATGCTTGGTCTAAAACTAAGGGTAATATTAAGTTTTAATATTTTCTTTGATGCAAACTCTAATGGTGTCAAAAATCCAATACGTATAAAAAATATTGGATAATCTAAAATTTTTATCATAAAAATTCAACTAAAATAATAAACGTAAGCAAAACATAAGAAATATCAATAATTTGTTCTCTTAAATTGTAAAGAAACAAATAATGTTTTAAAATTGGCTAATAAGTGTGTACAGCTTGTACAAGCCACATTGTTGTCACTTTTAGAGGATTAAAAAAATTCATGAAACTTACTTTCCTATTGTTCTGAAGCTATTTTTTATGGCATCTTAAAGAAATTACTATTTTAATGGAAATAAGCCACAATTGAAGTTTAAAATAAGTTTATTGACGTTTCAATTTCCGCTTCGTTCTCAAAATACAAACATTATTAAATTAAACAAATTTTGTTTTTTGTTACTTGGTGAAAAATTCTTCTAATAATTTAATTTTATCTGACTTATTTATATTGACAGTTCAGACCTATATTATACATTTTAGAGGGGGCGACTTTAACATTATATTGCCAATATATTGTCCAGTCTGAATTGTCAATGTAAATGAGTCAGATAAATAAAATTATTAGAAGACATTTTCACCAAGTAACAAAAAACAAAATTTGTTTAATTTGTTAATGTTTGTATTTTGAGAACGATCTACGAAGAGGAAATTGAGGCTTATTCTCATTAAAATTGTAATTACTTACCTTAAAAAACAGTTTAATAAAAACGTAAGAGAATGGTTTAAAATAAATTTTTATAGAAAAAAGACTTCTTCTTGTTCCTGTGCAGCTCATATCGAAGATTGGAAATCATTAAGGCTATCCTAATCTTATTTACAGCTTTTCTAAAGCGCCCATTCGTGGTGCAACCCAACCACTCTCTCAAATTTCACAGCCATGAAATTCTTCTGTAGCCTGGATCATTTTTCTTTTTATTTTTCCCTGCATTATATAAGGAATCGTAAATTTAAAATAATATGGAAAGTCCCAATATTGTACCTGGAGCTCAAACTGAAACTAAGAAACTCGTTTTAAGGGTTCCACTAGAGTAAGAAAACCTGTTACGAGATTGAATTTGGAAGTACTTTACTTTTAGTTATCTTTTGTAAATCATGGTCGAGGGAGGAGGTGGTAGGTTCATGAAAAACTCCCTAACAAGAAATGTAAGTTGGAAATAAAACATTTTACATTGTAACATTACGTTATTACAATCTTATTAAGGTGATTAATTACAATTACGCCTTTCAAATACGAAATACACTACAGTCAACCTATTTGTTTATGGTAATTTTAGGTGCATGTGGTTTCAACGTCATTTTGTTGTGCCTCTCTATACAACTTTGGATAGTCAATCTATGCATCTTTTTCAATATATTTCAGGTTTAATCATTCCTTCACCTCCGCTCTTTGACCTCTTAGAAAGTATCATATTTCTTTTTGTTAACTATAAAAATCATGTGAGAAGCGTTTCCAGTCTTCGTTTTTAATAATTTTGCTTACAAGTGCAAGTGTTTTATTTTTTATTCTCTTGTAATCTTCGTACACTTGCAATTTTTCCATCTTAATACGTTCTTCTCAATACGGCCTCCTCATTGGTCATCAAGGTCACGTGGTCGATAAACCCAGCCCATTAGACAGAGATGCAGGGACTGCTTTGCGTGAGTTTTCTCTGACGCACTGAGAGAACGGACATGTCTATGCCTAGCGTTGATTGGAGTTTATTTTTTATCTTTTTTATGAACAAATATGATTTGAAACTAACTAGCTCCATTAAAAAATTGCTTAGTTAATTAATTTCTACCATTACAATATAAAAAAACTATACAATATGGTTATATGGAACAAAAAAAAACATAATAAAACCTGTAAAAATACAAGTTGTGTTTATTAATTAAAATTGCAATAATATTCGACTTTAATTTCAAAGTGCACATTTGCTTGAAAAAAAACTTATATTAAATGAAGAAGTCAATGGCCTAGTTGAATAGTAAGATAACAAGGATGTTTGTGTTAAAAAATGGAACTAAGAGAATAAAAAACGAAACTAAATAGAGGTAAAGACAATGTGAAGAGTATTATAACAAGGTTGGTGCATATTTTCCCTTTACCTTTTTTATTATTATTGGGGAAATAAGTACTACTTACCATAACTATTAACTCATTTGCATGATAATTAATGTACCAATTTTCCACGATGATCACAAATACTTTACTAAAGTTGAAAATACTTTCAATATTCATTTTGTTCGCGCTCTAAAAAAGTTAGAAAACTTAATTATTATTAAACCTTCCTTCTTTTGAATGGCCTGTCACACACAAACAATAAATTCAAAACATATTTTGTATAACCTAACCTTTATACACAATTGTTTAATTCCTTTAAAACATATTTATTAAACTAGTCTAAAACACGTATAAAGCATTTATAGGAGAGTTATTTGTTAGTAATATAAGAAAATGAATACAACAAGGTCATTCAAAGGACAAACTTATACTAGTAACACAGAAATCAGAAACCCCTTAAAATTATTAAATTTTAAAAATATTTTTTACAATTATTAGTCTGCAAAACGACTCAACATCATTTTCATATAAGTTACGGCTTAACCAAAAATTAACAAACCTGATCTACTCTTTAGCCCAGAATACCTATCAAGAGATAATAAATAAAGTCATTGAAGTAGCGTATGAAGCACGCAGCACGATCCGAAGAAACAAAAAGGATACTCCATTGTGGTGGACAAATCGCTAATGCAGTACACAACAAGAAACAAGCATATCAGAAGTGGCTGCAAACAAAAGAGCCAGATGATAGACAAATATACGCAAGATCAAAAAGAGACGTAAAAAATCTAGTAACTAAAGCAAAAAATGTTCCCTGGGAAAGTAAATGCTAAGAGCTAAAATATATAGGGTCAACAAAATCTAGAGAAGCACGAAAACGGTAAAAAACGCGGTTCACGCGCAAAATATCCTAAAGTGGCTCTTGATCAAGAAATACCCATCTGTGATATATAAACAAACTTTAAAATGTGTTTATTATCAACTCCAGCGATGCAAAGGAATTGAAAATACTTTTTCTGTGTTTTAACATATACGATAGGAAATAAAAATACATTGAAAATAGAAAATATTCTTCGGTGTTTTAATACATACAAGGTGACTTGAAATGCTACAAAAACTCTATGGAAAAATAATAAAAAATAAAATAAAAAAAAGATAGCAGATGTAGGGTGTACAAAAATGGCTTTCGTGAAGGCAGATCCTGTATAGACAAAATATTTTCTCTAAAAGAGGTTATTGAGGAAAGATTAGCACACAACCTTTCAACTCATGTAGTCTTTATAGATCTGACAAAGGCACACGATATTGTACCACTCTCAGTGCTCTGAATAGCAATAGAAAAACAAGGAATTAAAAAAATATAAAAGCAGTACAAAAGCTTTACAAAAAAATGACATTAAACAATGACAGTAAACATTAAAACTGGAAATCACATTAACTAGAGAAATTCCTATTAGTGAGGGTCTAAAGCAAGGCTGCTGCATAGCACCTATACTTTTCAAAATATAAAGCCATTCTAGTTGAAGCCAAGAGCGATATAGACTATATGCTTAGAAAACTGTAGGAGAAGTACACCAAGTAGGGCCTTACAATTAATATCCAAAAAACCGAGTATTTAGTTACAGGAGAAAAATAAGAAAGCCTACAAATTAAAACGGGAACTATAAAAACAACTGAAACCTTCAAATACTTGGGGGTTCAAATAACATCAAAAGCAGCGAGTAACGAAGAAATACATTATAGAATTGGCCAAGCTAGAGCACTCACTAGACAGCTACACAGAATATTGTGGAATAATAAAGTAACAACAGAAAATAAAAGAAGAATTTATAAAACAATAATAGAAAGTATTGGGTTTTACGGCGCCGAAATTTGGGAAATCAATAAAAAAACATAAAAAATTATGGCAATGGAAATGGACTATTGGAGACGATGTTGCCTGTGCATACTAGACTTGATAGGGTCAAAAGCCAAAAAGTCCAAAAGCCCAAAAGTCTTTTGGGAAGCCAAAAGATTAAACTGGTATGGACACATAACAGAGAACGCCTGAAAATAGATGGCCAAAGAAGATAGAAAAATAGACTCCGCCCACTAGAAGAAAACGAGGTAGACCAAGACGGTTATGGAGAGAAGATGTCGAAGATGCAATGACCGCCAGAGATTTAAGAAATGAAGATTGTTTCAACAGAAAACGCTGGAAATTAGTATATACATATATTATATAGTATAAAGTTAGTTTTTCTTGGGTTTATGCTCAATAAATTTCTTTCATCCTTTTTACATATTGTTTATGATAAAATTGACTTTCTATATTGAAAATGTCAAGCTATAAATGTCACATCATTTGGTTTGGTGACTAAGCTACTACTAATTCCTAGAAGTAAGTGAACTTATGGCCTTCTTAAATTATGATTTATTTTGATGGCTCTGTATAATAATGTTATTTTAATAGATCTAAAACATATGTATCACTAAGTTAGGTCAAAGGATTAGAGAATTATATAAACTTTATAAATTTTACTCAGTTTTTGGTAGATCATAAAGAACAATTGTCAATACATATAAAAAGTAAATAACTATTTGTTTTATCTATACATTTGTATGAAATAGCTAAACAATACACAAATTAGAACCCTTTTGTATATGTAATAATCATGTGTGCTACATTTAAAAATAAAATACTAAATCTTATTCTTCATTCCAGTGTTTTGACATTTTTGCCTATTCCTACTTAGAACTAAAGTCATACACTTCTTTTCTTTCAGTTCGAAATTTACAATTTTTTTCTAAGTTCACTTCATCCCTTCTATTTACAAGTTATTTTTATTTTGTTTTGTGTCATTACTCAGCTTTGTGTTATTCTGTTTTTTACCGGTTCTCTGGAGATATTGTAATTGTAATAATTGTACTAATTTATTAACCTTCTCGAGATTTGATAAATTCGGTAAATTAATTATTGGTAAAGAAATAAACTTTCATTTCAAGTAAACTGAAAATGTTTCCAACAGGAAATGGACCATATTCAAGTGATGTTCACTATGATATAGTGCAGTTTCCAACTGTAATACAGAATGAGTCTACAAACCTAATGCATCCGTATTTCGAAGTAAGTCAAATAAATATTCACGCTTCACCATAGTGCTCAAATCAACTAACAGTAAACCAAATGGTACATTTTGATAATTATCAACAACAATATCAGGTACAGCCAACAGTTTCCCAACAAACCACCTCCTTTAATTCTATATCAAACTCGCAAGCCAACTTAAACTTCAACAACAACTCAGAAACATAGAGTAAAGGTGATTCGATGTCAGACGAAGAACATGAATACTTTTAAAATAATAAACACACCTTGCAAACGATAGAAACAAAAAGAAAAAGATTTAAACATCAAGCTTCGAAAGAAAAAGAATGATTAATTACAATCTCAAATAGGTTTTAGTCACTCCCACAGGAAAACTCTGTAAATGATACGAATAAAAGTCCATCAATATCAAAACTTCTGCAATTTATATATGACGTGACAAAAACACCTAAATCCTATAGAAAACTAACACATTAAGTATGAGAGGAAAAAGTTGTCCACCATACATATAAACCAAAGGAAGAGAGAGCCTAAAGAGCAGTTTATTCGAGACCTTCATCACTCCTTTACGATAGCTGAACTAAAAGCGGAAATCTAGATAAAGGGTCATAAGGTAAGGAACATTACAAATGTCAGACACAGATTGAGCCGTGAACCATTACCATTATTTTCTGTGGATCTCGAGCCTCAAACGTTTAAAAGTTTAAGCACACACATAATATGAAGAACACCACTACCCAAACTGACAACTGAAGAAACAAACTGGGATGTTTTCTAAAATTCTGTAAATGCAAAGATTAGACTGGACATTAGGATAAAATAAAACAAAGATGTAGAAAAAGCAGTACAATATTTAACAACCGTTTTATAAACTAAAGAATTGGAAGCAACATCACAGCGTCAAAGAATTGTGCAAAAAAAAAACCATAATATCCCCCTCCATATAAGAGAACTCGAAGCAGAAAAAAGAATAACTCGACGCATATGGCAACAAACGAGAAATTCCTTAAATAAAACGTACCTTAAGATAAGTCATAGACTACATAGAGCACTACATAAAGAAAAAAACGACTTCTTCCAAAGTTTTATGCTTCAAATCTTTCACATGTAGACTACTCTATATGGAAAGCTACAAAAAGTTTAAACAACCGACAATAACAAATTTAGAAAAACAGATATGACCTTCTTCAAGTGCCATCTCCGCGGCGGAGGTCGGCAATCATCATAGCTATTCGGACTTTTGAGACGGCTGCTCTGAAAAGTTCATTTGATGTATAATCCGTATACTGATTGATTATACATCCGTACCACTCTCTCAGGTTGCGCAGCCATCACATTCTACGCCTCCCTATGCTTCTCTTTCCTTGGATCTTTCCCTGCATAATCAGTTGGAGCAAGGTGTATTTCTCTCCACGTATAATATGTCCGAAATATTCTAATTTTCTTGTTTTTATTGAATTTAAAATTTCAATTTCTTTGTTTATCCTTCCCAGAACCTCTTTGTTTGTGACCTGTTCTGTCCATGATATTTTCAGAATTCTTCTGTACACCCACAGCTCAAATGATTCCAGTTTTTTCATTGATGTCGCATTCAAGGTCCAAGATTCCATTCCATAAAATAAAGTCGAAAAAACATAGCACCTCGCCAACCTAACTCTTAGTTCCAGTTTTAAATCCCTGGTACATAGAACTCTTCTCATTTTGTTGAAATTTGCTCTAACCTTTTCTATTCTTATTTTTATCTCCTGATTGTAATTATTTGTGGAGTTAATCATTGTTCCCAGGTATGCATATTTGTCCACTTGTTCGACGTTGGTTTCGTTTATTAGAAGATATGACCTGGGTCCGCACAAATGCAGAAAAAAAGCCACAGTATTCGCAAAGCAACCAGTCTTGCAACTGTATTATCAGCACCAGATACTAATAACGATTAAGATGATGCAGCTTAAAACCCCATGTTAACTATCTCTTACTCTGACAACATTTACTCGTCAGATATTCGATAACACATAAAAATAGTAAATCCCAAGAAAGCTCCTGGCTATGATTTAATAACAAGATAATTACTACAGAAGCCACCGACGAAAGCAGTGGTGTTATTAACAATAATAAACAACAATCCAATGGATAATGGATAATAATTCCCATACAATGGAAATTTGCTCAGGTTACTATGAAACCTAGTAAGCCCGCAACACAAGCAAATTTATATCGCCCTGAAGCCTACTCCTACAACCATTCAACAATGCCACAGAATAGTAAATATAATTAAAACAACTCTCCAAGAGAAAAAGTTTTGCGCTGGAGTGTTTCTCGACATTAGAGTAAGGCCTAAAGGTCTCCTCTAAAAATTGAAATAATACCTAACAGACCAACTATACTTCATTTTAAAATCGTATCTTACTCACCGTTACTTTCAAGTCAAAATTGAAGATAGCTACTCAAATTACTACATCATATAATCTGGTGTACCTCAGGGTAGCTCTCCTTGTCCATTTCTTATCTGATATTTATAACAGACATTTCAACCAGCAATAATACCTTCTTAACTACTTTTACAGATGACGAAAATCTTGGCAGTGGATATGACCCTAATGTAGGATCACAAAAAGTACAAAATCATTTAGACCAATATTGCAAAACTGGCTTGAGCGATGAAAGATCAATGCTAATAACAGCAGCTCAGTACAAATTACTTTTACCACAAGAAATTCTGCCTGTTTAAATATGCACTAGACTAAAATAACTATATCTTAAACTAAAAATATGAACTGGCTACTTAACAAAAGATCTCAGTTATCTCTTGAAGGTAAACTGTTTGTTTCTGTACAAAGCTATACTCATAAATATGGGGCTGCAGTAAACCTCCAAAATAATCCGTATTATAAGTAAAACTTTATGGCATGTATCTAACCAAACACATCACAATGATCTGGACTTCTCACTTATGAAGGACGTAATAAAGAATCATTCAATGAAATATAAAAGCCACTGACCACAACAACGAATTGATAAATAATTTATTCACCCAATTACTTGACAAAAGAAGACTGAGGCTAGAAGACCTATCGCAGTAAAGAAATTGAAACTATACAAACTTCTTTTATTCTATTTTAGCGAATATAATCGTTATTCCAACTCGTTAATCCCTGAAATACCTTGTGGTCGTGATTTTGATCTATCTAATTTGTAGCTGGGTAAATTAAATGGTAAAAACGCCACTTTGGGATATTCTAGCCTGTTTAGGTGGATAGCATTTGACTTCACATGGCGAACTGCCACAAATTTTATTATTATTATAGCCTTTAGGGAGGGGTCAATAGTAGTGTAAATTTAAAATCGCGTCTAAATTTCGCCGTTGCGTTAGCCGTCATCTTAATTTTAAAGGAGAACTGTTTTTGCTCAATATTTCCGCCATTTTCAGTTTATTGACAAAAAGGGTAGAGACTAAAATTGTTGCAAATGCGATTTCCTACATTTTTCTTTTTACAATTTTTTCGTACAGTCGATATTGTCCGAGTTAATGGTTAAAATAGTGAAATTGGGGTAAGAGCAAATATTGAATTATCTGGTTTATTATTAACTGTACAACAAGAATGTAAATCAGCAAAATTGAAGAGAATTAAATTTTATATAATTTGGATCTGATTTTTTTGCTAAAATCAGTATTTAAGGTCGTACGTTCGTTCCTGTTTATGGCCTTCTGCTGATGGCATCACCATCTAGGGTTCGTGAGGCTTAGGAGGTTAAGATCAAAAATCACAAAAAATAAACGAAATCAAAATGGTATAAATTATAATAAATTTTTTTTTGTTAGTAAAAAAATGAAACAAACCAAAATTGTATAAAATAGAATACTCTTCATTTTTGGTTATGTATATTCATGTCGTAAAGTTAATAATAGACAAGATAATTCAATAATTATACTTTCATATCCCTTCTACTATTTTTCCCCATAACTCGAAAAATCGAAAACAAATTTCAAAAAAGAAACTGTAGGAAATCGCAATTACAATTTATTTCCATACCAATTTGTCGAAAAGTTTAAAATAGCAGAGATATTGAACAAAACCAATTCCTATATAACCAATTACCACTTGGTCTTACGATCGCACCTTTACCGCATACCTACGAAAACAAATATTGATTTTAGCAAATATATGAAACAGATCAAAATTGTCATCATCATCATCTTTGGCTCGACAATCCTCTGTAGATCCTGACCCGCTCTAAGATTCGTCGCCATTCTGTTCGGTATCTGACAACGTGTTGCCATCTCCTGATCTCTACCTATCCCTACGTCGGTCTCAACTCCATCTAACCACCTATTTTGTGGTGGGCCTCTGCTTCTTCTTTATATAGGTGTTTCTGTCGTTAGCTTTTTAGCAATCATATTGTCAGACATTCGTATTATGTGTCCAGTCCATCTAAGTTGCTGTGTTTTAATTAACGTTACGACGTCTGGTTTATTAAAGAGTTGGTATAATTCAAAATTATATCTTTTGCGCCACTGCCTTTAATCGTTTATAGCTCCAAATATTTTGCAGTCAACATTGTATAACATATAATTCTCTCCATTTTTGTTTAGGTGCATTCATGTCGTAAAGTTAATAATAAACGAGATAATTCAATAATTTTGCTTCAGCCTCACTTTCACTATTTTCCTCCTTAACTCAGAAAATATTAACTGCACGAAAAAATTTGTAAAAAAGAAATTGTAAAAAATTGCATTTGCATCAATTTTAGTGCTTACTCTTTAGGTAAGGCTAGGTCTTTTTCGTCTAACCCGACTGGACTAAGGAGTTTCTCTCTCTTAGTTGCTAATATGACAGTAAAGGTATAAACAGTATTCATGACACTTTTGTAGGGTGATTATACAATCTCTTTGGTTTTTTACATACTTATTTTCGGGCCTAGATTTATTAAGGCAACTTAAAAATTATTACTCTCACACAATAAAAAATTTACTTACTTTTAGAAGAGCGTAAAGAAACTGGCTGAAATTGTATGATTTTATAGTAAAATCTATGAAAAAACACCAGCGCAAGCAATCGTTAAGCTCCTCGACAAATCTGAAAAAGATAGAAAACATGACTATTGTGCAAAAACATAAAACGTAAAAAAATATTTTTCCAAGTAAGACTGATAAAAATTGCAAAATACATACGATAATTTTGGTATTGATTATGTGGAATAGTGCCACCTTCCACTAACAACGGTAGAGGTGTCACTTTCAACAAGTTGTACCTGGTGAAGGACGAAATTGTGTATCAATTAGGACAAAATAGCTAATAATAACTATATGTGCTTATGTATGTTTTAAAATGGTGGCTGCTTCCTTATTTCCATTCCTTGTGGAACCAACAGTAAAGCGTTTGTTGTAAGGTTGGCTATTATTACAGCTATCTTCACCCTTGATACTAAGCTCTAAACAGCTGAACAGAGTTACAATTGTAACGTTGTCTTAAATTGATTAGCCAGGATATAAGTTCTCAGCCTATTCTTCTTCTGCACGGTATGTTTCCCTGAATAATGATCTGCAGCAAAACATTTCTCTCACCTCTTTTGATGCAGATGCTGAGTTTTCTTATGTTAATTATATTTAATATCTTCTTTTCCTTATTCATTCTTTTTAATACTTTATTGTTCGTAACCTTATCGACCCAACTTATCTTTAAAACTCGTTTTAATCAAAGAATAACGCAGCAGAAAATTGATTGCAAAACAAAAAAAACTCATACAATTCCAGAATGTTATTCCAGTGGTTATTTGATTTTTTTTTTAATTGAAATATTTTATTATAAATTAATTCTATCATTATGTCTCACTAAGTGCCTTTGTCATTCTGTGAATTACCTGAACTTACCTTACTATTATAGGAATATAGGTACGTGACTTCCTACGATTAAAGCTATTACCGGAATCAGTTTTTTAAATCTATTCAAAAATAATTCATGTTTGTTAAAAACTGTTATCGACAAGTAAATATGTGCTGCGACGGCGAAGATAGTACTACCATGAAATTCATACTTGTCATTGAATTACATTTTTTGATTACAGTGGAACCTTGATTATCCATCTCTCCATTAACCGTCACCTCTGTTATAGAAAATACAAGTGATGACTACTACGAACAACCTAATGCATGGATGTCCCAAGAAATATTCGCTGACTGGTTCAAAAAGGTATGTAGGTACTGCAAACCCAAATTTGTTATTCAATTTTTCTAACTCCCTGTTTTTTCAAAAAGGTTTTTGTACCGGACATTCGACAGTACTTTCAATCAAAAAATTTTCTACCAAAAGCGACTCTCATTTTAGACAATGCACCTGCCCATCCTAAAGCCGGTGTGCTGCGAAGTGACGATGGAAATATCACGTGCTGTTTTCTGCCTGCGAATAAAACATCATTCATACAACCAATCTATCAATCGGTCATTGAAATTTTCAAAAGACCATACAGAAACAAATTGGTGTGGAAAACCCTTGGTGTGGAAGAGGAATATTCTTTGCAAGAAAACCTCTAAAGCATACAATTTAAAACACGCAGTCGACGATGCTACGGATGCGTTAGCTGATGTTTCGTAATTCTGAAAAGAACACGGAATAAATTATGACCTGAATCAATCGAAGATGAAAATGCCTCCGTGACAGCCGAGTGTGGTGCGGTAATAAATGAAGTTATGGCTGAATCAACTGTTTTGTTTAAGTTGCCTAAAGGTGACATAAACCAATGGTTAATTCGTGATAAGGACGCAAACAGCTATCGATTGTTGACAGATGATGAAATCGTGAAAATGATAACAAAGACGGACGAAACAGATTCAGAAGCTGACACAAACTTGGAATTTGACGATGGCGATGTCTATGATGATATTGCAACTGACAAAGATAAAAAGCTAAAGAAGCTGTATTGCACATGCAACAATTTATCGAGTGGTATTCTTGACAAGAAGAAGCCAATAAAGTAGATTGCATGATCCTATGTCGATTAAGAATTCAGACGTTGTAAAATGTAAAGAAACAGAAAACAAAGATTTCAGAATATTGTAAACCAAATTGTTTTGATTGTACGAACACAATTCTCTCTTATATTGTCAAACAAAACATATGAATAAAATTTGAGAGTTGCACGAATTTTTCATTTTTTCTAATGTTCTGTTAGCCGTCTTATGGATTATCCATCATACTGTTGGTCCGGTGCTATGATGGATAATCGAGGTTCCACTGTATAAAAAATGAAATACGGAGAAAATTATATTATGGCGATGTAATTATTTACGCTCAATTCTATACGTATTAAGACTAAATAAATGATCTGCTACCTGGCCAAGATTACGCTGGTCTATCGGATATACTTATGGATAAGCAGTACTACAAAAGATAGGGGTATGCGGCTTAGTGTAACTCCACATCCCATCCAAGTGTTTACGGTTAAAAAACCAGACAGTTTTGGTTTTTTTAATACCAAAAAAAAACACAAGTACATATTTAACAAAGAAAGAGAAGTAGCCAGTTTTATACATGTTAAAAATGTACAGGATGGTTAAAATATTTTTATTGTTTATACAGTAAAATTAATTTGAATTATTTAGAATATTACAATAGATATTGCTTAACTGTTCCATATCTGCTTTGTAATTTATTGCTTCTTTTCCTTTATTGATATGACATAAGCTGTTTAAAAAGAAACAATATTTATTATTAATAAAACATACATTTTTGACAAATCCAGAAAAAAAATAGGTACACTAAATATAAGATTTAAGTTAAAAAGTATAATAAACTAAGAAAAAATGCAATGTTAACACTTAAATTCAGCTTTACAATGGCTTTACAATCAAAAGATGGCATAAGACTTCTAATGAAAATGTCACACTGAGAGTGCAGTACGGGTAAGATACGGCAATGCTTTTCTTATGGAGAATAAACGCGCAGGGTTGTCGGTTTTCTCTAGCTGTTGATTGCTCAGTGTCTCACAGGACCGGCTTGGATAAAATGCATCTGCCGGCAGTACGAGTAAAATATTTTATATCATGTATACGTATACAGTAGAATAAAAAGGCATTGATGAGTTATTGACAACGAAAACTATGAATTTTGCATATAAAACGTCAACATGAGATATACAATTGAATCATATTCATAAGAGTAACATTTGAACACCTCTTTACAAGAACAACTTACAATAACTGTAGTTTTAATGTTTTACATACAATAGAAAAAACCTACATAATTTCTAGGAAAGAATTTGGAAACTTGGAAATGATATTATTTATAGATATTATATATAATATTCAAATTTCCAATTCTTTCATAAAAATTAGATTTTTTCTATTGTATGTAAAATATTAAAAATACAGTTATGTTGTTTCTATAAATAGGTCTTCATTTATTTTGTAAAACTTCTGCTACAAATTACCATCATTAACATAATCACCTAAATATGGCCATAAACTTGTTTGTCATAATTAGTATTTGATAAACTCCAAGCTTTCCCTATTTCACCCCCTACCCATCCTTAGGATGGGTAGGGTGAAAGTGCTTTTGGAAAACGAAACTACACTTCAAAATTTAGTCCGAGTTTCAACAGAGAGCATGGAGTCCCATAAGTTTAAATCCGGTGAATTATTTAACGGTTGCGCTAAACTCGTAGTGTTAAATGTGTTGTGTTTTTTACAAAATACGGAACAAATTAATGTAAGTGCTGCTGTAAGACGTACTTCGTTGATGACTGGTGTTAGCGAAAGAAACATTTACAAATATTAAAAAAAAAAAGAACAGAGTGGAACGTTGAAATCGCAAAAAAAAACGTAAAAAACGAGTGTGTCAATCAAATTCTAGAATATTCACATATGACGAGGGTGTAAGAAGTATTCTACGGAGAATTGTTCATTGTGAATTTTTCATGAAAAATTTGCCGCCATTCTTAAAGCATATACATAACTTCATACAAGGTAATGAGAATATACAGCCGTTGTCTCTTTCTACTTTATACAGACTTCTGAAAGATATTGGATTTGTTTATAAGAAACGTGGCCGAAGAAGCATCATTGCGGAGCGAAACGATATTATTCATTGGCGCCATAATTATTTGAATTCCCGGAGGTTCCACCCTGTATATTTATAGCTATCAAGAAATGTAATTTAAAATATATTTGTTAGTTTAATAAAGTATAAATATAATACAATGTTAAATAACTTACACTATAAACCTTATACCTGCTCATCTTGTCAAGTGTGGGCAAGGAAAACCATTATCCCATATGGAATAACACAAGATTTCGCTGAAAACTACCAGGTTGCTATGCCAAGGAACTAGGTAAACTTATGTTGTGTGTAAAAAATGCGAGACTGCATTATGTTTTAATAAGGACAAAAACTGCACTTCAGATCACAAAAAAAAATTTCATAGTAGGTGTTAAAATTTTCGCAGTGATTCAAGTGCGCAACTTGAAATTTTTAATTACATCGCCGGGATTAAAAAATGTGCAAAGCTTTTTCGATATTCCCGTTCCTGATAATTTTTCACATATTTACAAAAGAAAAAGTTTTTCTTGGATATTGGGCTGGGTGCACGGAAATCGTGTTACCGGTGGTTCCACCCGGCATATTTATAGCTATCAAGAAATGTAATTTAAAATACATTTGTTAGTTTAATAAAGTATACAGTTTTATAATAAAATTCTCACTAAAAACTTAAGGTCTTTTTATTCAAATTCATGCCTCTTGAAGGCAATTATTTTATCAATATATTATTTTATAATAATTAACAGAGCCCGGCGTAGAGATCTGGGTACGGTTCTGTGACTACCACTTGGACCTGTTTGTATCGCCAAGCACAAGGCGTGAAATCCGGCAATTGTGCATTCCTATATTAGCCGTACTGCACTCTCGGTGTGACATTTTCCCGCTACAGTGATAGATGCCACATTTACCAGTTTTACAAAGTTCAACTGCTTGAGTATGGCAGAGAAATTTTGAAAATTCTATTTTAATTGAATATATGTTTGACAGCATATCCACAAGAATTGAGTCGGTAATGTCTCCTAGTAAGGGAGGTGAAGTTACTAGTATATCGGCCCACTGTATCATTTCAATGTAGTCTGTTGCATTGAAATTTAGTTTCGGAACTTTAAACACTCTTACCTTATCACCTGATTCCCTTCTTGCTTTTATGATACGTCTTAGACCTAATTCTTTGACGAAACCTCTGTTGTCTGTAATCATAGCAAGCAAAAGATTTTCCGGATGGGTAAAAAATACGTTGTATTACTGGATTAACAACTGTTTTCACTTTATCTGATAAACATCTAGAGTATTGAATTAATTTAAAAAGATGTTAGGGACCCATTTCACACGAAGGTTGATCTTTGATGTGGAACCATAGGGAGCGTAGACTTTCATGATATAATCAACTAATGTCTGGAGTTCTTCAGATAGGTCAATGGTTCCAATGTAAAGGCGTAAAATGCGGTTGGCTGTTGTAAGCCAGCGAGAATGTGACATATTGCCAGGCTGCCTGTTAGCGAGTTCGTCGCTACACACACCCAATGATACAGCTTGACACATTTCGTACATATATTTTTGATCGGTGCTTAAAGATTTTATCACATCTTCTTTTTGAGAAATAATGTTATCGGAGACAGGTATTAACGCTTTAACACAAAGATGATCGCAGGTTTTCAGTGCCTTTCCGATAGCTCCAGTGAATCCCTAAGGTCCGCTGGTTCGCCTATCCAATACACTAAATAAATGCCTCAGTAGACCTGGTAAACCTGCGAGAGGTAGTAATTGGCAACGTACAGGCATCAAACATAGCGGTCACATCGAAACTGGCTTCACTTTTCGAAGGTTTATTAAATAAGTGTTACCTGTCCTCTCTCTTTTCTTGTCAAAGAAAAGAGAGAGGACAGGTAACACTTATTACCTACTTACAATTCAAAACGCAGGTGGAAAAAAAAAACTTAATAGAGTTTATAAGGACGTACTGTCCTTATAAACTTTTTACTTTTAGTTATATATAAATAATTTTGATTGTATATAATTAATTGGAACAAAAAACAAAGGTTAAAGAGGTTTAATAATGGGGGATAGCACAGGGGGGATGTTGGCTCCTAGTGTTGAGATGGCAATAAGTAAGATGATTCAGGTTTATAATTCAATATACCTTTAGACAAAACATTTCTTAAAAATAAAGGTAATTCAAAAACCAATAATCAACATGATAGTAAAAAAGACAAAAAAACAATATTGTTATCAGTATACCGACACTGGCCCATTCGAGGTGTATATGGAATCAAAAAATCGGAAATAATTAAAAGAAAAGCTGGCTTTCGACAAGAATGGAAAAATACTCTTGTTATTCATTTCTTAAAACCATATAGAAATCTATTATGTGCGAATAACTATAGAAATATAGTAATAGAGTCATGTGTCGGTAAAACACTCAAAAATATAATTAAATTAAAAATTGAAGAAATAACTGAAAAAATTGTATATTGAACCCTCAGCAGTTAGGATTTAGAAGAAATAAAGGATTTACTAAAAATTTAAATACAATCGCAAATTTTGTTGGATATTAGTAGGGCATATGATACTGTCAATACGTTTTTGCTATATAAATATTTAATAAAAGCATTCCAACAATCTATGCAAACTTGCAAATCATGCAATTCTTGCTCAATGGAAATATTTATATCAAAGATAAATCAAACAATATATTAGGCTCAATTCAAGCATCAAATGGATTGCCACAAGGGGCACCTCTCAGTTCTATATTGTTTAATTTATACACAAGGTTCTTACATGATTTAATCAAACCTGAAATGGAGTGATTCCAATATGCAGATGATTTTGTAATTCTGGTACAAAAGTCAGATATATATATATATATATATATATATATATATAAATATATATATATATATATATATACATATATAGATATATATATATATATATATATATATATATATATATATATATACACACACACACACACACACACACACACACACACACACACACACAAAACAATCAGTTTATTAGGGCTGCAGTCAGAAGGTTGTTAGAGAAACACTCCTTTGACTTTTTGTCTAGCTTTTGGCATTGTTTTATTCCTTTTTCAAGACACTGTAATATAGATAAAAAGACATTATAGTTGAAGACTCTTTCTTTAAAGTCGACTTAATGCGACTTCTTTTGCCATATAAATACAAAAAAAATGTGATTAAAGTTTTAATCATTCTTTGCAAATTTATTATGTAATTTCAGAAGTTTTCAAATTGTTTTAGTAGTAATTTAGTTCTTAGTGATAACGTGTTCAAAACTTTCAAGTAGGATAATATCCAGAAAATTAATTGGTAATAAAATACAGTTTGACTGCAAAAAATTCATATTTAATAAAAGAATTAAAAACTATACATCGATACTGGCTATCAATAAATTAGAAACGTATCGATTTTAGTTATGCATTCTTTTCTTTTATCTTAACTTTTTTAGTTTTGAAGTGAGTGAATTGTGACATTTTACCATTTTATCACTTTTGGGAACATCGAATCAATACAGCTAAAGTCTTCTGGCGGAAGTGGAGGAGAAAATTTTATTAACATCTATTTCAGCAAAAAATTATTTCTCCCCATTCTCCAATATATTTATATAATAAAAAAAATGGGTCTATAATAATAATGTAAAGGCAAGATGTTTTTATTGACAAAAACTAAATTGTGACCATAATTATTAACTTGTTTGGAACTTAGACTTTAGGACTTAGACTTAGACTAGATCATAACAGGATTCTGAAACTATTTCCTTGTAGCATGTTTTAAGTATAGTGTCTATTTTATATTTTTAGTTTTCACCGTTTCAAACGTTACTGCAGAAAGTCTTTAAAAAACTCGTGAAATAAAACTAGAACAGTTATCCAAAATATTAAAAGGGCGATAACTCACCTATTTTATGACAGATCCAAAGTATCTATTATAGTAAAATACTGTCACAATTAGAAAAACACTCATTCTCTACGATTTAATGCAGATTTAAAAAATATAAATATACTTTAGTACCATGTCCCAATAAGTTTCCTATGGAAATCAAAAAGTTTTATATACTTCAAGATTTTTTTTTGATCCACCTATTATCTTTTACTTTACCAATATACCCTGCCAACTTCCATTTAATTTCAGTTATGTGTTTTATAATGTCCTCTACACCAATTGTACGAATTTTTTCGATTCTTACGCTATCTGTCAACATGATGCTTAACAATGATTTTCTCTTTTCTAAGCTGCGTCACTTTTAATTTACGTGCATATGCCCTTGTACGAGTGTCTCTACGTCACATATAAGAATAGTTAGGACAAACTAAAAATGCTCTAATTTTTAAGCTGTTTTTCGTTATTTTCAATAGTGGAATCAGATTTGCCATTTTCGGACCATAACATGGTCAAAATACGACAAACCCACTTTTTTGATATTTTTTCCATGTTTTTAGCACATAACGTGAACTGCATATGAATGAAGAACCACTTTTCTTCTATTTTTCCATTTTTTTCTAATATCAAGGTTGGCTATATTAAGACTGAAACATACTCTAAATTCGTAAAAACTGCATTTTTTGGTGATTTTTTTATATATTACGCACATGTAACCTTATTTAAATTTGACAAATAACGATTTTTGCTCCCTCCTCACATTTATTTAGGGGTGAATATCATTTAAATATTGTCATTTATAGATTAAATTAATAAAAACCAGCTTGTTCTCTTGGATAATACAGTTCAAATTTTGTTTCCAATCGATTGGTGATTATTTTGGTGTATAGTTTGTATAGATAATTGAGAAGACAGATTGGTATGTAATTCGTAAAGTTCATATTGTCACCCTTGTCATACAGAAAAAATGTAGCAAAGTTATTTCAATTTATACCGATTTTTGACTATACAAGCAGATATTGAAGAGGTCTTGCATTTTCTTCAAAAGAGAAGTTTCTTCAAGTTTTAAATTTCCCATAACTATTCTGAGATCCACCAGAGCCTTTATTTTTTTACGGTCTATTATGTCTCATTTTGACTAATTTCTGGAATATTCTCAGATCCCTAGTTTTGCACCTTTTGTCTATTACGCCAGTAAATGATCGTTTTGAAGTGTAATTTTCGTCGTCATGACTGATTCGCCTTAAAATTTTAATTTAGGTACCTCTCATCCTCTATATATAAAGGATAAATTGACTAATTCTAGAAAATTTTTGTTCTATACAGTTTTTTACTAAGTCAATACTTTTGAGTTATTTAATAGTGAAAATGTTCATTTAAAAAAAACACTTCTTTGGACGGTTTTTACTCAAAACTCAAAAAATAAGTAGTTCATAAAAAAATATTCATACATGGAACAAAATGGTTGTTTTTGCCCCTCAGCATATACATTTTACTGGAATTGTCGATACAGTTCACGAGACGCAAAATTGGAAAGTTGAAAACTACGTCGATGTGTATTTTGATAATTAAGATTTTGAGAATATTTTGAAATTGTACAAATATTAAATTTTTGCAAGAAAAAGGAAAACCTTTGATTGTTATTCTAAAGTAGGTGAAAAAAATTTTGAATATCTATTCTAATGTTCTGTATAAAGTATCCACAAATTAGAATGTTTTGGGCTAAGACAACAAAAGTCAACAGTATTGCACATTTCATGACACGTGATATATATTTTCAAATCAGAAGCAATTTACAAGTAGTTATTGACGATTGACGCTGATGTGCCTCAAGATCAAAGAACTTACTTACTTACTTAATCAGTAGACCCATTTGTACCTTTCGGTGTTGGGCCATTTAAAATACAATTCATTAAATTACAATATTTGACAGTCTTCTGAGTTGTCCTAGCTCTTAACGAACTTTCTCCATTCCTTCCTATTGGATGCCATCTGTGTTGCTTCCTGCCAAGTCTTATCCTTACTCTGCAGTATCTGCGAGATGTCACTTTTCCATTCTTTAATGGGTCTTCCTCTTCTGTTCTTCCCTATTGGTTTGGCGTCCCACACTCTGTTATTGTCCATCCGGGTTAGATGTCCGAACCATGCCCAATTTTTTCTCCTTGATTAACTCGAGTATCGGTTTGATTTTGAGTAATTCTCTTATTTCTTCATTTCTGATTCTATCAGTTCTTTTTACTCCTATCGTTCTTCTGAGGTATTTCATCTCTGCTTTCTGAATTCTGATCTGATGTCTTTTGTTTAATATCCAATTTTCTGCTCCATATGTCACTGTAGGTCTATATATATTGTTTTGTATATTGTCATCTTGGTCTTTGTTGATATTTCTTTGTTACTAAGGAATCCTCTATTTAGTGCTTGAAATAGTTTTATTGTGTTTTCCATTCTGTTGTTAAGATCGTCCTCGATGTCTCCTTTGTTGTTGATTACTGTTCCTAAGTATTTGTATGAATTTGTCAGTATTATTTTTTGTTGGTCTGTCATTACTTCTATTTGATCTTCCATCCCTTGTTTACTTGATATTTTCATTATCTGAGTCTTCTCTTTGTTTACGTTTAAGTAGTATTTGCTTGCTTCTAGGTTCCATTTCTCTAAGTTGTATTTCAGTTTTTCTGCAGTTTCCGCAATTAATACTATGTCGTCTGCAAATATACACATATCAGCATTTATCATTTGCATTCTGTTCCAACCGATGCAGTATTTCTTGAATGTTTTCTTACATTCTTTCACTATCTCATCTATTACATTTTTGAATAGCACTGGGCTGAGACTTCCCCCTTGTCTCACTCCTTGAGTTGTTTCAAATGTTTCTGACTGTATATTTAACATTCTTACTGTATTTGTTGTTTTCATGTATATACTCTTTGTTGCTTCCATCAGTTCTTCACTTACTTGTTTCTTCTTTAGGCTTTTCCATATATCTTTTCTTTTGACTGAGTCGAATCCCTTTTCCATGTCTATAAAGCTCAGATATATTTTTTTATTTTTCTTTAAGGCTTTTTCTATTACTTGTTGCATGGTGAATATATGGTCTTGTGTGTTGTGTTTTCCTGAATCCACTTTGTACGTCCTCTAATTTATGTTCTATTTCTTTTCTAATTTTCCTTTCTATTATGGTTTTGCTGCTACACATAGTAGTGATATACCTCTATAGTTCCTACTGTCTCTTGTGTTTCTTTTCTTGTATATAGGTATAATTACTGCATTTGTCCATTCTCTAGGTATTACTTTTCTCTTCCATATTAGGTTATATATGTATAACAATTTTTCTTTTGCTTTTACTCCTATATATTTCATCATTTCTGGTACTTCTTCATCGCTTCCTGGTGCTTTTCCAATCTTTATCTTTCTTATTGCTTCTTCCAGTTCTTCTTTTTCTATAGTCTTCAGTTTCTGAATTTTTCGTGCTTCTCATGGATACTCTCTTGTTGTGGCTTTCCTTCTCTATTGTATTCGCTTGATTTCCATTCAGTATCAGCTGAAAATGTTCCCTCCATCTTTCCATTATTGTCTTATCGTCGTTTATTATTGTTCCTTCCTTGTTCATTATTTGTTTGTTTCGTTTCTTTATTGCTTCTTAAGTTTTTCAGTATTCTGTAAAATAATTTTACGTTTTCTGTGCTGTTTTCTTTCATTTTTCCCCCGAATTTTTCCCAACTTTTCTTTTTCTCTTTCTTAACTATCTCTTTAACGTTTGTTCTTTGTCTCTTACAATTTTCATATTTTTGTTGTGTTTTGTCTTGTATGTATTCTTTCCATAATTTCTTCTTTTCTTTTATTTCTCTTTTCACTTCATTGTTCTACCAAGATGTTAGTTTTCCTCTGTTGTTATTTCTTGTAGTTCCACATATTGATTTAGCTGTTTTTATCATCGCATTTTTATATTTTCCCCATTCTTCTTCTATTGTTTCTGTTATTTTATGTTCATTGTCCATCTCTTTTTCTAGTCCTTCTGAGTATCTTATGTTCGTTGTTTCTTCCCTTAGTTTATAAATTTTTATTATTTCTTTGTGTTTTCTGTTTATGTTCTCATTTCTTTTTATTTCTTTTCTTTTAGTTTTGAATGTGGTTTCTAGTAGATAGTGGTCACTACCAATTTCATAACTCCTTTTTACCCTTACGTCTAGTTCTTCTATGTTTTTTGCACTATAGTATAGTCTATAATTGATTGTTCGTCTTTTGATTTGACTTCTCTTGTGATCAAGATCAAAGAAACGCTGACAAATTATTTAAGATCCGGCTTTTAGTTGAAATAATACGTAGATGTGGCTTGACACTTCCAATATACAGGTTGCTGAGGTTGCTGTGGACGAACAAATCATACCTTTTACGGGCGTGTGTAATATGAAACAATTTGTCCGAAGTAAACCTAATGCAGAAGTATTAAAAACTTTTGTCTGCGCCACTCACAAAGGACTAATATTAAACTTTGATATTTAGTAAGGGAAAAATACATATCTGCAGAATAATGATGGTGTTAAATAGTTAGACGTTGGTCCATCCGCAGTTATTAAGTTATCTACAACCTTATTAAAAGGAACACATGTATTCATTGATAGATATTTCACCACCTTACCTTTACTTGATCACATGTTGAATAAAAATATTTTTTTAACTAGTACAATAATGAGATCCAGAATACCCAAAGCAGTTTATATAACATCGGATAAGGTGATGAGCCGATTAGCTCGTGGTTCTTCTGAGCAAAATGAAGGATCTGATGGAAAAATTAACATAGTCCAATGGTATGATATAAAATCAGTTATGCTAGGGTCAACTGCGTTGCAAATAGAACCTTCAGATGAATGTAAGCGATGGTCAAAAAAGGAGTCCCAATATGTTAAGATATCTTGACCATTGTTACAAAGTACAACGAATCAATAGGGAGAATCAATTTAATTGACAGGATGATCAGTTATTATCAAATGGGAGCTAGAAGTAAGAAATGGACAGTCAAAACCATTTTTCACTTATTTGACCTTGCGATTACCAATTCTTGAATTCTATACAGAGATATCTATAAGCAACTTGGTGATGCTAATAAAACCGTTATAAAGTTCATGCAGTTTAAAATAGCTGTTTCTGATTTGCTACTTAAAGATTACATTTCTGAAAATTTTGATTTTGGGAACATTTTAACACTGGTAACTAGAAACTGTTACAAACTTAAAATATCACTTCAAACGTCTACTAAGAGAAAGATTCAACACGTTCCTGCAATGACATCAGAGTTAAAAAATTCTTTTAGATGTAAGCTTCTAATGATAGAGAATTCATAGATATTTCTGATTATAGGCATCGGATGGAGCTTGCGGGTGTAAAGAATTTTCATCCAGGATATATAGCCGAGTCGGAATTATACCCTTTTGATCTTTCGAATATTTTTATGCATAAAAGCCAGATTGAGCTCTTCTTCAAGGACACAGTCGTATTGGTCAGCCAGGAGTTGGCCTCCGGTAATGATGTTGTTAAATAGCTGGGCGAGGATAGCAGCACCGTAGTGGTCAAGTAACTTTCAGATTTTTACTGGAATGTGATCGGGCCCTGTTGCCTTACCGGATTTATCTTATTTCTAACGGCACTTACCTCAGCTTTACTAATCGGTGGCACAGGTGCAAATATAGGTTCTGCGCTAATGATCGGTGGGAGTAGAAATTCTGTGGTACAGATGCTCGAGAAGTGTACACTTCAGCACCAAAAGATATCGAGAAGGTCTCGTAGCATCTGCGGATTTTAGCTCTTAATGTACGTCGCCTGACCCATGTCCTGGGTTGCTTTGGCCAGGCGGTACATTTTGTATACTCACTTCAGGTGTATCTAATGCTGAAAGCTGATCATAATATTGCTTCTTTACAGCAGCTACTGCTAGTTTCGCGGCTGATTTTTTTCACGGTAGTTGTATACAATTTTGTACTCAGCAAGGTTGTTTGTGTTGCTTCACTTCTTGAATTATTTTCTTTAATTATTTTTCTTTTGATTCTGGTATTCCTCCAAAGTAACCTGATGTTTTATTTCTCTTGATTATTCCTCCACAACTGTATACTTTATTGTACAAAACCGGTTAGTATCATTCTATAATAAAATCTCAATCTACTCTCTGTTTTATTCGTATTTTAGAAGACAGGGGTTACATAACCATAATTTTCATGATAATATGAATTTAAAAATTTTTGTTACTACTGTGCAATAGAGACTAAGGACCAATAATCCCTTCCTAAAGAAGAAATATAAGTGCATAATTCGAATCCTCTATGTCCGTACTTCTCGTTCGACGATGTGAAATAATACTCAGTCGAGTGTTATAGAACACAATTTATAGGACACAATATAAAACAACAATTCATCAAAAAGGCACACAAACTCGAACAATAGTTAAACTCCGTAATAAACAAACTTGAGCAATACCTTTGACCTGCTTACTTACGTATACTAGCAGATCAAGGCTATGAGATTGGATTGAAAATGAAAGAGAAAAGTATAGGGCATCAGTAACGGATTTTTGATATTAATCTTAGAGTATCATACCTGTCGTGTGCGGCTAAGATATTAAATCTCTTCTTTTGATGCAGCTAGGCCTAGTGATGAAATTTCTGGTTTTTTTATATGCTACAAGAGGTTTATAATTACTTTTGTGCATCCCCATATCGATGGGATCTACGATGGGAGCAAGTCAAATGCTATTAGACCTCTCAAACAAGACCTTGCAACAACTCGCCCGCTATGCTCAAATAGAAATAAGGGATTCGTGAGAGTTCTCTTTTAAATTGAATGGATGTTAAATGGGCGCCACGCAGATTTGTTCCATTGCTTACTGAAGTAGACTACAACTACACCTACCAAATTATTGCAGTACTAATTCAGTACTACAAAAGCTAATACCTATCCACAAAATTAATCTCAACGTTGTAGAATATAAGACAACAAAAAATGGAAAAACCGAAAAAGCATATATATATATATATATATATATATATATATAAAAGCATATATATATATATATATATATATATATATATATATATATATATATATATATATATATATATATAAAAGCAGTATATATATATATATATATATATATATATATATATATATATATATATATATATTGTTATGATATGTAAAATCGAGAAAAATATTGGTTTGTTTAAAAATATTTCAAAGTTCAAAAACATTAAAATAATTCAGATAAGTAGGATAATATCCAACAAACATTTCGAAGAAGGAAAGTTATTAAATTCTTGGATTACCTGTACTAAACAAAATGTAAGCTTTGCATAAATTATTTCTTTGTTATACTTGAGTGACCCGCATAATTTTAAGTGAAATCCAAAGACAATTGAACGGGGTTTTCCAAAATACATTAATGCAGTGATTAGAGACAAACAGAAGAGCTTTTAGAAAGAGGTTTTTGTTAGTTTTAAGAATTATAGAAAATATTATTTGTAAATAAGTTTTAGGAAATTTTATAATTATAGGTAAAAATTTGTTTGTTATCGAAATGAAAAAATGGGGGAATTGTGACGAGTTTTGATTGGCGGAGATTGAAAAAGGTGGGAGAAGTATGTAGGAAAAAGTTTAGCGAGATTGAGGAGAGAGAAAAGATAATCAGTTGGTTTCCAAGTCTGTAAGATGAACAGTGATTGTTCTCTGGCTGTTCCCGAAATGTAGCAAGCAGTAGTGTTGAATGTTAGTGAGTTTTTGTGGAGTTAGTGTATCTGACAGAAGCTGAAGCAGCAAAATATTGTAAGTCATATTTCTCTACTTATATTCCAAGAGTCACTGTTCAGGCCAACGAGAGATTCAGTTTATCGTAAAGAGAAGATATTCCAAGAGTCATTTTTCACTCGGGCCAACGAGAGATTCAGTTTATCGAGAGGAGAAAGGCTATCATAATTTGAATGATTTGTGCTTTTGAAGGAGATCATTAAGGACGATATACTCGCAACAATCTGTTGTAAGATTGCTGATTACATAGGGAGCGTTTGAGAGGAGATAATATAGTCTACAAGGAACAAGGATTTGGACCACTCATCATCAGAGAGAGATATTTTTGTTTTCTGCAGTTTTTTCTTTTATTGATAACACAATTTTTACAGTTAATTTAGAAAGGATATAAATATTTTGATTAGGAGAGTTAGAATAGTTTGGGATTTTGAGATTTCAATTAATATTGTTTGTACCATTAATTTTGATTGTTCACGTACGTAGAACAAAATTTTGAGAATCATTATATGAGATTTGTTTATTGAAAACTTTTGAGTGTGAATTATTTCATTATTTTTATTTCAATATATAGTGTTAGATCATATGTGTTTTTTATTATTCCGGTATTCTTTGGACCTTACCTTTCACATGTAATAGCATAGATATTGAAGCACGAATTAACCCTGAGATAAAAGAATTAAAAATTGTGATAGAGTCATAATCATATCAGTTAAATAATTTTAATTAATCAAAAAATTAATTAGCTAATTATTGCTTGGCGCACCAAGACTTTAAATATCACAATATATATATATATATATATATATATATATATATATATATATATATATATATATATATATATATATATATATATATATATATTCGTAATATTGTGAATTGTATAATTGCAAATGTATATGTTTTATTTTAACTAATATTTTATTCAGTTTAGAATCTAATTTTATTGTAATTAGTCGTTTTAGCTCTAATAAATTCTTTTTAAAAAAGGACTTTTGGCATTCCCAAATTTGAGTGGCGCAGTCAGTAGCTAGGTCAAACGGGTTTAACGAATATAAATTCGGTTCGTTTCAACGATTTATTGACCTTAATTCGGAAGTGTTATATTCCTGTGGGTGGATTGAGTAGCCCTTTATAACAGGAATCGTGTTAAGTGGACTTTTCGAGTGAATATCGAAGATACCTGCCTAGTCAAACCTTCTGAGTGAACCAGCTTACATGGAGTGGACAATTCTTCTCTGGTAAGTGCTTATGTCGTATAGAGAGCCTAAAATTCTAATAAATTCTGATTCATCAGACTCAGATTCTGACTCAAAACTCCCCATTAAAGATAACTTTTGTTCTTATTCCTCCTTAATAAATAATCGTACTTTTAATTTAAATTTTTACTCAAAAAATAAAAGAAAAATGGCAATCCCACAATTAAAAAAGGAATATCTTGACATGATTCCAGATTTCCACGGAGAAAATACATTACTTCCTAGATTCGTGGAAATCTGTGAAAAATTGATTAATAAATTTTATAATACAGTTGATTCAGATGATTTTCAGAATGAATACCTAATGTCTAGCATATTAGCAAAAGTAAAAGGTGAAGCTGCTATTAACATTTCAGCATGTGTAGTTAGGACCTGGCAAGATCTTAAATATGCCTTGCTAAATACATACGCTGATAAAAGAGATATTTATACTCTTAGTATAGAGATGTCAGAATTAAAGCAAAATAATGAAATTCCCTTTGAATTCTTCAATAAAGTCCAACATCTTTTGAATTTACAAATATCTTTAATTACTACACGTTCTAATGACCAAGAATTATTAATTTTATCAAACTATTTTAGGAATTTAGCCCTACGAGTATTATTACGTGGTCTAAAAGAACCACTTGGCACCTTCATGCGAACTAAAAACCCTAAAGATTTAAATTCTGCACTAAGTATTTTAACTAACGATTTTCAATTTAAATGAAAATAATTCTTCACAATCTAGGCAAACAAAGCCAAATTTTCAAAATAATCGTAATCCAAGACCAAATCTTAACTTTCAACAAAAATTTCCTCAAACGAACAGATCCTTTACATTCAATGAACCTCGACAAAGAATTCAAGCCCCACCTATAACAAACTTTACACAATTTTAACAAACAAGACAACCATTAGCATCAACCTCTTTTTCAAATAATAACAGAGGAACTAATATTTTTACAAATAACAGAAGTAGTAATGTCTTTAAATCAAATCCAAATGAAAGATTTCAAGCCCCAACTCCAATGAGTACCACTAGTCAAAATACTTTTAGACCAGCAAATTTTGGAAATCAAAGACGCTTCAATAATACATTTTCAAGTCAACCACAAAATATCATAGCTGAGGAGCTGCATAATATTGGCGATACCGAAGAAGGTAAATTGATTTGGCCAATAACGTTTTAATTACCTCGCACAGTAAGATAAAATTAAATTATTATAAAGCCGGGAATAGTGGCAACACGAATTGTATAGTAGTGCCGCCACGAACCGAGCAAGTTATCAGTTTAAATGTTGAAAATATAAAAATGGCGATGTAATTATACCATATACACAAATCGGTAAATTAGAAATTCCGGAATGCCTTACAATGGTAGAAAACAATAAACTTTAAATATCACAATAATATATATATATATATATATATATATATATATATATATATATATATATATATATTCGTAATATTGTGAATTGTATAATTGCAAATGTATATGTTTTATTTTAACTAATATTTTATTCAGTTTAGAATCTAATTTTATTGTAATTAGTCGTTTTAGCTCTAATAAATTCTTTTTAAAAAAGGACTTTTGGCATTCCCAAATTTGAGTGGCGCAGTCAGTAGCTAGGTCAAACGGGTTTAACGAATATAAATTCGGTTCGTTTCAACGATTTATTGACCTTAATTCGGAAGTGTTATATTCCTGTGGGTGAATTGAGTAGCCCTTTATAACAGGAATCGTGTTAAGTGGACTTTTCGAGTGAATATCGAAGATACCTGCCTAGTCAAACCTTCTGAGTGAACCAGCTTACATGGAGTGGACAATTCTTCTCTGGTAAGTGCTTATGTCGTATAGAGAGCCTAAAATTCTAATAAATTCTGATTCATCAGACTCAGATTCTGACTCAAAACTCCCCATTAAAGATAACTTTTGTTCTTATTCCTCCTTAATAAATAATCGTACTTTTAATTTAAATTTTTACTCAAAAAATAAAAGAAAAATGGCAATCCCACAATTAAAAAAGGAATATCTTGACATGATTCCAGATTTCCACGGAGAAAATACATTACTTCCTAGATTCGTGGAAATCTGTGAAAAATTGATTAATAAATTTTATAATACAGTTGATTCAGATGATTTTCAGAATGAATACCTAATGTCTAGCATATTAGCAAAAGTAAAAGGTGAAGCTGCTATTAACATTTCAGCATGTGTAGTTAGGACCTGGCAAGATCTTAAATATGCCTTGCTAAATACATACGCTGATAAAAGAGATATTTATACTCTTAGTATAGAGATGTCAGAATTAAAGCAAAATAATGAAATTCCCTTTGAATTCTTCAATAAAGTCCAACATCTTTTGAATTTACAAATATCTTTAATTACTACACGTTCTAATGACCAAGAATTATTAATTTTATCAAACTATTTTAGGAATTTAGCCCTACGAGTATTATTACGTGGTCTAAAAGAACCACTTGGCACCTTCATGCGAACTAAAAACCCTAAAGATTTAAATTCTGCACTAAGTATTTTAACTAACGATTTTCAATTTAAATGAAAATAATTCTTCACAATCTAGGCAAACAAAGCCAAATTTTCAAAATAATCGTAATCCAAGACCAAATCTTAACTTTCAACAAAAATTTCCTCAAACGAACAGATCCTTTACATTCAATGAACCTCGACAAAGAATTCAAGCCCCACCTATAACAAACTTTACACAATTTTAACAAACAAGACAACCATTAGCATCAACCTCTTTTTCAAATAATAACAGAGGAACTAATATTTTTACAAATAACAGAAGTAGTAATGTCTTTAAATCAAATCCAAATGAAAGATTTCAAGCCCCAACTCCAATGAGTACCACTAGTCAAAATACTTTTAGACCAGCAAATTTTGGAAATCAAAGACGCTTCAATAATACATTTTCAAGTCAACCACAAAATATCATAGCTGAGGAGCTGCATAATATTGGCGATACCGAAGAAGGTAAATTGATTTGGCCAATAACGTTTTAATTACCTCGCACAGTAAGATAAAATTAAATTATTATAAAGCCGGGAATAGTGGCAACACGAATTGTATAGTAGTGCCGCCACGAACCGAGCAAGTTATTAGTTTAAATGTTGAAAATATAAAAAATGGCGATGTAATTATACCATATACACAAATCGGTAAATTAGAAATTCCGGAATGCCTTACAATGGTAGAAAACAATACGATTTTGAATTCTTCTGAATCTTATTTTAAATTGGATGTAACTTCCCCAATCATGGTGGAAAAGTTCGCTGAATACGAACAAATTTTAAATCCAAATTTTAATTCAATAAATGCTGAAGAATGAGAATCATTTTTTAGAGAACAAAGCCTCGGAAAATCCTTAATTACTCAAGTTGAACTTTTAAATCTGATAAATAACGAAAGTGAATTGCCGTACATTTATTTCCTGAGCATAATCTTAAAGTACTGATAGACACTGAGAGCACAAAATCGTTTGTAACTCCAGAAGTCGCTGAAAAATATTTTAAAAATTCAATTTTTCGTAAACCCTTTCAAATTTCAACAGTACTTGGAGCAAAACAGGAAAATTACTGTACTGAAATTCCCTTATCGAAAATTTTTAATACTAAAAATAAATTAAATTTAAGTTATTGCGTTTTTAAATTCCATGACTATTTTCACTGCTTATTAGGCCTCGATAATTTAAAAAAATTAAATGCAAAAATTGATTTGGCCAATAACGTTTTAATTACCTCGCACAGTAAGATAAAATTAAATTATTATAAAGCCGGGAATAGTGGCAACACGAATTGTATAGTAGTGCCGCCACGAACCGAGCAAGTTATCAGTTTAAATGTTGAAAATATAAAAAATGGCGATGTAATTATACCATATACACAAATCGGTAAATTAGAAATTCCGGAATGCCTTACGATGGTAGAAAACAATAAGGCTATTTGTACGATTTTGAATTCTTCTGAATCTTATTTTAAATTGGATGTAACTTCCCCAATCATGGTGGAAAAGTTCGCTGAATACGAACAAATTTTAAATCCAAATTTTAATTCCATAAATGCTGAAGAATTCAAATTCGATATTTCTAAAGTTCGAACAGATCATATGAATTTTGAGGAAAGAAATTCAATATTAAAGTTAATAAAAGAATATTCCGATATCTTTCATGTCGAAGGTAATCAATTAACTTTTACTAATAAAATTAAACATACAATAAAAACAACAAACGATATACCAGTATATTCAAAATCCTATAGATATCCAGAAATTTATAGGAAGGAAGTGCAAAATTAAATCCAGAACCTGCTGGATCAAGATATTATTAGACCTTCGGATTCCTATTGGTCCTCTCCTATATGGGTGGTCCCAAAAAAAAATGGACGCCTCCAAGAAACCTAAGTTTAGAGTCGTAATAGATTATCGACGTCTTAATGCTATCACACTTGGTGATAGATACCCTTTACCTAACATTAGTGACCTATTGGATAAACTTGGACGGTGTCAATACTTTACGACACTCGACCTCGCTTCAGGGTTTCATCAAATCGAGATGGATGAACGCGACATTCAAAAAACTGCATTCAATACAGAAAATGGTCACTACGAATTTTTGCGAATGCCTTTCGGACTCCGTAACGCCCCAGCGACATTCCAACGGGTTATGGATAATATCCTAAGAGGTATACAAAATGAAAAATGTTTGGTTTATCTTGACGATATAATTATATTTAGTACAAGTCTACAGGAGCATCTAGTTAATTTAAAAGAAGTGTTTCAAAGATTAAGAGAATCAAATTTCAAAATTCAAATAGATAAATCTGAGTTTAAAAAAAAAAGAAGTAGCATATTTAGGTCACATTGTAACGCCAGAAGGTGTTAAGCCGAACCCAGACAAAATAAAAGCGATAAAAAATTTTCCAATACCCAAAAATACTAAACAATTAAAAGGATTTTTAGGACTTTTAGGATATTATAGAAAATTTATCAAAGATTTTTCTAAACTTACTAAACCACTAACTACTCGCCTAAAGAAAAATGCTGAAATCAATGTAAGCGATTCAGATTACATCCAATGTTTTGAAACTTGTAAACAATTTCTCATAAACGAACCCATATTACAGTATCCTGACTTCTCCCGTCCTTTCAATCTCACTACAGATGCTAGTAATTTTGCGCTAGGAGCCGTACTTAGTCAAGGAAAGATTGGATCCGACTTGCCAATTGCTTATGCAAGCAGAACTTTAAACAACTCAGAAATCAATTACTCAACAATTGAGAAAGAGTTACTGGCAATAGTATGGGCTGTCAAATATTTTCGCCCGTATTTATTTGGACGACGCTTTACTATTATTACTGATCATAAACCACTACAGTGGTTATTTTCATTCAATGAAACAAAAAATTTGGAAAACACAAAAAATATTTTCGAATACATGGAAACACTTAATGAACAAGCTCAACAAGATCTTAATAATGAACCAGATACAGAATCTCTGATTGTTGAAATAGATGAAGATAAAAGACAAGAAGAAAACCCGGATGACGGTGAGACGATACACACCAATGTAGAAAATCCTACCCTCGGAATTCCTATTTCCGAAAACCCTGTAAACACAGGAATTAATCAAATTTTTATCTCTGAAGTTAATTTTAATCCTGCTAGTCCCACTATAATCAAATTATTTGATAAAAGACAAAGAATTCTTGTCCAGTTCTCAAAAAATAATTTTGAGCGTGATGTTATTGATTTTATTAAAGAATATACCATACCCAAAGTAAAATATCACCTTTATTTTGAAGACCCAGTATATGAGAAATTTAGCGTTAACCAAAAATATTTTAAAAATTCTCAAATATCATTTATTAATTGCACTAAGAAACTTATCGATGTTCCTATAAACGAAATTAAAGAAATAATTCAAAACTATCATGAAAGCAAGCAAAATCATAGAGGTTTAGATGAAACGGATAACCGAATTAAATCATTATATTATTGGCCCAATCAACGAGCTTCTATACAAACTTATATTAATGAATGCGAAATATGCCAAATAACAAAATATGATAGGAATCCCATAAAGCCAATATTTAGCATTACTCCTACAGCAATTAAGCCATTTCAGATTTTACATTTAGATTCCATAACTCTTGAAAATACCAAATTTCTAACGATAGTCGATTCTTTCTCTAAATATGCCCAACTTTATAAACTTAATTCTGCTCAAGGTATCGAAGTAGCAAACGCTTTGATTAGATTCTTTACACATCATAGTATTCCAGAACAAATCATTTCAGACAATGGTACAGAACTAAAAAATTCAGTCATTAAAGACTTATTAGCATTACACAAGGTAAAAATCCACTTTATCTCCTCCCAGCATCCAGAATCAAATGGTATAGCTGAAAGATTTCATTCAACTATTATAGAACATATCAGGTTTCTAAACAATCAAAATGAGTATAAATCCGACCCAATAGAACAAAAAGTAAACTATGCATTATTAGCTTACAACAGTACTATCCACGCCGTAACAAAAATGAAACCTCATGAACTAGTCACGGGACATTTAGACATCAACTCCCCATTTAACATTGACCTAGAGCAACAATTAATTAATAATTATATTTCTAATCATAAGGATAAAATGAAATTACTATATTCTAATATTAACAAAAAACTTCAAGAGAATAAAGCAAAAGTTATAAATAAAGCAAATGAAACACGCGAGGAATTACCAAAAGAAATTCCTACCGAAGTATTTGTGCGAAACAGACAAATAAAAGGAAAAACTTAAAATAAATATCAAAAAGAAAATATTAAATCCATTAATAAATTTAAGAAAACAGCGAAACTCATTAAGCGGCATAAAAATACTACCGAAAACATTCACCTTTCAAATGTTAAACGACCTAAACGGAAAACTTATATTTTTCCAGGTTCGTCACAATCGGACATACAACAGCCGAAATAAAAGATATCACCCACAACCTAGGCATTCTACCTATAAAATTAGGAACCGCAAAACTCCAAAAATCTAGTCATACATTTGTACATTTTTATAATTTAAAACCACTTGTAACTGAATATGACAACCTGAACAAGCAATTTGAGTATCTTAAAAATAATATTTCTAACAGCGAATTCTTTAGATCAGAGACGTACAACTACGTTAATATTATTCAATATATCAAAAATAGCATACAAAGAATCTCTTTATTTTACAAAACACAATTACCATTTGAATTAAAACACGAAAATATTTTAGATTTTGAATCAATTCTGGAAATCACCTGTAAAATAGATGAAAACCAAATTCAATATTTTCTTACAATTCCTATCGATTTTGAGAACATCTTTGATCTCTACTATTTATTACCTATACCCACACAAATTGAGTCAAAATTTGCAATAATAATACCTAATACAAGATATTTGCTAAAAAATAAAAATACAATAATACCTCTCAACGACATCTGCACCCACGGTAAAATTTTCCAATGTCCCAAGCCGTCTACAAAATAACCAAGAACACATATGCGAAAAGGAAATAATCTTACAAGAAAACTCCAGTAATTGTCAATATATTAAGGCAGACATCCAAGGAAATCACATCGAAATCATACCAGAGATGAACCAGTTTTTGGCAATATTTCCTATGGAGGAAAAATTAACTTTCAAATGCTCTGAAGGAATTCAAATTAAAACACTGACAGGCATCTTTCTGATCGAAAATACACAGTGTACAATCCTTTTCAGAAACCAAGAATTGTTGTTCCAAGATCGAACCTTTGGACAACCAATATTAATCACCGAATCGAAATTAAAGTTTAAAGAGTTAAGCGTTTCACCTATGAAAATAACTTTGAAGAATTTAAAATTTGAAAAAAATCCCACAAACAGAATCACACCCATCATGGAACAAAGAGAAAATTACCACATTTCCAGCATTTGGACGATCATATTATATCTTGCCATCGTTGTAATAATCATCTACATTATCTATAAGAAAATAACGATAAGAACAAGAAAAGAAACCAAAAGAAAGGAAGACATACGAATGTCAAACATACAGGACCCAGACGATTCCAGTTCGAAAATTCACCTCCCACAAGGAGCTTCAATCTAGAGGAAGAGGAGTTATAGAGCGACGCCTATGGGTTTATTCAGGCCATGGACTCAAGAGTGCTGACATTGTCAAAGACATTGAACTTAGGAGTGCTGACGCTATGTTTCGTAATATTGTGAATTGTATAATTGCAAATGTATATGTTTTATTTTAACTAATATTTTATTCAGTTTAGAATCTGATTTTATTGTAATTAGTCGTTTTAGCTCTAATAAATTCTTTTTAAAAAAGGACTTTTGGCATTCCCAAATTTGAGTTATATATACTGTACTATAACTGACTGTAATAACTACCGCACTATAGCCCTGATCTCCCACGCAAGTAAAGTTCTGCTTACTGTAATTAACGAGAGATTAAAATCAATTCTTCTACCACAGATCGCACAAGAACAATGCGAATTTGTCCTTGGAAGAGGTATACGAGAATAAATTGTCAATCTCAAATAAATTATAGAAAAATCTAGAGAATTTAATCTAGAAACATATTTGTGTTCGTCAAGGATGTATTATCTCTCCCACGTTATTTAATATATAAATATATATATATATATATATATATATATATATATATATATATATATATATATATGTATATATATATATATATATATATATATATATATATATATATATATATATATATATATATATATATATAAGATACGGACATAACCAGAAACACGAAATTGCGCCTAGTACCGACGCTTATCTTTCCTATCGCTACCTATACGTCAGAAACTTGGACCATTAAAAAGTGCGACTCACGACATATAATGGCCTTTGAAATGTGGGTATATCGTAGAATGACGCGCATACCCTGGACAGCACATCACACAAATATCTCAATATTGACAGAACTCGACATCAATACTAGGCTTACCACAATCATCAACCAAAATATATTGAGGTACTTTGGACACATTACCAGACGAATCGAAGGCATGGACAGGTTGGTGGTTGAAGGCAAGGTAAAAAGAACCGCTCGGGTAGAAGAATCCGAGGAAGATCGCCACTCCGATGGTCAGACCAAATAAAGTGCGCTACCAGTTATTCTCTGTCTGAGGCAGCACACCGCGCCCAGGAGAGAGAAGAATGGATAGAAACCATTCGTCAAATACCATAACGTCACCACATCCTTAAGAAGGATAATGGATAGAGAAGAAGGAAACGGAAATAGTTACGTGTGTACCTTCCCAGTAGTTTAAAAGTAGTTAAAAAGTAGTTGTAAGTCCAAAGATCTGACAATAATTTTGAAATATTAGTCGAATTAGCAACAATCCTTGCTAGAGATTTAGATATTGATCCTGAATTTTCTATGTTAAAGACTGCTTTCTATTTTGCAATTCTTAAATACGCCATTTCCTTAATAATTGAAAGATATACCTTATTATTTGAGCGAAACCTGTACAAAAAGTTAGATGTTGCTATTAAATATTTTGGTTTCTGCATGAGCTTCATACAATTTCTAATGTCATCATTATGAAAGCCTGTATGGCCTTGATATTAAGTCAAAGGTACAGGATAAAGAAAGTATCATAAAAGATACAAACGGTAAACAACTTTTTAGTAAAAAAACTTTATGTAAACATATTTTTTTCCAGGTAAAAAACAGCCAAGTGAAAAATTATAGTCAAAAATTATCTCCTTCCTAAATTTAGCTCTCACATTAATACTTTTTTAACCTTACCTGTTTCTGTGAGTTGCAAAGAAGTGTCAGTTAAAAAATTAAAGTACAAGAAAGGCTTACAGATTTGACCATCATCTGTATCGAATCGAATGCTCTGAAAAATTGATACCACCGAAATTATTGACAAATTTGCTTCTTAGAAAGGGAGAAAAGTTAGTTTATAAATAATTATTAGGACTACTAAGTAGTCTTTATAGAAGGAATGATTTATGTAGTTTTTATTACACAAGATTTATGCTTTAAGTTTATTAAGTTAAGTTATTTAAGTACTTTTTGTGATTAGCTTGTATTTTTTGAGTAAATACTGGTGTTTTCTACGTTTAATTATAAAATATCTATTTCAAATGTTTTATTTTTGTTTTCTTTTAGTATCTTGGTAAAGTATTTTTTCTTACTTTGCAAGTTTGTTTTTATTTTTAGACGGGTAGATGAATTTATGTCATCGTTAAGTATTAATAAACATATAAAACATTCTCTTAGAGTCATAGTATGTCTTTGCACGCTGGCAGTCGACTCTCTAGAATCGGTCCTGCGCGAAATTATAAAGTAAGGAGTTTAATTTATAATTGAACAATGAAGCATTGCACCTTAAAAACTACAAGTTTAATATTCACATTCTATTCACAGTAACCTACGATATACTTAATTTACTAGACAGTTGAGATTGAGTTCAGTGAACAAAGTCTATTAGTATATATTAATACATAATTTTTGCTTGATAAAATGAAAAATAACAGATACGAATATGTGGATAAAGTTAATCTTAGTATGAGATTCATAAATTTTATCCAGATACTTGGTAGTAATACTGTTTTGTGTATACCTATAATACTTACTTGATAAGGGCATAGTGTTCTTTAATTATTACATTTACGGCGTACTTCTGTGATTTCTGGGAGTTCTTGCAAACATTTTTTAAACTACTTAAACGATGCATTAAAACCTCAACTCGTGATGTTGTGAATATAAATAAACATCCAAAAATCAAGTCACCCGCCACGTATATTGTTACTTCATAGAGAGCATTGATAATCTGATATATAGCCCAAAAAGTAAAGTAGTTGCTAAAAGGACACCAAGCTGCAGGAGAGAGGGTGCTTCCAAACCGAAAACGGTAAATACCCAATAAAATGCATTGAGGATACACGAACAAACATTGTGACATCAAAAAAATAAACAGATTATTGTGATACTTGAGTGCGTTGTGAATAATGTTTCTAATTTCTGGATCTGCGTCATATAATAATTTTTTCTCTACATCCATCGATGCACGAATAAGTTCTGTAAACTGTTTCTTCTGGCAGTATATCATCTTTAGAATAACGGATATTACTGCAGTAATGTATTGTGTAGTTTCAGCTATTTTCTGCTCATCATCTTCAAGTACAAGACCGATCAAAATTCCACTCACCAAAAAACTAAATTCAACGTTAAAGAAAGTGTTGTACATTTTAAACCATCGTAGTACCTTTAAATTCTTTGTATTGGGTAACCAAATACCTGCTGCGATTAGGACAGATATTGGATTCTTAAACAAAGACATTTTGTTGGAGGCTCTTTCTTTTGGCTTCATTGGAATGCTTATACTCTATATATACAGAAAACTTCGTAGTTGCAATTGCTTTAATTATTCTTTGCAATTTTTAGTATGCACCTTGAGAAGTTTTCAAGTTGTTTTAAGTTAGATTTTATTGATAAGCTGTTCAAAACTTTTAACAAGAATATTATTGAAAAATTAGTTTATAGGCTAGGCAATAAAGCGGTAAAAAGTCCAAAATCAACCAATTTTTTTCAGTTCGATGGAATTCAATGGAATTCAACGTACCTACTGCATTCGATTCGTAAAAGAGCCAGGAAATTTTGTCAATAAAATTAATGATGTGACATAGATTAGATATAGAAAATGAGACGGTGTATCAAGAAAAGAGATATTGTATTCTAAAACATTTGAAAAATAAAAATTAAATTTTTATTTACTGTCCAACCTAACTGCACGATCTTTGTATTCAGCCACCCCAAAAACCCATCGAGAAACGATTTTGTACTGAATTTATATCAAATTTTTTCAAATTTCCAGGAGACGAGGTCCGTTCTAGGCCAAATATAACGCAAAGACCATCGCCAGCATAATACTATTGTTCAGCGAGCTCAAAAACTCCTGGGTAATGAATTTGAACTGATTTTGTCTCGAATTTCTACAAAACTCCTTGAAGCAGGTCCTGTTCTGGGCACCAAAGGCATCGGAACATTTGTATTCAGTGACCTTAAAAAGCCCTGACTAATAATATTAAACTTATTTTCGTTAATTATTTCCGAATTACAAATTTATTATTTTCGATCACTTCGAAAAGCACTTGGGAAAATTCATTTACCTTGTTCAATAATGCAATTTTCATTTCCACATCATCATTTTTCTTCAAAAAATTTCCTGACACTCTTACGAATCGAATGCAACAAGTTTCATTGTGATGATACACATGTGTATGTTTCAATTCAACTGCAAAAATTTGATAGGTATATTGTTTCATTGCCTCGCCTATTATTATGAAATACAGTGTAATTGATAAAATTTAATACATTGGAGTGTTTTTTTTTGTTTTTGATAAAAAGTTATTTATTATTTTTGAATTTTATTGTACGCCTTATTAGCGATAATGTTTTTGCTTCTCGTTTTAACATTTTTAGATTATTGTTGCGAATAATAATTGTTCTAGACAAACTTTTTGTTATTAATGTGAAATAGTGTCTTAAATTAAACAATATTATTTTAAGTTTATTTGGTATTTTAAGTGTTTACAAGTTTTGCTTTAGTTTTTTTTTTTTGTTATCTTTTCGAAAATTGCAATAAAAAATGATAACACAAGAAGAACTAGCCCAATATAACACAGAATGACACAAAATGACGAAATAACACAGAATGACGAGCGGAGCATTCGTTACAAGTACAGTGTTTGATGTAATACATATATTTCAGGAAACAGGACAATACATCAGGAGAGCAAGTCCAGGTAAACGAAGAACGACAAGTCAAGTTGAAGATTGCTTTATTAGATTTCAGGCGTTAAGCGATCGCAGATTATCAGCACTAGTATTTGTTTATCGATTAAATGATGTTCATAGAAACACAGTTTACATTTATACCGTTTAAAGACGTTTTAATGAATATGGATTAAGGTCCAGAATACCTGTCATGAGACCTCTTTTAACAGCAGATAATTGGAGACAACGTTTACACTTCACCCACGAACATAATCAGGGCTTTGAAACATGGAGTGCAGTAGTTGTCTTCACGGATGAACCAAGATTCAACAGATATTCATCAGAGGAACGGCCTAGGAATTGGAGAAGAGCTGGCGAACATTATCGTTAATGTTGTTTAATTCCCAGAGTTCAATTTGGTGGAGGTGGAATAATGGTGTAGGCAGGCATTGTTCTAGAGGCTCATAAAGAACTTGTTACACTTCTAGGCGACAATTTAAACGCTGAAAGGTATATTGATCAATGTTTGGAAGATCATGTTGTGTCACTTGCCCCATTTCTTAAAGAAAACTTTCGTCTGATGCAAGACAATGCTCGTCCGTACATGGCAAGAATAACACGGGAATACTTGCATGAAATTGGGATTCCTTTATTAACATGGCCCCCAAGGAGTCCAGACTTAAATACAATAGAGCATGTATGGGATATTCTGTGACGGTGTTTTCAACGTAACCATTTTGAGTTTTAAATCATTGATGACTTGGAGCAAGCAGTTCGTGACGAATGAGAGCAAACCCATTAGAAAGAATTTACTGCCTTAATCCGAAGTAGGCTGATCGAATGATCGCCGTAATTAGGGCTCGTGTAGGTAATACACCATACTAAGTATCGTTTTTCATTAAAAGATGTTAAAAATTTTAAAAATAAATTTTTGTTTGTTTTTTAATTCTTTGTTAAATTCTTGATTTGTAATAAATTTCACTTTGAAATTTTGCTTAGTATTAAATACTCAATTGTAAATACCTTCAAAATTTGTAAACGCCAGTTTAACACATTGCGAAGACTAAAATGTTAGACCGTTCACTGTAAGAAAATTCCACAACTCCAGTGGTGTCGTTATGCTATAATTTTTTTAGGATTGATAATTTTTTTTTAGAAATTAATTTCATCGTGATTTTCTGTAGGTACCTTTGTCGTTCTCTGAATGTCTTACATGAATAAGTCTTGCCTATTATAGAAAAACAGGTACGTGACACTATAATGCTTTTTCTTGAATTAATTTCATAATCCACACATATAAAAACTATATCACTTTACGACTTTACCATTTCATAGATACAAAACGATTTGCAATATATATTCCATCTGTTTTTGGTAGAATATAAATGGATATAACAAATGGTACAAACACACTATATCTCACGTTATAGACCAGTCTTACAAAAGAAAAAAACAAATTACTTATAAGGTGTATGATAGACTAAACAAACAATATCTTTAACGGAAGCTGTTAGTTGCTATTCTTTTTAAAAGCAATACCAATAACTATTGTTGAACGTATTGCGTGCAAAAAAACTGGCAAATGTTTTAAAAACTCCAAATCCAAATGAGCGCAGACGAAAACCTATTAATAAGAAGGACACCAAAAAATATCCTTCGCAGAACTGTACATTCGTTTTATTTTGAAAATTTCTTTGAATTTTTAATATATAAAATTAGGCCATTAAATTCCATTTTAAAAGATAAGAAGAAAATCATATTAGGGCACGTAATTATCTACGCTCAATGCGAAAATTTAAGGATTTTTTGATATAATATTAAAGAAAAAAAAAAGAATTAAAACAATTCAATGCAGTTTAAATTCCCCTTAATTAAAAAGTACATTAGAAAGTATACTATCACAAGAGGTAAGTTGATACTTACATCATCCACATTAGGAATTACTGTGTAAGTTTATAGACTTGTACAAAATATCCATTTTTTTTTTCATGTAACATAATCGCTATTTGAGACATGTCTAGATCATAATTAAATAATGTAATGATGCATTGGATAAAGTTTTATTACATAACATGGGATTTTAAAATAAAGAAACTTTTCTAACTTTCCACACTTTCTTCAGATATCAGTTTATTATTTGCTGGCTTCTCACCGATTTTCGCTAACTCACATAAGTATTTGCCCCTTTCAGACATAGGCACATAATAATGTATTTTAGAATACCTTCTTAGTGTCTAATATTTTTCGTCATAACAATTAAACACTAATGTGTAAGCTGAAATGGACATGTAACATATATAAATAGTTATTTAGTACTTTTCAGAAATAAAGATATCTTAGTTTAAATATTTATTTACTTAACGATAAACAACAATTTTTTCAGCTTTCATTGACTTTATTCAAAGTTTCTCTAGTGGTAGTTTTATTATAGTAAACATTAATATTCAAAATGTTGCAATTACTGAAATTAAAGGAAGATATTGATAAATGATTATCTGCTGTATAACATTTTGACAAATTTATTTTTAAGTCTTCTTGGACCTCTGTAAATTCTGTGATAGAAGAAGTTAAATTCTGGTGGAGTTAAATTAAACTCTTCGTCAATATCCATCCTTTGATTTTTCAAATACACAGAATTTTAAACAATAAAGTAAAGAATGACAATAGTACTAACAGCGGTGTACTTACCCTTATATGATTCCGGTGGTTCAATGCTATCATTGTTTTCGTTTTGGTCATACAAAGAATCAATGTAAAGGGGATGAAAAATGTAAAAATTGTGCTGATAAAGCACATAAAGGGGAATGTATGATAAAATATCTCTTTTGTAATGATAATTTTCATTTAAGTACTTTGAAAGGGTGTCCGAAATATGTTAGACAACAGAACATTAAAGCCGTTATGTCTTTGGATAATTTCTCTTATTCTGAGGCAAGTGAAAGTCTCCAATAAAAAGTTATCAAAAGAAAATACATTTAATGTAAGCCAGGACGAATTTTCACCTCTATCAAATCAGGTTATAATAACAGATAGAATTTTATTTAATGAGCGTTGGATAGAAAATATTCGAAGTAACCCAGAACAGTGGTTTAGCAAAAAAAAACAGAAAATAGCGGGAACAAAAGTAAAAGAAAAATGAGTGAGACCAATAAAACTTACGACAAAGAGCTTCATTATCAAAATTTAATATCTCCAAATGGGAGTTTTGAAGAGGGACTCTCCTTAGCAAGTTCTAAAATTCCTATAATTGGAGACATAAGGAAGACCTAATCACCTACTTTAACAAGGTTAATTACACATGAAACATCAACAAACAGAAAATTACTAGATCTAGATGGATCCCAAAAATCCATACATCCTACAATGGAACACAAAAAGTTTAACCAGTAATTAAGTAATAGTTTAAAGATTTTTATACAAGATTATAACCCTAAAAACAAGTAACATGGTTAAGAATAAATCATCATATTTATTTAAGAGCGTATGAAATACATCGATTGGATACATTAGATGATTATGGTGGTATTGCTAGTGCTGTTGATAATAGTTTGGATCATAAAATAGTATTTACTTATAACAACAATATTAGTAAAATCCAAATTTTAACAGTAAAAGTAATGTATTGGGATATTACAATCATTAATATTTATATTTATCCTGGGGCAAAAATAGATTTAAATAGATGGGTTGGGCGAATAGATAAAATCGGAGGCAATTAAATTATAATGGGTGATCTGAATGCATATAATGCATTTTGGGTAAATCAGGTAACTACTAATGCCAATGGAAAAATAATTGCTCACTCTCTAGAGGATTTAGATCTAGTGTGTTGTAATGATGGAAGATCCACGCGGATTTCACTCCCAGGTCAGAATACTTCAGCGGTAGATCTAACACAAATCTCCTCGGAAATAGCGAACAGATGTCAATGGGACATGTTAAAGAACTCGGGTGGTAGTGATCAGTTCCCAACGATGTGTAAAATTCGGATACAAATTCCACATACACCTATCCAAAAAAGTTACAAAAGAAACATTAAAAATGTCAATTTTAAAAAATAACGTTCAAAAATAGAAGAACTAACGAAAAGTTGATGTAAAGAATATAGCCTCTTTACAAAAATTATGGAGAGGGTGAGAGATGGAGAAATATCATTTTTGGAAACAAAAAAGCTTACAGGAAACAAGAAAAGTCCTCCGTGGTGGGACAAGGAATGCTCAAATCTAATTAAAACGAGGAAAGAGAAAATCAAGAAATACAAAGAAGAAACAAGAACAGATAATTATATCAAAACCAAAAAAGAAAAAATATTTAAAAATAACAAAAGAAATAGTTTTAGATGTTTTTACACTGTACAGGGACACTCCTCTAGCAGAAATATGGCGAACTGTTAAACAGTTCTCCACATCCCAAAACGCAATAATTCCTGTCAAACTTTCCAGCAAACACATAGGTTTCTATATATTACACAAATTGGGAATTTATATAACAGATCCAGAATTTACTGTTATTGAATCCAATGAAGATGTAGAGGACATTTCTAAACAGGAAATAATAAGTGTCATAAAAAAAGATAAGGCTACTGGTTTAGATCTAATAACATATATGTAGTATGATTGGCAGACTTCCTCAGTCATTATTATTATTATTATTTTCACTGTCAAAAATATTTAATCACATAATTAAAAGAAAAGCTGGCTTTCGACAAGAATGGAAAAATACTCTTGTTATTCATTTCTTAAAACCATATAGAAATCTATTATGTGCGGATAACTATAGAAATATAGTAATAGAGTCATGTGTCGGTAAAACACTCAAAAATATAATTAAATTAAAAATTGAAGAAATAACTGAAAAAATTGTATATTGAACCCTCAGCAGTTAGGATTTAGAACAAATAAAGGATTTACTAAAAATTTAAATACAATCGCAAATTTTGTTGGATATTAGTAGGGCATATGATATTGTCAATACGTTTTTGCTATATAAATATCTATACCCGGTTCACAATTTGTTGATAGCTCACTACAAGTTTAACCCTAATTAGAAAACTGAAATACAGAGAGGATAAGTAATACGATATAATAGTAAAAACCAACCTAAAACTGACAGTTTAAGACGTTTTCGACTAACCCACCTTATATCTGAAGGAATACAATACCTTATAATCCTATTACGGGGGTATTTTGAATGGTTAGATATGAACGACCAGTGTCGTAGAGTATATAATTGAAACATTTATTTGAACTAAATAAATATATTTTTTAAATTGTACTTATGTAAATTGTATTTTTTAATAAAACTTATTTATTTTATTCAAAAATAAAAAGTTTCTTGCCATTTGTAAAAGATACATTTATTTAATTAAGGAAAAAGGCGCCAAATGTCGCCTGGCAAAATTTCCAATGTGTTTTAAATGTATCCATTATTTTCGAATCAGGAGAAAACTAATAAATATTTTTGAAAAATTTAAACGCAGAATGAAAGATTACATTATTACTCAGGGCAGAAAGTCTCTGAAAACTTCTACAGTGTTTATTTTAATATGTTATGTAACAGGGGTGAAAATAAAAGAGAAAATATAGTATAATTTTTAATTGAAAATATTGCATGCAAAAGAAACTTTTTATTTATTCTAAAAAATATTTCGTTCTGCTTTTAAATTTTTCAAAAATGCCTTTTAGTTTTCTCAGGATTTGAAAAAAAATTGGATACATTTAAAATACATTGAACATTTTGACAGGCGACATTTTGCGCCTTTCCCCTTTAATACCTTACGATTACAACTACTATTACTTACCTTATATAATTACGATTAGAAAACTATTCAAATTCAAAATAAATAGGATCAACTTCGGAATCCGTGTTGTCTTGAGGGTTAGTAATTAGGTTAATAATCTCTACGGTCGCATCAATTATGTTATCAAGATCCCACATTTTTTGTTCTTCTTCTATTACATGTCTTACTGCATCTTTCCAGTTTTGTTTTGTAATATGTTATAAAGACTCGTATAACAATTCACGTACAACTTGTATTTTATATGACGTATTTTTTCTAGCCACATAACTTTTCATTTGTGCTCAAATGAGTTCAATTGGATTTATTTCGCAGTGGTAGAGTGGAAGTCTAAAGACTGTGATGTTTCGCCTTTCCGCCATTTTGTCAACTACGTATTTCTTGAACTTAGATTTGTGTTGCCGGGCGATTTTTAAAAGTTCTGCTTTTACCATTCCATCTTCGTAAGGCAGATATTTATTCCGCAGCCAGTCAAGAATATCCTGTTTCTTCCACGCATTCGTTAGAAGTCTTTCTACTAGTCGTGAATGATAAGGTGCATTATCTAATACTATAATTGAATTTGGTGGTATGTGTTCAATCATTTGCTCAAAATACTCTTCGAAAACATCAGCTGTCATCTCCTCGTGATAGTCTTTTGTGCTTTTGGAATGAAATTCCAACAAACCATCCTTAACAAATCCTTTTTCACTGCCAATGTGAGAAATTATTAATCTACTGCCTTTACCAGAAGATGGGGAGATACCAGTAGACAAACCTTCCATAAAGGCTTGCCTGGAGCTTAATATATTTTTATCTGACCAAATTTTTTTTAGAGTATGACCTGAGTTTACCCACGTTTTATTCTGGTAGAAGATGGGCCTTTCTTCAGCCCGGAATTTTCGTATGAATCTTAGATAATTTCTTCTCCAACATCATCTTCTCCTCCCGGTCAATCAAAAGTGATTTTCGGTCTGATTTCTCCCACCGGAAATTTAATTCTTTTAAAACTTGCCACAATTTAGTTCGTCCGATATGAGGCAAATCCGGGTCGTCTCTAACTTCTTGTAAAATTTTGTTTAGGTTTGGTATTTCTTTTATGAAAAAAAATCCATTAATTTTCCTTCGAATACCATTTTTGGCAAATTCATCAATTTCAATAGGCTTTTTCCCTCTCTTTAAGTATTCGTTTGTGTTTGGGTTAGCTATACCGTGTTTTTTTCTTTCTGATAGGAACCTATATAAAGTTGACTCTCCTACGCCAGTCATGTTGGCACAACTTTCGACTATGTTGCGAACATTGTTTGTGGGATTCTGAGAAACCAGAGCATCGTGAACATTCAGGACAATAGTCTTCTCTCTTGGTGAATAGACAGACTTACTGACTGTACGCAACAGTGTAAAACTTGATGATGTTGATGATGAAGCCATCACAAACAATCCAACAAAACGAGCACGAGCGAAAGGTACGTATATGTTCGTAGGTATATCGAATAAAAAATCACTCACGCACTGCATATAATTCGCAAAAGAAATATTCGAGACGCTAATTACTGCCGTAGACGCGGAAACACCGACGAGCCGTAAATTTCATGCGATCAAAAACGTACTAAACAAAAAAATTGTTTTCGTTCGTAATAACTACACCCTTTCAAGTTAAGTTTCGAATATAATTATATTATTAAAAATCTGGGGAATTCCATCTTAATTATCTTGCAACGAATAGTACCTTCGGATATGAATTCCAGGCTTTCTAGTAAAGTGATTAAACGCGAAGATTAGTATTGAAATATTCAAAGAAATAAGGTATTCTTATTTACAAAATTGTTAATGGTTAAATTCTTATTTTTATTAATATAATATAATAACCAACATTAGTCGTGAAAGTTTTAATTGTTTTTTTGCTAAATATATTAGTATTAAAATATTATCAATATTATATATAACAGTATTAAAACATTATATTATTATTTAATGAATAAACACCTTAGGAACGCCTATGATTTACGACCGTTTTATGAGTTTGATGCATATTTCGTGCTCTCAACAATTTGTGAACGAAGAATAATAAAGGCATTCCAACAACCTATGCAAACTTGCAAATCATGCAATTCTTGCTCAATGGAAATATTTATATCAAAGATAAATCAAACAATATATTCGGCTCAATTCAAGCATCAAATGGATTGCCACAAGGGGCACCTCTCAGTTCTATATTGTTTAATTTATACACAAGGTTCTTACATGATTTAATCAAACCTGAAATGGAGTGCTTCCAATATGCAGATGATTTTGTAATTCTGGTACAAAAGTCAGATATATATATATATATATATATATATATATATATATATATATATATATATATACATATATAGAAATATATATAAGACATATATATATATATATATATATATATATATATATACACGCACAAAACAATCACTTTATTAGGGCTGTAGTCAGAAGGTTGGCCGAGATGTTAGAGAAACACTCCTTTGACTTTTTGTCTAGCTTTTGGCATTGTTTTATTCCTTTTTCAAGACACTGTAATATAGATAAAAAGACATTATAGTTGAAGACTCTTTCTTTAAAGTCGACTTAATGCGACTTCTTTTGCCATATAAATACAAAAAAATATGATTAAAGTTTTAATCATTCTTTGCAAATTTATTATGTAATTTCAGAAGTTTTCAAATTGTTTTAGTAGAAATTTAGTTCTTAGTGATAACGTGTTCAAAACTTTCAAGTAGGATAATATCGAGAAAATTAATTGGTAATAAAATACAGTTTGACTGCAAAAAATTCATATTTAATAAAAGAATTAAAAACTATACATCGATACTGACTATCAATAAATTAGAAACGTATCGATTTTAGTTATGCATTCTTTCCTTTTATCTTAACTTTTTTAAATTTGAAGTGAGTGAATTGTGACATTTTACCATTTTATCACTTTTGGGAACATCGAATCAATACAGCTAAAGCCTTCTGGCGGAAGTGGAGGAGAAAATTTTATTAACATCTATTTCAGCAAAAAATTATTTCTCCCCATTCTCCAATATATTTATATAATAAAAAAAAATGGGTCTATAATAATAATGTAAAGGCAAGATGTTTTTATTGACAAAAATTGAATTGTGACCATAATTATTAACTTGTTTGGAACTTAGACTTTAGGACTTAGACTTAGACTAGATAATAACAGGATTCTGAAACTATTTCCTCGTAGCATGTTTTAACTATAGTGTCTATTTTATATTTTTCGTTTTTATCGTTTCAAACGTTACTGCAGAAAGTCTTTAAAAAACTCGTGAAATAAAAGTAGAACAGTTATCCAAAATATTAAAAGGGCGATAACTCACCTATTTTATGACAGATCCAAAGTATCTATTATAGTAAAATACTCTCACAATTAGAAAAACACTCACTCTCTACGATTTAATGCAGATTTAAAAAATATAAATATAATTTAGAACCATGTCCCAATAAGTTTCCTATGGAAATCAAAAAGTTTTATATACTTCAAGATTTTTTTTTGATCCACCTATTATCTTTCACTTTACCGATATGCCCTGCCTACTTCCATTTAATTTCGGTTATGTGTTTTATAATGTCCTCTACACCAATTGTACGAATTTTTTCGTTTCTACGCTATCTGTCAACATGACGATAACAATGGTTTTCTCTTTTCTAAGCTGCGTCACTTTTAATTTACGTGCATATGCCCTTGTACGAGTGTCACTACGTCACATACAAGAACAGTTAGGACAAATTAAAAATGTTCTTATTTTTAAGCTGTTTTTCGATATTTCCAATAGTGGAATCAGATTTGCCATTTTCGGACCAGAACATGGTCAAAATACGACAAACCCACTTTTTTGATATTTTTCCCATGTTTTTAGCACATAACGTCAACTGCATATGAATGAAGAACGACTTTTCTTCTATTTTTCCGTTTTTTTTTCTAATATCAAGGTTGGCTATATTAAGACTGAAACATACTCTAAATTCGTAAAAACTGCATTTTTTGGTAATTTTTTTATATATTACGCACATTAGGGGTGAATATCATTTAAATATTGTCATTTATAGATTAAATTAATAAAAACCAGCATGTTCTCTTAGACAATACAGTTCAAATTTTGTTTCCAATCGATTGGTGATTATTTTGGTATACAGTTTGTATAGATAATTGAGAAGACAGATTGGTGTGTAATTCGTAACGTTCATATTGTCACCCTTGTCATACAGAAAAATTGTAACAAAGTTATTTCAATTTATACTGATTTTTGACTATATAAGCAGATATTGAAGAGGTCTTGTATTTTCTTCAAAAGAGAAGTTTCTTCAAGTTTTAAGTTTCCTATAAATATTCTGAGATCCACCAGAGCCTACCTTTTATTTTTTTATTGTGTATTATGTCTCATTTTGAATAATTTCTGGAATATCCTCTCAGATTCCTAGTTTTGCACCTTTTATCTATTACGCCAGTAAATGACCGTTTTGAAGTGTAATTTTCGTCGTCACGACTGATTCGTCTCAAAATTTTAATTTAGGTACCGCTTATCCTCTATATATAAAGGATAAATTGACTAATTCTAGGAAAAAGTCAGTACTCAAAACTCAAAAATAAGTAGTTCTAAAAAAATATTCATACATGGAACAAAATGGGTGTTTTTGCCCCTCAGCATATACATTTTACTGGAATTGTCGATACAGTTCACGAGACCCAAAATTGGAAAGTTGAAAACTACGTCGATGTGTATTTTGATAATTAAGATTTTGAGAATATTTTGAAATTGTACAAATATTAAATTTTTGCAAAAAAAAGGGAAAACCTGTTCTGTCTAAAGTATCCACAAATTAGAATGTTTTGGGCTAAGACAACAAAAGTCAACAGTACTCCACATTTCATGACACGTGATATATATTTTCAAATCAGAAGCAATTTACAAGTAGTTATTGACGATTGACGCTGATGGGCCTCAAGATCAAAGAACTTACTTACTTACTTAATCAGTAGACCCATTTGTACCTTTCAGTGTTGGGCCATTTAAAATACAATTCATTAAATTACAATATTTGACAGTCTTCTGAGTTGTCCTAGCTCTTAACGAACTTTCTCCATTTCTTCCTATTGGATGTCCATCCGGGTTAGATGTCCGAACCATGCAAATTTTTTCTCCTTGATTAACTCGAGTATCGGTTTGATTTTGAGTATTTCTCTTATTTCTTCATTTCTGATTCTATCAGTTCTTTTTACTTCTATCGTTCTTCTGAGGTATTTCATCTCTGCTGCCTGAATTCTGCTCTGATGTCTTTTGTTTAATATCCAATTTTCTGCTCCATATGTCACTGTAGGTCTATATATTGTTTTGTATATTGTCATCTTGGTCTTTGTTGATATTTCTTTGTTATTAAGGAATCCTCTATTTAGTGCTTGAAATAGTTTTCCTGTGTTTTCCATTCTGTTGTTAAGATCGTCCCCGATGTCTCCTTTTTTGTGGATTACTGTTCCTAAGTATTTGTATGAATTTGTCTGTATTATTTTTTGTTGGTCTATCATTACTTCTATTTGATCTTCCGTCCCTTGTTTACTTGATATTTTCATTATCTGAGTCTTCTCTTTGTTTACGTTTAAGCAGTATTTGCTTGCTTCTAGGTTCCATTTCTCTAAGTTGTATTTCAGTTTTTCTGCAGTTTCCGCAATTAATACTATGTCGTCTGCAAATATACACATCTCAGCATTTATCATTTGCATTCTGTTCCAACCGATGCAGTATTTCTTGAATGTTTTCTTACATTCTTTCACTATCTCATCTATTATATTTATGAATAGCACTGGGCTGAGACTTCCCCCTTATCTAACTCCTCTTTATCTTATCTTTTCTTTTGACTTCTGAGTCAAATGCTTTTTCCATGTCTATAAAGCTCAGATATATTTCTTTATTTTTCTTTAAGACTTTTTCTATTACTTGTTGCATGGTAAATATATGGTCTTGTATGTTGTGTCCTTTCCTGAATCCACTTTGTACGTCCTCTAATTTATGTTCTATTTATTTTCTAATTTTCCTTTTTATTATGGTTTCGAATACTTTTGCTGCTACACATAGTAGTGATATACCTCTATAGTTCCTACAGTCTTTTGTGTTTCCTTTCTTGTATATAGGTATAATTACTGCATTTGTCCATTCTCTGGGTATTACTTTTCTCTTCCATATTAGGTTATATATGTATAACAATTTTTCTTTTGCTTTTACTCCTATATATTTCATCATTTCTGGTGCTTCTTCATCGCTTCCTGGTGCTTTTCCAATCTTTATCTTTCTTATTGCTTCTTCCAGTTCTTCTTTTTCTATAGTTTCTAAAATTTCCGTGCTTATCATGGATACTCTTTTGTTGTGGCTTTCCTTCTCTATTGTATTCGCTTGATTTCCATTCAGTATCAGCTGAAAATGTTCCCTCCATCTTTCCATTATTGTCTTATCGTCGTTTATTATTGTTCCTTCCTTGTTCATTATTTGTTTCAGTTTCGTTTCTTTGTTGCTTCTTAGGTTTTTCAGTATTCTGTAAAATAATTTTACGTTTTCTGTGCTGTTTTCTTCCATTTTTTCCACGAATTTTTCCCAACTCTTCTTTTTTTCTTTCTTTACTATCTCTTTAACGTTTGTTCTTTTTTTTTGTGGCTTTAGCACTTAGCTATTTAGCCAATTACATATTGAGATATAATAAAAGAAAAATTACTAATATCAATATTCTGATATAATTAATACTAAAGAAAAAAAAAAGTGTATGCATATACACATAAGTACATACATAAGTGTACATTATACAGTGTATACATACATAAGTGTATAATCTATACTGTTAATTGCTAGTGCAAAAAGTGTATCTATTCAAATCAAAAAACCTCATAAAATCCCTATAACTGAATCAAACAAAAAGAGAAAATTATATCAAGAAAAAACAAATATAAGGAACAACAGGGATACTCACTTCTCGTCCAGTGACCCATCAGGACATTTGTTTAAGACATTACTAGCAATAGGTCACGGAAAGAAAGGTAAATAAACAATTGGGTTAGAACAAAGGTTAACGAGCTTAGCTGAGATTGACTACAGACACACATTTGCACTATGTATAAATTTAATCAAACAATCATAAACTTTTTGACGTGACAACGTCTTAAATTAGGTTGTGGCTGGGAGTCACTCATGAAAAAGTGTAACGCCCGCTCACGTCTGTTACGATGAGTCACCGAACGAGAGAGAGGCCCGCCGGACCGGCGAATGCCCTGCGTCTCTCTCCCACTCAAACATGATCGGTCCGCTGCGCGCGCAGCACTAGAGAATTAGGCGCGTTGAATCGGTGCGTGCTTGTGTCTCTGTCTTTCTCGAGCGTTCTTGGCGTTGGAAAACCGAGAAAGCGTCATAATACAAGTTCACACGTGTGGTTAAAGTATCGTCAGCTGTGTCTGTAGTGAAAATGTGGAGTGCTTAGATTCGTCATTTACAACAACTACAACAATAAAGGTAAATAATTGTACACTAATATTTCATTATCGTAAACTATGATTGATTGATTAATTGTTAGATTGACACAAAATAGTTAATAGTTATATAGCTATAGTTAAAATTTGTGCAATTCTTATTTTCATTCAATTCCTTGTTCCTATTGTGCAATTTAATAATATTCATATCAATAAATATTCTACCGAGAAAAAGACGTTGTCAGGTAAAATCTTCGCCCGTAAAACCGACTTTACAGGCAACCGATTTTTTTTATTATTAGTAGCCAACAGGTTATTTATTTGATATGGAGGAAATATTTTCAGAGTTTGCAAGTTGTTTAAAAGAGTTCCTGAATGCTGAAGATATTTGGAACCCTTAAAAAATATGTGGTTAAGATCTCCTTGTTCTTGACAAGTTTCGCATAAGTCTGAATTATATATTTTGATTTGAGCAAGATGAACAGGATAACAAGCGTGGCCAAATCTCAATCTTAATAAAGTTGTTGTATATTTACGAGCGGTATTGAAATTCTTAAACCATCTGGAATTAGGGATGTGTGGTTGTATATGCACGTATTGTGTTGTTGAGTGGTCGCAAAAAGTTTGCCAGGCGGTATTCCAACGATCTGTTTGATTTCTTTTAGAGATGAGAAAAGCATCAGGAACACAAAGAACACAAACGTTTGTTCTTTGTCTCTTATAATTTTCATATTTTTGTTGTATTTTGTCTTGTATGTATTCTTTCCATAATTTCTTCGTTTCTTTTATTTCTCTTTTCACTTCATCGTTCCACCAAGATGTTCGTTTTCCTCTGTTGTTATTTCTTGTAGTTCTACATATTGATTTAGCTGTTTTTATCATCGCATTTTTATATTTTCCCCATTCTTCTTCTATTGTTTCTGTTATTTTATGTTCATTGTCCATCTCTTTCTCTAGTCCTTTTGAGTATCTTATGTTCGTTGTTTCTTCCCTTAGTTTATAAATTTTTATTATTTCTTTGTGTTTTCTGTTTATGTTCTCATTTCTTTTTATTTCTTTTCTTCTGCTTTTGAATGTGATTTCTAGTAGATAGTGGTCACTACCAATTTCATAACTCCTTTTTACCCTTACGTCTCTTATCTAGTTCTTCTCTGTTTTTTGCACTATATTATAGTCTATAATTGATTGTTCGTCTCTTGATTTGACTTCTCTTGTGATCACGATCAAAGAAACGCTGACAAATTATTTAAGATCCGGATTTTAGTTGAAATAATACGTAGATGTTGTTTGACACTTCCAATATACAGTGAGGTTGCTGTGGACGAACAAATCATACCTTTTACGGGCGTGTGTAATATGAAACAATTTGTCCGAAGTAAACCTAATGCAGAAGTATTAAAAACTTTTGTCTGCGCCACTCACAAAGGACTAATATTAAACTTTGATATTTAGTAAGGGAAAAATACATATCTGCAGAATAATGATGGTGTTAAATAGTTAGACGTTGGTCCATCCGCAGTTATTAAGTTATCTACAACCTTATTAAAAGGAACACATGTATTCATTGATAGATATTTCACCACCTTACCTTTACTTGATCACATGTTGAATAAAAATATTTTTTTAACTAGTACAATAATGAGATCCAGAATATCCAAAGCAGTTTATATAACATCGGATAAGGTGATGAGCCGATTAGCTCGTGGTTCTTCTGAGCAAAATGAAGGATCTGATGAAACAATTAACATAGTCCAATGGTATGATATAAAATCAGACTTAAAATCGTCGAAAAATAGGCGAAACGTCTTCTATATATATATACATATGTATATATATATATATATATATATATATATATATATATATATAAGCAGTATATATATATATATATATATATATATATATATATATACTGTACTATAACTGACTGTAATAACTACCGCACTATAGCCCTGATCTCCCACGCAAGTAAAGTTCTGCTTACTGTAATTAACAAGATATTAAAATCAATTCTTCTACCACAGATCGCACAAGAACAATGCGAATTTGTCCTTGGAAGAGGAATACGAGAACAAATTGTCAATCTCAAATATATATAGTGAACACATCATGCGCATTGTATTAGACGGATGGCAAAGAGAAATATCAGTCATAGGCTGAAAAATCAGCAATCTCCGCTATGCTGATGACATTTTAGTACTAGCATCATCAACAAATGTCCTTAAATACATCATGAAAAGACTAGATACTATTAGTCGTGAATATTGACTTAAAATTAAAGTACAGAAGACCAAGGTAATGATAATCGATTGAATTAGAAATAACTAGCCAGAAATACGAAACGTAGCGGGGTTTGAAATGGTAAAGAAATTGAAACGTAGCCGTTTCAATACCTCAGCTTCTGTTATCACAAACAATGGTGGATGCGAAGAAGAGATACGTCGACGCCTTACAATGGCCAGATCAGCAACGGTCAAACTTACTTAAATCTGGAAAGATACGGACATAACCAGAAACACGAAATTGCGCCTAGTACCGACGCTTATCTTTCCTATCGCTACCTATACGTCAGAAACTTGGACCATTAAAAAGTCCGACTCACGACATATAATGGCCTTTGAAATGTGGGTATATCGTAGAATGACGCGCATACCCTGGACAGCACATCACACAAATATCTCAATATTGACAGAACTCGACATCAATACTAGGCTTACCACAATCATCAACCAAAATATATTGAGGTACTTTGGACACATTACCAGACGAATGGAAGGCATGGACAGGTTGGTGGTTGAAGGCAAGGTAAAAAGAACCGCTCGGGTAGAAGAATCCGAGGAAGATCACCACTCCGATGGTCAGACCAAATAAAGTGCGCTACCAGTTATTCTCTGTCTGAGGCAGCACACCGCTCCCAGGAGAGAGAAGAATGGATAGCAACCATTCGTCAAATACCAAAACGTCACCACATCCTTAAGAAGGATAAAGGATAGAAGAGAAGGAAACGGAAATAGTTACGTGTGTACCTTCCCAGTAGTTTAAAAGTAGTTAAAAAGTAGTTGTAAGTCCAAAGATCTGACAATAATTTTAAAATATTAGTCGAATTAGCAACAATCCTTGCTAGAGATTTAGATATTGATCCTGAATTTTCTATGTTAAAGACTGCTTTCTATTTTGCAATTCTTAAATACGCCATTTCCTTAATAATTGAAAGATATACCTTATTATTTGAGCGAAACCTGTACAAAAAGTTAGATGTTGCTATTAAATATTTTGGTTTCTGCATGAGCTTCATAAAATTTCTAATGGCATCCTTATGAAAGCCTGTATGGCCTTGATATTAAGTCAAAGGTACAGGATAAAGAAAGTATCATAAAAGATACAAACGGTAAACAACTTTTTAGTAAAAAAACTTTATTTAAACATATTTTTTCCAGGTAAAAAACAGCCAAGTGAAAAATTATAGTCAAAAATTATCTCCTTTCTAAATTTAGCTCTCACATTAATACTTTTTTAACCTTACCTCTTTCTGTGAGTTGCAAAGAAGTTGATATCACCGAAATTATTGACAAATTTGCTTCTTAGAAAGGGAGAACAGTTAGTTTATAAATAATTATTAGGACTACTAAGTAGTCTTTATATAAGGAATGATTTATGTAGTTTTTATTACACAAGATTTATGCTTTAAGTTTATTAAGTTAAGTTATTTAAGTACTTTTTGTGATTAGCTTGTATTTTTTGAGTAAATACTGGTGTTTTCTACGTTTAATTATAAAATATCTATTTCAAATGTTTTATTTTTGTTTTCTTTTAGTATCTTGGTAAAGTATTTTTTCTTACTTTGCAAGTTTATTTTTATTTTTAGACGGGTAGATGAATTTATGTCATCGTTAAGTATTAATAAACATATAAAACATTCTCTTAGAGTCATAGTATGTCTTTGCACGCTGACAGTCGACTCTCTAGAATCGGTCCTGCGCGAAATTATAAAGTAAGGAGTTTAATTTATAATTGAACAATGAAGCAGTGCACCTTAAAAACTACAAGTTTAATATTCACAATCTATTCACAGTAACCTACGATATACTTAATTTACTAAACAGTTGAGATTGAGTTCAGTGAACAAAGTCTATTAGTATATATTAATAAATAATTTTTGCTTGAGAAAATGAAAAATAACAGATACGAATATGTGGATAAAGTTAATCTTAGTATGAGATTCATAACTTTTATCCAGATACTTGGTAGTAATACTGTTTTGTGTATACCTATAATACTTACTTGATAAGGGCATAGTGTTCTTTAATTATTACATTTACGGCGTACTTCTGTGATTTCTGGGAGTTCTTGCAAACATTTTTTAAACGACTTAAACGATGCATTAAAACCTCAACTCGTGATGTTGTGAATATAAATAAACATCCAAAAATCAAGTCACCCGCCACGTATATTGTTACTACATAGAGAGCATTGAAAATCTGATATATAGCCCAAAAAGTAAAGTAGTTGCTAAAAGGACACCAAGCTGCAGGAGAGAGGGTGCTTCCAAACCGAAAACGGTAAATACCCAATAAAATGCATTGAGGATACACGAACAAAAATTGTGACATCAAAAAAATAAACAGATTATTGTGATACTTGAATGCGTTGTGAATAATGTTTCTAATTTCTGGATCTGCGTCATATAATAATTCTTTCTCTACATCCATCGATGCACGAATAAGTTCTGTAAACTGTTTCTTCTGGCAGTATATCATCTTTAGAATAACGGATATTACTGAAGTAATGTATTGTGTAGTTTCAGCTATTTTCTGCTCATCATCTTCAAGTACAAGACCGATCAAAATTCCACTCACCAAAAAACTAAATTCAACGTTAAAGAAAGTGTTGTACATTTTAAACCATCGTAGTACCTTTAAATTCTTTGTATTGGGTAACCAAATACCTGCTGCGATTAGGACAGATATTGGATACTTAAACAAAGACATTTTGTTGGAGGCTCTTTCTTTTGGCTTCATTGGAATGCTTATACTCTATATATACAGAAAACTTCGTAGTTGCAATTGCTTTAATTATTCTTTGCAATTTTTAGTATGCACCTGGAGAAGTTTTCAAGTTGTTTTAGCGGTAACTTAGATTTTATTGATAAGCTGTTCAAAACTTTCAACAAGAATATTATTGAAAAATTAGTTTATAGGCGAGGCAATGAAGCGGTAAAAATTCCAAAATCAACCAACTTTTTTCAGTTCGATGGAATTCAATTTAACGTACCTACTGCATTCGATTCGTAAAAGTGCCAGGAAATTTTGTCAATAAAATTAATGATGTGACATAGATTAGATATAGAAAATGAGACGGTGTATTAAGAAAAGAGATATTGTATTCTAAAACATTTGAAAAATAAAAATTAAATATTTATTTACTGTCCAACCTAACTGCACGATCTTTGTATTCAGCCACCCCAAAAACCCATCCAGAAACGATTTTGTACTGAATTTATACCAAATTTTTTTATTTATAACCCAATATAACACAGAATGACACAAAATGACGAAATAACACAGAATGACGAGCGGAGCATTCGTTACAAGTACAGTGTTTGATGCAATACATATATTTCAGGAAACAGGACAATACATCAGGAGAGCAAGTCCAGGTAAACGAAAAACGACAAGTCAAGTTGAAGATTGCTTTATTAGATTTCAGGCGTTAAGCGATCGCAGATTATCAGCACTAGTATTTGTTTATCGATTAAATGATGTTCATAGAAACACAGTTTACATTTATACCGTTTAAAGACGCTTTAATGAATATGGATTAAGGTCCAGAATACCTGTCATCAGACCTCTTTTAACAGCAGATAATTGGAGACAACGTTTACACTTCGCCCACGAACATAATCAACGCTTTGAAACATGGGGTGCAGTAGTTGTCTTCACGGATGAACCAAGATTTAACAGATATTCATCAGAGGAACGGCCTAGGAATTGGAGAAGAGCTGGCGAACATTATCGTTAATGTTGTTTAATTCCCAGAATTCAATTTGGTGGAGGTGGAATAATGGTGTAGGCAGGCATTGTTCTAGAGGCTCATAAAGAACTTGTTACACTTCTAGGCGACAATTTAAACGCTGAAAGGTATATTGATCAATGTTTGGAAGATCATGTTGTGTCACTTGCCCCATTTCTTAAAGAAAACTTTCGTCTGATGCAAGACAATGCTCGTCCGTACATGGCAAGAATAACACGGGAATACTTGCATGAAATTGTGATTCCTTTATTAACATGGCCCCCAAGGAGTCCAGACTTAAATACAATAGAGCATGTATGGGATATTCTGGGACGGTGTTTTCAACGTAACCATTTTGAGTTTTAAATCATTGATGACTTGGAGCAAGCAGTTCGTGACGAATGAGAGCAAACCCATTAGAAAGAATTTACTGCCTTAATCCGAAGTAGGCTGATCGAATGATCGCCGTAATTAGAGCTCGTGTAGGTAATACACCCTACTAAGTATCGTTTTTCATTAAAAGATGTTAAAAATTTTAAAAATAAATTTTTGTTTGTTTTTTAATTCTTTGTTAAATTCTTGATTTGTAATAAATTTCACTTTGAAATTTTGCTTAGTATTAAATACTCAATTGTAAATACCTTCAAAATTTGTAAACGCCAGTTTAACACATTGCGAAGACTAAAATGTTAGACCGTTCACTGTAAGAAAATTACACAACTCCAGTGGTGTCGTTATGCTATAATTTTTTTACGATTGAATATTTTTTTTTAGAAATTAATTTCATCGTGATTTTCTGTAGGTACCTTTGTCGTTCTCTGAATGTCTTACTTGAATAAGTCTTGCCTATTATAGAAAAACAGCTACGTGACACTATAATGCTTTTTCTTGAAATAATTTCATAATCCACACATATAAAAACTATATCACTTTACGTCTTTACTATTTCATAGATACAAAACGATTTGCAATATATATTCCATCTGTTTTTGGTAGAATATAAATGGATATAACAAATGGTACAAACACACTATATCTCACGTTATAGACCAGTCTTACATCCTTTGATTTTTCAAATACACAGAATTTTAAACAATAAAGTAAAGAATGACATACAATAGTACTAACAGCGGCTACTTCATTTTAAATTAATTTTTTAGTGGTAATATAAATAGGTATATGTTTGGTTGCCTACACCACAGGTCACTGCCAATCACAGAGCGTTTAATTAATTTATGCAAGCAATGTATGTTGTGTTGCCTATAATAAAATCGTTCATTAATAAAAAATCATTCATTAATAGGAGTCATTAATCAATGATTTTGAGGGTGTTAAAATTTATCATAAATGGACGGTCGACGGAAAAGATATTTTATCAATCTAATTCGAAGTATCACATAAATATCTACTAAAAATTGTTTTAACATATTAGCTACATACAAACTGTAAAATGATACCAAGTGGTTTGGACAAGTTCTGATTAAATTAGTATTTCTAATTCATATTTAGAATAAAATTTAAAGGTAGAAAGCGTCCACTTCTTCTTCTTCATGTACTATGTCCTTTCATAATGTTGGTAACCATCATATCTATCTTAATTTTAATCACTTTCACCCTTAATAGCATGCTTGTATCAATACAAGTTAGCCGTTTGAACCTAACCCATTTGAACATGAACTTGAACATGAACATGTTAATCTATAATGAAGTGTTGAAATGAGCTACAAACGTGCTAATTAGCACGTTTCAAAGGATATTGAAATCAATCAATTTATATACTTTTTAGAAAACGCTTACACCACTTGAACTTATTATACATATTAGAAATCTCAGTTATGCATGGTTGTGGGTTAGATCTTTGATGATTTTATTATAAAGAGGTAGTATTTTCGCTTGGTAGGTTCCTGCACATTACAGAAACAGAAATTTTAGTTATCATCAGGTCCGAAAACACCAGCGGACAAAGAACAGAGATTCATTTTAACAGATATAATCAGTGATTCGTGTTTTTTGGATATCATCATGTTACTCTTCGAATTCAAGAAAATCAATGACCATCATGAAGAAATTGGCGCCCAAAAATTTGAAGGTTGATTTTCAAAGATCCTATTTAACCTTGAAAAAAAATTCTTTAGGCGTTATGTGCAATGCATGACAATACAGCTTACCATAGTCGACAGTTAAAGCCTTCACCAATAAGACCTGGCGGAAAGCTGACATCACGAACTAGCTTTCTTAAAGAAACCTATCATTTGATGGCCATATGTTCACAGTAGAATTATTAAATCTTGCAAGGAGACATATATCCGAATACAAGAAATATGTTGTCGACAAAATGGCTCGTAAAAAGAAAATAATTGTTGTGGGTCTCCCTCCTTATCTTCATAGTGCTAAACCCTGTGGAACTTATATGGGCTTAAATAAAAAATCAAGTAGCAAGGGATAACTTTTAAAATGAATAATATTTTATGTCTGCTAGCAACGGCTATAGAAAACATCACGCCAGACATAAAAAATTGCATTTTTTTTGTGGCTTTAGCACTTAGCTATTTAGCCAATTACATATTGAGATATAAGAAAAGAAAAATTACTAATATCAATATTCTGATATAATTAATACTAAAGAAAAAAAAGTGTATGCATATACACATAAGTACATACATAAGTGTAAATTATACAGTGTATACATACATAAGTGTATAATCTATACTATTAATTGTTAGTGCAAAAAGTGTATCTATTCGAGTCAAAAAACCTCATAAAATCCCTATAACTGAATCAAACAAAAAGAGAAAATTATATCAAGAAAAAACAAATATAAGGAACAACAGGGATACTCACTTCTCGTCCAGTGACCCATCAGGACATTTGTTTAAGACATTACTAGCAATAGGTCACGGAAAGAAAGGTAAATAAACAATTGGGTTAGAACAAAGGTTAACGAGCTTAGCTGAGATTGACTACAGACACACATTTGCACTATGTATAAATTTAATCAAACAATCATAAACTTTTTTATTATTAGTAGCCAACAGGTTATTTATTTGATATGGAGGAAATATTTTCAGAGTTTGCAAGTTGTTTAAAAGAGTTCCTGAATGCTGAGGATATTGGGAACACTTAAAAAAGATGTGGTTAAGATCTCCTTGTTCTTGACAAGTTTCGCATAAGTCTGAATTATATATTTTGATTTGAGCAAGATGAACAGGATAACAAGCGTGGCCAAATCTCAATCTTATTAAAGTTGTTGTATATTTACGAGTGGTATTGAAATTCTTAAACCATCTGGAATTAGGGATGTGTGGTTGTATATGCACGTATTGTGTTGTTGAGTGGTCGCAAAAAGTTTGCCAGGCGGTATTCCAACGATCTGTTTGATTTCTTTTAGAGATAAGAAAAGCATCAGGAACACAAATTCTCTCATCTGGTAAAATTTCAGCTGTCGAGGTTATTGCAGCTTTTGCAATGTAATCAACATGCTCATTATGTTTTATACCAACATGAGCCTTTACCCAAATAAAATTCGTAGTTTTATTTTTATTTTTAAGGTTAACAAGTATGTTCTTAATTTGGTAAATAAAAGGATTAGAATTATAATTGGGCAACTTTGTATTTTTGAGAGATAATAAGACTGATAATGAATCGGATATTATTAAAACTGCATTATTGTTTAAACTGTCGAAATATTTCAAGGCTTCAAGAATTGCAAGAGCTTCAGCACTAAAAATTGAGCAATTGAGAGGTAGTTTGAACATTTTTTCTATTGACTTGGATGGAATGTAGAAAGCACATCTGGTCCCTTTCGATGTTTTGGATGCATCTGTATAGATTACAGTTGCCATGGGCCATTTTTTTATGTAAGAATTTAAGATGCATGAATCTAATGATGGAATACTATAATATGTTGGTATGTGTATATCAGCTTCATTAAAAAATGCGAAATAGTCGTTAATCTCAAGGTTGCTAATACTGTTGGTATACTTATTGTTACACATGGCTCTAAAGGCCGTGCAAAGGGTTGGTGAATTTTTATGAATCCAGTAACTGTTTGTTAGATCCTCGGTATTTAGCGAGCTTATGCCAGAATATAAAGAATTGTTGATATATGAAATTTTCACTACAAATTTTTCACTTAGATAATCCCGTCTAAAATTTAAAGGAGGTTCTAAAGCTTCAACATGCAATGAAGCTATTGGAGTAGACTTTATTGCTCCCATACAAGTACGTAGAACAGTCCGTTGAAATACATCAATTTTATTTAAAATTTGTTTACTTGCTGATCCATAAAGTATACATCCATAGTCCAGAATGGATCTGATATAAGATTTGTAAAAAAGCAAAGCTGTTTTTACGTCAGCACCCCACCAAGTTTTAGAAATTGATTTTAAAAAATTGAGACCTTTAATGCTTTTGTCAAGCATATACTCGATGTGTACTTTCCATGTTAACTTTTGATCTAGAAACATACCTAGATATTTTATTGACTTACAGAAATTTAAACTTTGGCCATTTAATAAAATAGTATTTATGTTTGGAATATTATGTCGTGAAAAATGCACACGTTTGATTTATTGGTGGATAAATTAAAACCATTGTTACAAAACCAGTTTGAGAAATGTTCATGTAATTTTCTTAAAATTGTAAGGGAAGGTTCATATTTACTCCTTTCTGTATAGACTAGGAAGTCATCAGCATATTGGATTGTTTTGTAAGTGATACTTGGTATATTAAGACTATGAAAATCGGCAGTATACAGATTAAAAAGAAAAGGGCTTAAGACTGATCCCTGAGGTAATCCCCAACTATTATAACGTGGTCCAAGAAATTCATTTTTATAGTTTCTAACGTATAAGCGTCTATTAGTGTAGAAATTAATTATGGTTTGTGCCAGATTTGTGGGTATTTGAAATTGATTGATCATTTTGTCTTTTAATCGAGGTAAACACACACTGTCATAAGCACCTTCTATATCTAGAGATAAAGTAGGCAAATAGTTATTTCTAGAAAAGTTACTCTGTATGTCCGTTACAAGTGTAGCTAGTGCATCTAAAGTTCCACATCCTCGTTTGTATCCAAACTGATTATTTGGTAGTAATTTTTTGGTATGGACCCACCATTCTAGTCTATGTTTTAACATTCGTTCCAAAGTTTTAAATACACAAGAAAAGAGAGAAATGGGTCGATAAGATTCTGCTGAATTTGGATCTTTTGCAGGCTTTAGAATCGGAATAACAATGATGTCTTTAAAAATATTTACCTCAGAATTGTCTCATGCTTATGAACCTGGGAGGTTAATAAGCATGGAGTATTTGATATGATCGTATCCTGGACAATTATCTTTACAATCATTTATAGCGAAAATTAGTTCATTGTAAGTGAAAGGTTTTAGTAGAAAATGATTTTTTTCAGATGGGGTTGAATCTATGTAGCTGGATTTTTGAGGGTTCGCAGTTGGTGGTGCAACTTTAATAAGAAAGTCATCCATCCATTTTTGATCGAAAGATTTTATTTTTGATATTGGTTTTCTGTAAATTTTTCTAGCTTGATTCCAAAGAGTTGTAGCTGGTGTATTTTTATTCAGGGAAGAGACCCATTCAATCCAATGTTTCTTTGCTATATTTTTTAATGTTTTTTTGGTTCTAGCCGAGATCTCCTGGTATTGAACGTAATTTTCAAAATTAGTGTTTTTTTTGTAATTTATTAAAGCCAATTTTCGTTGTTTGATAATATTGTTACAATCAATATTCCACCAAGGGGGTGGGTGCCGTTTACATTTATAAGGTTTATATTGGGGTATAGCTGCTTCTGCGACCGTATTTATATTATTAATGAAGGAGGAGTACTGTGCAGTTTGATTATCCGAGTGACTGTTGTTCGTATCGTGCAAAATCTGAATCGTCGAGGTATATAACGCCCAATTGGCTTTTTTAATATTCCATTTATTTTTAGGAGATATTTCATTTTCATTAATTGCAAAACTTAATTCTATAGAAATGACAAATTGATTTGATCCTAGGGTATTAGAGATGACATTCCAAGATGTTTTGTTAACTAGTTCAGGTGAACAAAAGGTTACATCAATAGCTGAATCCCGTTGATCAGGACGTCTTAAAATCGTAGGTTCCCCATTGTTTAAAACAGTTAAATTTAAATCATCTGCGACATTTATTAGTTGTGATCCTGTGGTATCATTATTATGACAGCCCCATATAGAGTGATGTGCATTAAAATCACCACCTATAATTAAAGGCCCATCAAACTGTTCAAAAATTTTTACCCAATCTTCATATATTGTTTGTATTTTTGAAGGTTTATAAATAGATACAAAATTTAAAGATAAAGTTCCATGTTTAACTTGTGTATCTTATGTTCCACAAATTGAAGAGATTTGTGTACTAAAATTGCCACACCAGCATAGCCATCGTTTCTATCATTGCTTATTATATTGTAACCACTCAAACTATATTGTTGATTTTTTAAACCAAGTTTCGCTTATAAGCGTAATGTCGATATTTTTATCAAAAAGAAATTGTACCAGACTATTTTTGTTAGCTATAGCAGAACGTGCATTCCATTGCATTATATTTAAATTGCGTGTTTTAGGATTAAATTTTATTGGTTTTTCAAAGTATCCTCCAATATTTGTTCTATACTACTTGTAATTATGTTAATATTAACAGGTTGTCAGTTGTTACTTGAAATGATTTTATTAATAAAGTCCATGATAAAAATTGATAAAGTGCTAGCTATACTGCTTTTTTTGATTTCCAAACTAGAGTAGTTTGGTTTATTTGAATTTATTGTCAAAGGCTGTGAAGGTCTAAAGGTGAATGGAAATAATGGTTTTTGAACAGATGATTGGATAGTGGGAGAGTTTGATTTTTTTTTTTTTTTTTGGTTGGAGGTCTATCCCTCGCATGAGTTTATTGGGAAAAGGAATTATTTTGATTGCCATTGAAATTTGTAAAGATTTGATTACGATTTGGATGAGATAACGATATACGATCGTTGTTAGGAAGTTCTGGAAAATGTTTGTCATAATTTGTTAGCGGTGAAAAGGAATTGTGACTTACTAAACTGGATAAGGAATTCTCAGATATTTCTTTGGCTTCCTTAAATGAGGTTTTTTGCGCTATCATTATATTTTTAATTTTTTTTTTGATTGTCATAAGAAAGACATTTTTTTGAGATAGATACGTGATCTCTGCTTTTACAGTGTATACAAAAAATCAAATTTTTATCACAATTGTGTTTATCATCTTTAATCTCACCGCAATTTATACACCTTTCCTGAGTACTGTTACATTGTTTAGATACATGTCCATATCTCAAACATTTGTAACACTGGGTTATTCTACCTACAAATTGTTCAACCGAAATAAAAACTCGATTAAAAGTTACGCGATTTGGTAAAATATTCCCCTCAAAAGTAACGACAATAGATTTTTTAGGTACAAATTCGACTGTTTTGTCTTCTTTTTGGACTTTTCTATTTAACCTATATATGTTAGTAACGCGTGAGTCTGATTCGATATTTTCCATGAGATAGTTGATATCATAACGAGTATCCACGTCTCTTATTAACCCTTTAATTTCTAGTAAATGGTTCGGTATAAATGCTCTTAAGTTTTCTGATTTCAGTAGTGGATGTTTTACTAATGTATTTGCCTCTAGAAGTGATTTTAATAACACTTTAATCCGGTTTCGGTCTATACTTTTAATTTCAAGAATGCTTTTAAGATTAAATTTTTTAAAAAGAATATGACCAACAGTCATTGGATGCAATCTACCTAAATTGTTATTGTCGGTACTTTCTATATATACCCAAATATTTTGCACGTTGTACTTATCTGAGAGGAGATTGAATGTTTTCGGTTCCAACTGCTTCGCTGTTTTCTGGACATCACTATCCTCACTAGATTTATTATTAACACTTAAATCACTGTTATTCATATCAGTATCTGTCGTCATAAAAGACATCCCTTGTTTATTTTTGTCCCCCATCGGGGACCGATATTATTTCGTATTAATTATCAGTTTACACTTTTTAATTATTGTCTTATATGTAAAAACTTAAATCCAAACACCAAGTAATTAGGAACCGGCTCAAAAAACGTCAAAAACTGTCAAAGTTGAAACACGCTTTTTGAAGTTCCTTACAAATTTTTAGAGATTTAAACAGTATTAAATACAATTCCGTAGTAGTATTAATAGAAATTAGACGTGCCTTCGGTACAGCAATAATCAAGAATCCAGTAAACCGCCCATTGTTTGAATTTAATACAATTAATATTGTGTTTTAAATTGTAAAATTTGTGGCCGTCTAACAGCAATATTGTTTATTGAACCACCTACCATATGAGTGTTAATATAATAGCGGGGGGGACCCCCTGACCCCAAAAAAACCCACAAAACCAGCTATATCTGGAAATATATTCGATAATCAAAGTGATGCCGAAATGATCTTTATGTAAGTACTCCAATTCCAATCAATTTGATAAATAATCCAAATACAAACAATCTGAATGAGACACAACAAAAAGTAACAAAACAGGAAAGGCAAGCATTTTTATTTAATAGTAATGATCTAGGCCCATATCATGTATATATCGAGAATAGCTCTACTGAGTTTAAAGGTAAACTAAATCCTATAAAGATTGGTGAAATTATTTTGTCTAACTTTCCTGAAGCAGACAATATGATTTCAAGTATAGACGCCATTGGCCGAAATAGAATCAGAGTCAAATGCAAAGTAAATAAGTTAGATCTGTATATTCCAAAATTTATTTTACACAGACAAGGAGTTATTAGGGATATAGACACAGATTTATCGGAAGAGTATATTAAAAATAGAATTAAACAGTATGATAGTCATTGCATATTTGAAATTGCAAACGTTAAAAGAATTACGCGTAAAGTAGAAAAAATTGTCAATGAGGAAAAAATTGTCGAATATGTCCCTACTAAGTCTTGTATTGTGACCTTTAAATCGCAAACTTTACCTAAATATATAGTCATTAATAAGGTTATTAAAGAAGTTGAAATATATAAATAGAAAGTTTTGTTATGTTTTAACTGTCTTAGATACGGCCACTTAGGAAATCAATATAGGAGTCAGCCAAGATGTAACAGATGACAAGAAACTCATAATTCAAAGAATTGTACAAAATTTGAGTTCACACAAGTATGTTTCAGTTATAAGGGGAATCATTTGACCACAAATTTAAGCGCATGCCCAGAATTTACACGACAAAAGTTAATAAAAGAGACGATGGGTTTAACAAACATTAATTTTTACGATGCAAATAAACAAGTGCCTAAGAATTCATATGCTAGTATTCTTAGGACCAATACAGCCAACAATGATACAAATTTTCCACAAAATTCACAACCTTCTACTTCCTCCCAAGGAAATAATTTTGCTAAATTTATATTTAATCCTCATACAAACATCAGCAGACCGAATAAAAGGCAGAAACCAAATAATTCAGATCCAACTGATACAGCTAGAAAGGAAATAGTATCTACAGTTTCCATTCCAAAACATCCTGAGGGAATAGTTAAAAGTCAATTTTACCAAAAAAACTTAAACATTGCAGATTCAAGGTCAGAAGAGGCAAATTCTTCTGTAATAAATGTCATTTTAGATTCGGTTCTTACAATTGTTAGTTCAATTAAACAAAATAATAATTTTAATATTTCAAAAGCTGATGTAATTCAGATAATTAGTAACCATTTTAACCAAAATCTAGCATCAAATTCGCAGACTTAAATAAAATAAACATATTACAGTGGAACTGTCGTTCAGCAGTTGCTAATAAAGAGAATTTAGAATATTTACTTCATCAGAACGACATCACTATAGCTCTATTATCTGAAACCTGGTTCAAACCGGGAAAATATTATAATTTTAAAGAATTTAATTGTGTTCAAGCTGATCGCCCTGATGGATATGGCGGTTGTGCAATCCTTTTAAAATCCAACATAATATATGAAGAAATAAATTTTCAAAATACGTATTCGTTTACATACAATTGTATTTCAATAAAAATTTCACATTTCAAGAAACCTTTACATATAATTTCTCTATATAATGAACCCAGGAATAAAGTTTTAATTCAACAATGGATCAATTTTTTAGAAAATATACCAAAACCATTTATAATTGGAGGCGATTTTAACGCACACAATTTGGCATGGGGCTGCGAATTTGATGACAGATTAGGTAAACATCTTCTAGATGCTATAGAATACTGTAATTTAGAATATTTAAACGACGGGTCCGCCACTCTTGCTATTTCCAATAAACCTTCTGCTGTAGACTTAACCATTTGTTCCCGAGATATTGCCTCTCATTTTCGTTGGAATATTCTACAAGAACCTTATGGATCTAATCATGTGCCAATTATTTTTTCATCACTAAGTTTCTCCGCAGCAGAAGCCACATCCAGTAGAAAACATAGAATATGGAACCTTAGCAGAGCCAATTGGATGATGTATACCAGTACTTTGGAAACAGTGAAAATACCATTAATCTACGAAGAATTGTTGACAAATATAAATCAGGCAGCCAACGTCGCTATCTCAAAACATTCTTCCATTAAAGAAAAAAACAAAGGTCATATTCTGAAACCATGGTGGAACAATCATTGTCAGTTAGTAGCTGAAAATAGAAAACATGGGTTTATAAATTATAAACAGAATCCAACCTCCAGAACCTAATGGAGTATAAACGACTAGATGCTATTGCAAAGAAAATCTTCAAACAGAAGAAAAAGAAGAATTGGATTGATTTTTGCGAAAGCCTTAACTCAAGAACACCAATAAAAGATGTCTGGCGAAAAGTTAATTGTTTTAAAAACCGCAAACAAACCAACAAAGTACCTATTGATCCAGAAGATACATGGTCGCAGGAATTCCATAGAAAAATTGCCCCGGCATGGGTTCCAAATGACGACACTGTATAAGAACATATTCAAACAGTACCCCGACAAAACCACAATTTTGACGAAAATTTTCATTTATGGGAATTGCATCGAGCCCTTGAACAAAGAAATAATACTTCTCCAGGTATTGACAATGTGTCATATTCGCTGTTATACAACTTACCTATAGAATATAAAATTTCACTAGTAAACATTTTCAACAATATTTGGAAAAATAAGACACCAGTACCAAATAGTTGGAAAGAGTACCTGGTAATTCCGATTAAAAAACCTGGCAGACCAGAACGTGATCCAAGTTCTTACCGACCTATCTCCTTATCTTCATGTCTTTTAAAAACATTTGAAAGAATAATTAAAAATAGATTTGAACATTGGCTAGAACACGATGGTATACTTCCAAGTTCCCAATATGGTTTTCGCAAGTCTAGGTCCACTCAAGACGCAACTACAGCTCTAGTTACTTCAATTCAGCTTAATTTTACATCAAATAAGTCTACAGCAGCTGCGTTTCTTGACATTTCTGCTGCTTTTGATAATGTCAATTTAGACATTCTTTACCAAAAAATGTTGTATATTGGAATCCCTAGATCATTTGCTCTCTTTTTAAAATCTTTATATTCTAACAGACTAACTTTTTTAAAAATTAATAATGAGGAATTTTCATACCCCCGACTAACTAATATTGGATTGCCACAGGGGAGTATTTTAAGCCCGATTTTATACATCCTGTACAACATCTTGAAGTTAGTATCCCGAGCCATACAAAAATTCTTCAATATGCTGATGATGTTGTTTTATATACAGCAGGAAAATGGTTAAGTACCTGTGAGGATAATTTAAAAATCACATTAGAAATCGTAAATCAGTACTATGAAGAAATAGGATTATCAATTTCTGACACAAAAACTGAGGTGTATTACTTTTCACAAAAACATAGAGTTCCACAAGGCAATCTTAATGTGGGAAAGTTTAGTTTCCCTATAAAAAACTGTATTAGGTATCTTGGTACCTATCTAGACAGGAAATTGTTATGGAAAGATCACATTCATCAAATTGTTAAAAAATCAGAAAACTCAATAAACATTTTAAGAGCTTTCTGTAAAACAAATTGGGGAGCAGACCCAAATATTGCTTTGATGTTTTACCGTAACATGATCAGGCCGATTTTGGATTATAACTGTCATTTATTTGGATCAGCGTCCAATACACATCTAAACAAACTTGAAATTCAAAAAAATAAATGCCTGAGATTATGTCTAGGTTATTTAAAATCCACTCCAGTCCAAATAATGGAAAATGAAGCGGTGGAACCTCCATTGCATTTACGCCGCCAATTCCTTAGCGAGAAATTCACAGTCCGAATTATGTCCAAAAATTATAAATACCTTCAAGATCTTAATGAGCTATCAGTTTTAGACCTCACCCATAGGTACTGGAGAACTAAAAAATCTATACCTTTGGTAGAAAGCTATCTAAGTACGGTAAAATATAACGATATTCTCTATAAAAGCCAAATTCCGCCCTACTACGGTGAAATGGCAAAAACACTATTTTCTAGAAAGGTCAGGATATGTTACTTAAACTCACATTTACTCCCAAATATGTTTGATATAATTATTAAAGAAAAATGGACAAATTATCAGTACATTTTTACTGATGGGTCAAAAGATGCAAATGGAACGGGCTGTGCTATGTTCCACGAAAATAAAAATTACCATCACCAGTATAGCTTACCCAGTGAATGCTCAATATACACAGCAGAAATGATGGCAATATTGTTTGCTCTTCAGTATGTAGTACTGAATCCGACTAGCAACTATGTTATATTTACTGACAGTAAAAGCGTGGTCGATAGATTTAACAACATTCAAACAGTCAAACACATAAACCATATTGAACTGAAAAGTCTTCAAATTATTTATGAAACTATACAATTAGGATTAAATGTAATAATTACATGGATCAAGGGCCATTCGGGAATAAAAGGCAATGAGGTCGTTGACAATTTGGCTAAATCAGCATATATGCTTGGAGAAAAAGTAAACAGAAATTTAATTCCAGCGACAGATATTGACACCGTTAGTAGACAAAAACTTAAAAATAATTGGCGTTTACATTACAGAGAATGTAAGACTGGCTTAAACTTTTATCATTGTAACACTAGGATACCCTCAATAAGATGGTTCTACACAGAATCTAATCGACATTTTATAAAGACCATTAATCGGCTGAGAGCAAATCATGCTCTTACGCCATCCTATATGCATGGAATCGGCTTATCAAATACTCCCAATTGTACTTGTGGCAAAATAGGCGATATAACACATATTATATTAGAATGTGATTTACAAATTATTAATATAAACGAATTTTATAAGGAATTAATAAATTCTAAGTGTTGTTTTCCAACAAACCTTAATCTTTTAATATTTTCAAATAATATGGAAATTCTTCATTGCATTTACAAACATGTTAAAATATGTAAATATAAGTTATAAATAGTATATAGGCATAATCTGTTAATATGGTTTGAAAAAAAAACAAAAAAAATAAATCCAAAAAAAGAACAAAAAAAAGCAAAAAACCAAAAAAAAATTAAAAAGCACCAAAACAAAGAAGAAAAAAAAAACAAAAAAAAGAAAACAAAAAAAAAAGAAAATAAAAGAATAAAAAAACAAAATAAAACTATATCCATAAAAATATTAGGAATATAACTAGTAGTAGTAGTAGTACTAACATTGATAACTGATAACAAGAAAATTTGGACTATGAATCTGCAATCAATAATAATTAAAATTCAGTCGATTTTAACAATAAACACAAAAAACAAGTCTGGCTAATTGGCTCTGCCAAAGCCATTTTTCAGAAAAAAAAAAGGAACCGGCTCGGCCTTTAACGAAATTAACGACTGACTCGGTCAAAGGAACGATCGATACTGGAAATTGCATTAGACATACCAAAAAAGAAGAAAGCAGAATGACTTTTAGTGGATTTTTTTTGTGGACTTTTTAGTGGACTTTTGACATTTAGTGGATGTCGAACTACTTTGTCAATATTGCCCTATATAATAGCACAGATGTGGTAGTGTGCTATGTATAATAGTTAACATACATGTCAAATTTAAATACTTTCGTCTTCTATACCTCCTACAGACATTACTAATTATTAAACGCTAAAGAAGCTTCACGTAATTATCTTTCAAATAGTTACAAAATCATAAATTTGGTAAAAATACTTTTTTAATTAACTGTAAATTTTTAAAATTCTTTTAATTGACGATACGCCACTGTGTGTTCAGTGAACGTCCAAACTGAGCGATATATCTCTTTCTAGCTTGCAGCTTCGATTATCTACTGTTCTTTTCTACTGCTAAGCGTTGTCATGTTTTATGAGATACTTGTTAAAGTCCGTTATTCCATGTCAGGGGTGGCCAACCTTTTTAAGTCGAGTGCCAATATGAGAACAAAAAAAATTTGGCGTGCCACTAAAATTTTTCGACATACTAACATTAGTAATATACGGTACAATATGTATTTCTTATGTAAATTCCACATTTTTCCGTTTAGTCAAGATAGTGGAGGTTTAAAAAATAACGTAATAAGTAAAACATAACAACAAACTTACTTTATTGTTAATAAAAATAAAATAAAAACGTTAAACAAAAAAACTTAAATATTTTCTTATTATCTAAAATTCACATTATTAAACAGTTACTTATTTAATGTGGTATTTGAACTTGTATTTTTTTAATTAATTCATCTATATTGGGATTAATTTCGGAACTAGCCAACAGAATTAGATTTTTTAAATGTATGTCAGTTAATCGTGACCGATATTTTGATTTTATTATGTTCATAATAGAGAACATTTGCTCACAAACGTACGTTGAACCAAATCTACAACAATATCTTAGAGCTAACTCGTGTAAATTAGGAAAATTGTTTGCTGGTACAAATTTCCAAAATTCAATATAATTGGAATCAGTAACAGTTGAAATAATTTCCCTATATTTGGTTTTTAGTATAGTGTGGTTCTGTAAATCAATAATTTCGATCTGTATTTCAGCTGAGTAACAATTGATATCTTGCGGAGAAATAGAAAAATGATTTATGAAAAGGTCAACATTCATTTTGTCTTTTTGAAAATCTTCAAACCGGGTATTGAATGAACCTAGCAAAATAGATATAAGGTTTTTAAATTTGTCATAATTTGGAGTTCTATAGACCTTGTTGGCTAATTCCTGCATTAATGTGAAATGTGTCAATCTCTGTTCTCCAAAATCGTTACAAAAAAGCATAAGTTTATTCACAAAAGAAGATATATGACCAACTAGAGTAGGAAAAATACAATTTTTTCCCTGTAATCTTAAATTTAATAAATTTAAATGTCTCATAATATCAGTGAGAAAAGCTAAATCCCAAAGCCAATCTTTATCATTAAGTAACGAGCACTCACTGGGTAGTTCATTGTTTTCTTGCAAATATTTTAAGACGCACTCCTTCAAGTTCCAAAACCTTTCGAGTGCATTTCCTTTGGAGAGCCAGCGCACACTGCAATGGAGAAGTAACTCTCCATCTTGCTCCGTTTCTTCCGCGAACAGTTCTCGAAATTGTCGTCGATTCAATGCCCGAGCTCGTATTTTGTTAATGCAGCGTGTTACAGGGTCAACAACAGATGACATGTTTAGGTCCTTGGCACAAAGAGCTTCCTGGTGAATAATACAATGGTACTTAAAAACTTTTCTTCCCAAATAGTTTTCCAGTAATGTAACAAACCCCTTTAGTCTACCAACCATGCAAGGAGCTCCATCTGTACAAACACTATCTAATTTTGACCATTCAACTTTGTTGACTTCGATTACGTTTTTAAGCTGTTGAAAAATGTCCTCTCCTGTTGTTGTGACTAGTTGGCGCAAATCCAGAAGCTCTTCGGCATTTTCAAAATTATCATTGGTATAACGGACAAAAATGCTTAACTGCGCATTTTCTGTGTTGTCACAACTTTCATCCAACGCTAAAGAAAAGAATTTGCAGGATTTTAATCCACTTATAATTTGGGAAACAACATCCTGGCCCATATCATCTATACGGCGCATGACTGTATTTCGGGATAATGCAATATTTTTGCCATATTTTTGATCTTTACGTCTCCCACATTTTTAGCAAATATTGCCAGACTATTTTTAATTATCTCCTCTCCATCAGAGTAGGCTTTTTTCTTCCGGGCTAACAGCAGAGAAAGTTCATATGATGTTTTAACCATAGTTTCCATTTCATCACTTCTCTTCTGAAACAGTGACTGTTGGCTGGCTAGGGTTTTCTTTTTTTTTTTCAATAAAGTCGGCTCGCAAATGTGAACCAATAGGATATTTGTTGCCGAAGTCCTTATGCAGTTGTGTATAATGTCGTTCCAGGTTAAATTTTTTCGGAACTGCTACAGACAATCCACATATCAAATAAACAGGCTTTGAAGTATTACGATTAGTAAATAAAAATTGTTCTTCCCAAGCAGGTTGAAAATCGCGAATTGCAATATCATCTTCGTATTTTCGTTTTGAAGTCGAAGGCTTACTCGTGGACATATCGAACAAATACTTTTAAAATTTTAAAGAAACAATGCGCGATGACAAAATGTGCACATACAACGGGGCAGTTTAAAATAAACTAAGCAAGGGTAACGCAGTCCTATTGCACATTACGACAGCTAGGATCACGTGCACCAATCGCAGCAATATCGCTCGCCAGAGGATGCAATGATGCCGCATCTATCGTAACTTCCGTAAACCTACCAAGTTTCTTCTTATTATTTTTTGTTTTTCAAGTTTTAATTTTTTTGAAAGTGTTTTAATCCAAAACGCTACGCGTGCCACTGATAGGACTCAATCGTGCCACAGAGTGGCACGCGTGCCGCGGGTTGGCCATCCCTGTTCTATGTGTATTTGGCTGTATGTAAATTATTATTGAAAAAGTGTTCTTCATATTAATCCATGGGTTGGAGGCTTAGACATTAAATAAAGACGTTACAGAAGTTAAAGTCAAGGTGTTAAAAAATGGGAAAAAAGAAAGAAGTTTTAAATACTATTAAAACTAGAAAATTTCAGTTTCTGGGACATTTTATAAGGAACTTGCAATAATACAAGGGAGAACACAGAGGAGTAGAAAAAGTTGTGAAAGAGCATGCATCACCTGGTTAAATGGTTTGAGAGCTTGGTCTAACTGCACTTCCGCTCTTTACAGTAGCGGTATCGAAAATGCGAATTGCCGTGTTGATCGCCAACATTCTTATAGGAGATGGCACATGAAAGAAGAAGATTATTAACTGATTCTTTTGTATATACGCGTCACTCTTCTTAATTTCTGATTGTAGTATAATTTTATCCTGTTTGTGTTTATCATCTTTAAATATAAGACCCATAAGAAAAAACTTAAAGAGAAAACAAACTGTATATGAAAAAGCTCTGTATATTTATTAAAAATTCAGTTATTTTTCTTTAAAGTTCTTCTTATCTGGTAACTAAACACGTGCTGCAATTAGTATTAATATTAGATATTTAAAGAAATAAATGTTGCTGGGAAACTTTCTGAAAAACTTTGACTAAATGGGACTTGCTATTATATAAACACCAAAAAAATACGTAGCTGAAATTACTTATATTATCCTTTGCAATTTTTAATATGCAACTTCAGAAGTTTGCAACTTCCTTTAGCGGTAATTTATTCTTTAACTATGACGTGTTTAAAAGTTAAAAAAAATAAGTACAAGAAAACTACTTTAGTCATTACAGTTTGAATTCAAAAATATTCTATGCAATTAAATTATTTAAACCTGTACGCCGATAATATGGAACATTAATTTTAAATTAGTAACTTTTGTCATAATACTCCACGTATTATGTGAAAACGTCATGTGTTATATAAAATTGTCACTAATATGCAAAAACGAAATTTCTTAATTCACTTATATTATGAATGAAAAAAAAATATTACGAAAACTCTCTCTAATATGGTGCGGACTATAACTGCTTAATCCATGTTTACAAAACTCTAATTATTATATTTAAAATATATTATGATTTCATAGTATATGCATCTGTTAAAGAATCCTTGTTATATCACGCTGAGTTTAGTTAAACTACAGCATTAAGAATAGACTCAAGGGCATTTAGGCCAGCTCAATACACAGTTTTCGAGCTGAAACTGGAGAGCCACCACTTAAATATAGAAGGATGCACTTAAATCTCACATATTTCTTTGTCGGTAATTCTAATCCGTACAACTAGAAATAATATATTCACCTGGTTGATGGTTTTCTATCACTTATGATCTTCAACTGGAAGGTGTGGACACCTTCGTCTACCTGGGCTCGCTGCCGACCAAAGACAACAATGTCAGCGAAGAAATTAAAAGAAGAATAGTGCTTGCCAATAAGTGCTATTAGGGCTTGAGGAAACAGATGGCCCCAAAACTACCCAGAAAAATTAAAGTTACCATATATAAAACACTAATAAGGCCAGTGTTAACATACGGGCCAAAAACGTGGTCACTTACACAGAACGATCAAGAATTGCTTAAACGTTTCGAGAGAAAAATTCTAAGGAAAATATATGGGGGAGTCCAAGAACAGGGTTTGTGGCATAGGCGCTACAACTTTGAGTTATACAGAAGTTTATGGGATCCTGACGTTGTAAAATGTATTAAATAACACGCCTTCGATGGATAGGACATGTAATTAGGCGAGATGAAGATGCAACGGTCAGAAAAATTTTCGACCGAAGAGGACCAGTGGGAATACGAGCCAGAGGAAGACCAAAACTTAGGTATCAAGATAACATAGACAAACATAGACAAACTCTGATGGTTTTGCAAATTCCGACACCAAATACCTATTCCAACCTCATAAGAATACCTTTTCCTTGAACAATAAGCATTTCTCAATTCGACACATCCTTAAATATCTAAAGAAGGAACGATACTACCTACTCCTTAATAAAAAATACCTTTATCAACAAACTTACGTATACACGCCTCCAAAACATCTACTGAAGTTTGGGCAGCTGTCGTAATTCCAAATATTTCATTTGAGTATAAACTACCATCCTTAAGCTGTGTACAATGTGTACATACTGGCAAAAGCCCTATCAGGCTGTTACTCATATTAACTTCAGTAATCTATCTAACGCTCTTATAATTACCGACTCCCTTAGCTGCATCAATACCATTTACCAACCAACCAACCAACTTTACACAACACATCCAATTGCTTCCCTAATTAAAAAACTAGCTACTATACAAAACAGCAACCATACTCTACAATTTCTATGCATCCCTTTACACATTTGCCTTAACGGAAATGAAGAAGCGGATCGCATAGCCCAACAAGCAGAAAACAGTAAAATCGTAAGTGAATTAAGAACTATAGTACTGAATGATTTAAAATCATTTGTTAAAGTAAAGGTCGAAAATATGTGGTAAAGCCAGTGGAACAGTTCAGCTTTAAAACTTCGCGAGTGAAAACATCTGTAAAGCCGTGCAAATATTAAATTCCCAACAGAGCTCATCTAGTGGCTGTTACTCGAATTCGTCTAGGACATACCCGACTTACATACGTGCATATAATTGGTTACATTAACCCCATTTTATTTGACACAAGTAATTTTCCAGTCAGTGTTGAGCATGTCCTCTTAGAATGTCCAAGATACCAGTTGCAGAGACAGACCAACTACATCCTTGTATCAAGAAGTTAAATTTTAGGAGGAAATTGTAAAATTGAACATTTGGTATAATTCACTAAAGACATTATTATACTAAACAATATTTAATATTTGAAAGTAAATTTTCAGATGTACATGTATATAATGTAGCTAATAACCTCAGAGGTTGATACGATTATGTTTGTAAAAAACATTGTTTTTCTCCATTGTTTTAAGTTGAATTAAAAAACTTTAGATATTCCAACTTTTTAGTTTTGACGGTCATAAGAATTTCACATTCTTTCCCCATTCTATGCAGGGAGGTCCTGCATAGAATGGGGAAAGAATGTGAATACATTAGTAACTCTGTCAACCCAGGATATACGTAAGATGCACCTATAACACCACATTTCGAAAGCTTCGAGCCGATTCATAGATGCAACAGTCAGTGTCCATGCTTCCATTCCGTAGAGCAGAACTGTGAATATGTAGCAGTTCAATAGACGGAATTTTATTTTTAATGATATGTCTCGACTGTTGAAAATGGTTCTCATTCTAACGAATGCTGCTTTTGCTTTTATTATTCGCTGTTTAATTTCTGTTGAGTGGTCCCATTGGCTATTTAAATTGGTGCCTAGATATGTATATTGCTCGACTCTTTCGATATTCTGTTGGTTGATTGTAAGTTGAGCGTTTAGTATTGGTTTTTTACTAATTGTCATAAATTTGGTTTTCTTTATGTTAAGAGCTAGTCCGTATCTGTTGCTGACTTCTGTTATGCGATTTGTTAATATCTGTAAGTCATTCAGATTATCGGAAAAAACTATAGTGTCATCTGTATTGACACTTGACACTATTGGATATAGTATTCCTTTCGCACAACCGTCTAAAGCTTCCTTAAATACCCATTCAGAATAAATGTTGAACAACAATGGAGACAAAATACAGCCCTGTCGTACTCCACGTTCTATTGCAATTTTATTGTAGTAAATGTTTCTGATAATTCTAAGATCTTTGTTGTCAATTCCAATTTCTTGCATTAGAGTCATTAATTTGTCATGTTTTACTCTGTCAAATGCCTTCTGGTAATCTATAAAGCATACGTATATGTCACAATTCACATCCCTGCATCTCTGAAATAGCACCTGTACAGCAAAAAGGGCCTCTCGTGTTCCCAGAGCATCACGAAATCCGAATTGTGTTCTTGTTAGTTGTTCCTCACATTTTGTATATATTCTTTTGTGAATAACCTTTAGAAATGTCTTAAGTAAATGGCTCATAAGGCTTATAATTCTATAATCTTCGCACTTTCTCGCATTGGGTTTTTTTGGAACATTTTTAAAAGTTGACACTAACCACTCTTGGGGAACCACGCCCGTATCACGCCCGTATCTACACTTATATTGGATACTTACATGTCAAAAAAGAAAAAATATATTTTATTGACATTCGACTTTTTGTCTGTACCACGACGATATGCAACACATAATACACACATAAATAAATATTTGTTTAATTTACGTTACACAACCGCAACTATGATAATTTTTACACAAAAATATAACATGTAACACACCAAAGTAGTCAGAATTTGATATTTCTAGGGTAATAATACCACCCTTAAAATGTGTTTTATCCACTAGGCGGTATCGGCCTACAAGATCTAGGTCAGACACGTCAACTTTGACATTTAATTTAATTTAATATCTCGTCTGAATACGACAGGTCTGTCAGAAGAAAGCGTTAGGAGCAAACATAATAAATTATTAAATTATTTTAATATAATGTAATTTGTTTAAAACATAAATAATAAATAAATAATATAGCTTCATCTTTTCCGTTCTTTAATTTTTCAAGTGTTTTTTTGTACAAACTAGTTCTTATGGGAACTTCTTGGTTTATGGTAATTTTTTGTGGTTCCAACGTCATTTGTTATTCCTCTGTATATAAATTTTTCAGATAGTCAATCCATGCATACTTTCTAATATTTTTTGGCTCTATTAGTTCCTTCGCCTTCACTCTTTGGCCTCCTATTAAGCGCCATATTTCTTTTTGTAAACCAAAAAAATCATGCTTCAGGTCTTTTAACATGTGTTCCCAGTGCTCAATTTTAATGTTTCTTACAAATGTATGTATTTTATTTAATATTCTCTTGTAATCGTCGTACCTTTGTTTTGTCTTGTTTAATATGTACTTCAGGTAAGCTTTTTCTTTTCCTTGCATTTTTGTTTCACCTTTGTACAGAACCACGGAGTTTTTCACTTTGGAGAAGATTTTTATTTATTTTTCTTTCGTCCAGAACTTATCTAGCTAAGTCTTATGTTTACTTTAATTTTTGCCCAGCTGACCTCCACTTCATTGTTTTGAATAATATATGTATTTCTGTACTTTTCTTCTATTATTTTTTGGTATACATACCTTGTTGAGTCGTGATGCAGATGTTCAATATTTATCTTTGTACTGTATTCTGCAATTTTATTTTTTGTTACATACTTATGTGTTTTCATTTGGATTTTGTATAATACTAGCTTATGATCGCTTCCTATGGCTGCCGATTTTAGTGCCCTTAGCCAAAATTTGGGAGAAGAGATAATAATCCAAATTGCTTATAGAGAGTAGGAGAAAAAGTCAAGTTTAATATCCAAAATAGACCAGCTGTTCTTAGCAGACTTAACAGAAAAATATTGGATAAAAAAACTATAAATATAGTAGATTTCTATTCAAAAATGACAATATATGATAAACAACTATATAAATATGACATAAACCCAAATTACAATATTGACTTTAATACTCTGGAACAAGTTCAGGTATAAGGGATTACAGCAATTTGCAATTTATCTTAAGAAAATTAATGTTTACATCTGACAGTTCACAATTGTCCAAAGATTATTATATGCTATATATAGATGCATCCAAAAGTATCGAAGGTGTGGGATGTGCATACTGGGATAACAATAATAAAAACAGTAAAATGTTTAAACTCAACTCCATCGTGAGTATATACACAGCTGAATTAATAGCGATAGTGGAAGCACTAAAATATTTATCTAATATAAAATATTCAAAGTTTATAATTTATAGTGACAGCAAAAGTTCTTTAAGTAAAATTAGTGCCATAATTATAAATCTAAAGTAAATTACATTGAAATACAACAACAAGGCAAAACTGTTAAGTTGGCATGGATTAAAAGCCATATAAAATAACTGGAAATGAAATAGTAGATGAATTGGCAAAAAACGCGGTGACACAATTGTACAAAAAGAAACCATTACAGAGCAATCAGAAACCATATTACGGATAAATCTTGGTTTTCTAAAATGGATTCGACAAAGGATATGACAAGAACTATATGCAGAATGAGATTTAACGACTGTCTTACACCATCATATATGTTTAAAATGAATCTAGCTGATAGTCCACAATGTACTTGTGGTCAGATGGGTAAGCTACAACATAAAATTTTGGACTGTTCTCTTATATCTAATAAGGTCAATATTTTTTTTAATTTGCTGTATTCTTTGACAGATGTCCACCATCCCATTAATTTAAATTATTTATTAACGTTAGAGTTATTATATAGATCATTATATAAACATGTTTTAGGTATTAAACTCAAATTATAATTGTAAATATAGATAAAATAGTAAATATAGATAGTAAATATTTCTTTGTAATTTGTTAAAAAAGAAATAAAGGAAAAAAATTAAAAAAAAAATAAAATAAAATAAAATAATATAAGAAATGAATAATAAATAAAAAAATATATAAAAATAAAAAAAAGAAAAAATTAGTAGCTATTGAATTAAGTAAATAGCTGCAGATGAGTTTGATGTGAAACTCTGAGGACCTCATCACTTAAATTAAATATAATAAATAACTAAAAAAGCACATAATAAAAAAAAAATTGGAAACAAATTACCAAAAAAAAAATATATATTAGAGATCAATACTAGTAATAGATTTAGGATAAGATTGTATACGAAACAATGGCTAATGAAAAAATAAGTAAAAATTGTAAGATTGGCGAATGGATTCAGTGTCCGCAGTCATATAAACCCAAGCAAACACCAACAAAGAAGCCGAAAATGTATATAATAATCCATCATATGCGAAAGTGGCTACGAATAACCGATTCTCTATTTTAAATAATGATAAAAATTTTCCAACTTTACCGAATACTTCTGGCGACAGTCCATCGTCTAATATTACTTTTAAAAAATCAAAGCCAGCTTCTAAAGCCAATATTACTAAAACAATTAAACGAATACACCCAACCTCTCCCCACACCTGATATGATGCCTGTAAAAAATCATATAAACCTAGTCAAAAACCTAATTATACCTAATCCCTACAGAGAAGAATTTATGGACTATAAAGAGAAAACTATAATGTTAATTACCTCCTTCATAAATAAATTTCAAAAACATTTTCAATTAGCACCAAATACTCTCATGGAATGTAGTATCAGGGACTTAGTAGAAAGCACCTTTCTTCCAAGTGATCCAAATGATACTTTGGAAACATATAGTGAATCAGATTCAAGTGAAAAACTATTTTACTAATTAAGTTTTAAAAATGGCTAATAAACAAACAATCAAAAACCAATGAATAATTTTGCAGAGGAATAGCAGATCAATAACATCTAATAAAAATAATTTGTTAAATTACCTTAATAAAAACCATGTTGATATTATCATACTTTCCGAAACTTCGTTTAAGTCAAATATAATTATAGTAATTTTAATATAAAGGGATATAATTTCATTCAAAGATGCCATGAGGACGGGTATGGTGGAGTTGGTATATTTATCTTACAAATAATCATTACAAGAAAGTGTAATAATCCAAACTTTTTCAAAGGGCATTGAAGTATGTGCAGTATTTATTCCAGATATAAAAAATATTTCTTTCGTTTCAGTATACAAACCTTTAGTCACAAAAAAAGGTTGGTTAAATTTATTGGAACAGTTTGATATCTCTCGTACAATTTTTTGCGGCGATTTTAATGTACACTATTACAGGTACATTTTTAAGTTAAAACAAAAAAATAGTTGGATAACCTTTCTTAATCAACTCAATAGATCTACACCCCTTTCAAACATTTGGAATTGTGTAAAAGCTATAAGAAACAAATATCATTAACCAAAGAAACCTACATTGCACAAAGATTTAATTGAGGATGTTCTGAATGAGCTGGCCCTGCCTTCGGTCTCTAATGTCGATGTAGACAATCTAAAAAATTTTCATTTTTGTTCTACTTCAGATACTATGTCTAAAGCTTTTACCTATTCAGAGTTAATTTTAGAATTAAAGCAAAACAGAAGCACGGCTTGGATGGTTTCACATATAAAAATTTACAAAATCTTCCAGTTTCAGCTAAACAAATAATTTTAAAAGTTTTTAACAACTGGTGGGTAAAACAAGATTATGCCGAGAGTTTAAAAAATATTGTTATATGTTTAATAAAAAAACCATATAAAGATCCAAAATTACCATCATGTTAATGTCTTGTCTGACCAAGACTTTGAACGCATGATTAAGTTTCGCCTATAAATTTATTGAAAGCAATTCTCTCCTACCCACTACACAGTATGATGTTACAGATGCACAAATATGCCTATCGGATAAAAAATACATGTTATGTCTATTTGTTGATCTAAAAGGTGCATATTATAATGTGGTTGATTTGAGTATCTTAAAAACAAAATTTTGTAAAATGGGTATCAGCAAATGGGTATCAAATAAATTTGTTTCTAAACAGAAAAATTTATATTCGTGATCAGAAAAATGTTCTCCACGGACCAAGAACAGTATACAACGGTTTGCCGCAGGGATCAATATTGAGTCCACTTTTATTTAATGTATACACAGCATAGCTGCATAGTTTGATGGATGACACTATAAACGTTATTCAGTAAGCGGATGATATTTGTTTCTATAATATCCATAGTTCATATGAACGATGTATTACAGATTTAGAGTATATTTGTTGCTGCATGCGTGATTGGTTACATACTAGGGGTTTTAGTTTTTCACAGCAAAAGACAGCGGTTATGTGTCTTACTAGGCACATACTTAAATCCACTGATTTGTATACCATAGGTAATTTTAGTATACCCATAGTAAAAGAATATAAATATCTTGGCATCTATATTGATAATAAACTCCTTTGGACCAGCCACATAAAACACGTAAAGCAAAAATGTGAGAAAGTTCTCAACATTCTGCGTGTAGTTTCCAATAATATAAATGGGGTGCAGATGTTAAAATATTTCTTATTTTATAAGTCATACATCCGCTCAATAATGGATTATGGATGTACTATTTATGCCTCAACTAGCAAATCAAACTTATTAAACTTAGACAGAATTCAATATAAGGCAATTAAAATAATATTGTTCTGAAGCTATTTTCTTGTGGCATTTTAAATTAATTTATATTTAAATGGGAATAAGCCACAATTAAAGGTTAAAATACGTTTATTGACGTTTCAATTTCCACTTCGGAAATCGTTCTCAAAATACAAACATTAGTAAATTAAACAAATTTTGTTTTTTGTTACTTAGTGAAAAATTCTTCTTAATTTTTATTTATTTAATATATATAAGGATTTAATAATTAGGAATTATTAAATCCTTATACGATAGAGCCAAAATTACTTGCTCTAACGAAAATTCGTTCTTGGAGGAAAAACATTTGTTAACATCTGTTTTTTTAAAAAATGATTATCCTTTATCGTTTATAAATAAGGAATTTTCAACAATCGATCGAATAGAACAAAACAACTTAGAACGAGATCCTACAGCATATGCAAGGAATAATACGAGGAAAATAACAATACCATACATAAAAGGATTATCGGAAAAGCTTAAAAGGATAGGAAATAAATTCAACATTTTAACAACATTCAAAACAACAAACACGTTGAGATCTATCTTGTCCAAAACCAAACCTAACAATGAACAAGAAAGGACAAAGAATTGCATTTATAAAATACCTTGTGAATGCGATCAGTTTTATTTAGGTGAAACATCAAGACCATTAAATGTTAGAATAAGTGAACATCAATCCTATGTTAAAAATAGAGAATTTGATAGATCTCAAATCTGTAAACACGCATGGGATAATGAACATAGGGTTCAATGGAATGATTCAAATATAGTCCTAAAAGAAACGGATGGTAAAAAGAGAAAAATCAAAGAAGCGGCTCTAATTATGCTAAATGAGACCAATTGTGTTCCGAATTCCTCTGCAGAACGTAGTAGAATCTGGTTACCCATATTGAAAGAGGAAGTTATTAATAGGAAAATACCAGTATTGGTAAGTCAGTAACATATAGAGAATACATCATTTATGTTTTTTAAATAACAAACATATAAGATCGGAATTTTGTGTTTATTGAAGGTAAACTAAATGCACGATCAAATACTTACCATGTCGGGATAGTATTATGAGGTTTTTTTTTCCTGGTTTTTCCCTCATAATTTACTATGGAATCACAAACAGGAGAATTTTACTGTCATCATGGCATATATTTGTCTTTTTAAAGACGAATTACATGTTATGATCTTTTCTGACGGATATTCTCAAGTTAAAGTTGATTTCATGTAATCGAATGAACTATCTTATAAGTAAAGACGTCCCAGGAACGCAACTCAACAATATTGGCAATATCATTTTAAAGTCGTCTACTTTAAAATGTATAAGGTATGTCTGAATTGTCAATATAGATGAGTCAGATAAAATTAAATTATTAGAAGAATTTTTCATTAAGTAACAAAAAACAAAATTTGTTTAATTTACTAATGTTTGTATTTTGAGAACGATTTCCGAAGTGGAAATTGAAACGTCAATAAACGTATTTTAACCTTTAATTGTGGCTTATTCCCATTTAAATATAAATTAATTAAAATAAGTCTAGGAACTATGATGTCGTCACCTAATTATGCAGTTCTCGCTAAAGCAGAAGAACCGCCTAGGTGCCTTCGAAGAGAGTATTTAGCTAATAAACAGCTAATAAACTGCAGGACGTTAAGGCTGTTTTATCGGTGCATCAAAACCTAGGGACAGTGTTTTCTCTGTTATTTACTGACAAAATGTCTTGAAATTTGGACACGTTATTCTAAATTATGTTGCCTTTAAACTGATGGTTTTACTTTTTTTATTTTTTTGAAACTTCTGTTGAAAAATTGGAATATACTGTTTAACGTTCTATTATAACCAAACTTTTTACGCCCATCACTCGAAAGAGTTTTTTTTTCTGTAATCGTTGATTTTTGTTTCACCTTTCTGTGTCCAGTAATAATCGAGAAAAGCGTGTTCCAACTTTAAAGAAAATTGCTAAAAAATACTGAAATCTAATAGTGAAACGTGTTACTCATCATTGGGCTTAGTTTCATCGTTATCGCCTTCGTGACGTCAAAACTCATGAACGTACGGTCAGTTAGTTCGAGTTAAAACTAATTTGAATGGAGAATAATGTATTTGTTGTTATTAAACTACCCGTCGGCCGGCGGCACTGAGTAAAGATGGTCTCGCGTAAGCAGTGTAGAAAAGTAAGTGATACGCCCATTTCAAATCGCAGTTGGCTTGAACTGCTAAAACAGCCTTAAGTACATTTATTGTCAAAAAATATCAAATATAGCGGTCTAGAATCTTAGAAACAAATATTGGAGAATTAAAACATCTTCCCGCTTGCTGATGCTTTTATTGACACTTGAGACACATAAATAACTAATACGTAGTCAAAAAAATATCCTGTTTACAAAAGTATTTTTAAAGCAAAAGAGGTTAGTCTTTGTATGTGGGTATATTTTATTTTATAAAAACCCTTAAAAGGGCAACATTTATGTTGCCCTTTTAAGGGTTTTTATAAAATAAAATATACCCACATACAAAGACTAACCTCTTTTGTTATACGTGGTATACAGCCAGCTACAGGAATTATTTTCCTTGTGGATTTTATTTTTAAAGCCTTAATATTTAAACCAACCATTATAATTCCAAAATTATCCAGATAATATATTTCTATCAAAATTAATTTTCAAATCTATACTCTGTAATTTAGGAGAGAATACAATCATCATCTATACGGATGGACAAAAAAAAAGATTTAAAACAGGCTGTGCATTTTTAGTTTCTAATATTAACTATGTTGAACAATATCAAGTCGCACATTGTTTATCGATTTTTAGTGCAGAAGCTATAGCTATTATTAAAGCTTTAGATTGGTGCTGGAAGAATTTACCTTTATCTGTGGTAATTGTAATAGACTCTCTCTCAGTTTTGCACGCCATTAAAAGCCCTCCTTTTAATCAATATAACAACAATATTCTACTATCTATAAAAAAATAGCATATATAAACTGCAGGAGTATGGTGTACGAGTTACAATAGTCTGAGTTAGAGGTCATTCTGGGATAAGTGGGAATGAAGCAGTTGATCTTGCAGCTAAAAAAGCACTTGACTCAGAATTGAGAGTAAAAATGTGCAACTCATCATATTTTATAAATTTATATAAGGCCGATTTTAGGATTAAATGGGAAGTTAAGTACAGAAAACTTTCAACTACATCAGAGAGTCTCTATTTTAAAATTCATCCGGTTTTACCGACGAACATTTCTCACATCAAATAGTGGGGTTATAATAGATATAAGTCATCAGTTATATCAAGTTAAAACTTAATCATGGTCGCTTTATAGCACATTTGTTTCGGATTGGTATCTTAGGTTTTCCGTGTTGTCCTCACTGTCCAGAAAAACCTTTAGCCGATATAAATCATATTTTCTTGGAGTGTCAAAAATATACTGTACATACATCCTGTACCACGAACTGAAAATTTTTGTTAGTCTACCAACTAACATCCCTACTTTATTAGCACAACAAGAGAAAGAAATATACAACATTTTAATCAAGTTTGTTTTAGAAGCAAAAATAGATATTTAGCTCATATATGGTTAAATATATGTGTATTTCAAACACAATGTACTTAGAATCCAAACCTATGTTTTAGCCCATTTGTTTGTACCTCCTGCCCGTGACCTAATCTAGTTGGTCTTAATAAAAATGTTTTGATGGATCCCTAAACAAGAAACGTGTGTCCATGTTTTTATCCTTATCTTATCTTATAATAAAAAAAAAATATTTTGTGGCAAATAGACTCCATAGTAGGAAATCCACTATCTAAACACACACACACACACACACACACACACACACACACACACACACACACACACACATACACACACACACACACACACACACACACACACACACACACACACACACACACACACACACAAATTAATTTCTGCATGCGTTTATATTAACGGCATATTTTTAAATACTTACGTAATAAGGTCCTGGTGTTCTCTAATTATTTCTTTCAAAACTTCTTTCTGTGATAAATGATATTTCTTGCAAATATTTTTAAAATTGAATAAACGATACATTAAGACTTCAATTCTTAACGTTGTGAACATGAATAAGCATGCAAACAGCATGTCACTTGCAACATATATTGTAACGATATAGATACCATTGATAATCTGGTATAAAGCTGAAAAATTTATGCTAAAAGGGAACAAGGCTGAGGGATAAATTGTAGTGCCAATTGGGAGAAGATAGAAGATACTTATTAAAATGGTTTGGAGATTCATAAGAACGCATTGTGCTGTGAAAAAAACAAACAGCTTATGGTGATATTTGGCTGCCTTGCGAATAATATTTCTAAGTTCTGGATCTTCTTGATGTAAAAATTTATTTTCTATATCCATAGATGTTCTAAACAGCTTTGTAACGTGTTGAGTCTGTATATAGATCATCTTTACAATTACACATATAAATGGTAACAAATATTGTCTAGTGTCATCCCGCCTCTGCTCATCCTCGTCAAGTATGAGGCCGATACAGTACCCACATAAAAAGAAAACAAACTGTACGTGAAAGACAGCTCTGTATATTTTGTACCAACGTAGTAATTTTAAATTCTTCGTGTTTGGTAGCCAAATACCTGCACCTATTAATATAGATATCGGCTTTTTAAAGAAGTGCATCTTACTAAAGGAAGTTATTTATGCGACTGACTAGATGAGAATTCAATATCAATATAATACTATAAAACAGGTGCCGAAGTTGTTACATTATTCTTTACAATTATTAATATAATAGTTTCGAAGTTTTTCTAGTGCTTTAATAGAAATTTAGTTTTATTAATTATGTAAGTGGTTAAAAGTTTCAAAAACAATAAAAATAAAAAAGACTTGTGGATAAATTGATGGTTAATTTCTCTTGATTATTTAAATCTCTTCTCTTTGTCAACCATTTTCCATCCACTCCTAAATGTAGGTCTCTCCCAATTGCTTCCATCTTTCTCTATCTTGCGCCAATCTAATCCACTGTTTGCCTGCCACTGTTCTTATGTCATCTACCCATCTTTTTTGAGGTCTTCCCGTACTTCTTGTTGTCGTCCTTGGTCTCCATTCTAGAATTCTCCGTGTCCACCTGTTGTCATTATATCGGGCTACGTGACCTGCCCAGCGCCATTTCATTTTTGCAATTTCTTCCACAATATCTCTAATCTTCGTTCTACGTCTTATCTCGGTGTTTCTAATCTTGTCTCTTAGTGATATTCCAAGCATGATTCGTTCCATTGCTCCTTGCGTTGTTTCTAATTTTTTGGTAAGGGCTACTGTCTCCAAGCCGTAAGTACAAACTGGTAGTATGCATGTGTTATACACCTTTTTCTTTAAGTTTACAGGAATGGAGGTGTTTTTCAAGATATATGCTAATTTGCCGAAAGCACCCCATGCCAGTTGTGTTCTTCTTTTAATTTCAGCATGTTGATTTGGTTTTCCTAGTTTGATAACATGACCTAGATATACATAATGTTCAACATTTTCTATGGTATGATTTTGTATTGTTATATTTGTCTGGTCTCGGCTCAGTATTTTTGTTTTGCTGTAGTTCATTTTTAAGCCTACCGCTCCTGAAACTGCATTTCCCAAATCATGCATCCCAAATTTCACTATAACCGTGTATTTTATTATAGAAAACCAGTTAACACACAATCACGCTAAGCGATCAACCCTACCCCTAGGAACATGTGTATACCAAACTAAGTATGGGATCCACATGTCCGAAGATCAAACCGGTCACACCTCACTAGTTGAAGTGGTACCTATCTGACCCCCAGGCTTTTCCACCACCCCTCCTCATCGTGTGACTTACGTGAGGAGGCTTATGATCTTGAAAGTTACTTGAGGTGCCCTGGGTAATGAGACACCTCCTGTTTTTAATTACTGTGGTTATGCCATCTGACTGTAGGGGTAGCCACATCTAGGCTTTTCTCCCTATTTACTTTACTGACTCTATAGATTTTACTCTAACTTCACTTCGGGACTTGAGTCCCTAAAAAAAAAAGAAAAATAGCGTGTGTTCCGTCCATGAAGTCGACAGCCTGGGCTGTCGACTTCATGTCCGGAAAAGAGTGTGTGCTCGGTCACTCAGCCGCCGATTTGGCAAAAGTAAATTTTGTTCTCCTCGCCGCGCCGGCTGGGCGCCCGAAGTGTGTCCGGCCACCGAGCCCATGCTTGCCGCACATGACCTCAGTGCTCGGGTGTCGCGAAAAGGATCAGTATTCACTCGATCCGCCTTAAGAGCCTAATCCGCATCAGCGGTATATAGAAGGCCTGACGGGCCTTCTATATGGATAAGTTAAGGTGAATTTACGTTAGAACGTTTAGTGATATAAAATTGATTTTAATAATACTGTATTTAAAAGAAAAACAACCGATTTTTTTTTTGGTTTGGGGGTTCCTTGGCTTTGGGACTATAAATTGCCGGCACAATTCTTACCCTTTTATTCTTACATGATAATTTGTGTGGGTGTGTTGGGGTGTGCATTGCAGGTGTATATGGCCTCCACACACCCCGGTGTATATTGTCCTTATCTAAGTGCCTTGGCACCTGTATCCTCTCGCCAGAGTCCTAAAAATAGATATTTTTTGTTGGTTGTTTTTCTGATGACTGCATTCTTTTATTTGACGTCTTTGCGACCATCTCATTCTTCATTTATTCGTTGGGGACCCTATATCCGGCTATTTGCTGTTTAGGTCTTCTGTGTATAGTCCTGGTATTTGCGTTGTAGTTAGTCAGCTCTCTTAACATGCTACTTGGGTGGTTGTTTAGTCCATTGAATAGTTCGTATGCCTTTTTGTCCATTGTGTGAAGGATCCTTGTTTGTCCTGAGTCTCTGTATAAATTTCTCAGAGGTACATATCTCGGTAAGTTCAGGGCATCTCTTATTAGTTGATTTTGCGCTGTTTGTATTTTTTTCCTGTTTGTTTTACAGGTGTGTCCCCACGCAGCAGAGGCATACGAAAGGACTGGCAGGATAATACTATTCGCAATCCTGATTTTGGTTTTAAACCTTAGCTTACTTCTTCTACCAATAAGCGTTGAGAGCTGATTTTTCAGCTCTTTGGCTCTATACGTTTGCTGATTTATGTGCTGCGTAATTGTGAGTTTTTGTCTAATAACACTCCTAGGTATTTGGCCTCGTTTGTCCATTCTACTGGGGTGTTCCCAATCGTTAGTTCTCGGTTCGGTACTCTTCTTCTGTGACTAAACATTACAGCCTGTGTTTTATCTGGGTTTCTGCATGATCTGGATTTCTCCAGCTAACAGCTATTGCTGTGTTGTCGGCGTAAAGACTCAACAGGGATCCTGGTTCTTTTGGCGTGTCGGCCGTATAGATGGTATACAGGTAAGGCGACAGAACAGCTCCCTGAGGCACACCTGCCTCCAGGGTCCCGACTTCGGGCAGGGTTGCCCCCGTTCGAACCCTGAACCTTCTGTTGGCTAGGTATGATCCAAGGAGGCATGTCATCGCCTCGCTGTATCCCATAGAGTTCATTTTGTAAATGAGTCCTTCATGTCAGACCCTGTCAAATGCTTTACTGACGTCCAGAAATGCTGTTGCCGTGTACATTTTTTCATTATAGCCTTTTGTCGTAAATTCAGTGAAACGTAGAACTTGTAGTTCGCATGAATGTTCGCTTCTGAATCCAAATTGAGCTTCTGGTATGATGCCTAGTGCTTCCGATTCGTCGTTAAGTCTTTTTAATATAACTCTTTCCGCTATCTTGCTTATTGATGATAATAGGCTGATAGGTCTGTAATTTTGCGGAAAAGTGCCATCCTTCCCTGGTTTTTTAATCATGATAATTTGTGCCTCCTTCCATCTATCTGGAAAATATCTTAGTTTGAGCATGTTGTTTACAATCTTCGTTATGTAGACAATAGCTTTGTTGGGTAGATTTTTTAGTGCTCTGTTTGTGATGTTGTCAGGTCCTGGGGCTTTTTTGGCGTTTGTTAGCTTTATTAGCTCTTTTATTTCTTCGGGAGATGTATGTGTTATTCCTACCCTGCCCTTTCTTCTCTTTAGTCTTCTGGCTGTTCTTTCTACCTGTTCTTCGAAGTCTATGTCTTCATTGGGATTTTCGTTATTTCTACATGCTCTTTCTAGTTCGTCCTTTAGGACTTAAGCTTTGTCTATTTCCGTGTGGACAATCCCGTTTTCTCCATTTAAGGGAGGTATGGGTTTCTTGTCCTGTCGGAGGATTTTCGATAATTTCCAGAAGGCGGATTTGTTAGGGTCTAATTCTTGGATATAGTTGTCCCAGCTTTCATTTCTATGATTTCGTAGTTGTCTTTTAACTTCCCTGTCTAGCTCATTTGCAATCCTTTTATCTTCTAATGTTCTAGTACGATAGGCTCTTCTTCTTTTTCTGTTTTTTTCTTTAATTAAGTCTTGTAGCTCGTGACTTATATCTCCCAATCTTCCTTTTTGTCTTGTGATTGTTTCGGTTTTGGAGCTGGCATCGATAGCATTAATTATAGTTTCTTCTAGTTTGGTTACGCTGTCTTCTAGTTCTGTGATGTTGTTTATTTTTGGAATGTTACCGATGTTTTCGCTCAAAAATCTTCTGAAGTTTGGCCAACTTTTTATCTTTCTTTTGTGGGACTGCAAATAGTTTAGTTCTATTGCACCCAGGGTCAGGACGATTAGATTGTGCGTCGAATCGCCTTCGTTTAGAGAGTGTATCTCGTATTGTTGACCCACGTTGTGTAGGATTGTAATGTCTAGATGTGTAGGGAGTTGTCCGTGAAAACATGTCGGTTCTGTTGGTCCGATCACGTAGGTGTTTGGTCTATTTTCGAGATGGCCGCAAAGTCGTCTCCCGTTATTGTTGGTCGCTCTATCGAACCAGTTGGGAGATCTCGCATTAAGGTCTCCTATGATTAATGTGGGCTCTTCTGTGTCGAGGATTAGGCTCAAATCTTCATCGAATATCAGTTCGTTAGGTCTGACATAAGCTGACACTATTTTTAGTGTTTCGTTGTTGGCCTTTAGTCTTACTAGCGTGGCTTCCATTGTGACCAGTCCACCTGATGTTGGGATGTGTTCATGTTCTATGCCTTTTTTAACTAGTATGGCTGTTCCTCCTGATCTTGCTCTATGGTCAGTTCTATAGATATCGTAGCCTGGAAATTTGGTTTTCTTCCTTTCCACTAGTTTGGTTTCTTGAAGAGCTACGATATCGAGCTCTAATCTATTTATCATTTCGTCCAAAAGGTTGAGTGTTTGGAAAATTCCACCGGAATTCCAGGACCCTATGCGTAGATCTTCCGTATGGTTCGCTAACATTGTCGATTTATTTCACCGAATGCAGTCATCATTTTTGTGGCCCTATCCATCACGGACATCATCTCCATCATTTTCTTATTATATTTCGTATGGAATGTGGCAATGAGTGCGGCTGCGTCTTGCATCGTTGGGACCGCTTGTTCTGGGGTTTTCTTAGCTGCTTGTGCGTAGCTGAAACCCGTGGATGTTGTTGTTGGGTTGAGTGGTCTGCCCGCCGGTTTTACGGGGGCAGGGGTCTTCTTTTTTGGAGCTTTTGAGCATCCTCTGTAATTTGCACTCTGTAATTTTCACACTCATTGCTAAGATGGTTTTCACCACACTTTACACATCTGGAGTCGCAGTGGCAAGCCTTTGAACTGTGGTAATAACCCTGGCAGTTGAAACACTGTAGGGTGTCTTTTGTGATCTTGATTTCGTCTTCGATACGAATCCTCATATAGCACAAGTTTGTTATTTTGCGTATTTTTTGTATGTCATCCTCTTTGAGGGTGATCATAAAGAAAGGCAGTATTTGTTTTCCGTTTTTTTTTAGAGTACATGTTACTGACTCTAGTTACGTCGACGTCTTTATTTCTCAATTCATTGAGAATTAATTCGGTGCTTGTGCTCGCCGCTAGCCCTTTTAGGATTACCCTCTTTAATTTGTCGCTATCTATCGGGTAGGCAATGTACTCTACCTTTGGGGTATATTCTTCAAGTATTTTGACAACTCCTAGGTAATCTTCCCTAGTTTTGGTGTTAATGACAATAGATCTGCCAGATCTGGCAAACTTATTGTCAGAAAAGATACCTTTCTTTGCTGCTTTTTGCAGGATCGCTTGATGTTCTGCGACCGTCTTTAAGATGATCGCAGGAGGTTTAGCTCTCTTAACGTTAACCTCTGCAGGTATCTGAGGGTCAACGACGTTTTATTTATCAACTTGAGGTTCTTTCGTTACCTCCAAGTTTTTCTGGGCTTTTTTTTCTGGTCACTTCTTTTTTGTGTTTCTTTGGCAGCTTTTGTGAGCGCTTCATCATTTCTTTCGTGGATTTTCTGAGTTTGTTTCTCGACAATACTCAGTGCTTTTTTCGGTTTCTCTCTACTGTTGACTGATTTCTCAGTAGCGGTGCCTTTTGTTTTTTCCTTTTTTGGACTTTTGTCCATCCTGATTCGCTTTTTTCTTTTTCTTGTATTACCTTCAGTTCTTTTGGCTTTCCTCCGCAACCAGACGTAGAAGGAGTGGCGATTTTCATCCGGGGTGGACTTCCTGGCCTGGTTATTTCCCACATGGCTTCGTCTCTTTTTTTTTCTTCTAGCTCTTTTCTTTCATTTCTTTCGGTCAGAGCCATTATATGGCCGACCAGCTTCTTGATTTCCTCGTCCTTTGCCTTGTTTTCTTTCCTTAACTCAGTCATCTGAGTTAGGAGGTCTTGTATTTGGACATTTGGCGAAGGATTACGCACAACGTCACTGAGAAAGAGTATTTTCAGTGGCGTAACGCTATAGTTCAAATATTTATTACACAATTAAAAAAGTAGTAATATTTTTTCACAAGCTTTAATATATAATTAGAAAGATGAAATTGGGATTATTTTTTTAGTCAATTTAAATAGAAAGCCACTGATTTATAATATCTCTTTAATTTAACATACAAACACAATAATAATTATGACTGAAATTAATTAACAAATAAAACTACGTTGATATTGTCTTTCATATTAAATGAAGGGTATTCTATAAATAACTGTAAAACAGTAATTATTTAATTTTGATATTTTGGTTTTATTATTAACACTAAAACGAGTATCAAGTGTAGAAAAATAGTAACTGAAAATAATTTTCTAATGGTTAATTTTCTTCATCATCAGAAGAAAACTCTGTATTGGAAGATTCTCTGTTAATAATTATAATAATATAAGCTATTTCCATGGCGTTATCAACCACTATCTCGCTGTCCATGTATTCATCTTCCTTCTTAATGACATGGTCACATCGTTTTCTCCACTCATTTGCATCAATTTTATTGAACTCTTCCTCGGCCAGTTTTTGTGCGTCAGCTAATTTAAATGTAACGTTTTTCTGGCTTACATTATTTTTGACTGTAGCCCATATAAGTTCAATCGGTTTTAGGTCAGAATGGTACGGAAGTAAACGCAAAGGAATATGGCCATGCTCGCGTAAAATTATGTCGAACTTGTATTTTACATGACGGGGTTTATGATATTTAATGGTTTTATATACCCGACATTTAGACAGCCGACATGCAGCCAGGATATTCTTCTTCGAAGACGAGGAAGAATATCCTGGCTGCATAACCTGCGAAAATGGTTTAACTTAACCACTACCGGACTTTTCAGGGCAGCAGTCAATAAAATCAGAATAACCATGTTAGTGTCCAACATCCGTAACGGATAGGCACCATAAGAAGAACCCGACATTTGTCTGTTTTATAAAAATCGTAGATTAATCTTGTTTGGTATTCCGGCAAATCTATTATTCATCTCCTTACTCGTTTTTTGCCTGGACTGGCAAACTGGACTCGGTATTTTTCAAAGAACATTTTGCCTCTCTTGTTATCCTTTCGATTGTTCTGATGGAAATTCCTGTAAAAGTAACTATAGTGATTCATTTTATCTATTATGTTAATCTGTTAATCTGTAATTATGTTATATCTGATTTATGTTAAAAAATGTCTTTTAATTATCAAGAGTAAGATCGATGTACATACAATAATTATAATTTCTCAAATTTTTGCAAATATGTTTATTTAAAAAGCTATGCCGTTGCAAACTTGAATATTTTGGCCATGTTATGCGACACCCAGAGAGATATAATATACTCCACTTAATAATACAAGGCAAGGTAGACGGAAGAAGAGTGGACAGGTCGAAGAAGAACGTGATGGCTTAGAAACCTGAGAGAATGATTTAACATATTCTCTGCATCCCTTTTTCGAGCTGCCGTCGATAGCCAACGCTCGATAATCGAGCACGGCACATGAAAAAAAAAAAGAATGCCATATGATACAACCACGAAAGTACGTTATACAACTAAAAGAGAATGAATTGAGCAGATATGACTAATAAAATATAATGATAAAGTTAAACACTCTCGATTATTTTCAGTTACTTACCTGTTGCTTTAGCTGTTGTTTCTTTCACAGTTTTCAAGGTATCTGCTTCGAGCTTAAAATTTTTGAAATAATTAAACACGTTATATATGATCTCACGAAATTGTCCATTAATAACAGAATTAGTCTTTATATTACTTTCTAACGCCATTGTTTGAAGAAACTGCCTCAAACACACATAACTATCCAAAATAATAAGAAGTCTGAAAAATAACAGCCGCACTTCACTTTTGTGTTAGACACCTGACTACTGGGAGGAGACTGATGACAACCACCTAATCCACCCTAAGCGGACTTCAATTTTGGGTTTGTACGCCTCGCCAACTTAAGTGGCGTTGACAGTACATGATTGTGACTGCTCGTCCAAGCTGTCATATGTCACATGTCACCTTAACATTTCCGTTAATACCGGGAGCCATTCTCCCTCCTGTTGCCGACCAGAATGTAGCTTCGACTTTTTAAATAATTTTAAACTGTTTGTCCTTGTTTAGTGTAGTGTTATGTTCAACTTTATGTTTATGACATTCTGGGAGTGTTGGATAGCCCAAAATTGATAAAGTAAGTCTAAAAAGTTAATCACAAAAAAACTTCTATCATCCAGTAACTTCGAGTTTTTATCGAGGTTAATAAATTTTTTCATTTAAAAAAACGTTTTTGGTTTATTTTACAAGCCTCTGACGATGTTCTAGTGAGCGAAAGTACTTGGGCAAGATTTAATTAATAAAACTGTGCTCGATATCTGCCTTTATTTTATCAAAGTTTATTGGTTTATATCGAGAGCGGGAAGTTTTATGAAATCCAGTGCATAAAACTTATATGTGAATAAATAGTAACTAAATATTGTAGGGTTAACATAAACCTTGATAAATTGGCTTGGGTTGGTAAAATCTGGATAGAAGATGTAGAGGAATATCTTAAAACTATGAACATCAACATCAACAAGGCCCACAAAGGGTTGTAGCGCCATTAGAAGAAGAAGACGTAATTAAAAAAAATGTATTTGTAAAAGGTGTTAAAAAACGAGCGAAAGAAAATGAGGTTAAGGATGCAATATAAGGAACCTTAATGTGTCAAATGTTCTGGAAAGTTTGATACTAAAGCTTAAAACAAAAAAAAAAGAGGTAAGTTCACTATGGTGAAAATTATCTAGCTAGCTCTTTCGCGCTGAGAAAACTTGTCCCATTAATACTAGAGCCGTCAATAAAGATGAGTCTTAATTGAACAAGGGATTGTTAAAACTAAAGTCTAGTGCATGAAGACCTTTCTACAAAACCAAATCTTCAGGTAATTAGGAGAATTATAAAAATACTTTATTAAAAAATGACAACGAATTATAATTATTTTAAAGAAGAAAATGGAGACAGTTCTGCGAAGGGATTGCCAATTTGTCCCCTGTGTTACACCCTTAGAAAGTTTTTTAAACATATCTCTATAACGGTGTTTAATCAATATAGCCGAAGAGAAAAGCATTAGGATGATCTTTAAACGCTTAATTTACAGGAGCAACATTTATTGAAATTGAAACAAGGATGAGCTTTATAAACTTTTTTCTTTTTTTTTATTTTTCTACTGGAGACTAATACATTTCTCATACTTTTGCCTCTAGAATTAGATCTGTTAATTGTAGATTATCTTCTATAATGTCTTCCTTCTTTTTTAATCTGTAAGTTCTATTTCTAATCTTTTTAATCTGCAGAAGTAAAAGGTACAAATAATGTACAAAGGTACAAATAATAATACATTTAGATGAATAATAATTCTTCGGTGTCTAAAGTTTGGGATCCAAAAGTAAACTGTATTTAGTGTTAAGGGCGTTATTGTATTAATTATGTATTCCAAAATTATTTATAACCTAAAATTAAGGTATTATGATTTAATGAGTTTTTGTGATCATATTTTTAGCAAATAACTTTTTGTGCATTGTCAGGTCTTAATAAACAAGCAGTAGAAGCAATAAGGAAGAAGAATAGAAGCCTTAGGGGCACAGGTACGAAGAGTAGATAAACCATATTGGTGGGATAAAGAAGTGGAAGAAAAGATAAAAAGAAAGAAGGAAGTATATCTACAGTTATTACAACAGGAAGACGAACGTACAAAACAACAATATAAAAACCTGAATAAAGAAGTCAAACGAGAAGTGGTTAAAAAGAAAAATAGTACATGGGAACAAAAATGCCATTACCTAGACAACTATATAGGAGGGACAAAGAGCTCTGAAGCCTGGAGAACTATAAAAACGATGAGAACAACGACAAAAAACCAAGTCATAATAAATAGAATACCAGAGAACACATGGGTAGAGCATTTTGAGAACTTATTAACAGAGAGAAGAGAAAGGTTTAAACAGACAAATGAACAAGTGGAAGTAGAAGGAAGAATCGAAATATCAATAGAACAAGTGAATGAAGCAGTTAAGGGAATGAAATTAAAAAAATCTCCAGGCCCAGGCGGAATACATCCAGAGTTGATTAGATATGGATCATCAAAACTGTTTGAGATGATCCGAAAATTATTCGAAAGATGCTTAAACGGAGAAGAAGTTCCAGAAGAATGGAGACAATCGTATATCTCTCCAATACACAAGAAAGGCACAAAGATGGATCCTAAAAACTATAGAGGGATCGCAGTGATTGCTACTATAGGCCGACTATACTCAAAAGTACTACGAAACCTGATAGAAAATGATATCAAAGACAAACAACCCGAAGAACAAGCGGGATTTAGGGCCGGACGCTCCACTATGGATAATATCTTCACATTAAAAATTGCAATGGAAAAACGAGTGCAGAGAAATAGAGAAACTCATATAGCTTTAATAGATTTGGAAAAAGCATATGACAGTGTACCGATCTCCCAACTATGGATAGAAATGGGTAACTTGAAAATAAACCCAATTCTTATTAACGCCACTCAAAAATATTACGAACAAAACTTTGCAAGAATTAAAATGGGACAAGAAATCACCTCTCCTTTTCAAACAACAAAAGGACTACGACAAGGCTGCTGTCTGTCACCCACCTTATTTAAAATCTATTTGGACAGATCCTTAGTGAAATGGGTAAAAAAATGTAGAAACATGGGAATAACGGTGGAAGAAAACAAGCTATATACACTTTTCTTTGCGGATGACCAGGTAGTAATTGCCGAAGACAGCTACGATCTTAGCTATATGGTAAGAAAACTGCAAGAAGAATATGAGGTGGCAGGTCTAAACATGAATACGACAAAATGTGAATATCTCTCAGTGGGAACAGATGAAATATGTGACCTAGTCTTGGAAGACGACAAAATCAAAGGCGTGCAATCCTGCAAATATTTGGGGGTCATTTTCAACAAGAAGGGAAATAGCGCAGATGAAATCAGGGAAAGAATAAACAAGGGCAGAGCAGCGACCCGTGCCTTAAACTCTCTTCTCTGGCAAAAAACAATTCGACGAGAAACCAAAAAACACATTTACGGTAGTATAGTTCAAAGTATTACACTTTACGGTTCGGAAGTATGGGACGTCACCAAAGCTAATAAAAACAAACTTATGACGACAGAAATGGATTATCTGAGATGAAGCTGCGGTAGATCGAAACTGGAGAGAGTTAGAAACGAACAAATAAGAAACGAAATGAAAATGGAGAGAAATATCAATGATGACATAGAAAGAAAACAATTAATCTGGTTCGGACATGTTAAAAGAATGCCAGAGTACAGATGGCCTAGGAGAGTACTGGAATGGATCCCTCCTGAAAGAAGAAAGAGAGGACGACCACGGAACAGTTGGCGCAACGATATTGATGAAGCAATGGCGGCAAGAGACTTAGAAGAGGCAACTGCATATGACAGAAAAAGATGGAAATTGGGGGCGGAGAAGCGGCGACAGCCGTAATAAATCCGTTATTATATATTATATATAGAAGCAATAAGAGACATATAGATAGACGTATTACTTCAACATAATCCTGGAGAAGCTGTTGGGGTAAGTTTGTTGGTTAGCTGGTTTGTTTTCAGTTTATTATATTTAGAATTAAACCTATTACAAGAACTTGACAACAGTTTTAAGTTATTTGTGCTTTATTTGGTAGGGTTTCTCCATTTTCTGCCCTTACATTATCATGATTTGGTGAGAAGTAGCGTGTGATTTGCCAATTTTAAAGACCACGTCCTGTGTGTCACTTTTATTTTAATGTGGTCTCGACTTCCTGACATGTCTTTGAAGTACTTGTTTTCATCATATCTGCATAGACAGAGATAAATAAGACATACGTTTGATCTGATACCCACGTTTTTCTTTTTCCTGTTCATGCAGGTCTTATGATTTTGCTCGTCTCGATGGGTTTGGGCGGCCAGTTGGAAGTCCATACGTATTAATTCATCGTTGTCCCTTAGAGACCAGTTTGGGCGAGTGTTTTTCATGGTCTGTTGACTTTTTAGTTTGAGTCAAATTACGGCATAAAAGAACACTAGTGAGTGCTGTTGCAGTCTTTTGTATAGGTAAGTTTTTGTGTCCATTATGAGATCGGCTTTAATCAGGATATAGTCAATTTGGTTCCTGTATCTTTCATCTGGTGAACTTTGTGTGTAAAGATGTCTTGGGTGGTGTCTTAAGGCTGTAGTTGAAAGAAAGAGGTCATTCTCTGTGCACGAATTTAGATGCCGTTCTCCTCTTTCATTCCTTTCTCCTAGATCGTATTTCCTCGCGTATCGTATCACGATACAGCTAACAGGTTATCATTCTCCGCAGTTCTGACTATTTTTGCATTAAAATCCCTGATTATGATTGTCATTTTATGGGCTGGTAGCTTTTGTATGCTATTTTTTGGACCTTAGTAGGAATTGTCAATTACTGCATCTTCTACTTGGCTCCTTGGATCTTACTTGGATTACGTTTAGATTCGTTGAATTTGACTGAAATCGTAAAATAATATTTCTATTACTAGCTGTTATTTATTCTTTGAGCTCCTTTGTTTGCTTTATTTACGATTATTGCCACTACATGTCTTAATTGCGTTTCATGGATCGAGAATTGTATGTGTTGTTGCATATCGTAAAATATTCACACTGTTTCCAGTGTGTCTCCGAGATACCTATAATAAGGAATTTTTTCTATTACTGCAAGTTCTAAGTACCAACTTTTATTTAATACCTTAATTTCACCCTTAGTTACAGTGTTATTTTTCCAGTGGCGAAGTTTCCATGGATTGCCTGGTTGCCTATATTCACATAGTCGCTAGCCCATTTTTCACTGGCTTGGCACTATCCCACCGGATAGTACCAAGTGCCAGTTGGATCGCCCGAATTGCTATTCCATTTATCTTGTGTCCCCATTTTTTTAAGTAAATTGTCTTGAAGTGTAAATGCAACGTTATTCTCAGGACTTTATGTAAGTAGTGAATTGCAGTGAGGTTCCTCTTCTTTTTGCATGGTATAATAACATTGTTTTACAGTTATACCGCTAATACTTGTCTGTTGTCTAGAAGGGTGTGCCGGGTAACAAGTGAAGCTGAGATTGACTTTTGAGTAGAAGACGCAGTTTGAGACGTATTCTATTCCATGAACTCCGCAGAAAGTAAGTTATGTTGCAAAAATTGTACGTTCATAGTTGGTGAAGGTAAAACACCTTGGGCGTAATTCTTACTAGTGGCGTTGGTAATGTCTGTTGCAAATCAAATATATAACAACAATATTCTGATCATTTTTATTTGTTTCAATATCTAATGTTTTAGCATTATTTGCATTCTTATTTTTTGATGTAATTCTAAACCCCGTTTAGTGTGTGTTATAGTTTCCTTGTTTTCAGAATATTTTATGAAGTTCTGAAAATTGGCAGAGCGACTATGTATCCTTATAAGGCTTTTCAAATCTAGATCAAATAAAACTAAGTGTTAACGATAAATCTATAATATGATTCTTTCACAGGTTCTCATGTTGTTGTACTTTGGATAAATCTTAATGTGGTAACCACATTTTTTTTAATTGTTTGTTTTATTTGAAAGCTCTTTCTTACCTCGTTTGTATTAGGTTAACTCATCCAAAACTTTGTTATTTTTTATCATACTGTTTAAAATATGTGCACAGAAATGACAAAGGTGCGGTAAAAACTGTTATTACTCTACTTGTCTAGGTGCCAGGCGACATACTGTGGCACTCATACATAACAGGCTACAATTTTCAGGATAGCTTAATAAGACCTCGACCCCCAAATATTTTCTGTACCGGGTGCTTTTTCTCTCCAGCTTATCCAAAAGTGGTCATTTTAAAGTGATGTATCAAATTTATTAATAACGTATTGCTGTTTAATGAATACAAAAGTTGACTTCGTGAAATATCCGAAAAAAATCTTGTCCGACAAAAATTTTGGTTCCATAAGGGAGTCCACCAAACTAAACATGTCAAGAAAACAACTTCAAAAAATTTAGTAATAACAAGCTTATTTTCTCTGTGTCGTTCAAAAATAACGTGAAAAATACTATTTTTACATTTTCCGACAAAAAAAAAGTTCGTGTAACCTTCTGGCTAAGGTCTAGTGTTAGGGTTTTCAGGTCGCGCAAGCGCCCCTAACATGACCTAACGACTACTTTCGTAGCCGGGACCGACGGCTTTACGTGCCCTCCGAAGCACGGTGGCAGCTCAGTTAAATTAGATATTGAAAATTTTGTCGGTGCCGGGATTTGAACCCGGGCCCTCTAGCTTGTTAAGCCAGTAACATAGCCGCTGAGCTACGGCTGCCACTTTACAGTTCCGACAAAATGTACTGTTACGTAAAAATATGAGTCCTATTAAAAACCTGTAAACATGTTTATTACTAATATCCTTATTTATTCGAGTATTTTCTAGGTCATGAATACCTGACACACGATGTTATAAAAACAAAGTTCGAGGCGAGTCGATGGGAAATCCAGTTTGCCCTTACCTGTTTGCTGCCACTCAGTCAAGTCGAGAAGGTTTTCGACTTTTCGAGATAACGGCAATTTATGTATATTAACAGGACATTTTATTTGGAAGGGACAGTTAATTTTAAAGACGCGCTCGCGATTTTAATTGTTATGTTCGGATATATAAATTATTGTAAAATAAGTTAATATAAATAAAAAAATAAATTAAATTCGTAAGTGTTATAAATGTTAAACCTTTTAATAAATTCGCAACAAATGGTGTCAGAATAGTGGAATACATAAGATACTTTGCGAAAATAAATTACATAACATATATATTACACAATAAATAAGTGAATAATTGTAAATTGTAAAAATTACGACGATTTATGAGCTGACAGTGACTAATTTAAGAAGACATCTCGAAGACAGAGAATTAGCTTCTACCGGAAAAAAGGCTGAGTTAGTCCAACGACTAAAGAACGCTTTACTAGAAGAAGGACTAGATCCAGAGACTTATATATTTGAAGATGCTGTCCTCTCGTCGATTTCGAAAGTTTCTGGTGATGTAGCCAAAGTTTCTGGTGATGTAGCCAAAGTTTCTGGTGATGTAGCCAAAGTTTCTGGTGATGTAGCCAAAGTTTCTGGTGATGTAGCCAAAGTTTCTGGTGACATTGCATCATTAGAGAACAAAGTTTTTGGTGACATCGCATCATTGGAGAACAAAGTTTCTAACGAGATTTCTTGTTTGGAAAGCAAAGTTTCTGCTAACATCTCTTTGGAAATCTCTAAAGTCACTTCTGAGATGTCTGCCCTCGACGATAGAATGTCGTCGTTAAAAAAACAAGTTGCTGCCGATATGTTGGCCTTCGAAGAAAAGATATGGAAAGAAATGGAAAAGAAGCTGGAGGAAACAGGGACAGCAGAGAGAGGAAACAATCCAATTACAGCAGAGACAAAAGAAGACGAGACGAAATGTAAGTTGGAAATACGGCCGAAATTTGAAGGAAGTGGGGGTTCTGTCCATGTGAAAGTCACAACTTTCGATGGAAAATCGTCATGGAACAACTACATGAAACAGTTTGAAGCAGCTGCAAGAGCAAATGGATGGTCTGAAAAAGAAAAGGCTGTAAACCTGACTATCGCTCTTCGAGGAGATGCCTTAGATATGCTGCAGACCATAGCCGTAGAGGAGACCGATGATTTCGAACAACTCAAGAAGAGGTTAAATATGCCATATGGCCACGAACATTTGGAGCATGTATATCAGTCGCAGCTTAAAAATCGAAGACAAAAGAAAGATGAGGCTCTTCAAGAATATGAGGTAGATATTGCCAGATTAGTACGATATGCTTATCCAACAGCTCCCGAAGACATGATGGAAAAATTGGCCGTTCAAACGTTTATTGATGGTCTTCGTGATCATGAAATGCAGAGAACACTAAGATTAGCTCGTCACAAGACGCTGGTTGATGTCTTATCCGCCGCCCTCGAATACGAGTCAGCTACGCAGGCCTCTGACGGTTACAGTAAAGTTAGGACTGTAAAAGAGGAAGGAGATGAAGACAAACTTGACCAACTCGTTAATATGATGAAAAGTATTACATGCAAGAAAAAGAAGACCATAAAATCAAGAAACTCACCATCAGGAAAACCAGAACAAATCGGCTTTAGGGGAGCAGCTTCGACACGGAACTTTTCCAAAGACCCTCTTATACTAATAGTCTCTTTAAAATGTCGTGAAGATAGTGTATATGTAGATGGAGAAATAAATGGTAAAAAGCATACGTTGTTGGTGGATACCGGAGCGACCAGAATCATTATACGCCCGACAGTTATAAACAGCCGTAAGAAACTGTTACCAACGAGGTTGCGGCTTCGGACCGCTACAGGTGAAAATGCCAACATTCATGGAGAAATCCAGGTACAATTGGGAATTGGAGCAGAAAAGTTTGTCCATACTGTTATAGTTGCTGACATCGAAGAGGATGTTATATTAGGAATGGACGTAATGAATATGCATGGATTCCAATTGGATTTTAAGAATAAGGTAATCAAAGTTGGCAACGAGGAGGTATTTCTCCATCCACATAATGACAACACTGTGCAAGCAGCCATTACAGAAGATACAGTCGTGCCTGCGAGAAGCGAAAAGATCATAGTAGCGCGGCTACAGGGAATTGTGGACGAAGGGAGACCTGTTATGATGGAGCCTTGGAACCACGACGATGAGGTTGGCCGTGGAATCATAATTGGAAAGGAATTGGTGACTTCGGCTAAGGAAATTTCTGTGAGACTTATCAATGTCAACGACTACCCAGTGACCATAAAGAAAGAGACAAAAGTAGGAACTTGTGTACCTGTGACATCCATAATCCGTCAGGCGACAACATCTGATAATTCCAACGACAAATTCGACCAAATGGTTGCAGTTGCAGGACAGTCTCTGAATCAGATTGAGAAAAGGAAATTAAGGGAATTTCTTCGGCAGTATCGTGATATTTTCGTACCGAAAGGAGAAAAGACGGGAAGGACTACCGTTGTTAAGTATAAAATTGATACTGGTAATGCTAAGCCAATTCGTCAAATAGCTCGACGATTACCACAGGCGAAAAGAGAGGAAGCTGAAACGATTGTTCAGGAAATGAAGAAAGACGGGGTGATAGAACCTTCTACGAGCCCATGGGTCTCTCCGGTGGTCCTGGTTAAGAAGAAAGACGGAACGACGAGGTTCTGTGTGGATTACCGTTTGCTGAACAACGTTACCAAGAAGGATAGTTATCCTCTGCCTCGGATCGATGACACATTGGACACATTGGCTGGAAGTAAATTGTTTTCTACTTTGTATTTGAAGTCTGGATACTGGCAGGTAGAAATGGACCCAGTAGATAAAGAAAAGACAGCCTTCACCTCAGGATCTGGATTGTGGCAATTCAACGTTATGGACTCTGTAATGCTCCTGCGACAGTTGAGAGGCTTATGGAAAATGTGTTGAGAGGGTTATCTTGGAAAACATGCCTGTTTTATTTAGATGACATAATCGTCTTGGGGGAGACATTCGAAGATCATTTGAGGAATTTAGAAAACGTTTTTAATCGACTTAAAGCTGCCCAATTGATGCTAAACCCCAAGAAGTGCCAGCTATTTCAAGGTAAAGTCAATTATCTAGGTCATATAGTCAGTAAAGAAGGAGTGGCCGTGGATAAGGGAAAAATCGATTCCATTAAGGAATGGCCAAAACCAACTGACAAACACCAAGTGAGAAGTTTTCTTGGACTATGTACTTACTACCGAAGGTTTATTAAGAAGTTTGCAGATATCGCTAAGCCATTAACGCGACTTACGGAGGAAGCAAGAGATTACCGCTGGGATACAGACTGCCAAAATGCCTTTGAGACCTTGAAAAAGCATTAAATAACAGCACCAATTTTAGGGTATCCACTGCCAGAAGGAGAGTTTATCTTAGATACAGATGCAAGTAATGTGGGAATTGGAGGAGTGCTGTCTCAGATTCAAGGAGGACAGGAACGAGTCCTCGGATATTTTAGTAAAGTTCTTTCAAAACCTGAGCGGAATTATTGTGTCACAAGAAGAGAACTTCTAGCAGTAGTAAAATCAGTAGAGCACTTCTATCAATACCTTTATGGTAGGAAGTTTCTAATCCGAACCGACCATGCCACCCTTAAATGGTTGATGCAGTTTAAGAATCCAGAGGGTCAGATAGCCAGGTGGATCGAACGACTCCAAGAATACGATTTTAAGATTGAGCACCGGGCCGGAGTTAGCCACAGAAACGCTGATTCTCTTTCCAGAAGGCCATGCCCAGCAGAGTGTTCCCACTGCTACAAAACGGAATCCAAGGAAGCAGCAGTGCTAAGAACAACGATGGTCAACGACGACTGGACGCCTACTAAGATCAGAGAAGAACAAGAAAGAGTTATAGTTATACAGAAAATTCTAAAATGGAAAGAGGAAAACCGTCGACCACCTTGGCAAGAAATATCAAACCTATGCTCAGTAGTTAAGACGTATTGGACCCAGTGGGACTCATTTATCATGGAAGATGGCTTGCTCAAACGAGTCCTGGAAATGATGACGGTTCAGAGAAGAGAAGACAGTTGGTGATCCCAAAGAGCAGAATAGCCAAAGTACTTCGTCAGTTACACGACAGTCCATCAGGAGGGCATTTTGGTGTAAAGAAAACCCTTCAACGAATTCGGGAACGGTTTTATTGGATAAACAGTTCCGCCGACGTAAAAGACTGGTGTAGGAAATGTACTATTTGTGCTACGAGTAACGGGTCTTACCGAAAAAGGAGAGCTCCTATGAGACAATATAATGTTGGAAGCCCGTTTGAAAGAATAGCTTTGGACATTGCTGGGCCAGTTCCAGAAAGTGAAAATGGAAGCAAGTACATGTTGGTAGTAATGGATTACTTTACTAAGTGGGTCGAGATTTACGCACTTCCAGACCAGAAGGCCGCCACCATTGCAGATAAGTTGATCCAAGAATATATCAGCCGATTTGGAGTGCCTTTGGAGATACATAGTGACCAAGGCAGGAACTTCTAAAGCGATCTATTCCAAGGAATATGTGATAGACTAGGCATGAAGAAAACGAGAACTACAGCATATCATCCGCAATCTGATGGTATGGTAGAACGGATGAATAGAACAGTCGGCAAGTATTTGACAAAGATGGTGTCCGATCATCAGCGAGACTGGGACCAATACCTTCCGTTCTTCACAATGGCCTACAGATCTGCTGTTAACGAATCAACAGGCCAGACACCAGCCAGAGTCCTATTCGGACGCGAAATGCGACTACCTTGTGATCTAGAGTTTGGGTGTCGACCTGGAGAAGATGTAGCAGGTGAAGATTATGTGATCGAATTACGAAGAAGAATGGACGATGTACATGAGTTGGTCCATTCCCACCTTCAGATCGCTAGCGACCGCATGAAGAAACGGTACGATACACAAGCCGAAAAGGGTTGCTTTAAGAAGAACGACAAAGTCTGGCTCTATAATCCCAAGAAGCGAAATGGTTGTTCTCCCAAATTGCAGCAGTTTTGGGAAGGCCCATACCTAATTATGGAGAAGATCAACGATGTCATCTACCGAATAAGCAAGATTCCGAGGGGAAAGCCGATGATAGTACACCATAACCGGCTGGCGTCTTTCGAAGGTGACCACGACGTAGATGAAGAAGTGGAAGTAAACCAAGTCCAAGACGTGTCTGACCTCACGTTTAAGGAATTCATGGGTGCCTATGGAGGTACCGGTAAAGCAAGACATGGTGTTACCACTGAAGAAAAGCAAGATCTACTCGCGCTCCCCGATGACTACTCGCTGGCCCTTACCATCCCGGCCAGTATCAAAGACGCACCAGGGTTGGCATCCGTCTTTCGAAGGTAGTTTGGTCGAGTTGCAGAACTTCAATGCCAGGTGCCAGCTCCCGGTAAAACCTTGAAACTCCAAGATGCATCACGTTACCTTTTCTACCTGGTAACAAAAGACACTGCCCGTGACCAACCTACCTACCGAGATGTATGGGAAGCCTTACTTCAATTGAGAGAGCACGTACTAGAGTCCGACGTGCAAAAGTTAGCCATGCCAAAGTTGGAGTGCCGCCAATTAGATTGGAGGGTTATCCTAAATATGGTAGAGGAGATCTTTAAAGACACCGAAGTCCAGGTGTTAGTCTGTTACAATCCGCATAGTTACTGGTGCGGAGAGATAACCGTCCCTTGTTATTTTTATACAACTGGAAGTTGTAAAAGAGGGTCCAGTTGCCGATACCAGCATACCGTTCCAGTTCTAGTCCCGACAAGGTTCCAGGAGGAATCATCTTTTGAGAGGGGGGCAATGTTACGTAAAAATATGAGTCATATTAAAAACCTGTAAACATGTTTATTACTAATATCCTTATTTATTCGAGTATTTTCTAGGTCATGAATACCTGACACACGATGTTATAAAAACAAAGTTCGAGGCGAGTCGATGGGAAATCCAGTTTGCCCTTACCTGTTTGCTGCCACTCAGTCTAGTCGAGAAGGTTTTCGACTTTTCGAGATAACGGCAATTTATGTATATTAACAGGACATTTTATTTGGAAGGGACAGTTAATTTTGAAGACGCGCTCGCGATTTTAATTGTTACGTTCGAATATATAAATTATTGTAAGATAAGTTAATATAAATAAAAAAATAAATTAAATTCGTAAGTGTTATAGTTATAAATATTGAACCTTTTAATAAATTCACAACAGTACTATCCGATTTTTCCGTCCTACAGTGAAAATCGGCTTTTCCACGAGTCTGTGGAAATGTATTAATAACGTTTTTTGTTTATGAATTTTAGTTTTTAAATGAAGAGTACAGCTTAAGTCCGAAAAAAAAGGGCCTTTTATCTAAAAATTAAAAGAATATATAGTCGAGATTACTTTTTTGTAGAAAGTGTGAGCATTAAAATTGTAGATATATCCTATTTATAAATAACAAGCTGATTTTTTCAAAGATGCTTTATAAAATCTCGTAGTATAAAAATGTAGAATTGAAGGACAAGAATCTTTTTCTGCTTTTTCAGTCGGACACGTTTCGTCGTACCCTTCGCTGAAATTGTGTATATAATTTTTTTTTAATTGTAAAACTTGCGTTTTTATTTATTAATATCTTTGACAGTACTATTTATGATGGATTTTACTTGCTACATACTTTAACAAGATTACCTCAAAAGTATGCAGCAATTTCTAAATACGTTTTTAAATTTCTACTCTTTGAATGAAAAGAAGTTTATATCATATTTGACAAATACAACTCATCAACTATTAAAGACCACGAACATCAGTTGAGAGTAGAAGAGAGTAATATTCATTATGATGTCAGAAGAGAAAATATGCGCTCAACAGGTTTTGGCAAATTATTAAAAAATAGAAATTTTAAAGAAAAGTTTGTGGAATTTCTCATTGAATACTGCTGCAACGACGAATTTGCTGAGATATGTGAAGGAAAAATATTAAAATTGAATTATGATAATTGTTACGTGTATAAAGTTTTTAACAATCGAATGAAGTGATCTGTAGATTATAATTCATCTTGTACACATGAAGAAGCAGATACAAAAATTGTACACCATATTTGCCAGATGAACACGAACTACCGAGTGACAGTTCGTTGTACCGATTCTGACATTCCTATAATTATGTTATCCAATATAGAATTTTTAAAATCTAATGTGGAAGTAATTATAGATATGTCAAACAAAAAAAGGAATATTTTAATATCAATGATATTTATCAAAATTATGGAGAGCAAATGACACGAGCTCTAACAGTATGTCATGTATTTACTGGCAACGATTATAACCTTGCATTTTATAGAAAAGGAAAGAAGAGACCATTTGATATTTTGAAGAAAAACGAGAGATACCAAGTAGCCTTCCTGGATCTTTTAAGAATTCCTCCATATGAAATGAATAATCAAACTATGTGATGACTACAAATACCTAGGAGTAAAGATCACTCAGGACGGAAAATTGGATGCAGCCATTAAGGAACGAAATACACAGCGAAGGAAAGGCATAGCCTTACTGAACAGCGTACTGTGAGATAAAAACATCTCTAAAGAAAATAAAAGAAGAATATACAACACCATAATAAAACGTATCACAACATATGGATGCGAAGTGTGGCCCCTAAAAGACAGAACAGAAAAAATTCTTAGAGTAACAGAAATGGACTTCTGGCGCCGCTCGGCGGGAATCTCCCGACGCGACAGAATAACAAACGAGAGAGTCCGAGAAATCATGGGGGTTACACATAATATTGTTGATGACATCAAAACGACACAACTCATGGTACGGACACGTAAGGAAAATGCCGGAGAATAGAATACCAAGACAAATTCTTGAATGGCAACCAAGAGGTAGGCGAAGACCAGGAAGGCCTAGAAGAAGTTGGAGAGAAGGAGTTGATAAAGAAATCAGAGAAAGAGAACTGGAGGACGATCTATGGAACGATATAATGAGATGGAGATTGGAAATCGGAAGACGTCGAAGAACGTTGTAAACCGACATTATATATATATATATGTATATATATATATATATATATATATATATATATATATATATATATATATATATATATATATATATCTATATATATATATATATATATATTATTTGCAACAAATTAAAAGAACAATTTATATATGCAGTGTGTGGTGCAATGCACATTTAATATCACCAATAAATTTAAAACCTAAAAATTGTGGATGGACTCTGATAGAAGAAAAATATTACCACCATTGGTTTGATGGCCCTCAGAGTCCTACATTTGATGATATATCTTCAAATATACCAGGTAATAATATTTTATGCTTGTTATTTATATTTAAAATAAAGTACTTGTAAAAAATCATAATCTATTATTATTTCTTCTTTGTATGTGGGTATATTTTATTTTATAAAAACCCTTAAAAGGGCAACATTACAAGCACGAACGTTTTCGGAACAACTGTTCCATCATCAGGTTTAAAATGCCTAAAATAAGTATAAACCATTTAATTACAGCAAACGTGGTTTAAAATTTTGACTAAGGTTAAAAACAATAAAATGGTTATACTTACAGGTTAACATGCCTGAGCCACCAAAATATTTGGGTAAGGTGGCTCATGGTGGCTCAGGCATGTTAACCTGTAAGTATAACCATTTTATTGTTTTTAACCTTAGTCAAAATTTTAAACCACGTTTGCTGTAATTAAATGGTTTATACTTATTTTAGGCATTTTAAACCTGATGATGGAACAGTTGTTCCGAAAACGTTCGTGCTTGTAATGTTGCCCTTTTAAGGGTTTTTATAAAATAAAATATACCCACATACAAAGAATAACCTCTTTTGTTATACGTGGTATACAGCCAGCTACAGGAATTATTTTCCTTGTGGATTTTATTATTATTTCAGATACGGAAAGTCAAAATGAAGAGAACGATGACATTATTAGTTCAAGTGATGAAGAGTTAAGAGCGTAGGCGCAAAATTTCGGACCAATGCTTTTTAAATGCATTCATTTTTTTTGAATCCTGAGAAAACTAACAAATATTTTTAAAAAATTTAAACGCAGAATTAAAGATTACATTATTTCTGAGGGCCGAAAGATCCTGAGAATAAATCAAAAGTTTTTTTGAATGAGATATTTTAAATTAAAAATCACACTAAATTTTCTCTTTTTATTTTTACCCCTGTAACTTATTAAAATAAACAATATAGAAGTTTTCAGGGACTTTCGGCCCCCAGTAATAATATATTCTTTCATTCTGCGTTTAAATTTTTCAAAAATACTTATTAGTTTTTTTAGGATTCGAAAAAAATAAATACATTTAAAAAGCATTGGCCCGAAATTTTGCGCCTACGCTCTTAAATAACAATTCTGATGAAGAATGACAAAAAAAGTTTAATTATTTAATTATTTTTTATTATATACATAATATGTTTATATATATATATATATTTATATATGTATATATTTATATTATTTTTACAAATTTTTTTATTAATCATACAAAACATAATATAAAATATATAAAATATCAAATATTTACTTAAATACCCGTAATCATTGTTATACGCATAATTCTCAATAACGCGATTTAATAAATGCGAATTTTTGCATTTCACGCGAAAAATAACTGATTTTTTCATGGGGCGCTCTCGCACCATTTGATTTGTCCGCCAATAGTATTAAACATAAAATAATTATCTAAAAAATGAACTTTGTACTTAGTCAGACGGTTATTATTAAAATTTAAGCTTTGCGTAGCATCTGAAATTTATATTATGATTAAATAAATAAAAAATTGCCATTTTTTGTCGGACTGCAATTTGGGTACAATATATTTGTCGGACACATATTCCATTTGGTATGCAAATCTTTCACAAATCTAAGTTTTTTTTGTCCGACAGTTATTAATAAATTTCCGCAGACTCGTTGTCGTAAGGTCGTAGCGTCCTCCTGGTTTTCAGGGGTTTCTGGACGATCTACGGCCGCCGCTCTTGAAGAGGATCTCAGGTTTCGAGAGTCCATCTTCGTTGTGTTGTGAATTTATTAAAAGGTTCAATATTTATAACACTTACGGATTTAATTTATTTTTTTTATTTATATTAACTTATCTGACAATAATTTATATATATATCCGTAAGTAACAATTAAATTCGCGAGCGCGTCTTCAGAATTAACTGTCCCTTCCAAATAAAATGTCCTGTTATATATGCCATTGCCTTTACGCTAGAACCATCGAACAGCCTTCTCGACTAGCGGCGAAATTATAACGGTAAGGCAAACGGGTATTTTTACATCAGCTCGACCGTTTCTGGAAGGTCCCTTCAGGTAAATAGAAGCCTCTCGTAAAATCTAAAACATAAACATGTGAATAAAAACATGTTTATAGGTTAAAACTATGACTCATATTTTTACGTAACATTGCCCCCCTCTCAAAAGATGGTTCCTCCTGGAACCTTGTCGGGACTAGAACTGGAACGGTATGCTGGTATCGGCAACTGGACCCTCTTTTCCAACTTCCAGTTGTATAAAAATGACAAGGGACGGTTTTCTCTCCGCACCAGTAACTATGCGGATTGCAACAGACTAATACCTGGACTTCGGTGTCTTTAAAGATCTCCTCCACCATATTTCGGATAACCCTCCAATCTAATTGGCGGCACTCCAACTTTGGCATGGCTAACTTTTGCACGTCGGACTCTAGTACGTGCTCTCTCAATTGAAGTAAGGCTTCCCATACATCTCGGTAGGTAGGTTGGTCACGGGCAGTGTCTTTTGTTACCAGGTAGAAAAGGTAACGTGATGCCTCTTGGAGTTTCAAGGATTTACCGGGAGCTGGCACCTGGCATTGAAGTTCTGCAACTCGACCAAACTTCCTTCGAAAGACGGATGCCAACCCTGGTGCGTCTTTGATACTGACCGGGATGGTAAGGGCCAGCGAGTAGTCATCGGGGAGCGCGAGTAGATCTTGCTTTTCTTCAGTGGTAACACCATGTCTTGCTTTACCGGTACCTCCATAGGCACCCATGAATTCCTCAAACGTGAGGTCAGACACATCTTGGACTTGGTTTACTTCCACTTCTTCATCTACGTCGTGGTCACCTTCAAAAGACGCCAGTCGGTTATGATGTATTATCATCGGCTTTCCCCTCGAAATCTTGCTTATTCGGTAGATGACATCGTTGATTTTCTCCATGACGAGGTATGGACCTTCCCAAAACTGCTGCAATTTGGGAGAACAACCTTTTCGCTTCTTGGGATTATAGAGCCAGACTTTGACGTTCTTCTTAAAGCAACCCTTTTCGGCTTGTGTATCGTACCGTTTCTTCATTCGGTCGCTAGCGATCTGAAGGTGGGAACGGACCAACTCATGTACATCGTCCATTCTTCTTCGTAATTCGATCACATAATCTTCACCTGCTACATCTTCTCCAGGTCGACACCCAAACTCTAGATCACAAGGTAGTCGCATTTCGCGTCCGAATAGGACTCTGGCTGGTGTCTGGCCCGTTGATTCGTTAACAGCAGATCTGTAGGCCATTGTGAAGAACGGAAGGTATTGGTCCCAGTCTCGCTGATGATCGGACACCATCTTTGTCAAATACTTGCCAACTGTCCTATTCATTCGTTCTACCATACCATCAGATTGCGGATGATATGCTGTAGTTCTCGTTTTCTTCATGCCTAGTCTATCACATATTCCTTGGAATAGATCGCTTTAGAAGTTCCTGCCTTGGTCACTATGGATCTCCAAAGGCACTCCAAATCGGCTGATATATTCTTGGATCAACTTATCTGCAACGGTGGCGGCCTTCTGGTCTGGAAGTGCGTAAATCTTGACCCACTTAGTGAAGTAATCCATTACTACCAACATGTACTTGCCCCCATTTTCACTTTCTGGAAATGGCCCTGCGATGTCCAAAGCTATTCTTTCAAACGAGCTTCCAACATTATATTGTCTCATAGGAGCTCTCCTTTTTCGGTGAGGCCCGTTACTCGTAGCACAAATAGTACATTTCTTACACCAGTCTTTTACGTCGTCGGAACTGTTCATCCAATAAAACCGTTCCTGAATTCGCTGAAGGGTTTTCCTTACACCAAATTGCCCCCCCGATGGACTGTCGTGTAACTGACGAAGTACTTCGGCTATTCTGCTCTTTGGGATCACCAACTGTCTTCTCTTCTCTGAACCGTCATCATTTTCCAGGACTCGTTTGAGCAAGCCATCTTCGATGATAAATGAGTCCCACTGGGCCCAATACGTCTTAACTACTGAGCATAGGTTTGATATTTCCTGCCAAGGTGGTCGACGGTTTTTCTCTTTCCATTTTCGGATTTTCTGTATAACTGGATCTCTCTCTTGTTCTTCCCTGATTTTAGTAGGCGTCCAGTCGTCGTTGACAATCGTCGTTCTTAGCACTGCTGCTTCCTTGGATCCCGTTTTGTTGCAGTGGGAACACTCTGCTGAGCATGGCCTTCTGGAAAGAGAATCAGCGTTTCTGTGGCTAACTCCGGCCCGGTGCTCAATCTTAAAATCGTATTCTTGGAGTCGTTCGATCCACCTGGCTATCTGACCCTCTGGATTCTTAAACTGCATCAACCACTTAAGGGCGGCATGGTCGGTTCGGATTAAAAACTTTCTGCCACAGAGGTATTGATAAAAGTGCTCTACTGATTTAACTACTGCTAGAAGTTCTCTTCTCGTGACGCAATAATTCCGCTCAGGTTTTGAAAGAACTTTACTAAAATATCCGGGGACTCGTTCCTGTCCTCCTTGAATCTGAGACAGCACTCCTCCAATTCCCACATTACTTGCATCCGTATCTAAGATGAACTCTCCTTCTGGCAGTGGATACCCTAAAATTGGTGCTGTTATTAGATGTTTTTTTAAGGTCTCAAAGGCATTTTGGCAGTCTGTATCCCAGCGGTATTCTCTTGCTTCCTCTGTAAGTCGCGTTAATGGCTTAGCGATATCTGCAAACTTCTTAATAAACCTCCGGTAGTAAGTACATAGTCCAAGAAAACTTCTCACTTGATGTTTGTCAGTTGGTTTTGGCCATTCCTTAATGGAATCGATTTTTCCCTTATCCACGGCCACTCCTTCTTTACTGACTATATGACCCAGATAATTGACTTTACCTTGAAATAGCTGGCACTTCTTGGGGTTTAGCATCAATTGGGCAGCTTTAAGTCGATTAAAAACGTTTTCTAAATTCTTCAGATGTTCTTCGAATGTCTCCCCCAAGACGATTATGTCATCTAAATAAACCAGGCATGTTTTCCAAGATAACCCTCTCAACACATTTTCCATAAGCCTCTCAAATGTCGCAGGAGCATTACAGAGTCCAAATGGCATAACGTTGAATTGCCACAATCCAGATCCTGTGGTGAAGGCTGTCTTTTCTTTATCTACTGAGTCCATTTCTACCTGCCAGTATCCAGACTTCAAATCTAAAGTAGAAAACAATTTACTTCCATCCAATGTGTCCAATGTGTCATCGATCCGAGGCAGAGGATAACTATCTTTCTTGGTAACGTTGTTCAGCAAACGGTAATCCACACAGAACCTCGTCGTTCCGTCTTTCTTCTTAACCAGGACCACCGGAGAGACCCATGGGCTCGTAGAAGGTTCTATCACCCCGTCTTTCTTCATTTCCTGAACAATCGTTTCAGCTTCCTCTCTTTTCGCCTGTGGTAATCGTCGAGCTGTTTGACGAATTGGCTTAGCATTACCAGTATCAATTTTATGCTTAACAACGGTAGTTCTTCCCGTCTTTCCTCCTTTCGGTACGAAAATATCACGATACTGCCGAAGAAATTCTCTTAATTTCCTTTTCTCCATCTGATTTAGAGACTGTCCTGCAACTGCAACCATTTGGTCGAATTTGTCGTTGGAATTATCAGATGTTGTCGTCTGACGGATTATGGATGTCACAGGTACATAAGTTCCTACTTTTGTCTCTTTCTTTATGGTCACTGGGTAGTCGTTGACATTGATAAGTCTCACAGGAATTTTCTTAGCCGAACTCACCAATTCCTTTCCAATTATGATTCCACGGCCAACCTCATCGTCGTGGTTCCAAGGCTCCATCATAACAGGTCTCCCTTCGTCCACAAATCCCTGTAGCCGCGCTTCTATGATCGTTTCGCTTCTCGCAGGCACGACTGTATCTTCTGTAATGGCTGCTTGCACAGTGTTGTCATTATGTGGATGGAGAAATACCTCCTCGTTGCCAATTTTGATTACCTTATTCTTAAAATCCAATTGGAATCCATGCATATTCATTACGTCCATTCCTAATATAACATCCTCTTTGATTTCAGCAACTATAACAGTATGGACGAACTTTTCTGCTCCAATTCCCAATTGTACCTGGATTTCTCCATGAATGTTAGCATTTTCACCTGTAGCGGTCCGAAGTTGCAACCTCGTTGGTAACAGTTTCTTTCGGCTGTTTATAACTGTCGGGCGTATAATGGTTCTGGTCGCTCCGGTATCCACCAACAACGTATGCTTTTTACCATTTATGTCTCCATCTACATATACACTATCTTCACGACATTTCAAAGAAGCTATTAGTATGAGAGGGTCTTTGGAAAAGTTCTGGGTCGAAGCTGCCCCCCTAAGGCTGACCCGTTCTAGTTTTCCTGATGGTGAGTTTCTTGATTTGCGTCGTACCTAGGGTGCTTACAGGAGCTTCGTACGTGTCCTATTTCGCCACAATTCCAGCATCTGATGGTCTTCGTTTTCTTGTATGTCATGCTTTTTATCATATTAACGAGCTGGTCAAGTTTATCTTCATCTCCTTCCTCTTTTACAGTTCTAACTTTACTGTACCCGCCAGAGGCCTGCGTAGCTGACTCGTATTCGAGGGCGGCGGATAAGACATCAACCAGCGTTTTGTGACGAGCTAATCGCAGTGTTCTCTGCATTTCATAATCACGAAGACCATCAATAAACGTTTGAACGGCCAATTTTTCCATCATGTCTTCGGGAGCTGTTGGATAAGCATATCGTACTAATCTGGCAATATCTACCTCATATTCTTGAAGAGCCTCATCTTTCTTCTGTCTACGATTTTTAAGCTGTGACTGATATACATGCTCCAAATGTTCGTGGCCATATCGCATATTTAACCTCTTCTTCAGTTGTTCGAAATCATCGGTCTCCTCTACGGCTATGGTCTGAAGCACATCTAAGGCATCTCCTCGAAGAGCGATAGTCAGGTTTACAGCCTTTTCTTTTTCAGACCATCCATTTGCTCTTGCGGCTGATTCGAACTGTTTCATGTAGTTGTTCCATGATGATTTTCCGTCGAAAGTTGGGACTTTCACATGGACAGAACCTCCACTTCCTTCAAATTTCGGTCGCTTTTCCAACTTACATTTCGTCTCGTCTTCTTTTGTCTCCACTGTAATTGGATTGTTTCCTCTCTCTGCTGTCCCTGTTTCCTCCATCTTCCTTTCCATCTCTTTAATCTTTTCTTCGAAGGCCGACATATCGGCAGCAACTTGGTTTTTTAACGAAGATATTCTATCGTCGAGGGCAGACATCTCAGAAGTTACTTTAGAGATTTCCAAAGAGATATTAGCAGAGACTTTGCTTTCCAGCGAAGAAATCTCGTTAGAAACTTTGTTTTCTAATGACGCGATGTCACCAGAAACTTTGGCTACATCACCAGAAACTTTGGCTACATCAGAAGATACCTTCGAAATATCGTCAGAAACTTTGTTCTCTAATTTCGAAATCGACGAGATAACAGCATCTTCAAATATATAAGTCTCTGGATCTAGTCCTTCTTCTAGCAAAGCGTTCTTAAGTCGTTGGACTAACTCGGCCTTTTTTCCGGTAGAAGTTAATTCTCTGTCTTCGAGATGTCTTCTTAAATTAGTCACTGTCAGCTCATAAATCGTCGTCATTTTCACAATTTACAAATATTCACTTGTATTATTATTATAAGTCTAATTTATGTTCGATCCAACTTCTAACACCATTTGTTGTGAATTTATTAAAAGGTTCAATATTTATAACACTTACGGATTTAATTTATTTTTTTTATTTATATTAACTTATCTGACAATAATTTATATATATCCGTACGTAACAATTAAATTCGCGAGCGCGTCATCAGAATTAACTGTCCCTTCCAAATAAAATGTCCTGTTATATATGCCATTGCCTTTACGCTAGAACCATCGAACAGCCTTCTCGACTAGCGGCGAAATTATAACGGTAAGGCAAACGGGTATTTTTACATTAGCTCGACCGTTTCTGGAAGGTCCCTTCAGGTAAATAGAAGCCTCTCGTAAAATCTAAAATATAAAGATGTGAATAAAAACATGTTTACAGGTTAAAACTATAACTCATATTTTTACGTAACAGTTGTAAGGAGTTAAATTGAGATACCGGCCTCTACTGGCAAGAAGTTCCGCCGAGCCTTTGTGGTAGGTGAGGGGCCACCGGCAATCAGAATTCTCTAACAGTTCGAAATTTCTTACAGACAATATTTCTTACAATGACTTAATTTGTGTTAGAATTCTGATGCGTAGTGTATGCCTCAAATTCCACGGAGATGTCGGCCTTCTCGCTTCGTGTAGCCGCGTTCCCTCTCCTCAAGGGAGGTACAAGAATGTCGGCAATGTCGACTCTTCCTGTTGCCAGTCGCTTCGTTTTGCTACCTTTCGCTAACAGTACTTCTTATAGTTACTATTTGCATAAGGTTCTGAAGACGAAGTGTTATTGCAACACAACCTGAACGGAAAAGCAATTACAAGTCCCCGTCGGGGCTTTCATTCGCTCTTTACCGTGACAGGCCCAAATAACGCTGTGGTCAGTTCGACACAATTTGAAATAGTTCTAAGACCGATGACTTTTCTATCTCAGAAAGTCGTGTTCTACTGCAGGAAGCGTTTTGTAGTCGACACGCCGGGTCTTGCACACTTGATGATGATCTAACTTCTAAATTGGATAACTATTCTTGGATAATTATTCTTGAATTTCGACGTCTTCGACGATAGTAGGATATTGGTTGAATAATAAAACTCAAAGGTAGTAGCACACCGAGCCAACAAGGTCTAACGGGGCTAGTAGTGAAGAACGACTGGATCCCGATCGGAAAATGTGCTGATCTTTTATACACATCGTGTTTGAGCATTTGCAGCACATTTCGGCCGAGAGGCCAATGACGGCGCAGTTAATAACATGCGCTGTGGTTGGCCGGCCAAAGTAACAATCTTTGTCGTGATTGGTTACCTTGGCAATATCGTGGAAAAGCCGATTTTCACTGTCGGACGAAAAAATCAGCGAGTACATTTTGTCGGACAATGTAAAAATAGTATTTTTCCCGTTATTTTTGAACGATGCAAAAAAAATCAGCTTGTTATTACTAAATTTTTTGAAGTTGTTTTTTTGGCATGTTTAGTTTAGTGGACTACCTTATGGAACCAAAATTTTTGTCGGACAAGATTTTTTTCGGATATTTCACGATCAAAGTCGACTTTTGTATTCATTAAACAGCAATACGTTATTAATAAATTTGATACACCACTTCAAAATTACCACTTTTGGATAAGCTGGTGAGAAAAAGTACCCGGTACAGAAAGTATCCCCAGAGATATTTGGGGGTCGAGGTCTTATGAAGCTATCCTGAAAATTGTAGCCTGTTATGTATGTCTCCTGGCACCTAGACTATACGTTAATGTTTCTTTATAGTGTTTTTAAGCGTTTCTTTATTGTCTTTTTATTGTGTTTTACAGTTACAACTAGTTTTGATTTGAGTTGATAATTTAAGATCAAAATAATGTGCTGACTAGTAGTCCGCACGCTAGTCCCTAGTTTCAGTAGAGAATTAGTAAGAGGCCCTTTTTAAAGGTTAAGACTGGTTGGCCCATAAGACAACGTTGGCTTAATAAGTTAGAAATAATAAACAGTGAACTCCTTGCTTCTAACTCTATTATATTACTTAAAACTATTAAACAAAGTGCTTTATACTACTAATTACTATCACTATGTGATTTTTTAACTATTACTCTAATAGTAACATTATTATGATTCAATGATGCATGTATAACGTTAGTTAATAATATCAGGGGCAAAGTTTTAAGTGCAAATTCACTTTTTCCGTTATTTTTCATTTTGGTATTAAACCTTGTAGAATACAATGAATGTATATCCTCCTTTTAAAATCTAAAACAGAAAAATTATAAGTTAAGCGTTCTATAAATATTATAAATACATAAATGCTAAAGCATTATTACACAAAAGCACACATTGTTTAATTCGTGATACTATACATTGTAATAAATTTTTCCACAATACGGACTCAAAGATTACGAAAGTCTAAAATACCCGAGAATTTTATTCGTTATAGCCGAATACATGAAACTACTGATATTCTTGTCTTCTTTATATTCTTCTCCTGTCAAATACTAAATATCATTAAGGCACTTCTAACCTTATTTACAGCTGCCCTAAACTTTTCATTAATTGTTCTGCCAGATCACTTTCTTAAGTTTCTTATCGAGAACATGCTTTGGCGGCCCAGATTTCTTCGTCTTAAGATCATTCCTTGCATTATATTTTGCAGAAATGTATAGTTTGCCCTTTCATTAGATGAACCGAATAATCCAATTTACTTACTTACTTCAAATGCATTGGCGAGAATTTCTGGGAACACTAATACATAACCTATCAGAGCAGTATCATTCGAAAAAATACTTATAATTTACAATAGTTCAAATTGTATGTAGTACAAAACAGACACAATATATTAAAAAATAATATTAGAATATAATTGACATTTTACTATATCTGAAGCAACACTTGTTCTTCTTCTTCCGCTTTATAAGCAATTCTGTTTCTTTATTGGTGGATTCATACCTCTATGGAAGGTTGTCACTCTATCTTTTGCGCGGTCGGCCGATACTTCTTCTAGCAATTGGTGATTTATCTCTTAATATTTTGACCACGCGGATCTCTCCCTTCTGTTGTGTGGGTATTCCATTCTTTTTCCTGTTTAGTGTCCATTCGTTTATAGACTGTACGTTAAATTTTCTTCTAATGTCTTCACTTCCCTTATCAATTTCTTATTCCTTAGCGTATAGCCTGTAATTATTTTCAGTACTTTCATCTCTGCCGTTTCTAGTAGCCTTTGTGTTGTGGCTGTGTCGTACATGTTTCTGATGCATGTCATTGGTTTAACACTGGCTTTATAAATTTTTGACTTCATCTCAGTGTTAATATGTTGGTTTTGCCATATAGTGTTATTAAGGCATCCAGCCAGTCTATTTGCTTTTTATATTTGATCTCTCAGTTCTTTGTCCAAGTCTCCATAGCTGGACAGTGTAGATCAATGATATTTTATTCCCATTACTTGTTTAATATTGATGCCATCGATTTCCATTTCACATATGATTGATTTTTTGCCGATTACTTTTATTTTAGTTTTCTGAGTTAAGATTGCTACATAAAAGCTTATTATTCTTATGATAAATCTGTCTGAACTAGTCTTTGCAGACTATCTTCATCTGTGGCTAGTAATATTGCATCGTCAGTGTAACAGAGTATTTTTACTTCTTTGTTTCCCATTATCTTTCTTTGTTGACACTGTTGATGATTTCATGCATGATTCAATTGAAAGGCATAGGGCTCAATGACTCCCCCTGTCTTATTCCGCTACTTATGTCTATATATGTTCTGTAAGTTGTCGATTTATTCTGACTTCCATTTTGTTGCTTTGGTAGATGTTTTAAATAGTTTTTATGATATCTAGGGAAACTTCTCTATTATATAGCAGATGGTTTACATCTTTGAGTCTTACTCTGTCAAATGCTTTCTTTAAGTCACAGGACTTACTTAACTTAATTATTTTTTTACCAGCTTTCTTTGACTCCATCACTTTCTGTAATATATATGTTTCTGCTTCTTTTTGTTATATATTATTACTCATTGAGTAATATTCTTTTAACAATAAAACCGTTATTATTTATAGTATTATTACTAGAATAACTTCTGAATAAAACTCATTTTTACTACTATCATCTGATCCGTTATTCGACATAGCGTGTTCTGCCTATACATATTTTTCATCATCATATACAAGTGTTTTACCTTCACTTCTTAGTATTTAATATTATCTAAATACTTAAGACGTAGAGCTCAAATGTCATTCCGTGTAATTACTAAACGTCGGTTTTTTTCGTTTTTTTTTTATTTAAATCCCAAATCTTTTACAATCCTGTAGAGAGAAAAAAACTGGAAAAAAACTACGAATTCAATCGAGATGTACACCAAATTTTCGTAGATTTGCAGTAAGCATACGATTCGATAAAAATAAGTAGACTATGGCTAGCAATGCTAGAAATGGGAATATCAAGCTAACATTAAGCTAACTTAAATGTGCGTGACAGACTCATATGAACAGGTAAACATAGAAAACAGACAATTGATGCCATTTAATATAACATCAGGACTTAGACAAGTAGAGCTCTTATACCACTAAGTAAAATATCATCTGAGCTGACAGGGGATTTGCAGATCGAGAATCAAAACTATTATTGACCTTTGCTGATGATCAGTATCAAGGATTGGGGTACAACAATTGGAAGTGGAAGCGCAAGGCCGTAGAAGATAAGGCAGCAGTACAATTCGTCAAACATTCCGTGTATGAATCGGTATCATTAGGATCTTATAACGTTATTTCCGTCAGTGATGTCACCGCTTATTTTGCACAAGTCGTGGTAAATACAAGAGGTGCCACCTATTTTGGTGCTTGATGCTTAAAGTAGACTGACTCTCATGGTCGATGCTGTTTTTATATAGCTGATCGAGGCGCACTTCTCTCGAACGATCCTTGGCACGGCTTCTCGTGATGGGTAGTGTCCGTGTGTAGGTAGGAGGAGTCCTACTCGTCGGCCTGATGTATTTTAAACTTTTTCTTTAATACCGGTTTTCATATTGTTGCAAGTCTTTGAGCATTATCTGTTTGGTTTAAACTGTTGGGATTTTTTTCTATTTCTATGGATTCTTTGATTTTTCGTTTTCCTTTAATTTAAATGTTAGCACACATCGTAGTTTCGTTCAGGTTTATTGTATGTCCTGTGTTTGAGACATATGCAAGGGACGACGTTTTTTTCTCTTCTTTCGATGGCATTTCGATGTTCTTTTCGTCTAACATTGACGGTTGGTCTGTCCGATTCGTCAGAGTCTCCACATGGAATCTCGTATACTCCTTGATTTTCTACCAATATTTTTGTTGTGACAGATGGTAAAATACATGAGATTTTTTTGTTGTTGATAAATATCGTTTCTATTTTGTGTTTTCTTAGCGCCCACGTCTTTTTTTGTGTTGTACCCTATACATATGGTATAATAGCTTTTGCAATCGGTTTTGCGTCTTTTGTTGGGTCATTTATTCTTTCTTAAGTATTCTGAGCTTTTTCAATGGCATATGTTAAGAAACCGTTTTTTCTTAGTTCTGTTTTCACATTATACATTTCTTTATTTTTATGTTCTTCATCTGACAGTCTTTCGAATCGTGTCACCAGGGTTTTAATGACTGAATCTAATTATGCAGGATGGTGATATAAATTGGCATGTAGATATCTATCGTTATGTCTGGGTTTTCGGTATACTATGTGTCCCAGTTGCCCGTCTTCCTTCTTTATTATTAATACATCTAAAAATGGTAGTTATTTATTTTATTCCAGTTCCATAGTAAACTGAACTTTACGGTGAATATTATTAATGTGTTCTAAAAATACCTTTAGTTTTTCTTCTCCATGTGTCCAGATTATAAAACTAACATCCACGTACCTAAGCCAAAGTTTGGGTTTGTGTTCGGCTGTTCCTATTGCTCGTTATTCTATTTCTTGTATAAACATTTGTGCTATTACCGATGACAGTGGTGAACCCATCGGTGCTCCTTCAACTTGTTTATGTCTTTGCTCCTTATAGATAAAATATTTGTTATTTAAGCAGTTCTTTGTAAGATTTAGAGTATCTTGTGATTGATTAGTGGAGCGGACAATATTTTCTTTATGAAAGGTCTCCAAGTCAAAGGTAACCGTATGCCGTCATCTCTTTTGGTGTCTTGTCAAATCCATCTGAATGGTATACATCTCAGTATCCCGTTCACGATTGAGGTAGAAACTCATTCATCCCTACCGTTTTTCGAAGTTATCATAAAGAAAAACCAATCCCAAGGTTTTCATCACTCTGTTTATCGAAACCTCACCCATACCAATCGTTACTTGCATGGCAATTCTCATCATCCCCCTTTACAAATTAATTTAGTCATTAATAAGCTTGCGTTCAGATTAATACCCCTATGCGATGATGCAAGTAGACCAGCTGAGCACACTAGTTTAAAACAATCCATTATCCAAAACGGTTACCGCAAAAATCACATCAATAGAAGCATCCACAGACATCAATTTTCCACTCAATTCAACCCAAAAACTTAGACTCTCATCATACGAAAGATTTTTTTCCTTACATCAAAGGTGTCACTGATAAAATCGATGAAATTCTTAAATCAAGAGGAATAAACAATTTTATTTACCCCACCCCCTCCCCCCCATTCAAAAACTTTTCTCTCTGGTCCGATCAATCAAAGACAACATTTCAAATAAATAACACGGAGTTTATGAAATTCCTTGTGCAGACTGCCCCCCCCCATCCTATATAAGCCAAACAAATCATAGAATCCAAAATAGGATTTATGAACATTCTATTTCTGTTCGCAATTCCGACTTAATTTCAGCTCTAGGGCAACACCATCTTCATACATGTCACAAAAATGATTTTGAAAACTCCAGAGCCATAGCCCCATCCACTTTTATAAGCAGAATTATCCGAGAAGCAACAGAAATTAAAAAATGACCAAATTGTCTCAATCAAAGAGATGACGGCATACGGTTACCTTTGACTTCTCATAAAAAAATACAATCCGCTCCACCTGTCAATCAAAATCCTACTGTTAGAAATGTTCGAGCCAACCTCCGCGCCAATCCTCTCGCCAATTCCAATTCTGGTCCCTACGCCAACCTCCACTCAAGTCACGTCACCATCGACGGTAGAAATGATTTGATTAGTGATCAGTGTAGTGGAGAGAGCGCAGCTCTGTAGTTGCAGTACACAGTTTGTCCAATAGGACCTGCCGAAAAACCAACGAGGCCTGGCGGTAGTCAGTAGAGCTAAGTAGTATGGGGTTTCAGTAGAATATACTGGCCCCATAATTTTTTCTTTACTAGGCAAAATCGTTTACAGGAACAAGTGCCAGTACGCAGGTGCTACCGCTCCGTGGCAGACGTCCAGCGAGGGACCCTATAACTGGGTGGTAAACGCGAGGTCAGTATAGCCCTTGTCAAAAACCTATACAATGCACGTTAGTGGAACAAGCCTTTTTTCGGGGGGTTTTTAGCGCCCACTGGCTCCGTGAGGCTGCGGAGTCCCTAGCGGTCTGCACGTGTATATAACCATTGCCCAATTAAAATACCTGGTTCAACCAGGTCTGCCCTTTCCACCCGGTCTGTGACTAGGTCACAGACAGCGGCATTCGCTGCAAATCCATATGTCCCCCTTTTACACGACAATGAATCAGTCGACCCTTACGATTTCCCAGACCACTCGTACAACCCATACGCATCAGCTTAAGAGCTAATCACACTTAAAAATGAAATTCTCTCCCTGCAAACTCGTTTCAATATGAAACGGCGTGAGATCAAAAGAAACGACCCAAACCATCAGATTCTTTCAAAAATCGATTCCTACTACTCTCCATTGTCCTCCACTCACAGAAAACTCTCGATATCACGCAAAACTCAGTCACAAGCTCCAAAACAACGCTCCCAACCCACCTCTAGATCAAATTCACAAAATCGTTTTTAAACAGCCCCAAAAAGCCTACAGCCCCTCAAAACACAGCCCCTTCAACCTCTCAAAACCAGCCACAACCTAGCACATCTAGAACTTAATCCGCACATATCCAACTAAACCAACCACAAACGTTCACTAACGCCACTAAGGCACCCCCAATCTTCAGAACAAGAAATAACCCCAACATTACGAATTCAATTAACAATCCAAAAACTTTCGAATACCTCTTAAAGGATATCCTACAAGATATATGCAATCAACGCACATTTTTCAGAGTACTAAATTGCATCCCTATGATGAACCAGAAAATCCATTTTTTAAAAGTTCTAAGCCATGGGATAGCTCATCTCAGAACACTTCACTCCCTCAACACTGAAGAAATGCAGCTCAAAATTCACAAAGCCACAGGTCAAACTCAAATTAAACTCACTTTTAGAAATCATTCTCAAATAAACCAAACCCCAAGGCCCAACACACATCTATTCCTCATAGTGAACGTGTCGCACGATTACTCTGAGGAAGAACTCAAACAGATCCTAACTGAGCAAGAAATTTCTGTCTCTAGATTGTGGAGAGTAAAATCTCTACAAACTGGAAAAGAAACCAGACTCATAAAAGTCCTAACCACATCATCTGATAAATATTCACATGTTTTAAATTATGGCATCCCGATTGATGGACTAATCCATTACACAGCGCTCCCTAACGGAGCAAACCCAACAATCCCAACCCCCAAATATTGCAGCAAATGCTGTACAAACGGCCACTCAATCCAAGAATGCCACTAAAGAACTTTCATCTGCCCAAACTGTTGGCAAAATCATAAATCAAGTGAATGCCCAAACCCTACATCACCCAAATGCCCGAACTGCAGAGGCGAACATCCCGCATATTCCAACCGTTCCCCTAAAAGGCAAGAACAACCCCAAAATACCCACCAAGTCCAGCCACTATCAATAGTAAGATCAACCCCTTTTGATCAATTACCAAGGGATCTCTAAAAAGAGACACCAAATCAAACATATCCTGCAAAGTAATATTATCCAAATCCTAGCAATTACAGACACACTTTGTCGAAACACTCCGACCTTTGCAGGATATACAACAATTTTTTGAAGCCCTGTCAGATTTCCCGTGGGAATGGAATCCTCATCAAACATGGATTACCACACTCCCTCCACAAATTTCCACAAAATATCCCTCCATCCAACGTGTACTTCCTGGCAATTGATTTGCACCTCCCCAACAACCAAGCCCTCACGATAATTTCTTACTACAAGCATCCAGCGAGCCCGCTTTCTCTAGTACTTTTAGAGTATTTCTCTACTTTAAATAAAGCAATCCTCATTAGCGACCTGAACTATAGACACACACAATTCGGTGATCATTCAAATAACCCTGAAGGCATCAGAGTAATAGATATACTTCTAGACCTTCCAATTATAAGAATCACAAAAACTGATTATACGTTTTTGATCGCAAATAGGGTATCTATCCTGCAAACTGGCCACTTTTCAAAAACTATACCACTAATAATATTCCCAAGTTAGGCGAACTTAATACAAATGAAAGCATTGATCAGAATGTTATCCAAATTGAGAACCTAATAGTCGAGGCAATCAATCACTCAATTCCTATGAAAACCAAACAACCATTCTCACCGGCACTTCCACAATATATCATTGCCAAAATACATAAAAAAAGACGGCTTTTACGTCAATACAAGACCAACAGAGACCCCCTAATCAAAACAGTATAATCGCATCTCTGCTCGAATTAAGAGAGAAATATCTGCCCTACAGGCTCGCCAGTGGGAAAATGTCACCTCGAAATAGGACTACAGAGATGGGACTAAATTCTGGAATAAATTCAAAGTCCTAATAAAACAAAAAACGTCTCAACCTTCTCATCTGTTGGTCGATAATCAAATAATCAGTTTTCCCGAAGTGAAAGCAGAAGCATTCAAAAACTCACTTCATGAAAATTTTCAAACCCCAGACAACCCAAACTTCGATCGCTTATTCAAACTCAACACTGAATTTGTAGTAAGAAATACTCTCATACAACAAATTCCAAATCACGTTCCAATCATGGACCCTATTACTGATAGGGAAACGGAAAGGTATTGCCATATCGGCAAAAATAACTCTCTTGGACCTGACAATATCAGTAGAATGTGTCTAAGCAACTCCCGAGAGTATAATCCCGCTTCTTACAAAAACTATTAATGCATGTATCAAAAACTGCTATTTTCCTACTCCTTGGAAAATGGCCAGTACCATCATGATACCCAAACCGAGCAAGAATCGTACAAAAGTGGAATTATACAGACCTATCTCCTTAATCAACTCACTAGGGAAAGTTCTTAAACTAATTCTTAAAGAAAGGCTCAGTGACTATCTCGAAACCCACAATATTATCCCCAAATTTCAGTATGGATTCCAACCCAAAAGATCAACTCAAAATGCATTAATAGATTTCACCTTAAAAGTCACACAGTCACTAAATGACAACGCCATCGCCCGCCACTTTTCTCGATGTACAAAAGGGCTTCGATCAAGTCTGGCATGACGGACTTATTCGGAGGCTAATTGACATCAGGCTACCCCTACAATACATAAAAATCATTCATTACTACATTACGAATCGAACAGTTAGAGTGAGAATAAGCGATCAATTATCAACCCCATTTACTCCACGAGCGGAAGTACCTCAAGACTCAGTGCTAGCACCCCTGTTGTATCACATACAACAGTGCCATATCAAACCTTAACATACCACATACCCAACTGTACCTCTATGCAGATGATACTGCCCTCCTCACAACAGAGAACAGTTATTTTCCTGAGAGTCCCTTGAGAAGAGCACAAACTTTTCTAAACGGTGTCGAAGAATGGTGTAATAAGTAGAGAGTTACTTTAAACGCTGCAAAAACACAAACAATTGTGTTCCGCAGTCATAAATCTTCGCCCGGCATCATTCGCAATCGCGATGATGAAGTCCCCCTGTATTTGATAGGAGAAAGGCTTGCTACTAGCCTAACAGCTTCCTACTTGGGTGTCCTATTTACTAGACCACTTAATTGGGAAACTGATCTAAAGGCAACTTTAGATAGGGTCAGAAATCGAGCCTGACTCCTAGTACCACTAGGAGTCCACTAGGTACCACAAGGCTAACTTATATTGCCTTCTAAAGGGGTATCAAAGGAGAAGACTGATCACTGCGGAGCGTAGAATTCTGCGTAGTGCGTGCAGAAAACGCTGGTACTTCTCCTCTCGTGAAATCTACCAAACGGCAAACACCACACCTATCATAGAGAGAATAGAAACTCTTAACAGGAACTTTACCCTCAAAATCATCAACGGCCCCCCTTCTAATACACAAAACACTCTAAAAAGTTCATGCTCTTTCCGCGATCACGTATCCTCCCGGAAACCCAAAAACAAACATCTTCACATCCCGTCTATTCTAATGCAGGCTTGCATCGATGAACTTCCGGAAGAATACGCTGACATTCTTGAGGCCACTCCAATAGCCTATCGAACCCATATCTAACACCCAATCCTTTTCCTAACCCCGGACAAGGGGAGATTGGTTTTTTTTCGGTTTCCCAATCTCACTACTCAATATACATGTCTGTCCCTGAGAAAATAGCCGCAACTATTTTCTCACCTAAATCGGCAGTTGCTGGAACCGTCTATCAAACTCCGACGAGGCCTGGCCGTTAACGTGAACGAGCGATGAAAAATTTTTAGTGCAACACACTAGTTTTAGAATTGATCGCAAACGTATAAACGGCTGCAGGAGCAATGGTCACTAGAGAACAAGGTTTTAGTTTCTGCCGAGGCAGACATGCACACATTCAGACTAAATACAAATTCACACATCTCACACTCACACAAATCCAACAGTGAAAGGGGCCCCCTTTCTGCTACCGAAGCAACCTTATCACCGGGACCCCTGACCGACTGCATCCTCCGTTACTTTACACGCCGACTTTGGTCAGCCAAGGAAAATCTAAGTGATTGACGGAGCCAAGTAACAACGAAATGGTAGTGTCCGTCACTGTTGGATTTACACACACACACACATTCACACTGAGCAGAATGCGGCAAGCCGACTCTCGAAAGCCGAGGCGCCTCCACTCACGAGCACACTAGCCGACAAAATTACAGTGTAATACACTGGTTTTGGGGGCGAGTTAAGCTCGAGACTGCACAGGACTAATGGTCACTAGAGACCCGGCCTTGTCGCATTTGGCTCTAAAACACTCACATTCACCTGGAAAGAACATCAAATTCAAGTCAAGCCTTTTGCCCCTGATTCTTCAATGGTGACTACATCTCAACTACCCCCAGGAGAAGAGAAGAGAGAGAAGAAAATTGCTAACACCCCAGTGAATCTAGGACTGTTTGCTTTGTACTGCATTATCCAACACATTCAAACTCAAGTCTGAAGAGGATCAACCGATCCTAAACGGGCACAAGAAACGTTCTATCCATATCGTAATAAAGAATCCCTATCCCTATCCTCGAGAACGAACATTCATTGATTGATCAGTGTAGTAGTGGGTTCCGACTCGACGGTCGGACAGTGCGGATGTGTACCTTTGGAAGGAGCAGCTACTCCTGAGGCCATAGAGCTTTTCAGCTCTCGGTGTGTGAGACACTGTTTTTGGCGCCGGTAGTATTATTTGCTGACAAGGCGAAAAACGGATGCAAGGTTGTTTTTAATTAAACTGTCGAGGAGCTGCCTTTATAGGCTCCTCGCAGAGGTTATTTGCAACTTTGCGTCTGTGAAGAATTCGGGTTTACCAAAGTGTGTCGACAGTAATGACACTGTAAGGCTTTGACATTTGACAAAGTCGGACAGAAACGGCCCCTGCTCCTGTGGTAAGAGAAACATCAAACGGAACTCTCCCTGAGAAATCAGGGAGTGAACAACCGCGAGGTAGCTGGGACGACACCCAGGAAAACCGTCTGATAGCGGCCGGGCGGAAAGACAAAAACAGAGTCTTCTGAGTAGAAAACTCCTCTTATCTTTTCGAACCTTTGGTTCAGGGCCGAAAGGATTAATAAGTGAAGCCCCCCCCCTCCAGGTAGTGACAGTACGGTGGTGCTATCACCCGAAGTAGAGAATAACGGCAACTTGCCATCTCCCGTCGTAAATGAATTAAATGATTTGTTAAACGACTTTAAAACTCCGGATACCCCCACAAACAACGATAAAGGCGAAGACAAGGACAACGACGAAGAAATAACAGAAGAGGAAAAGAAAACTATTAATGAAGAAATTGTAGAAGTATCGAAAGAACACTCCAGCGTAGAGGAAGAGAGGAAAAATGAAGAAAAGCGAAGAAAAAGGAATCGGACTAAACGCTCGGACTCTGAAGAATCAGAGGAAGAGCACAAGAGAGTAAAGGAGATGGAGGCAAAAAAAAAACGAACCGCCAAAGAAGAAAGATTAAAAAGGTCAATCGATAAAATGAACAACATAATCATTTTACAACACCAGAGGTACCAGGAAAGGTTTGACGCAATGCAAGCGCAAGTGCAAGAGCTGCAACATATCATAGTGGCCAAGGACGATGAAGTCAAAAAATCTTAGACCGTATGGACGTATTGACGAAACAAAGGAACATGGCAAAAACACAAAAGTACGAAGAAAACACTCCCGAACCCACTAAAAAGGAAACAAAATCAGAAAAAGAAAAAAAGACTGAGATTGTGGTGAAAAAAAACGGACTCAAAGTCTAAACCCAAAAAAGAGACAAAGAAAACCGAAAAGGAAAAAACGGACACAACCGAAAAGGAAAAGACAAAGGCTCAAGGGCACCTAAAAAGAAAATTGTCCCTAAACAACAACCAAAGGGCAGACCGATTAGCAGCAACACCACCAACAAAGGTGTTAGCTACGCGTAGGTTACCAAAAAACCTGCAAACGAAAATCCCGCAGCCACAAACGAAGCCGCAGCATTAATCGAGAGTTTTAACTCAGATTTTAATGCAAAAATGAAGCAATTCTCCACGATGCTGGAGAAAATGGCACAGGTGATGGCAGCAATTAGTAGTATTGGACAAATATGTTAGCACACCAACCGGAGGATCTTCGTATTGGGTCTTGGAACTCAGGTGGATTATATCATAAAATCAATCTTCTGGACGAATTTCCAACAGACTGGAACTAGATATCATAGCACTACAAGAAACCAAACTAAAGGAGAGGAAAAAACCTAAATTTCCAGGCTATAATATCTATAGAACAGATCATCGAGCAACCTCAGGGGGTACGGCCATCATGATCAGAAAAGAAATCAAACACCAAGCCATCCCAACTAATGATGGCTTGGTCACTAAAAATCGTCTCAGCGTATGTACGGTATGTATAAACGGAAGTTTGTTCTGCGGCTATCTCAAAACAAGAGACAACACATACGTAGTTAGCCCAACGGACTCTACATGCTACAATGGGGTATCTCCACCCACCCATCTCGATATTGCAATCCTCCACAACGTGGGTCAACAATATGAAATAAATTCATTAAACGAAGGCGATTCAACACATAACTTAATCTTCCTAACCTTGGGCGCAATAGATATAAACTATTTGCAGCCCCACAAAAAGAAAAAACCAGCTGGCGAAAAACTTCAAAAGAATCGTGAGCGAAAACATCGATGCAGTCCCCACAATAAACGACATTACAGAACTAGAAGACAGCGTGGTAAAACTAGAAAAATCCTTAATAAACGCCATTGATACCAGCTCAAAAGAACAGAAAATAACAACAAAAAAAGGAAGATTCAGGTACGTAAGTACGGAATTAAAAGACCTGATCAGAGCAAAAAATTAAAGAAGAAGAAGAGCATACCGCACAAGGACTTAAGGAGACAAAATGATTACAAATGAGCTAAATAGAGAAGTTAAAAAAGAGCTACAAAATCACAACAACGAAAGCTGGGACACCTATATCCAGGAATTAGATCCAAACAAATCCGCGTTCTGGAAGCTATCAAAAATATTAAGAAAAGATAAAAAACCTATCCCATCACTACACGAGGAAAATGGAATTGTATATACCGAAGCAGACAAAGCGGAGGTATTAAAAGATGAAATATAAAGAGGATGTAGAAACAACTGCCACCCCTACGAAGACTTAGACTTCACGGAAGAAGTCGAAAATGCAGCCAGAAGATTAAAAAGGAAAAAGAATAGGTTTAACACATACCTCTCCTAAAGAGATCAAAGGCTGAATAAAGATATCAAATGTCAAAAAAGCTCCAGGACCGGATAATATCACAAACACAGCCCTAAAAAATCTGCCGGCGAAAGCAATCGTATACATTACGAACATCATAAACAGCATGCTTAAATTAAGATACTTCCCGGACAGATGGAAGGAAGCTCACATGATTATGATAGCAAAACCGGGAAAAACAGCACTTTTCCACAAAACTATTAACCTATTAGCTTACTCTTATCATCCTAACCAGACTCAACAAAGAATCCCAAGCCTTGGGATTTATTCCAGAGGCTTAGGTTCGGATTTAGGACCAAACACTCCTGCGAACTGTAGGTTTTAAGGCTGATAGAATTTATCACTAAAGGCTTTAACGAAAAGTTGTACACAGCAACGGCGTTCCTCGACGTGAGTAGAGCTTTTGATAGAGTATGGCATCAAGGTCTGCTCCATAAAATGAGCAACCTAGGCTATAGTGAGGTGATGACATGTCTTCTTGCGTCATACCTGGCAAACAAAAGGTTCAGAGTTTTAATTGGACCAACCCTATCTGAGCTCGGAGCCCTGTAAGCTGGTGTGCCTCAGGGAGCGGTGCTATCGCCGTACTTATATACTATATTCACAGCTGACACTCCAACAGACCCCAGAACACTGGTTGGTCTGTACGCGGACAATACACTCATAGCAGCTAGCAGTAGAGATCCTAGCCTAGCTGCCAGCCACCTGCAAAGTGCTCTGAATAGATTTCAAAGATTGTGCATAAAGAGGAAAATTGCCCCTGAACCCCGAAAAGACACAGGCCGTCTTGTACAGACACCGGAGAAGTGGACAGAAAGATCACCATTGCTAACACCCCTGTAGAATGGACAAACGAGGCTAAATACCTCGGAGTGATATTAGACAGAAAGCTTACTTTCACTGAACATGTAAAGAAAGCAGTCTACAAAGCAAAAGCCCTAAGAAGTCAACTCCCTTTACTAATAGACAGAAAGAGCAAACTTAGATTCAAAACAAAAATGAGAGTAGCTAACATCATAATACTACTCTCACTAACATATGCATCTGCCCCATGGGGACACACATGCAAAATTAACAGAAAGAAAATCCAAATAGCCCAAAACTGGATGATCAGAGAGGCATTAAATATACCAAAATACGTACCACTACGCACCACAAGATACGTATTTAGAGTCTCTGGTAAGAAAAAATCCCAAGGACAATGGACGAAAGAGCCTATGATATATTCAACGGACTCAGAAATTACCCCAAGATGATTCTAAGTGAGTTGACAAATTACGACATCAACACAAGAACGGTGCACAGACGGCCGAAACAACAACTAACTGGATATAGGGAAGATAGCCACAAAGGAGTCAAACCAACGTATTTTAGACAGTGAGCACAAAAAAAAATGGGACAGAGCTGTTGCAGCCAATCAAGAGATGGTTGACTGGATGAGTTTGGATGGCTGCAGCAGTTCGGTCAAAGTCTGGTGAGACTAAAACGATAGTATATAAGACCAATATATACCGGGGTGTGTGAGGGCAATATACACCTGGGAATGCACACCCCAACACACGCACACATAGTATTAGTTTAAAGTAGTCAAAAAAACAAAACCCCAAAAAATATACACGGAGTGTGTGAGAGCATTATACACTTGGGAATGCACACTCCATAGTTAAGTTAGATTAGTAGTAGTATTTAAGACAAAAAAAACAAAAAATCGCTCACTGTGTAAACAAAACCATGTCTTTTTCAGAACACCGAATGTCATCTGCTGTTTCGTATAAAAAACATAAAAAACCCAATTAAAAAGTATAATAGGCCCGTCAGGCCTTTCATACCCTCCGCCAGGCATAGGCCCCTCAGGCAGATTGAATGCTGATCCTATCGCGAATTCCGAGCAACGAGGTCATGTGCGGTATACATGGGTTTGATGGCCGGACCCTACTCGGATGCTCAGTCGGCGAGGAGAACAAAATTTGCTGAGTGTACAAGCACACGCTCTTTTTCGGACAGAGGGTCATTAACCCAGGCTGGTGGCTCTCAGTTCGAAACACACACTTTTTCTTTTTAGGGACACCAGTCCCGATGTCAAGTTAGAGTAACTTCTATAGAGTCAGTAAAGTAAATAGGGAGAAAAGCCGATATGTGCTACCTCTACAGTTAAGTGGCTTAACCACAGTCAATAAAAACAGAGGGTGTTTCATTACCCAGAGCACCCAAAGTAACTTTCAGATCATAAGCCTCCTCACGTAAGTCACACGTTGAGGAGGGGTGGAGGAAAAGCCTGGGGGTCAGATAGTCAGATACCACTTCAATAGCGAAGTGTGACCGTTTTGATCTTCGGACATGTGGATCCCACTTTATAATGGTGTAGACATGTTCCTTAGGGGCAGGGTTGATCACATGTGTGTGTGTGAGTGTAGTAGTTGTGTAGAGTGTCTGTCGAGTTTAACTCCTTTAATCTTACCTCTAGGTTATATATTGAATTGAGTTGGGCGGGGTGATGATGTGACTGGGCATTAAGATATCGGTTTGTATGAGTGGGTTTCCGGTACACGGAATAGGAAAAACTGTGAGGTAGGTTTTTCTGAATAGGAACATCAAGTAATGGCAAAGACGCTTCAGACTCAACTTCCATCGTGAATTGAATACTAGGATGTATTCCATTCAGGTGGGAGAGGAAGAGATCTAACGTGTCTTTACCATGAGGCCAAATGACAAAAGTGTCATCAACATACCGTAACCAGCAGGTGGGTTTGAGATTTGATAAGGACAGGGCTGCTGTTTCGAAATGTTCCATGAAAATATCAGCTATTACGGGAGACAGAGGAGATCCCATTGGGGCACCTTTGATTTGACGATAGAAATGATTTTGGAATGAAAAGTGTGTATTAGACATGCAGTGTTTTATAAGAGATAGTGTGTCTTGGGGGATTTGATGTTTAGAGTCCAAGATGGAAATGGTTTCATCGATGGGAATGTTGGTGAACAAAGAAACAATGTCAAAAATAACTAGTATATCTGAGGGTGAAATAGAAATATTTTTCAGAAGATCAATAAAATGAAAAGAGTTTTTGACAAAAGACGAAGCTTTTTCGGCTAATGGTTGTAAGGATAAAGCGAGATGTTTTGCCAATTTCTGAGTGGGGCAGTTGTATGCACTGACGATGGGTCTTAGGGGAACATTGGGCTAATGGATTTTTGGAAGGCCGTATATCTTTGAAATTCGGGATGATTTTTCTCTTTGTATAAGAGATTTTTTGATGTCTGAAGGTAGAGTAGACTTATTTATGATAATAATCATAAATAATTAATCTATTTCCTATATTTATTGTGTATTCTATTCATATTTCTAGTAAAAGTTAAAGATTTCAAATGTTCTTACAAACATTACTGTATTGTCTACATATTACATGTAATTATGACTTATTGACAACATTGATATTTATTTCTTTATTTGCACTTATAGAACTATGTTAACTACTCCTACCAAATATGTTCAATAAAGTTTAAACATTAATATAATAACATATTATAATAATTTATAACATTTATTAACACATTAATACATACATATAATATTAACACATTAATAATAACAAAAATAATTTCCCAGATATTTATCATCAATACCTTTACTTTTAAGAATGTCTTCAAGAGTGCCATGACGTATTATATCAAAATTCTTTCCTGAGTCTACGAAACAGGCGTATATTGATTAATATACACTCATCGCTGTGTAGGCCGAAAAAGAGGTGACTACAGTCTCAAATAAGATTCAAAAAGACTGTAATGGTTTGGTCATGTCAGACGTACATATGGAAACTATGTGAATCGAATAATAGAGCTGTTAGAAGTTGATGGAGAGAGAGGTAGAGGAAAACCGACAAGATGTTGGAAGAGGACTTGAGAGAGAAAGGTTTAGGTGAAAAAGACACGATGGACAGAAATAAGTAGCGACAAAGAGTATGGAAAAGCAACGTCTAAAAAGGGTAAAGCTAAGGAAGAAAAAGAAAGGTTTAGGTGAAAAAGACACGATGGACAGAAATAAGTAGCGACAAAGAGTATGGAAAAGCAACGTCTAAAAAGGGTAAAGCTAAGGAAGAAAAAGAATCGCTGTGGAAATATACAGGGTGAGTTTTTAGTGCGACATCGGCAGATAATTCCATTGTGGTTCAAGATATCCAAAAAGCTTAATTAGAAAAAATATAGGCGGTGATATTTTTCATACTTGTAAAATATGTGGAATTCTACAGGGTGATAGCAAATATACAATTTTTTGAATGGGACACCCTATATATTTATTATTATTTATTTTATAACAATAGGGTAAACAATATATTGTAGTTTTTAAATTAAATTTAATTGAAACTTTGACTAAAATTTGTATACAGAGTGAACTACAAAACAAAATTACGATTTTCTCAATTTTTTTTTATGGATCATCCTGTATTTTATTTCTTAGAAATATTGTATTTATGATACTCTTTCATTTTTTTATGGCATTGCCTATACCTAAACTTATTATTTTCCGAGATATTTTTAGTTTTCTTCAAATTTCGGGAATACATTCAATTTTTGTAAGTAGAAATAAGTATTGAGTATTGGGAGATAATATAAAAAAATATTTTTATTTAATAAGTAACTAACAAAAAATATAAATCATAATAATACGTAATGAATGTAACAATTAATGTGATGTTAAGGAAATAAGTCTAAAGTAAATGTTCAAAATGTCCACATTCATCGTCTATATAAGTTTGTAACCGATATTCAAACGACTGGGCCACATTTTTTACCATTTGTAAGTCAATTTTATTAAACGTTTCTCTTATTCTATTTTTGAAGTTATACGCACGGTCGGCGTTGGAAATTTGCACTGGAGTGAATCTGTGAAACCATTACATATGTAAGATAATGAGTAAGAGAGAGACAGAATATATATTTTCTCTCTCTTTCTCTCTCGAGAATAAAAATGTTCCTTTTGTATATATATTTAATATTATAAATATATTATATATAATATTATATACCTATATAATATAATATAATATATATTAATATTATTATTTATGTGATATGTTTTGTATTATTTATTGAATGTTCATAATTATTTTAGGCTCCTATATTTCAAAATAATCACTGTATGACAGACAACTGTCAATTTTGAAATCCGTTAGAATCGTGTTTAATTGGCGAATCTTTTACGTGTTTGGTTCATACGCTGGTGTACGTGAGTTCGAATCCCAATATGAATTTCCTTTTTTATTTTTGAAATATTTAAAAACCTCACGTTAATGTTATTAAATATATGTAATATACGCAAAAATGGTAAATTTTAAAATAAAATGAAAATTTACAACATAATCCGAGTTGCTGATTTTTTATTTTTATCTTCGTAAAGTAAGTTATGTATATTGGCAGTTTTAAATACTTATGAATATTGCATTTTAATTTGTATTGTATTATTATATTGCATTATGTCGCAGTGTATTGTATTGTAATTTTTATATTAATAACAAAATAAACAATAAATTTTACTGCAGAGTCTATGTAAAAAATTTTTTTTGCATTCAACTCCTTTTATACATATATGAAAATAAAAATATACAATTTCATTAAAATATTGATACAATCCTTCATTTACTATACTCCTATTACAGTTCAAATGTTTATATACAGCAAACGATGCACCATATACCTATCTACCTAATTCTTTTTCTGTTTCTGCTCTCTCTTACCTATAGCATTAAATGTGTAATGATTGTGCAGATTGACTCCCATATAAATTTGTAACGGCAAACGCGTGTAAAGAAGTATAACTTCTACCGGCAGTCCCACTGGACTGCCACACCCGTTTTTTTATATCATCTAGCGTTGTTGGAGGCTTCTGGTATACAAGGCCTTTTATACAGCCCCACATGAAAAAATCAATTTTGGAGAATTCTGGTGATCGCGGCGGCCAAGCAGTTGGTTCTTCTCTGTCTATTCACCTCTCAGGAAAGTTATTATTTAGATGATCGTGACTAGGAGTACTATTGTGTAAAAACCACATTTGTTGTCGAATATTAAGCAGTACATTTTGCAGTAGTATTGGCAAATGATTGTTTAGAAGATCCAGACATAATGGCACCATTCACTCGACCGTCAAAAAAATGGGGGCCAATCACATAATCGCCAACAATACCACTCCAAACATTTATAGATCACCTAGTTTGACTACGAGTGTTAACAAAATAGAGATTGCTTGATGCATAGTAAAGAAAATTAGGCCGATTTACCGTTTTCTTCTTGTGATATGTAGCCTTATCTCCAAAAAGCACATAATCCAAAAAAAAATCGGTCTCTTTGCACTGTATGCACAAAGATCACATTTATTGATACATTCATTGCATATTGTTATGGTTTTATATTTTTTGTTATTTACTTATTGAATAAAAATACTCAATACTCAATACTTATTTCTACTTAGAAACATTGAATGTATTTTCGAAATTTGAAGAAAACCAGAAATATCTCGGAAAGTAATTAGTTTAGGTATAGGGAATGCTATATAAAAATAAAAGAGTACAAGAGTATAAGCTAAAAGAGTATAAGAGTCAAATTTAAGGTGATACACTTGCGTAGAAAATTAAGTGAGAACGCATTCGGAGAAAAAGAGATACATAATGCGCTCGGTCTCTTCGCCTCGTTGGTACACTCCATACTACAAGTTTACAGAGAGTGACCTTATTTATTAATGGAACTTCTATGATATGTCTATATTGTATGTTATTTTGACGTTTCAATTTTTCCTTCGGACATTTTTCTCAAAATACAAAATATTTTGTTTTTGTTACTTGGTAAAAAAATTCTTCGAATATTTATATTTTATTTGACTCATTAATATTGACCATTCAGTCATGTTAAAGCGGCAGTTTTTACGAACACTTCTATAAATGTCTCCTTCTGTAATTTTATAAGAGGAATATTGGCAGAGATGAAAGCTTTACATTTGCGTTACAGTAAACTGTATAAGAATAAAATAACAGTAGTTAATCTTAAATGGCAACCAAGAGGTAGGCGGAGACCAGGAAGGCCTAGAAGAAGTTGGAGAGAAGGAGTTGATAAAGAAATCAGAGAAAGAGAACTGGAGGACGATCTATGGAACGATAGAATGAGATGGAGATTGGAAATCGGAAGACGTCGAAGAACGTTGTAAACCGACATTATATATATGTTAATCTTATACCTGGAACATACCGACGATACATTTATTACTTAATTTTTATACTAGAGTTGTCGTAATATTTTATATTATAATCATATACTTTTATTTTTCGGATCTTCGGCATTTTAGCATTTTAGTAAGTCATAAATATTTTAATCTGTTGTTTATTTCTTTACAATAGAATAATACCAGCCCCGTTGGGATGACTGTTAACATCCGGTATTTAGGTACTAAACTGTATAACTTTATTAACTTTCCCGAATATTTTATTTTTGTAAGGACGTTTTGTAGAAATATATTGTATAAAATATATCTCAAATAGTGACTGAGTTGTCAATATGAATAATTCAGATAAAATAAAATTATTAGAAGAATTTTTTTACCAAGTAACAAAAACAAAATTTGTTTAATTTGGACTACTGAATGACTACTTGGGACTCATGTCCTCTAAATGTGTTGTCCAGACAGTGGGTCATCGACCTGGGTCGATGTCTCGCTGTCCAAACTGTGTGTGTTCGTGTACAATTAAGTCTAGAGCTGGTTCCTTTTCCATATAATAACGCTCATAAGAAATAGCATGCTCGCAATATTTTTTCCACTTATCTTGGGAAAATTTGCAGAAAAACTCATCACAATATGTTTCAACATTTCACATTTCTAAATTTAAAATCTACATTTTTATTTGCCACATATTGTTTTAGAGCAGCCCACACTAACTCAATTGGATTTAAGTCCGGGTGGTAGGGAGGTAGTCTTAAGACAGAGTGACCTGCATTGTTCATAATTTGATCTATTTCATAAGTTTTATTTCTGGGTTTGTGAATTTTTATTAAATTATATAATTCTGCTTTTATCATTTCGTCTGAAAAGGAAATGTTCTTTTGTCTTAACCATTCCTTCATTTCGTCTTTTCTACACCCCATAGTGGGACATTTTTGCACTTGGACATTGTGGTATGATGCATTGTCTATAAAGAATAAACAACGGGCTGGTATATTAGGAATTAGTTTTCCATAAATCCATTTTTTTTAAATTATTATAGTTCATTTCGCTATGATAATCTACAGATTTCGTACCAGATTTAAATGTCAAACATGCGTTTTTTATGAACCACATTTGGCCGCCAGCGTGAACAATAATCAGCCTTTGCCCTTTGGACACTGGCTTGTGCAAACCTTCGGGGGTATTGTCTCCCCAGTATCTGTCATGGGTATGAGAGGAATGAATATAAGTTTCATCCATGTAAATTATGGGCCGATTTTCTTTCCTATATTGTTTAATATTTCTGAAAAACTTCCTCCGGAGCACTTGTATATCGGGTTTTTCCATTAGGATTTTCCTGTTATTCTTCGCTTTTTTTCATCGAAATCCCATATCTCTCATCACTTTTCTCAAAGTTTTATGCGACCCTGTATAAATATTGTCTTCATTAATTTTTTTTGTTATATGTCGCAATGTAGGAACTCGTTTTTCCGTGACATAATAATTTATTATTATACGCCGAAGTAAACATTTGTCAAAATCGCCCAAGTTGGATTTTGGGGCAGATCTCATTCTTTTGTTAGGCGTCGAAAATCATGTAGAAGCACCTTCTTCTATATCTTTCATTTCACGAGAGATCCGTTTTATAGTGGCTATACTTACTCCCGTTGCTAAGGAAGCACGCTCTTGAACTTTTTTAAAATCTTTAACATGCGCATTTTGCATCGCTTCTCTCTGCATAAAAATAATTACATTTGCTATTACCTCCCTCGTTTGTCCAGTCAAGACTTTGCCTTCTAATTTTGAATGAAAATCCATGTTTATAATTTAAAATACTTAACAATAATTATTTACAAAGTCAAATCTATTGTAATCCGATATTTCTTCAACACACAGTAACTTTAAATATAAGTAAAATAAAAAAAACTTTGTCGCAGACTATACAAGTACCTTGCACTTCGAAGGGAAAAGAAATAAGGACGAATTGTGTTGTGGTCGAATGCGCATCGTGGGTGGAGCCTAATTTCAAATCGGCCAAGTATCACGTTAAATTTGACAAGCATACAAATTTTTGTCAATGATTTCAATTAAATTTAATTTAAAAACTACAATATATTGTTAACTTTATTATATAAAATAAATAATTGTTTGTGCATTACTTCTTTATAAACATGGTGTTGATTTCATAGGGATTTCGAAATAAAAGAGGTCATAACTTGTTAAATACTATGTATAGTAATGCCAAACCCAATACTATAAGAACAAGAATTATGAGAAGAATACAAATTTGAAAAAATATGTAAGCTGTTCCATTTAAAAAAATGTATGTTTGCTATACCACTTAGTTATTAATCACCCTGTAGAATTCCACATATTTTCCAAGTATGGAGAATATCATTGCCTACATTTTTTCTAAGTAAGTTTTTTTGGATATTCTATACCATAATGGAATTATCGACCGATGTCGCACTAAAAACTCACCCTGTATATTAAGTAGAGGCGGTTATAAATTATTTTAGAAAATATCTTAGATTGACTCAACGAGATTTTTCGGTGATTAAAATATTCTTTTGCATCAGCTTTTTTAGCCAAAGTAATAAATGTGGAGACCAGTCATTCTTGAGGTTTAATACCAATATTGTACATAGTGTTAAATAGGTGTAAAATATTATCGTTATGGATGTGTCTTTTAGAAGTTTATATAGTTCTGTAGGGATTTCCTTCGAATTCCTTATTTTCATACTATGACAACTAACAGGGAATGCAAAAAGCAATAACTGAATTTTTACCTTAATAAACAGTTTAGTTCCCAAAAAGTATACAGTACCAATATCAATTTTTAAAGGTTTTTGGGATCGCATCATCATCAATATAAGACTTTTTTTAGTAGATTCATCCAAATCGTACCATCCGTTAGAAAAAATACTTGATGCCAATTTTTTGCTCTGAAAAAAAATTCATAGACATTATTATAAATAAACAAAATGGAGATATGGTTCTTCCCAGATATTTCTTTTGGAGTCCAAATAAGTGTAGGGGAGAGTAACCTAAAACGGGACGGTAACCTAAGATGAGACACGTAATTTGCCCGTCTATTCTGTGAGGCTACTGACATCTACCGTCCCGTGCGGAAACCTTCCTTCAGTATGAACAAGTTTTACGAATATCGGCCATCATCGATCTCGCAGTGTCCTGTGAGAAGCCGTTGCTTGTTATCGTGCCATTCGTTAAAATATTCTGGTTTATTCGAGGCGTGTTTTTACTCGGTAAATGTAAGTGCGTTTTATTTCTTTATTTGGCATAACATTAGGTACTTTATACTGTACATATTGCTATGGTTGCATGATTTTATTTTCGACTGCTGATAAGTAGGGTTATGAAATTTTTTTGTATATTCATTATTCCTAAGATGGGACAGAAAGAAGTTTCCTAAGTCGAGACGTCCCATCTTAGGTAACTTATTCTATTTTCTTCTCTTATATTTGGTATGCATTACAATAAAAATAAAACATATTTTTATAAAGTGTTATCGGTTAGTAGGGTTATTTAAAGAGTTACTATGTGAATAGTAAACAGCATTTTTTCTTGTTTCTAGATGCCCAACTTAGAAAAATACAAATATGTTAGAAAAACCAATCGCGGCAAGTGGTCTCAAACAGATATGTCGCAGGCGATTGTCAAGGTCCATAAAGGAGAGCTTTCCATCAGAGACGCGGCAGAACGTTACAATGTGCCAAAAAGTACCCTCGCAAGAAGAACGGGAAATAAAAATAAAACGGTACAGAACAGCGAAAAACATCTGGGCAGATTTCGTAGCGTTTTCAATGAACAGCAAGAACAGGAAATTATAGCATACGTTTTGGAAATGGAATCAAGATTCTTTGGAGTTTCCTATAAAGAACTTCGTCGATTAGCCTTCGATTTCGCTGCAATTAACGGCATCCCCAACAACTTCAACCAAGTGACAAGAATGGCTTCCAAAAAATGGCTCTATTGTTTCCTGTCCCGTCATTCGAACATTTCTCTTAGAAAACCAGAAGCAACGTCCTACGCAAGGGCGACGGGCTTCAACAAAAATGCTGTCTCGACATTTTTCAAAAATTTAGAAGCCATCTTTGCCAAGTATGATTTGTCTCCTGATCGAATATGGAATGTGGATGAGACAGGAGTAACAACAGTACAAAAGCTGTCTAAAGTACTAGCTCAGAAAGGTAAACGACAGGTAGGAGGGCTAACAAGTGCCGAACGAGGAGTGAACACCACACTCGTCTGTGCAATGAGTGCGACGGGAAATTTTCTAGCACCAGCATTTATTTTTGCTCGTAAGAGGATAAAACCTGAGCTTATGGATAATGCTCCCAATGGAAGTGTAGCATTTGCTCAAGATAAGGGCTGGATGGACCGCGACGTTTTTTTGAAATATTTGAAATATTTTGTGGATAATGTAAGACCTACTGCCGAAAAACCAGTCCTATTAATATTAGACGGTCATGTCTCGCACACCAAAAGCTTAGACGTAATCAATTTTGCAAGAGAAAACCATCTTATCCTTTTAAGCTTGCCTCCTCATTGCACGCACAAAATGCAGCCATTAGATGTGTCATTTTTTAAACCTTTTATGACATTCTACGACGCTGGGCTAAATAGATGGATGAAAAACCACCCTGGACGTACTTTTGGCATATATCAGGTTGCTGCAGCGGTAACTGATGCTTTTTCACAGGCAGCCTCTGTTAAAACTGCTATGAATGGTTTTAGAGCAGCTGGCATATGGCCATACAACCCCGACATATTTCAGGAATACGAATTTGCCCCAAGTAAAACGACAGAATTACCTTTGGAAGAAAACGACAGAACTGAAGCCCCTCCCCCTCTAGTTATTAAAAGTAACACCAATGAAGTGTCCATTCTGGGTAAAGATCAGTCACTAAATATCCCGAATAAGAAAAAATCAAAGGAAAACGCCGGAATCTTAAATAATCCACAACCTTCAACATCAAAAATCCAGGACGAAAGTGAAAAATCTCAGAAAAAGCATATCAGCATATTGCAGATAAGTCCTGTTCCAGTAGCCCGGAGCAGAAAAAAGAAAATGAATTCTAATAGGTCCCTACCATCAACCATTCTTACTGAGTCTCCGTATAAAAATGAACTTGAAGCGAATGAAAATACAAAAAATAAAAGTGGAAAAGGCAAAAGAAAGCTAGACTCAGAACAAAAAAAAGAGCGCGAAGAAAAGGAGTTGTGTGCAGTGTGTAAATGTATTTACGCATCTAGCAAAGAGGACTGGTATCAGTGCAAAAACTGTTGCCTTTGGGCAAATGAAACTTGTGGAATTTTAGATGAACTTTATTTCACATGTATCAACTGTTGTACTTAGTGTCCCTTTTTGAGTAACCCCATGTCCCATTTTAGGATATAGGTTGCCTAAAATGGGACATTTGCAAAGTTTTTTGCATTTTAAATTAGAAAAAAAAGTTTTGTTTTTTTACATATTATCTATGAAAATGTTTCTTGTCAATGTTATAAAGTTTCTGTTTCCATATTTTGTTTTTTCATTTGCCTTAATGATTGTTTAAAATTCGTTGGAACAAAAAAAGTGTCCCATCTTATGTTACTCTCCCCTACTAGATAGCGAAAAAAAGGTTTTATGTTCGTGAAGGTTTCTCAAAGAAAATCAACATATCAAACAGCTAAATATATTTATACATTTAGACATTATTTATGTAATGGGTGATTCATTTAGAGGTACTTTTTTTAAAAAGTAAAAAAGATGAAAAAAAAATTAATTTTATTTAAAAATGTTTTTTACCATATAAAAGAACCATTCTTTACAATTACTTCTTAAAGATAATTTGTTTTAAATGTTGACTGTGGTAAAGATGGTCAATTGTGAAGTTCCAATTATCGATGACGCTTTCCAGAATTTCGATTGGTATTTGACCAATGACTCAAGTGATATTAGCATCCAATGCCTCGATCATATCCCATTTATTCATATAGACTTTGGACTTTACGTAGCCCCAAAGAAAAAAGTCTAGAGGTGTGATGTCACAGGATCTAGGTAGCCAATTTACTGAACCAAAGCGTGAAATAAATTGTTTACCGAATGGTTCTCGCAGTAAAGCCATGATTTTACGCTGTATGACAAGTGGCGCTATCTTGTTGGAACCAAATGTCGTCGAGACCACCAGTTTTAATTTCACGTACCAAATAGTCCGTTATCATGGCGCGGTAACGGTCTGCATTCATGGTAACATTCACTGGCCTGTGTTTTAAAGAAATATGGACCGACGATTCCACAGGCCCATAAACCACACAAAACAGTTGTTTTTTCTGGATGTAATGGCAACTTTTAAACCTCTTCGGGTTGCTTATCACCCCAAATATGAGCATTTTGTTTATTCACGTACACATTAAGATAAAAATGGGCCTGATCGGAAAACAATTTTTTTTTTTTGAAAACTGTGGATCTTCTGCAAGCCCATCGACTGAAACGGTGACAACTCGGAAGGTGAGTCGGCTTTAGATATTGCACTTATTGAATTTTATGTTCTTTTAAACCAGGATCCTTACCCACAATACGCCAAGTTGTTGCATACGACAAGCCAAGCTGTTGAGAAGGCAACGAACCGACTCTTCATTATTTTTGCGTACCCTCTCCGCTACCGCAGCAATATGCTCTTCAGTACCTGCTGAATGTGGTCTTTTTGGTCGCGTGTTGTTCAATAGTAAAAACTGGGTTTTAAACTTACTGATGATATAGCGAATTGTGCGTTCGGCAGGCCGAACATGTGGACCATAAGTTGCTCTAAGCGAACGAAACACATTCCTCGTCGAACGCCCATATTAGTAATACAGCTGAACAATTTCTAGAATTCTAGAAACCTAAGCCCGGCTGTGCCGGGCTTAAGTTTTTCCATGATGAAATGTCAAAAAATACTGAACAAAAACTCAACGTCAGGTAACACGATTCATGCACGATCTTCTTAAATCTCCACCAAAAAAAGTATCTCTAAATGAAACCTTAGATATTTAATCGGTGGATATTTACAATACGCCAGTCTCTATCTAATGCACTTGTGCTAATATTCGGATTAGAAGCTGTAGTTAACGTAGTGCTGGGCATGTCAATTATAATTTGAAAACCTTTGATTTTACTTACGTTCATTTCTTTAAACGGTTAAATTATTTTGCACTTAAAGCGTGGGGATTATAGTTTGTAAGAATTTATATTTTGGTAACTATTTACTAAAAGCGTATGCCGTTAAAATGCTCAATGCTTGGTCGAAAACTATGGGTAATAATAAATATTATTATTTTCTTTGATGCAAGCTCTGATGGTGTCAAAAATCCAATACGTAGCACCACATCTTGTAATGTGTCGGATACGTTAATACGGTATAATATAGTGTTATTAATGCATTCTGCTAATCTATTTGCTTTTTGTACTTTATCTCTTTCTTTTTTTTTTTTCAACGTCTCCATAGCTGGACATTGAAATCTTAAGTTACATTATTTCCATTACTTGTTCAATGCGACCTCCATCGAGTTCCAGCTGGTTACATCTTATTGGTTCTTTACTGACATTAAACTGAATAATCTACTACTGATTTACTAGATTGGTTCTAGTATTGTATTAGAACAATAGTAATCTTTACTGATTACTATACGTAATAATTGGACAATATTGACGTTTTGGCAGTATACTTTACTAAAGACATTAGAAGAAAATGTAACGTACAGTGCATAAAATAATGGAATAACCACATAAGCAGAATAGGGGATACTCGTGTCGTCAAAATAGCAAGATATGTCACCAATCGACAGAAGAAGTATCGGACGACCGCGAAAAATATGGAGTGACAACCTTTCATAGAGGTATCAATCCGCTGATGAATAAGCAGAATTGCCTATAAAGAGGAAAAAGAAGAAGGAGAAACATATGAATGCGGGTCTATTTTATACTAATACTTTGTATGTAATCTGCTTTATGATGAATAGAGCGCGGAATATATGTAACATTTATTTGAAAAAATATGCGCATATATATGCTTCTTTTTTCATGAAAATATGCACAAATATTGACGTTTATTACAAAATATAAAATCCAATATATAATAAAATTTAATGATGTAATAGAACAAAATAGGCTGCAAAAAGTACTGTGTTCAAAAAATGGTTTTTATTAGGAAAAATACATATAGTAAGTAAGAAAAACATATTCACATACAATTTTTTACTATTTTAAAATGGTACAAAAAAGTATTACAATATTATACAATTTCTCGTTTAGAAATACTATAAAAGCCATTTACAGCAAGATACTTTTCAAAGTTTTCCAGTAAAAATGATTGTCTTCTATCAGTAAAAATGTATTTGGACAAAGAAACGGTTCTTTAAACGTCCACTGAAGTAATTGGACAATATTGAAGTTTTGGCAGTATACTATTAGGCACATGTTCGTCAGAAGACTTATTTTCGTAGATATTTTTGACTATTTTTAAAAATTTAAACCCTTCATTCTTTGTTAAAGTCACTTCCGCTTTGTACCTTATTTGATTTCCAACTTTACCCGAAACGTTGCCACACTTCAAGTTTCAATGGTACTAATGGACCCTCTTAAACTTAATTGTCCACTCCCTAACGATGTTATCATATCTGGTATAAAGCCAAAATGAACTTTAATAAAAAGTAAATCTCTAGCTACACTGTAACGAAAATATATTTTGCCTACCTCAGGGTAAGAACATAGGGGTAGAAAATTGGCGACAGAAACTATGGGGGCGAAGATAGGGCAAGCAAAACAATCGTTACTTGTGCGAACGGGCACTCAGGGGTTAGTTGGAGAGCTGGGGTCGTGGATAAGTAAATGACAAGGGGGTTGGATTGGGGCAGCTACAAAAAAAAATGAAACAAAGGGGTTACTTACGTAAATCTCCTGGACAAATAAGCAAATAAAGACAAGAAGAAATACCTCTAGCTATTTAAAATGGGACGCCGCTTCGAGAAAACTTCCTGCTGGAGGAAAGAAAGGTACTTCCTAAATAAAATAAAGAAACACAAACAGGGGTTAGGAGATTTTTCTAAACTAAAATAAACAAAATGGTTGGAGAAATAAATTAAACATTTATTTTTGTCTCTAACAAACAGTTATCAAAAATACAGATTGCACAAGAAGCATACTAAATAACATAATAACAAAATTAACAAAAACTTACGTGCTTATCTGTTTACAAAGGAGATTGGTACAAAAATTTTCGAAATTATTAAAAATTAAGGATATCCTTGTTTATGTAAATATCTTAAAATTTAACCTTATATATGAAATATCTTTTCTATATAATAATCAAATTAAAATTGTTTTACAACAACAGCAGATTTAAGCCAAATGTCATATGTCAACATAACATTGTAAGACAGAATAAATTATGACATTTTGTTGGCCACGCCTCTAACACAATATAAAACTTTTAATGAAAGCAATTATCAATTATCAAAAATAGTATCTATTCAGTTTGGAAAAATTAATATGTTAATTGTTACCTTAATTCACAAACTTTGCCACTTAACTTTGAGAAACTTGCTACTATCTCTGGGATTAGAGCTGCAAGGACAAAACTCTCAACTGGTACAAAAAGGAAACCATTTCTATACTCAGGAACGAAGATCTGACGTAGATGGGGTTGGATCAAGCAGGCAAACGACAAAAAAGCTAGTGGGACATCCTGTATAATCATTTTCAAAATTTCATCAGTTCCGGTGTACTGCACAAATCTTATGGTTGATACTCTGTTCTAAACTGCATTATTGCAAAAGAGTATTATCCAACCTTTCACCGGTCTTAAGACATAACACAAAAAAATTGAATCTACTCCTGATTCAAAATCGTCCAAACATCTTTCTAGTCTGAAATCTCTTGCTTGACTCCCTATCTGCGTTACATTTTACAAAATTCAACGCCAAATAATTTCCCTTCACGTCTCCAGCCAGTTTGTGGTCTACGACCCTAAACAAACAAAATACCCCTCTTGAGCTCGTTCTCAGCAACGAACCGACAAAAAAAATCCTGAAATATTTACCTTCAAATTGGGTAACTGGAAATTCCTTACCTCACAATACATACAGAGAATAGGGAGACTTCAATGTAAACAAAGAAAAAAAATACTATCAGCGTTAATACGTCTTTACTACGAGATAAACAACACGCATTTTATTGATTTTTTAACGTCCTCGCTTCCTAGTTTTAACCGGAATAATTTTTTACCTGACAATGTAACAGAGACAAAAAACATCTATATTTTGAAACAACTGAATACAAAACTTAAAACAGAATTTATACTATTATAAAGATATTAAATATAAAACGCTACAATGCCCCTTCTTAAAAGAAAAAACTCGGATAATCTTATCCAGTTTTTGATAAAGGCAAAACAACAAAAACAAAATCAGAAGATGAACTCTTAAGTGAGTCGAGACTTCTTAATAATATCTTTTAGATGATGGCTAGCATGCTATTAAACAACAAAAACAAAGTTAGTTATAAAGAATGGGCTAGCGTGCCATCGATCGCCAGACTCTTTAAAGTCGAGTAGACTGAAATTTTTGACTCTAAATGAACTGTAGGTGACACGAGTTTCTATGCCTTAGGGGAAGCTAACCTAATGCCCTGCAGTGAACCTCACTAACATTCACAGCAGTAACACAAGTGATTGGTCGGACAGGCATAGCCATGTCACCTCGTTGCCTGAACCAAATGTGGTACACAAAAACAAAGAAATGCTCTACTCAGTAGGTAGGCGTCTACTAATCTCTACTATACGCCTAGCGAGACAAGGAATTCGGCAACGGTTCCACAAAAAAATTAGGATATAGACCCTAAATCTATATACCTACATATGACAAAATGTGATTCTCACATGTGTCTCCAATCAAAATAGGTTACCTGTACTAAAATTATCAAAAGTGAAACAATATTCCAAAGGGATGAAATCAAATCAACATACAAACTCGAAAACAAAGACATGGGATAGGATGAACTAATTACTGAAGGATGACATATTGTCCTCATCTGACACAAAAGGCTTTAAATCTTTAACATGCCACTTACCAAGATCAGAACCATTTAAATCTGACAAACGATAAACCACTGGTGACAATTTTTCCTTGATGGTTGTTTCAATATAGTTCGGCGCTAGTTTGGACATAAACTTGTTGACAGCACAAGACAAAACCTTATTTCTTTTCCAAACTCTATCACACACTTGAAATTGGACTTCTCTTCTACGTAAGTTGTAACTTCTAGCGTTACGTTCATATCGTTTTCGAAGATTAGCCTTTATCTAGACCTTTAACTTCTGAAGCATACATATTACGGTCACCTGGAATTATCTCGATATCTTGGTTCTGTTGATCCTTGTGATCAACACCATAATAGTTTCCACTTAAAGGAACATGACGGCCATAATTAAGGAAAGCTGGAGTATATCCAGTCACTTTATGCTTTGCAGTGTTAATAGCTTGTCTGATCTTTGCTAAGTTCTTGTCCCAATCTACGTGGTCTTTTACGTATGTACGTATTGCTGTACCAATGGTTCTATTATTCCTCTCCACAAAATTACACTGCGATGCATATACTGGGCTAAACCATACTTTCTGAACGTTATAACTATTACAGAACTCAATTAAGAGAGGATTGTTCAGATTTGAGGCATTATCACAAATCACATATTGAGAACACCAAACATTAGGAAAACATCATTTTCCAAAAACTCAACAATATTTTTAGCCGTAGCCTTTCCCAAAGGTTGGACTAACGTATATTTACTAAACCAATCAGCAACTACTAATAACCACGTATAACCTTTCTTTGAACAAACAAAGGGACCTATCAGATCTATAGCAACTATCTGCCAAGGAAACTTGGCCTCTCTCTGCTTACCCATTTTACCTAATGGAGCATAATTTGGTTTCTTCTAAGCACCACAAACTTTACATGACCTGACAAACTTAAGCACATAAACACGCATCTGGGGCCAATAATATCTTTCTTGAATACGGGACAAGGTTTTGGAAAATCCAAAGTGAGCACACGTAGGTGGCTCATGACAATACTTCATAACTTCAATACTTTGTGGTTTGGGCACAAGAATTTTCCACTCTACATCATTGGTCTTAAAATAATTGGTGGTAGGGGCAAACTTATAAACAAAATCATTCTCCACCTTCCACTGTGGAAAATCAAGGGGGATCGGAGTATCTTTAATCTCAAATTATCAAACCAAGGGTCTATTCTATCTACATCAACCTCTAAATAATTAATCTCTTGGGTAGTTTCTATTTTATTTTACCTTCGGGAAGAATGCCATGTCCTATCCTCAAAGTTTAATAACAGTGAGAATTGACGCATAAAATCATTTCCCAAAATGAAACTGTAAGGGACAGAAGGTACAACAAAAAATTTTACCATATGACACACACCATCAGCCTCTACTGGAAGATCAATGGTACCAACAACTGATTTATTGGAACCATCTGCTAAGCGGACATGCTTAGTAGATGTGGGATTATATTTAATTTCTTGGGAATTTAGAAATTCAACTCCAGCGGCACCTACAACGGATGTAGAGCAACCACTGTCTAAAAGAACTACAAAGTTTCTAGAGAAAATGAAAATATTAACATCAGGACGACTATCAAAACCATTCTTTTCAAAAATTGGGTTTAACGATGGCCTGTAAGGTCTATTGGTCTTAGATCTATTTGAAATACAACACTTAGGATAAGAAGATATAGTCACACCTTTATAACTACAACGAGAACAAGATACTGACTTGCTTCTACAGTCACGGGAAATATGACCTGGTCTATTACAATTAAAACAAATAATCTTTTTCGGATTTCTGGGAGCTTAATAAGGGGGAGACTACATTAATGGAGGTGGGGATGAAAAAGATTGCATAATTGAGGTTGAGGGTGAGAAAGATTGCATCATTGGGGGTGGGGATGAAAAGGACTGAGTTCTTACTTCAGTATTCTCTGGTGGACTGGGTCTATCATTTTCATACATATATTTGGGATTGGGTCTCCTAGAAGAATTATTTTCTCTATCCTGTCTGTTACCTACTCCACTTTTGTCTTGCTTATTTTGGTTACCTATCACATGAACTTGTTCTTTGGGCTTTTCTGAATCATCAATTGAAAAACCAGCAACACCTTTAGTAGTCTGCAACAAGGGCAGGATATTCTGCTCGAAACGTTTTATAGTAGCTACTAACATTTCTACTGTATCGAAATCTTGCAGGGCTATTAGTGGAATGTAGTCCACTAAAATATTTTTTCTTATTATTTTTACCTTTTGGGCTTCACTAGGGTATGTTTCCAAACGTTTAAAAGGTTTTCCATCACTGCTGAATAAATGGTTATGGATTCATTTCTATTTTGCTTTCTACTTTTAATTTCATCAAAGAGATTATCATTATAATCTGGGTGCAAAAAAGCAGATTTGAGTAGGGCTACCAACTCACCCCAACTACTAATTTTATCTCTAACACTCCTATACCAAATAGCAGTATTACCTTCAAATAGTTCAATGGCTGAACGAAACAGGATGTCTTCGGAAATATTCCTAGATCTAGCAGAATCTCCAACTTTTTCTAAAAATGTGGGGAGGGCAAAATGTGGCCCTCTTTAATAAGTGGCAGAAAACTAGGGAAAATTGAAAAAGATATATGGCTTCAGGAAAAAGGACAAAAATCTAAAAAATGCCAGCCACGTTGGGCGCTATTTTGTAACGATAAATATATTTTGCCTACCTCAGGGTAAGAACATAGGGGTAGAAAATTGGCGACAGAAACTATGGGGGCGAAGATAGGGCAAGCAAAACAATCGTTACTTGTGCGAACGGGCACTCAGGGGTTAGTTGGAGAGCTGGGGTCGTGGATAAGTAAATGACAAGGGGGTTGGATTGGGGCAGCTACAAAAAAAAATGAAACAAAGGGGTTACTTACGTAAATCTCCTGGACAAATAAGCAAATAAAGACAAGAAGAAATACCTCTAGCTATTTAAAATGGGACGCCGCTTCGAGAAAACTTCCTGCTGGAGGAAAGAAAGGTACTTCCTAAATAAAATAAAGAAACACAAACAGGGGTTAGGAGATTTTTCTAAACTAAAATAAACAAAATGGTTGGAGAAATAAATTAAACATTTATTTTTGTCTCTAACAAACAGTTATCAAAAATACAGATTGCACAAGAAGCATACTAAATAACATAATAACAAAATTAACAAAAACTTACGTGCTTATCTGTTTACAAAGGAGATTGGTACAAAAATTTTCGAAATTATTAAAAATTAAGGATATCCTTGTTTATGTAAATATCTTAAAATTTAACCTTATATATGAAATATCTTTTCTATATAATAATCAAATTAAAATTGTTTTACAACAACAGCAGATTTAAGCCAAATGTCATATGTCAACATAACATTGTAAGACAGAATAAATTATGACATTTTGTTGGCCACGCCTCTAACACAATATAAAACTTTTAATGAAAGCAATTATCAATTATCAAAAATAGTATCTATTCAATTTGGAAAAATTAATATGTTAATTGTTACCTTAATTCACAAACTTTGCCACTTAACTTTGAGAAACTTGCTACTATCTCTGGGATTGGAGCTGCAAGGACAAAACTCTCAACTGGAATAAAAAGGAAACCATTTCTATACTCAGGAACGAAGATCTGACGTAGATGGGGTTGGATCAAGCAGGCAAACGGCAACAAAGCTAGTGGGACATCCTGTATAATCATTTTCAAAATTTCATCAGTTTCGGTGTACTGCACAAATCTTATGGCTGATACTCTGTTCTAAACTGCATTATTGCAAAAGAGTATTATCCAACCTTTCACCGGCCTTAAGACATAACACAAAAAAATTGAATCGACTCCTGATTCAAAATCGCCCAAACATCTTTCTAGTCTGAAATCTCTTGCTTGACTCCCTATCTGCGTTACATTTTACAAAATTCAACGCCAAATAATTTCTATTCACGTCTCCAGCCAGTTTGTGGTCTACGACCCTAAACAAACAAAATACCCCTCTTGACCTCGTTCTCAGCAACGAACCGACAAAAAAAATCCTGAAATATTTACCTTCAAATTGGGTAACTGGAAATTCCTTACCTCACAATACATACAGAGGATAGGGGGACTTCAATGTAAACAAAGACAAAAAAATATTCTCAGCGTTAATACGTCTTTACTACGAGATAAACAACACGCATTTTATTGATTTTTTTAACGTCCTCGCTTCCTAGTCTTAACCGGAATAATTTTTTACCTGACAATGTAACAGAGACAAAAAACATCTATATTTTGAAACAACTGAATACAAAACTTAAAACAGAATTTATACTATTATATAGATAATAAATATAAAACGCTACAACACTTGCACTTTGCATCAAGTCCTTACTTTGAACTACACTCTGAGCATCGTCCTTAAGTCCAAAATTAAGTCTTGAACGGTATAAAAATGTACAGCGTAGAATCTAGCTGCGTTAATCCACGTTCTCCATCTGGTAATAACAGGTTCTGATGGTAAACTAACTTCAGGCAGTTTTTCCCTATACATCTGCACTCTTAGAGAGGCTTTGATGAAAACCTTTTTAACATTTGATATTAGCTTATTTACTAACAAAAATTCTATTCTGATAGTTTCGGCTACTCGGTTTATCGTAAGACATGCACCAAATTGGGGTAAAATACTTTAAGGTTCTCTCCTACTTTTACCATATAGGGTGCGGTGTCAGATAGAAGCACCAACAACTTTTCTTCTGGCACTGGGTTTGGAAGAAAGAAGCTTGATAGAGACTGCTGTATGAATCATAATACCGTCACATTATTGGTTTTGTCCAACTGCTTCAAAGCTATTAAGTATGCGTTTGTAGAATTATTTTCTTGAAGTTCTTCAATCATCAGATGTGCGATATATCTGCCACAAGCATCGGTACTTTCATCCATAACGATGTAGAAGTTTTTCTCGTCAATTAAAGATTTTATTTCCTGAAGAACTGTCTCGTAGACCGAATGAACATATTTCTTTCTGATGGTCGACTCATCAGGAATGGTTTGGTTGCAATGCCCTTGTAAAACACTTTGGGAAAGAAAGGAAAAGATCAATGGAAAGATGGCAAGAAGAGGAGAACAACAAGGAAGATGTTGCCCAGTGGCCCAAGATGCTGATCCCGAGCCTAAGGGGACTGGTAAGATTGTCTGTTTTAGGGCGTATCTTCATAGGTTCAGAAAGACAGATACAAATAATTGCCTATACTGCGAATATTCCGACATTGTTACTCACACAATGCTGGAGTGTAATAGATGTACAGTGGAGAGAAACAGAAAAAGAAATAGGTATGAACCCTGTGACTGTAAGAGAGATGATTTTGAAGATGACTGGAAGTACGGAGGGATGGAATAGTGTTCACAATTACATCCGAGCAGTCATTAAAAAGAAAGAAGAGGAAAAGAAACACCAACCGAGCCAACGACAGAGATAAGATCTAATTACTATTTTAATGGAAATAAGCCACAATTGAAGGTTAAAATAAGTTTATTCACGTTTGAATCTTTTATCTTTGATCTTGCACTGATAACTTGTTTATACTCTGACAATTAATAAAAAAAAAGAATAGTAGTTGATACCAAAGTACATCTAGCCTTCATCGACCTAGAAAAGGCGTATGATACAGTTCCAAGTCTTAAATTGTGGCAACAACTCGACATTAGTCCATACCTTTTAGGAATAATTACAGAAGTATACAGGGAGAACACTACTTACCTAAAAATCGGAAAAAGACTATCAGAGCCAATAAAAGTAACTAAAGGGCTAAAACAAGGATGCAGTATGGCACACTTACTGTTTAATTTATATATTGAGGCAGCCCTCCATAATTGGAAAAACCACTGCCAGGGAATGGGAATCCCCATAGGAAATGACGTACTGTTCTCCCTGAACTTTGCGGTTCAAGTCGTCCTAGCTCAAAATTCTTATGATCTAGAATTTATGATAAAGCGTCTATACAGAGAATATGTAAAATGTGGGTTACAAGTCAGCATGAAGAAAACAGAATATTTAGTTATCAGTTCAGATGCAAGGTTTGAAGTGTTGATCGACGAGGACGTGGATATCAAACAAGTGGAAAAATTTAAATATTTAAGTGCACTCATTGCTAAGAACGGCTTGGGACAAACCGAAATTAAGCACGAATTACTCAGGGACGTAAAATTGTAGGATGTCTAAACTCCTTATGGTGGGATCGCAACATTTCCAAAAGTAACAAAAAAAGAATAGGGCAAACCATGGTTGAATCAGTTCTTTGTTATGGCTCTGAAGTATGGACAATTGTCAATGCAGACCTGAAGAGAAGATTGTTAGCAGTTGAAATGGATTATTTGAGAAGAAGTGCTAGAACATCAAGGCAGGAAAGGAAGACCAACGCTACAGAAACGGTCATTGACAGAATAGAAAAAAAGAGGTTCAAAATGGTTTGGACACCTATTGAGAATGCCTGACGAACGTTGGCCCCAAAAACTTCACAAATAGAGCCCCCTGGAAGAAGAAAAAGAGGTAGAACTTGACGCTCATGGAATGAAGAAATTAGAAGAGCGATGGAATCAAAAGGTTTGGAAGAGGAGCATGCCTTAAACCGGCAGGATTGGCGGAAAAGAACGGGAATACGGCGATAGCCGTCTCCAAAATGTATTGTATTAACAAGTTGGATTAATGTCAAACGTCAATAAACTTATTTTAACATTCAATTTTGGCTTATTCCCATTAAAATAGTACGCCACTGGTTATGCAAGGAACACTAATGTTTATAAATACTAAAATAATTAACTAAAAATGCCTAAATAGGTTTTTAAAACTAAATAGGTTTTTTATAGATATATTACTTATAGAGTGTAAATTTTATGATACTGTACTTTCAAAATAAAAGTTGCAGTATCTACTATTCTGTAACTCTGTAAGTTTCAGCATGACCGGTTCAAAGTTCAAACTGATAACATTCCTATTAAATTTTGTTGTAATCTGCCAAAGTGTTGTACAAAGTAATTGATATGGCAACCCTGTTAAAATGTGCAGCCCTGTGCAAAATCGTATGTTTGGTTTTCCCGCTTTATACTTGGAAAAAAGTAGTTTTTTTGAGTTTTTTCAAAAACATGAAGTTTGTTTAAAAGTTGTCAAAATACTTCTAGTCATCACATATACCTTCTCACATTTTTTCAAATTTTTTGAATTTGGGGTTTGTCTTTTGGGGGGTGCAGATCAACCTTAAAGTCTTCGACCTTATCAGAGGGAACTGTTAAATATAATTGTTGAGCTATAAGTCAAGTATAACTTGACCATAATATGCAGGTAAATTAAAATGTTCTCAAAATATGCATTTTTTTTTTTAAACTGACAAAATATGCACGTATATGCAATTTGTATATAATCCGCGCTCTAATGATGAATATTACATATATACACGACCTTTCTGTACGAAAACCTTGTTGTTTATCTGCTAAATTTATGAGTTGATTTATTTGTTCTTGCAAGATTTTAGTTATAAGTTTCAGGGTATTATATAACAAATTGATACCTCTTTACTTTTCTGGTTTTTCCTTATCGCTTTTTTGGCAAATTTTATTTTATTGTATCTTATAATCTTGTTAATTAATGTTGTCAGTTGATCCATCATTGGCGTTCCACCATATTTTAACTTATTTGGGATCTAATTTCTTTGTTTATGGTAATTTTAGGTGTTTGTGGTTCCAACGTCATTTTTGGTTCCTCTCTATACAACTTATTTAATCTTCGTCCACACTTATTGCGACTTGTTTGACATGTACTTCAGGTAAATTTTTTTCTTTTCCTTGCAACTTTTCATCTCGACAAGTTCGTCTCAATACGGCCTCCTCATTGGTCATTAAGGTCACGTGGTCTATAAACCCAGCCCATAAGACAGAAATGCAGGGACTGCTTTGCGCCTGTTTTTTCTGTCGCACTGGAAGAACGGACTAGTATTGCAACGATTAGTCTATCTTGTATTATATGTATATGCCTAACATTAATTGGAGTTTATTTTTTTATCTTTTTTGCGGACAAATATGATTTGAAACCAACTTGCTAATTTGAAAAATTGCTTAGTTAAATAATTTCTATCATTACAATATAAAAAAACTATATATGATTTTATGGAACAAAAAAACATAATAACACCTGTAAAATCACAAAGTTGTGTTTTTTAGTTGCAATTAAAATTGGAATAATATTCGAGCTTAATTTCACAACAAGTGGACATTTGCAGTAAATATTATAATTCGACATACCTATAACACAAGCGTAGTTCACGACTGAAAGAGGAACTTGAGAAAAACTTATATTAAATGAAAAAGTGAATGGCCTAGTTAGAATAGGGATAGGGAATAATAGGAATGTTTGTGTTAAAAAATGGAGATAAAAAGAATAAAAAACCGAAAGTAAAGGAAATAAGTACTACTTACCATAACTATTAACTCATTTGCATGATAATTAATGTACCAAGCTTCCACGATGATCGTTAATACTTTACTAAAGTTGAAAATACTTTCAATATTCATTTTGTTCCCGCTCTAAAAATGTTGGAAAACTTAATTTTTATATATTACTTAATAAGAAATAATACCAGCAAGGTCTATCTGGTTAATCAGATCGTAATCGTAACAGAAATCGTAATTAGAGCAGGCCTTGGATTAAACATTTCTTCTTTTGGATGGTCGGTCTCACCCAAATAATGAATTCAAAATAAATATTACATAACCTAACCTTTGTACACAATTGTTTAATTCCTTTAAAACATATGTAATAAAATGGTCTAAAACACGTCTAAACCATTTTGATTACGTTTGTAATATGTGTAGAAGAGTTATTTGTAAGTAATATAATAAAATAAATACAACAAGGTCATTCAAAGGAAAAACTCATATTAGTAATATAGAAATCCGAACACCCTTAGAATTATTAAATTTTAAAAATATTTTTTACAATTATTAGTCTGCAAAACGACTCAACATCATTTTTATATAAGTTACGGCTTAGCCAAAAATTAAGAAACCTGATCTACTCTTCAGCCCAGAATACCTACCAAGAGATTCTAAATAAAGTCATTGAAGCAGCTAATGAAGCACTCAGCACGATCCAAAGAAACAAAAAGAATACTCCATTATGGCGGACAAATGACATGACTAATGCAATACACAACAAGAAACAAGCATATCAGAAGGGGCTGCAAACAAACGACCCAGATGATAGACGAATATATGCAAGATGAAAAAGAGAAGTAAAAAATCTAGTAACTAAAGCAAAAAATGTTTCCTGGAAAGTAAATGCGAAGAGCTTAACAAATATATAGGGTCAACAAGATAAGGAGAAGCATGAAAAACGGTAAAAAACCAGATAGCAAATAGAAAAAAGTGAGTAGAATAGATTTAATAGAAAAGAGATCTTGGATCGAACATTACTCACAACTTCTGACTAAGACAAGACCGCAATTCATGAACACCATTATTATATTAGCTCTATATAATGCATCCGTATTACGAAGTAAGTCAAATAAATACTCACGCTCCACCATACATAGTGCTCAAATCAACCAACAGTAATTAAACCAAATGGTACCTTTTGATAATTATCAACAACAATATCAGGTACAGCCAACAAGAACATGATACGATAAAATTCCGTAAATGATACGAATAAAAGTCCACAAATCTCAAAACTTCTGCAATTTTCATATATGACGTGACAAAGATACCTAAATCCTATAGAAAACTAACACATTAAGTATGAGAGGAAAAAATTGTCCACCATATATAAACCAAAGGAACCATTACCATTATTTTCTGTGGATCTCGAGCCTCAAACGAACAACAACGAAATATTTAAACTACAGTACATATACACCATTGTAAAATGAGGGTAGAACCACCGATAATTAAAAGAAATATAACACAATATATACGCTGTCAAGAATATGGTCACACTAAAACGTACTGTGCAAAACTATATAATTGCGTAAAATGGAGCAACACAAAGAAGTGCAAGAAACCAAGAAATATGCCAGCAACGTACACTTACTGCAACGGAGACCATCCTAATTATAAAGCATGTTCTGTTTATCGTGAACTAGTAAATGCCAGATGCAATTACAATTCAAAATTAGTCACCACTCAAATCCTGTCAACAGTCCCAATGTAAATAAACTTACCCAACAGCATGCTCATAAGTTCAACTGAATCAGTTATAGAGATGCTGCTATTGAAACCATCAATGCAGATAACAAAAATAACAACAATGAAAGAGCAGATAAACTATCAAATTTCCTAAACAAATTCAAAAATATGTTCTGTCAAATCTCAAATCAAACTTGCATGATTTTAACCATGTTAACTAACCATGGTAACCATGTTAACTTTAACTCATTACGAATGGCCTCGTAAAATGCTAATGGCATTTAAAGCCATATACTAGGGTTATCACTATTTTAAAAATAAATAATATAGACATTCTAATAATATCTAAAAGCCATGCCATTCAAAGAATGGTTATTAAGATACCTTTTTATTTTGTGTATTCTGCAAACCATCCAAACGGAGAAGCACATGCAGGCTCTGCCTTCATTATTAAATCAAAAATTAAACACTATGCAGTCCAACCTTATATTTCGGAAAAAGTCAGCAATCATTAAATTTGAAACAAACACCTCTCTTAATGTAGCATTAATCTACAGCTCACCTAGACATCCCATTCGAAGCTAAAAGTACCATGATTTCATACAAACTCTTGGATCCAAATTCATAGTAGCTGGAGACTGGAATGTCAAACACACCACATGAGGTTCAAGATTATTCACGCCTAAAGGTGGAGAGCATTAATGAATACCATTCAACAAAATAACCCAAGATACTTATCAACTGGAGAACCCATATACTGGCCTACGGAGCCCAACAAAATCCCAGATTTGAAAGATTTTGCTGTAACAAAAGGCACAGCATCAAACTACAGCACAATAATAATAACTTTAAGCATACACATAATATGAAGAACACCACTACCCAAACTGACAACTGAAGAAACAAACGGGATGTTTTCTAAAATTCTGTAAATGCAAAGATTAGACTGGACATCAGGATAAAATAAAACAAAGATGTAGAGAAAGCAGTAAACTATTTAACAACCGTTTTACAAACAAAAGCACCATATACTAATAACGATGAAGACGATGCACCTTGAATGAGGACGATGCACCTTGAAACACCATGTCAACTATCTCTTCTTCTCACAACATTTACTCGACAGAGGTTCCAAAAGCTAGCGACGAAAGCAGTGGTGTTATTAACAATAATAAATAACAATATAATGGATAATGGATAATAATTCCCATACAATGGAAATTTGCTCAGGTTACTATGAAACCTAGTAAGCTCGCAACACAAGCAAAAAATATCGCCCTTAAGCTTACTCCTAATAATGTCGAAAGTATTAGAATACTACACTATAATACAACTTCGGATTTAATAGTGAATACTCAACCATTTAACAATGCCACAGGATAGTAAATATGATTAAAACAACTCTCCGAGAGAAAAAGTTTTGCGCTGGAGTGATTCTCGACATTTGAGTATGGCCTAAAAGTAATAATAATAATAATAATAATAATTTATTCAACAATAATACAAAATTTGTTTCAATAATTAAAAATATGTGAATAAATTAACCCGAAGGTCTCCGAGAGGTGTGGGAACACCTGTTTCGGTAAATGTAACATACAATAAATAAAAATACAATATACTATACTAAACTATAAATATATATAAGATAAAATTTAACCATAAAAAACAAGCAGGTTGAAAATTTAGATACAACAATCAAAGATGTATAATAAAATTAAACTTAGATACTAATAAGTATTAACGAGATCTGCAAATACACAAATTATGTTATGGTAAATATGCTAAATAAAATAAACAATACAATGTATACAATACAATAATATATACTGCTTTTTGAATCATAAATAACCATAATTAAAATTTTAGTAGAAACCCTTGGTATGAATACAGTACTTATGTATTAATCAATGAATTCACGGAAATCTTGACAGTGAATATGACCCTAATGTAGTACCAAAAAAAGTACAAAATCACTTAGACCAATATTGCAAAACTGGCTTGAACGATGGAAGATCAATGCTAATAACAGCAGCTCAGTACAAATTACTTTTACAACAAGAAATTCTACATGTCTAAATATGCACTTAACTAAAATAACTAGATCTTAAACTAAAAAATATGAACTGGCTAATTAACAAAAGATCTCAGTTATATCTTGAAGGTAAACTGTTTGTTTCTGTGCAAAGCTATACTCATAAATACGGGGCTGCAGAAAACCTTCAAATACGAAGATATTCCAAACATTCCAATCCAAAATAATCCGTATTATAAGTAAAATTCTATGGTATATGGTTGACCAAACACCTCACAATGACTGAGGCCAGAAGACCTACCGCAGTGAAGAAATTGAAACTAAACAACACCTTCATTTAATTTTCGTGTATTTTAAATGATTTGTGATACTTCTTTTATTCTTTGATTTTGATCTATTTAATTTGTAGCTGGGTTAATTAAATGGTAAAAACGCCACCTCGGGATCTTCCAGCCTGTTTAGTTGGATAGCATTTGACTTCGCACGGCGACCTGCCCCAAATTTTATTTTTATTATAGCCTTTAAGGAGGGGTCAATAGTAGTGTAAATTTAAAATCGCGTCTAAATTTCGCCGTTGCGTTAGCCGTCATCTTAATTTTAAAGGAGAACCGTTTTTGCTCAATATCTCCGCCATTTTCAGTTTTTTGACAAAAAGGGTAGAGACTAAAATTCTTGCAAATGCGACTTCCTACATTTTTCTTTCTACAATTTTTTTCGTACGGTCGATATTGTCCGAATTAATAATTAAAATAGTGAAAGGAGGGGAAGAGTAAATATTGAATTATCTGGTTTAGAAGAGAATTAAATTTTATATAATTTGGATCTGTTTGGATCTGATTTTTTTGCTGAAATCAGCATTTAAGGTCGTAGGTTCGTTCCTGTTTATGGCTTTCTGCTGATGACATCACCATCTAGGGTTCGTGAGGCTTACAATTTATGTCCATACCATTTTGTCAAAAAGTTTAAAATAGCAGAGATATTGAACAAAACTAATTCCTATATAACCAATCACCACATGGTCTTACGATCGCACCTTTACCGCATACCTACGACCCCAAATATCAATTTTAGCAAAAATATGAAACAGATCAAAATAATCATCATCATATTTGACTTGACAACCCTCTGTATATCCTGGCCTGCCCTTCTGATCTCTAGTATCCCTACGTCGGTCTCAACTCCATCTAACCACCTATTTCGTGGTCGGCCTTTGCTTCTTCTTCATATAGGTGTTCCTGTCGTTAGCTTTTTAGCAATCATATTGTCAGACATTCGTATTATGTGTCCAGCTCATCTAAATTGCTGTATTTTAATTACCGTTACGACGTCTGGTTCATTAAAGAGTTGGTATAATTCGAAATTATATCTTTTGCGCCACCGCCTTTGATCGTTTATAGCTCCAAATATTTTGCAGTCAACATTGTATAATATATAATTCTCTCCATTTTTGTTTAGGTACATTCATGTTGGAAAGTTAATAATCTTCTTCTTCTTCTTTTTCTTCTTTTTATATAGACATGGCCCTGTCTGTTTTTCAATGTGCCTCCAGTGAGTTGTGGTTCCATCGTTTTCATGGTCTTCCTACTGATCGTCTTCCTATTGGCGAACCTCTTGCCATCTTTACTACTCTATTTTTTGTCATTCGGCTTATATGATCGTTCCATTCTACTCTTTTATTTCTTACCCAGTTCTTGATGTTCTCCATCTTGCATCTGCGTCGTATATCTGTACTTCTAGTTCTGTCCTATAGTGTCCATCCATTGTTGTTATCATCAATTTTTCCAAGTGTTTTCATCTCTGCTGTGTCTAACATCCTTTTTGTCCTCTCTGTGTCAGGTCTTGTTTCAGCCGCGTATGTCATTATTGGTCTGATGGCTGTTTTGTAAATTCTGCCTTTCGTTTCTTTCCCGATATTTTTGGTTCTCCACATTGTTTCATTTGGGCAGCCTGCGGCTCTGTTTGTTCTATTCATTTGATCTTCCACTCCAGTTTCGAGCTTACCGAAGCTAGATAATGTGATGCCTAGATATTTTAACTCAATCATTTGTTCTATTATCTGACCTTCAAATTCACATATTAGTAAATTTGTATCCATGCATTTTGTCTTTTTTGGGAAAATTAACGTGTTAAATTATCTGGCGTTTATATTAAATTGGTGCAGCATACGTTTAAAATCATCTTTATTTTGAGAGAGTAGTATTGCGTCGTTTGCATAGCAAATTATTTTAAGTTGTTTTTCTCCCATTTGGTATTCTTTTTTAGTTCATACGTTTTTTAATATTTCATCCATACTCAGGTTGAACAATAGAGGACTCAGGGAATCTCCCTGTCTTATCCCAATTGCCAGCTTCAATATTGTCGGTTAGTTCCTCTTCTACTTTTATTTTTATTGTGTGGTTTTGGTAGATATTTTCGATCGTTTTGATTATTCCTAGAGGTATCTCTCTTGCGTACAATAAGTAGATAACGTCTTTTAATTTGACCCGGTCAAATGCCTTCTTAAGGCCCACGAAACATAGATATGCCGGTTTGTTGTATTCTAATGATTTCTCTTGCACTTGCCAACCTAAAATCTTGCTGTTCTTCTGCTAGTGTTATAATTTCATTCAGTTTATTTGTTATCATTTTGGTTGCTAATTTTGGTGTTGTGTTGTAATAAATTAATTCCTCTGTAATTTTCAGGGTCCGATTGGTCTCCCTTTTGAAGAGAGGTATAAGGATGCTTGATCTTCATTCTTGAGAAAGTCTGTCTTGTTCTATTATTTTTTATTTTTTTTTATTTTTATTTTAATTTTTTTTTAATAAATTTTTTTTTAATAAAAAAGAATAGAAATAAAGTTAATAATAAACGAGATAATTCAATAATTTTGCTTCCCCCTTCACTTTCACTATTTTCCCCCTTAACTCAGAAAATATTAACTGCAAGAAAACATTTGTAAAAAAGAAATTGTAGAAAATTGCGTTTGCATCAATTTTAGTGCTTACTCTTTAGGTAAGGTTAGGCCTTTTTTCGTCTAACCCGACTGGACTAAGGAGTTTCAATCTCTCAGTTGATAATATGACAGTAAAAGTATAAACAGTATTCATGACACTTTAGTAGGGTGATTATACAATCTCTTTGGTTTTGTACATATTTATTTTCGGGCCTAGATTTTTTGAGGCAGTTTAAAAATTGTTACTCTCACACAATACAAAATTTACTTACTTTTAGAAGAGCGTAAAGAAACTGGCTGAGATTGTATGATTTTATAGTAAAATCTATGAAAAAACACCAGCGCAAGCAATCGTTAAGCTCCTCGACAAATCTGAAAAAGACAGAAAACATTACTATTGTGCAAAAACATAAAACGTAAAGAAATATTTTTCCAAATAAGATTGATAAAAATTGCGAAATACATACGTTAAATTTGGTGCTGATTATGTTGAATAGTGCCACCTTTCACCGACAACGGTAGAGGTGTCACTTTCAGCAAGTTGTACCTGGTGAAGGACGAAATTGTGAATCAATTAGGACAAAATAGCTAATAATAACGATATGTCCTTATGTATTGTTACTATAAATATTATGTAATTCTTTTCTATTCTAGTTATTTCGGCGCTCAGTTGAAAGACCTGTTTACCTGAATTCTGATGAGTCACCCACGACTTGAAATTTCCAGAAGCAGGCCGAATAAAACCAGTATGAGCTACCTTCATCGCATTGAGTTTTTAAAATGTAACGCACGTAGATAAATTATATAATTATTAAGTGTAAAATAAATTGGTTACATTGTACTAATAAAGACTTTTATAAGTCTTTTATAAAGACTAATACTAATAAGACTTTTATAAATAAACTTTTAAGTGTTATAAGTGTAGAACCTTCGATAATAAATAAAAACAATAAATTAGATAAATAAAAACATTACAAGTGGTGTCAGAAAAGTGGAATAGTAAATAAATTGTAAAAAAGACTACGATTTATGTCAAGTCAAGTCAAGTCAAATTTATTGATCACATGCGACATTATACAAAGTACATGTATGAGACAAGTCAAAGTTACAGAAATACATCTTAAAAGTATATAAATTAATAAACACGATAAAAGATACTTAAAAGTTATTTTTAGAATATGGCTCTAGCTCACAGATGTATTAATGTACACACCTCCGAAAGTTTGGCTGATGTAAATTCATTCGTATATCTATTGGTAATTTGTTAAAGAAACTTATGGCTGCATAATGTGTGTTACTTTCCAACAAAACAGAACGATGTTGTGGAAGAATAAAGTGATTGTCTCTGAATCTTGTTGAATAAACATGGTTAAATTGAAATTTACTAAATTCATAAATTTTGCTATGTAAATACATTATATACGAAAATATATACAGACCAGGAATTGTAAGGATATTGTTTTGTCTAAAGATGCCTCTACAAGAATCTCTAAATTTCATTTTATACATTATCCTAATAGCTCTTTTCTGAAGTACGAATATCTGCTCTAATTCAGAGGTACAACCCCAGATTTCAATGCCATATTTGGCTATTGAGTAAAAATGGGCACAGTATACTGTTTTTAATACTGATGTATGAAAGAGACGTGAAAGAATTCTCAATGCATAACATGCGCTACTTAATCTGGATTTCAAATTAGAAATGTGGTTTGACCATTTACAATTACTGTCTAGAAGTAGCCCCAGCAACTTCGTGCAGTCTGTTTTATCTATTGCTGCTTCTATAGTGGCTTGATGGTTTAATAAATTATTTGACGTGAAAATCATATACTTTGATTTCTCTTTATTCAAAACTAATTTGTTGGATAAGAAATAACTGTTGATGGTGGATAGATGACAACTTAGAAAGATTAATTGTATGCGGAAACGTAGAAGGACGTAGAGGCAGAGGACGCTCACCTATCCGATGGTCAGATCAAGTACAGAAAGCCACTGGAGAGACGTTTTCCGAGTCCATGAGAGCAGCCCAAAATCGCAAGAGATGGAGAGAATTGACAGCCCGCGTTGTAGGAAATCACGATCCTCAGCAATGAGGAAACGACAAAAGAGAGGTGGATAGTATCTGTGTGGTTTTATTTTGCAAATTTTGATCAGACGTTCCTGTGACTAAAATGTTAGTATCATCCGCATAACTGATGATGTTAACCCCAGTCAGTGAATTAGTTAACAAAGCCATATCATTAATAAATACTATAAAAAGTAGAGGACCCAATACACTACCCTGAGGGATACCATAATGAGCTCGCAGTGACGAATTTAAGAAGACATCTCGAGGATAGAGAATTAGCTTCTACCGGAAAAAAGGCTGAGTTAGTCCAACGACTAAAGAACTCTTTGGAGAAAGATGGTTTAGATCCAGAAACTTATATATTTGAAGACAAACATGCTACTGTTATCTCGTCAATTTCGAAAGTTTCCGGCGATATCGCATCATTAGAGAACAAAGTTTCTGGCGACATTGCATCATTAGAGAACAAAGTTTCTGGCGACATCGCATCATTAGAGAACAAAATTTGTGACGATATTTCGAAAGTTTCTTCTGCTGTAGCCAAAGTTTCTGGTGACATCGCATCATTAGAAGACAAAGTTTCTAACGAGATTTCTTCTCTGAAAAGCAAAGTTTTTGCTAACATCTCTTTGGAAATCTCTAAAGTCACTTCTGAGATGTCTGCCCTCGACGATAGAATATCGTCGTTAAAAGACCAAGTTGCTGCCGATATGTTGGCCTTCGAAGAAAAGATATGGAAAGAGATGGAAAGGACATGGATGAAAAAGGAACAGCAGAGAGAGGAAACAATCAAATTACAATAGAGACAAAATAAGACGATACGAAATGTAAGTTGGAAATACAGCCGAAATTTGAAGGAAGTGGAGGTTCTGTTCATGTGAAAGTCCCAACTTTCGTCGGAAAATCGTCATGGAAGAACTACATCAAACAGTTTGAATCAGCTGCAAGAGCGAATGGATGGTCTGAAAAAGAAAAGGCTGTAAACCTGACTATCGCCCTTCGAGGAGATGCCTTAGATGTGCTTCAGACCTTAGCCGTAGAGGAGACGGATGAGTTCGAACAACTGAAGAAGAGGTTAAATATGCGATATGGCCACGAACATTTGGAGCATGTATATCAGTCGCAGCTTAAAAATCGAAGACAGAAGAAAGATGAGGCTCTTCAAGAATCTGAGGTAGATATTGCCAGATTAGTACGATATGCTTATCCAACAGCTCCCGAAGACATGATGGAAAAATTGGCCGTTCAAACGTTTATTGATGGTCTTCGTGATCATGAAATGCAGAGAACACTGCGATTAGCTCGTCACAAGACGCTGGTTGATATCTTATCCGCCGCCCTCGAATACGAGTCAGGCTACGCAGGCCTCTGGCGGGTACAGTTAGGACTATAAAAGAGGAAGCAGATGAAGATAAACTTGACCAGTTCGTTAATATGATGAAAAGTATGACATACAACAAAACGAAGACCATAAGATGCTGGAATTGTGGCGAAATAGGACACGTACGAAGTTCATGTAAGCACCCTAGGTACGATGCAAATCAAGAAACTCACCATCAGAAAAACTAGAACGGGTCGGCCTTAGGGGGCAGCTTCGACCCGGAACTTTTCCAAAGACCCTCTCATACTAATAGCTTCTTTGAAAAGTCGTGAAGATAGTGTACATGTAGATGGAGAAATAAATGGTAAAAGGCATACGTTGTTGATGGATACCGGAGCGACCAGAACGATTATACGCCCGACAGTTATAAACAGCCGTAAGAAACTGTTACCAACAAGGTTGCGACTTCGAACCGCTACAGGTGAAAATGCCAACATTCATGGCGAAATCCATGTACAATTGGGAATTGGAGCAGAAAAGTTCATCCATACTGTTATAGTTGCTGATATCGAAGAGGATGTTATATTAGGAATGGACGTAATGAATATGCATGGATTCCAATTGGATTTTAAGAATAAGGTAATCAAAGTTGGTAACGAGGAGGTATTTCTTTATCCACATGATGAAAACACTGTGCAAGCAGCCATTAAAGAAGATACAGTAGTGCCTGCGAGAAGCGAAACGATCATAGTAGCGCGGCTACAGGGAATTGTGGACGAAGGGACACTTGTTATGATGGGGCCTTGGAACCATGACGACGAGATTGGCCGTGGAATCATAATTGGAAAGGAATTGGTGACTTCGGCTTAAGAAATTCCTGTGAGTCTTTCAATGAGACACTCATCAATGTCAATGACTACCCAGTAACCATTAAGAAAGAGACAAAAGTATTAATATATAATATTTTTTCTAAGCAAACTCCTACTGCCTTATTAATGGCAATAATTTCAGCAGTGCATATTTGTATGTGCTCATGTAGTCTAGATGCATAGTTATAATGTATTGATGGAATGTGAACTCCCAACCCTACTGCCCTTGAATTGGGTTCTAATGACTCATCTGAAAAGGGAAGAGAAACCCAGGACGACGCAAAATATCCTGACTAAGAAATTTGAGAGAATGGTTCGGTTGCAGCTCATTAGAATTATTCAGAAGCGCGGCCAATAAAATTAAAATAGCGATGATGATTTCCAACCTCCGATAGGAGAAGGAACCTAAAGAAGAAGACCCATCTGTAAATATCCAAGTGAATTCTTCATAGATGGTTGAAAATTCATTAGGAAATTGTTGATTACTATATGTTTCTCCTTTTTTGTTTTTGGAGAATATTGTTTTTATTCTTTCTATTTGATATTTTAGCTCAATCTGGTAACAGGACTTAATACTGTCTTTAAATAATCATTTAAGATCTTGATCAAATTTACTTTTAATGTAAATAAGATATGGTGTCTCTTTTAATTTCCACATTCCTATCTGATTATTGATTTTGAACTCTAGCTCAGACAATATTTCATTCAATGGGTTTTCTATATCAGCTGAGATTTTAAGATAAAACTTAGCCGACAGGATTTTTCGTCTGATTTCTAATGATGTTTCTCCACTCTCAACTAATAAGGCATTAGTAGGAGTAGATCTCCTACAACCTGTGATAATCCTCAGCTTTAGTCCTCTTTTAGGATTTTGTTTAATGTTACGAGGTTTTGTTTACTGCAGGGTTTTAGTACTGTACATGAGTATTCAAGGTGTGATCTTATAATACCTTTATAAATTAACAGAAGTGAAATAGGGTCTGCTCCCCACCATGTGCCACATAATGCTCTCATTATAGTCATTCCTTTTTAAGCTTTTGTTTCAATATTTTTAATGTTTTCTGTCCAGTTTAAAGAATTATTAAAAACTAACCCTAAATATTTAATAGAGTTTTTGATAGGAATGATCTGTCCATCTATTGTTAAAGGTATGTCATTTATTGTACTCCTCATATTACTAAATATCATTGCTGATGTTTTATCTATTGATAAAGGAATCTTATTTTTAGTTAGCCAAATAATAATGTCTCTAAGGCAAATATTAGCAATTCTAATAAGATTATTTATGTTTTTACCAGTTATTACAAGAGCTAGGTCATCAGCGTATTGTATTAACTTGAATTCGGCTGGTATAATATCATGTAATGATTTAGTGTACACATTAAATAAAAGTGGACTCAGAGGTGACCCTTGAGCTAAACCTCTATCTGTAATGTTGGGTTCAAATATTTCGTATCTCTCACATAGATAATTCTATTATTCAAATATTCAATTATTAGTAGATAAACAGAGTTACTTCTGGGGCGGAAGTGATGTCACTCTAGGCCACGCCTCCCTGGTGACGTAGGAACGTCCCCCGTGTCTCAAGGCTGCTCCCTCCGCCAATGGTGACGTAGGTACGCATCTCTAGGCCACGCCCCTCGGCCAATGCTGTCATAGGAACGCCTCCAAGTAAACGCCTGACCAATGGTGACATAGGAACGTCCCCACTCGTGACGTTAGAATATATCCTCGACCAATGGTGGCATAGGAACGTCCCCTCGTGATGTTAGAACATATCGCCGACCAATGGTGATACAGAAACGCCCCACTCGTGTCGTTAGAACATATCCTTGACCAATGGTGGCACAGAAACGCCCACTTGTGATGTTAGAACATATCCTCGACCAATGGTGGCATATGAACGTCCCCTCGTGACCTTAGAACATATCCTCGACCAATGACGGCACGTGACGTTAGAACATATCCTCGAAGAATGGTGACATAGGATCGTCTCCTCGTGACGTTAGAACATATCGTAGACCAATGGTGACACAGAAACGCCTCCAAGTAAACGCCTTACCAATGGTGGTATAGGAACGTCCCCTCGTGACGTTAGATAGACCATATCCTCGACCAATGGTGATACAGAAACGCAACACGCGTTATGTTAGAACGTATCCTCGACCAATGGTGACACAAAAACGCCCTATTCGTGACGTCGGAACGTATCTATGTCCAATAGCGGCATCATGACATCGAATTGAGTTCATCCTCGTGTCTCACCGACCAATGGTGACATAGGAACGCCCCCAATGGGAACGTGTGCATCGACGTCCAATGAGAATGACGTACATCGACCAATGGTGGAGGCTATCACGAAACGCCCCCCATTCCCCAATAAAAACGAAGATACGCCTTAACGTACACCAATGAGAACGACTGGTGGAGACGTTCTACAATATTAACGAAAAGACACCCAACCTAGTATATATTTTATCCACAACGAATAGCGTAATAGCAAAAATTCGTTTATTATTCAATTTATATTTTACGAGTAATTTCGTATATATAATTAAACTTATAAATCTTTATAAAAATTTCAACCAGCGGATGTGCATTTCCTTTTAACATTTCTCACATGGTCGCCGGAAACACCTGCAACAATTTTTTTCAAGAATCAGCTTATTAGTCATTAGACACCGGACGTAATATGACGCGAAATATTGCGTATAATTATATATGCAAGGTTAATCGGCGACATTCCGTGAAGTAAATGTATATTTATGTATACAGGGTGCAACGAAAAACTTGTGTACAACAAATATTATTTATTGAATCTGTAAAACATTACAACCAAATATTTAGGTTAGAATAATACCATAGCAGTTGGGATTATCGAGAATATTATTTATATTAGGGTTTGAATGAAAAACATTATTTAACTTATGTCGCTCGTACAGTGCAGGCTAGAAGAGTTTTCCGAAAAATACAAAAGTTGAAGCTGGATATACAGTGGTACGAAGATATAACGAAAATTGAAAAACGATTTGCAGAGTTTTATTTGTCTGATAGAAAGCTACCAAAAACACAATACCGATTAAAAAGAATTCAGCCGACAAGATGTCTCAACTAACTATATCATTCTCACAGCTATTGTTAACAACGTCCTTTATACAAACGTTCCAAACAATGTTAAAAACATGGCGATATGTTTTAATGATGTAAAAACTGACTGGAATCGAACTGAATGGACTCTAATGGATCATGAAGTGGTGAATTTTGGACAGCTTCCAGTATTTTTCAAAGCTATACCAAAGTCAGGAGCAGCATTCTACAAGATCAGTCTAATATCCCCAAATAACAACGAAAGTGATTCAAAATGGTGTAAAGCTAATAATGGTGTTATCGCTTAATATGGTTCATCGATTATACTGTCAACAATCATATTAGTAATGAATGTATTTGTATTTCTGACAATTTCTGAAATTTTTTGTAAATCGCAAATGCGAATCATCTTGCATTAAAATAAATATGTAAAAAAGCAAAAGTGTTAAAATAAAACTAAAGCAAAACTTTTATTCTCTTATTTAAAAAAATCCAATTTAAATAGTTAATATCTTTTCTCAAAACCATTGGCGGAGGCGAACCACATTTATCGAAGAGCAGAAAAATAATCCAGTTGTGTGACAAGTATTTGAATCTGCAACAAATTTTCCTGTTGCACACGGTGTACCATCATACTTGTAAACATCGATAATTATGGGAAATCATGTGACACTTCTGTTTTAAAAAATCTGCTTTTTGTTCTCCGCGAACGTAAATAAAGTCGGCAGTGTACAACAACTTGGATTCCAGTATTTCATTTATTTTGGAATATTCAACATCTCCATTAGAACACCGAAGACCATGCACGTTTTTCAAGTACGCAGCAGTCTTCTTATCTTGATTACTCAATGTAGCAAACGGTTGTGGAGGTTTAAATATATAATGACAATTTTTAAAACCAATTTCCATACTTAGTTCTTTAGGTGCGAACCACCCATCTACGGTGAATCCCTGTATGTCTACGAACGCTACTCTCATGATGACTGCTTGTCTGCTACTAACACTTCATTCAACTTATTTAATCTTTTTAAATGATATTTTTAACAACTTCAGTTAGAGGAAAGTATTCGAGAAGACTGTCGTGAACAATTAAACAGTACGCTCGAGTGCCTGCCGGAAAACCTTCATCTGCTTCGATTTCCAACTTAACATCAACGGTTCTTGATATGAATGATGTATTATCCTGCTTGGAACAGTCAAAAACAAACAAGGCATATTTTTTGAATGCCTGATAATCCAAGATGGGATGCTTTGTTGACGAATGAGCATAACTGGGAAAGAATTCGGTATAGTAGTGAGCTATAGCATAGTCATTTTTATTAAAATCTAATTGCATTCTCTCGTTAGGCCAATATTCCCCATTAATAACCACTCGTATGCTTGACATTCTAATGTGATCGACTAAAGTTGGATTGGCGTAAATGTCATCTCGTTTAGAAGTTTGAAAAAGCTACAATGACATGGCGTGGACGTTCAATAGCTGAAGTTGTCTTTACACTCCATATCTCACGTCGAGATCCTGCCGTAAGTGAAGGTACTTCATTGAGCTCGCATTTACGGAAAGGTATAGTTATCGGTGTATTATTCTTAATTTTAGTCATTAATTCAATTTTCACATCATCATTGCTAAAGACATGCTTGACCTTGAGTTCCATACTAGTAACAGTGAGAGATACTATTAAAAATTTTGAATAAAATCCTTTATAAAAGGTATATAAAAAACCCAGTTGGGCTATGTTGCATTGACAAAACGTTTTCAGAATAAATATTCCATCATCAGTGTCAAATTAATACATGGATGTAGCCACTAAATATGTGGGTAAAAACCCTTTAAAAATTATTAAATAAGATTTGATCTACATTATGTCTAATTTACATTTAAGATGTTAAAGTTACCGTTGGATAGGTAACAGGGCGACATATGACTCTACATTAGTTGCGAGTCCTGAGACGGTATGTCTACGAGGACTTTGTCAAAGCAACTCAATACTATTGTTGTTGTTGTGGCATTAGGTTCTTTCACTAAAATACAGTCTCTATCATTACGTGCACGAACAAATCGAAACATTTGACGACCATAGGTTAGTTTATTGCAATCGTTGAAAATGTTAAAAATTTGTTTTATCGGAATCAGTAAACTAAAGCTGTCCCCAGATAAATGTGGATTATTCGGATAGTTCCATCCTACAGTACTGAGAAACTTGGAATCTTCAGGAGTATAACATAACAAACTGCGAATAGTGCCAACTACACCTGGATCTTGAACTATTTCTATGTCGTATGAACTTTGGATATATGTACATATATCAAACAAAAAGGCTACAACATTCGGTGCAAGAGAAACAGTTCCATTACCCACTTTATTTATACTTCCTTTTAATTTCCAAAAGTGTTTCGTGTATCGCAAAAAATGCATCTGATTGATTTATGATAAACTCGACAACGTCGCTATTATTAAATGACTTGATGTAAGGTGTATATGTCCAAAATTCTTCTTTTCTAATAGTATCGTCGAGCAGAGGTTTTTGGTAAATGTCGAAAAGAGGTGGTTGAGGTTCTTGAACCTGTCGTCGAATGTATTGACGTTTTGACATCTTTCAAATTTAATCTAATGGAAACAAGAAAAGCTTTATTGACAGCAGACACGTCACGTCGCATCTTTCGATGCAAATTTATTTCCCGTAGTAAGCAATTTAGAAGCTATAGTCATCAAAATTGATTCCTTGATGTCATTTTATCTATGTAATATCTACATTCCTCCCAACTCACAGGTAAATTATGCAGATATACTGCACCTTATACACCAAATTCCAACACCACGTATAGTCGTCGGTGACTTTAATGGACACAATATAATATGGGGATCTTCTAACACAAATAAGATGGGAAGAATAATAGAAAACCTAATACATAACGTTAATTTAAATTTTCTTAATGATGGAACCCCCACGAGGTTCAACTCAGCATTAGGAGAATCCTCGGCAATTGACTTAAGTCTCTGTGATCCAACTTTAACTCCTTGCTTATCGTGGGAAGTTTTGTCGTTCAACTACGGCAGCGACCATCACCCCATAAAAATCTGCAATACTAACGCCCTACCGGAACCAAAAGACACCTTTGTCTTAAAATGGAAAACAGAAAAGGCTGATTGGGTGAGTTTTTCAACATATATTGATAATTCCGTAGAAAGCTGTGAAATAAATTACTGTGATATCGATAGAACAATCACCAATTTTAATGACTTAATACTAAAAAGCGCAGAACTCTATATTCAAAAAACAAAAAAAATTCACAATCATCATCCAGTACCATGGTGGAATAAGGATTGCAAAGAAGCAGTACAGCAAAGTAAAAAAGCTTTCAATATGTTTAAACGGCACAAAACCCAAGAAAGTAAAATAGAATTCAAACGATTAAAAGCTAGGGCCCAATTAATCATGAAAAATTCAAAAAAAGCCTCATGGTCAAAATACGTCTCAGAAATAAATAGTTCTACTCCAATGAGCGAAGTTTGGAAAAGGGTAAAGAAAATTTCCGGTCTAAAGTATTCTTCATCAATTAACACTCTTAAAATAAACAATACCACAGTCTCTTCTTCACAAGACATTGCTAACACTCTTGCTTTCACATTTGAACAACATTCCTCTAGCGAAAACTACGACATTAATTTTAGGGACTACAAGCTAAAGAAAGAACGCACCATCTTGTCTCTAGAAGAATCCCACGAAAACCCCCTATCTCAACCTCTTACTATTATAGAACTAAATAACTCCTTACAAGATATGAAAAACTCAAGTCCAGGACCCGACAATATTCCTGTCGTATTTCTGAAGCATTTATCAATCTTAGCAAAACAACATCTACTGCAAATTTTCAATCAAATTTGGCAACAACGACAATATCCATCTATATGGGCAAAAGCCTTTTTTAAAATCCAGAAAGCCTCGACTTGATCCAGAATCATACAGACCCATCTCTCTAACATGTGCCATGGCTAAATTAATGGAGAAAATAGTCAATGCCCGGCTTATGTGGACACTGGAAAAATCTCATTTCTTCTTACCAGAGCAAAACGGCTTCAGACGTAATCGGTGAGCAATGGACAATATCGTAGACTTACAAAGTGATGTCCAAGAAGCGCTAGCAATGAATCAAATGTGCATAGCTATTTTCTTCGATATAAAGAAAGCCTTCAATACGTGTTGGAGATTCAACATCATTAAAAAATTGCACGCATCCAATATTAGAGGACACTGCTTAGCCTATATCGAAAATTTGTTAAAAGACTTTTCTTTCCAAGTAAGAGTTAATAACGTTTATTCTGATTTTTATACTGCAGAAAACGGTACCCCACAAGGCTCAGTACTTAGTCCTACCCTATTCCTAGTTGCCATAAACAACATATTAAACAAATTACAGAAACCTCTCAAAGCTCGCCTCTATGCCGACGATTTAGTGGTATACATTAAAGGAGCACAAAAAGAATCTATGTGCAGAATAGTACAGACATTTTTAACCCAACTAGATGAATGGACAGCTAGTACAGGCTTCGAATTCTCCATTACAAAGACAACTGGTATGGTGTTTACGAAAAAATCATGCATTACACCAGTCCTTTATCTTCACAACAGCATAATTCCCTTCCAAAACTCCGTAAAATTCCTTGGTATGTGGCTGGATCAAAAACTTTCCTGGAAAAAGCACATACAACATTTGGCGCTAACATGCAACAAAAGACTCAATTTGCTTAAAACCGTATCAAATCGTTTCTGGGGTTCCGACTTCTCTACACTACTCCTTCTGTATAAAACACTAATTAGATCCAAGCTCGATTACGGTTCAATCGTTTATGCCTCCGCAACCAAGAGTACCCTAAAACCATTAGATACAATCCACAATGCCGCACTTCGGATCGTTCTCGGAGCTTTTCACACTTCTCCCATAGAAAGCTTACATTCCGAAACTGGAGAACCATCATTGCAGTATAGGCGGGCACTTTTAACACTTTCACATGCTTCTTCTGTAGCTGCTAATAAGGATCATCCACTCTTCGAAAATACTTTTTCTAAAAACAATCTTGACTTTCTCTTTAATAAACCTCGTACTGGAAAACCTTATTACACACGAGTAAGATCAATTCTAAATAATTTTGACACAACAATCCCAGATGTATTTCACTGTAACATCCAACATCCGACTCCATGGCTGATAAGCATCCCAAATTGCAACACCTCTTTAATAGAGTTGTCCAAAAAATGCAATAACAACATAATAATCAAAAACAAACTAAATGAGATTCTTGAACGAGACTACCTTAACTGCACAAACATCTTTACCGATGCATCTAAATCTACTGATGGCATTGGTTGTGCTTTTGTTACTCCAACCTCTACTTTCAAATTTAAGCTACCGCCTAGCTCAAGTGTTTTCACCGCTGAACTGTTTGCTTTGTACCGTGCCCTAAAATATGCAAACCTCTCAAGAATTCCAAAACCTCTGTTTCTCACTGACTCGCTCAGCTCTCTTCTTGCAATACAGCATCTGTATCCTAAACAGCCATTGGAGCAACTAATAAAAACTGAACTACAAATCGCCCAAGAGAACCGCATAACTCCTAAATTTATATGGATCCCATCGCATATAGGAATTATCGGCAATGAAGAGGCAGACAGTAGTGCTCGTGATGCAGCAACAAGTGCGGAATCTGAATTAGTGCGTGAGAGTGTGTGTAAAGATCTGAAATCGTTTTTTAAACAAAAAGTGATGGGTCAGTGGCAGCGCGAATGGTTTCTATCGCACTCTAAATTAAGATCGCTAAAACCAGATACACGACAGTGGAAAACTAGTGCTAGCACACGGTTTATTCAAACGGTTCTAACGCGCCTACGTATAGGACACACTAAGATAACACACTCGTATTTACTTTCGGCCAGTGAACGCCCGCTGTGCGACCTATGTGTTACGCCTCTTACCGTCGTCCATTTGTTAATCGAGTGTCCAAAATACCATAGAGAACGTTCCATAAACAATATACCAAATACTCTACCAGATTTATTAGGAGAAAACTGCCACGTAAAAAACTTATTAAATTACCTAAGGTCAATTAATATCTTGTATCAGATTTAAAGTTTTGTTTACTGTGTAATGCCGCTAATAACCTTTTGGTGGATGCGGCAATATTTCTTCTTAATAAAAAAAAAAAAAATATCTTGAGGTAGTTCATACCAAACAACGCTCGTTATATTTTCCATAAAAATGCAAATGGCACTTCTTAAGATGTCGTTAGATAGTTCCATTGTAGAGAAACTTTAAACAAAGATGTCCACAGTTAATTTGGTTATAACTTTGATATTGATCGTTATTATAGAAAATTCGTTCACCACTCAAATATGATACTAATTCTCGCGGTGGTTTCAAGCAGCCATATGAATCAAAGTATTCTATATCGCTGTTTATCTTTCGGTAAGCTACCCAATGTGTACCGGGGTTCTTGGAAATATTAAGATTAATTATAGCACATTCGTGTTTACGAGGGATATGTGGTAAATTATCTCGCATAAACACGCCACGAAAATTTGGTATTTTTAATTGTTTAGCAAATGTATTCAAGTCCACGTTGGTTAAAGGTCTATTAGGTAGCTTTAGCGGGAGTTTTTTGACTTTTTTAAATATAATCCAAAGCCACCTTTGGTATAATCCTCTGCCAGATGTTCCATTGCTTTATTGTGACGTTTATCCTCTTCTAGTTTCTTTTGAGCATTCTTTGAATCAATTACAGTCTTGGCAATTGCGCTTGCGCCCCCCGCCAAACTGCTGAGAGCTTATAAGCCTGCAAAGATAGAGATTAAAGGTCGTGGCATATTATCATGCACGTTGCGTTTCCAGCACATAGCGTTTATGAAAAAAATAATTTAAATGGTTTTAAATATGAACAATGCACCCTGTCTGGAACATAGCGTTTCAGACACGAAGTTCTCGTCTCTAAACACTACATATTCATACCACCTTAGCCGATTTTCCCATATCCTGTCTATAATTGGCGCAACTTCCATTATTTTCCTGATATCTTTATTATTAAGAACACGTCGGAATATACCTTATATCCATCGTAGCATCATCATGTCCATGAAATGCAGAGGTTGTTCGTGTTTTGATGTGTTCTACTATGACTGACCAGCATTCTCTTCCATGTAAGTCGAAGAACGATTTTATATATTTTTGCCTTGAGTCGATCGAGCATTCGACGATAGCACAATACTCCAGTCACTTGGCGCCATTTTAGCACTTTGCATTAATGCAAGTTCGTATGTCACGTATAAGTTCCATTACTGCTGATGACAGAACCAGATATTTTAATTCCTCGACTTTCTTGTACCATTGGTTTGAGATTAATATTTCATGTACTCGTCTTCTTGGTTTAGCCGAAATATAGTTGTCACCGTTTCTTTGATTGTCAAGTGTGCTGCTGCAATTCAGGCTGGTGGTGCCGGCGAGGAAGGTGTCGTCGACAAATAACAGTGAATACGGATGTAGTTCTTGAAGTTTCGCAGTGAGAGTATTCATGCACAAGACAAAGAGGAGCGGAGATAGAACCGATACTTGGTGAATACCACATCGGATGGAGCTTGCGGGTGTAAAGAATTTTTATCCAAGATATGTAGGCTTCAGTACCATCGTGTCATCTGAAGACTGCCAGATAGGGTCATGCATCATTCTGTCTAAGATCTTTTGTAGATCGAAGCTGCTTCCCTTTAGAAATACACACTGGCTATGATTGATGTGAATGATGATTCTGAGTCGGAATTCTACCCTTCTACTCTTCTACTTCTACTTTATATTTTTATGCATAAAAGCCAGATTAAGCGATAGTTGGAACATTCTGTGACGGCACCTTTGATCTTCTTCAAGGGTACAGTCGTATTGGTACGCCAGGAGTTGGCCTCCGGTAATGATGTTGTTAAAGAGCTGGTCGAGGATAACAGCACCGTAGTGGTCAAGTAACTTTCAGACTTTTGGTGGAATGTCGTCGGGCCCTGTTGCCTTACCGGCCTTTATCTTATTTCTAACGGCACTTACCTCAGCTTTACTAATCGGTGGTACAGGTCCGAATATAAGTTCTGCGCTAATGATCGGTGGATGTAGAAATTCTGTGTTACAAATGCTCGAGAAGTGTACACTTCAACGCCGAAAGATATCGGGAAGGTCTAGTAGCATCTGTGGATTTTAGCTCTTAATGTACTTCGCCTGACCTATGTCCTGGGTTGCTTTGGCCAGGCGGTACATTTTGTGTACTCACTTCAGGTGTATCTAATGCTTAAAGCTGATCATAATATTGCTTCTTTGCAGCAGCTACTGCCAGCTTCGTGGCTGATTTTTTTCACGGTAGTTGTATACAATTTTGTACTCAGCAAGGTTATTTGTCTTGCTTCACTTCTTGAATTATTTTATTTAATTATTTTTCTTTTGATTCTGGTATTCTTCCAAAGTATTATTTACACAATACTCATAACCTGCTGTTTTATTTCTCTTGATTATTTCTCCACAACTGTATACTTTATTGTACAAAACCGGTTAGTATCATTCTATAATAAAATCTCTATCTACTCTCTGTTTCAGTTGTATTTTAAAAGAAGAGGTTTACATAACCATAGTTTTTATAATAATATGAATTAGAAAATTTTTGCTACTACTGTGCAATAGGGACTAAGGACCAATAATCCCTTCCTGAATAAAAAATTCTTTTCATGGCGCCGTCTCCTTTTAAATTTTGGCGATCCAAATGGCATAGAAGAGAAAATCCAAAGAAAAAAATATTAGTGCATAATTCGAATCCTCTATGTCTGTACTTCTCGTTCGACGATGTGAAATAATACGCAGTCAAGTGTTGTAGAGTAAAAAAAGTTATTGTTAGCTCAAAATTGATACTTGGCGTAAACTTCAAAATGACTAAACCTGTTTATTTAGTTAAATATTCTAATAGACTACTTACACATAAAGTTCAACCCCAACTTATAAGACACAATATAAAACAGCAATTTATCAAAAAGGCACACAAACTCGAGCAATAGTTGAACTTTACAATAAGTTCAACCCCAATTTATAAGCTCACAATATGAAACAACAATTTATTAAAAAGACAAACAAACTTGAGCAATACCTTTGACCTGAGTTGCTTACTTACATATACTAGCAGATCAAGGCTACGAGATTGGAATGATAGAGAATAGTATAGGGCATCAGTAACGGGTTCTTGATATTAATCCTAGAGTACCATACGTCTTAAAGGTTTTAACTCACGAATGTACTTTTAAAAAAGACCCTTTAATAACTTTTACAACTATACTGCAAGGCTTTGTTGATTAAAAATAACTGAATTTAATTACAATAGTATTTCTTTTATATAAAAATTAAATGTTGACAAAACTTTTGTTTTCGAGGGATGAACAAAACTGAAGGTATGGATTCTGGATCGGCTGTATCTTCTTCTTCTTCTTCAGTTGTCTTCTTTTTCCATATCTCTCGTAATTTGTAAACCAAAATAATGACATATATATATATATATATATATATATATATATATATATATATATATATATATATATATATATATATATATATATATATATATATATATATATGTCAGGATATATATTGGTAGTGTCCATAGATGGCAATGATTCATTGTTTTTAACGACACGGGTTGGATTTTTGCTTCTTCCGTTAAAAGTTTATGTAGTTTATCTAATTGGATTCTATCTAATTTTAGAGAATCTACCATTAGATCTTGCCCTTGAAGTTTAATTTTTATATTTGGCAGGGTTAACGGTTCTTCCTTCATTGTTGCTTTGAAGTTGATGTAAACTTCGTTGTTGGTTCAAAACTCACATCTTGGGGGTAGTTCTATTAGAAATGTTCCTATGAGTACTTCAATTTTGGTTGTAGAACAGTGGGTGGAGATTTCAGTAGCTTTTGGGAAAACAGCAATATAGTGTGCTTCCGATACTTTTTGGATAATTGTCGTGCTAATTGTGATCGGCACGTTTTGACATTAGGCGGCATCATTGGATAATTTTATGATTTGATTGATGCAGTCGTCGGTTTCTGTATTTTCCTGTGGGAACTTCTCTGGACAGATGAATTTCTTTGGTTCACTTTTTCTGCATGGTAGGTCCATGTATTGGAAAAGTTCTGAATTAGAAGCTAAATATGGTCCAGGTGAAATAAGTATCGTGTTATTTATGGTTGGAAGTGAATATAGATGAAAATATGTAAATACTTTGGAATAAAGAATGGGGAAATGTAAGATAAAGACTAGAACGGGGTTGGAGTAGTAATCATTTACTTCTACCATCTCGTAATATCTCGTTAGGTCTTCTTTTTGGAGGTATGGTAGATGAGAAGCTGGATGATGTTCTAGCGTTTTCTGGATAGTCCATCTTATTTCGTCTGGTTTTATAAGTCCATTATGAAGAGTTTTGATTTTTCAGATTGTGATTGCTGTCTGTAGGTCATCTAATATTTGTATAATGGTTTGTAAGGCTAAATCCATCTGGTCTAAAACGTTTTAAAGTTGCATGTAATGGTTGAAATCAAAGACGAATTCGTTTAAGTCTGTTCGGATTTTGTTGATTTCTGTATCGTTATAGTTGTTCATTATTTTCTTATTAAGGCTTAATTGGTTATTGATGTTGTTAATAATATTTTATTGATTGAGTTCAAGTGACTGAATTGCAGCATCGTATCTTTCTGCGTCTTCTTGTCTTCTAAGTTTCCTGAGATAGATTTTATGATATTTCCTAATCCATTGATAAGACCTCTTTTATTTCTGGTTGCTGGATAAACTGAATCGAGTTTCTCTTGGGCTGTTTTGGAAAGTTACTGCAATGTTTTGTCGAAGTTCTGTAGACTGTCGAAGTATGGCTAACTTAGTCCATTTTCTATAGCTGTGGTTGTAGTTTGATATTGATATCCCAATGTTTCAATTTCTTGTGCTATTGGTTCCAATTGGAAATAGCGAATGAAATCATGGGTGCTAGTTTGGATTCTGGCTTCTCCAAGCTTAACTGGGAGGATCCCTGGGTTGTCTCGAAGATCCTGGATTTTCATTTTTTGGGCTGATACTGAGATACATCTGTAAAGTATTTTTGCGGCTAGTTTTTATTGGTGGTTAATGTTTAATATTTTTCTTATGCACCGTAGTATCTTGGGTATCAACAGTAACAGGATTGTTGTTTTTGACTATTTTAGTGAAAATCTGGGGAGCAGTTTGTTTGGTTTTACTGTTTTTCCAGTGTAGATTTTCGTGCCGGGTTTATATGTTGTCTGTGAGTGTCGTTTTTCGTTTATCTTTTTAATGTTTTTCTGTTTGCTCTCTTGCAATTTCTTATTTATTTCTTTATACATCTCTTTTCTTTTCAATCTGTGCTCCTGTGTGTAATTATTTATGAGTGTTCTATTAATGTCAATGTCGAATGGATCTTGAGCATCTATGTGACCATTAAGGATGTTGATGGGCTTCTGTTTGGCAGCTGAGTAGATAGAGTTATTATATGCCATAATGGCGTATAGTATCTGGCCTTTTATGTTAGGTATCTTCCTTTTTTCTTTTATTATTCGAAGATGCTCGATGATTGTGGAGTGAAAGCGCTGGACCATTCCTTTGGATTGCGGGTTATCAGGTGTTGTGTAGTGGATTAAGATCTTGTGAGTGTCCACGAATTCTTGAACAAGTCCATTTTTAAATTCAGTTCCTCTATCGGAAATTATCGTATGTAGTAGTCTATGGTGGGTGATGAATAGCAGGAATGCGTTTAAGATGTTTATCGCATTTGATCCTTCTATTGGGTACGCTTGACCGTATTTTGAAAATGCGTCAATGATGGTAAAGAATTTTTGTCCTGCTGCTTGAAATGTGTCTATATGAACAATTTTCAGTGGTTTCGTTGGTGTTAGAGTTAACATAAACTTCGGTTTTTTAGACTTCGGTTTTTTAGGCTTTCTGTCGTATTTGTTTCTTCTATATCCTTTTTCAACGTTGGCCAGTAATAATGTTTTCTGATTTAAATTTCTGTTTCATTAATTTCTCTATGATTTGTCTTTCCTTGGTGATAGTCTTGTACGATGATTTTCTGTCTTTCTGGACTGCTTATATCTTCTAGTAAATTGTTACATTTCACAAGATCAAATGCAGAATTCTTGAATGTTTCTTGAAGTATGTTGCAGACAGACTGGTAGAGTTCATCAGTTTCGAATAGGATAGCATATTCCTTTTTTTGTCGACGTAGTTCTTGAAGAAGTTACAAATATCGTTTTTTAGGTCGTTTTTACTTAGTTGGACGTGCATTCTTTTCTTTGTTAGGAAGCACTGTTCTGTTATAGGTTTTGCAGGATTGTAATTTACCAATTTGAATATGATTTAGTTGTTGTAACAGTTCAATGGTCTTTCGCTGATGGGAATTCCGAGTATTGGTTTTTCCTCTAAAGAATGCTGGGTAGCATCTGTCATGTTGTCTTGTTGGTATAGCGATTTAGTTGGCCGACTTTCAATATTTTGGTTTTCTTCTTGTAGAAGTTCGTCTATTACTTTCATTTCTTCTGCAGTTAAGCCGGATGTTTGTTTTTCTTTGATAATTTCGTCTAAGTTAACCATAGGATCTTCTTCATCTGGATCGCATACTGAGTTTGAATGGTTGATCATGGATATGTTGTCGTCTTCTTTTCTGGATAATAGACTTATTATTTCTTCTACGTGTTCGTCAATGGTACTTACTTTTTTAGTGTAAATTTCGACACGGGATAATGCATCAGCGTTCGTATTGGATTTTCCTTTTTTATATATGATTTCATAATCGAATTCTTTAAGTTTTAGTCTCCATCCAACGAGTTTTGAGTTCGGATCTTCACTCGCTATTCTCTTAAAGAGAATAGCCAGTGAAGTAGTCGGTGATCGGAGAGAATTTTAAACTTGCAAATAAATAAGGTCGAAAATATTTAGTAGCCCATAAGATTGCAAGCATTTCCTTTTCGATGGTGGAATATTTAAGCTTTTTCTCGTTCTATGCATATGCAATTGGTTTGTTTTGTCCTACAGGACCCTGTGATAGGATAGCACCTATAGCCAAGTTGCTTGCATCTGTGGTGAGATTAAAAGGCTTCGTAAAATCCGGATATTTTAGAAGTGGTTCGTTGGTTAACAGGTTCTTGCAGATTTTGATACAGTTGAGGAATTCTTCAGTTTATACTATCTTGGCATTCTTCAAACATGAGGTGGTTGGTTTTGTTATTTTTGCGAACTCTATAATGAACTTTCTGTAATATCCAAGTAGTCCGAGAAATCCTCTAATCTCATTGGTAGTCTTTGGTATGGAATATCCTATGATGGCTTTAATTTTACTTGGATTTGGTTTTATTTCTTCGGGAGTTACGACGTGACCCAAAAATTCAACTTATATTTTTAAAAATTCGCATTTATCGATCTGTATCTTGAACCTAGTTTCTCGTAGTCTTTCAAAAATTTTCTTAAGGTTGACCATGTGTTCCTGAAGTGAGGTTGAGTATACGATGATGTCATCCATGTATACTAAGCAGATTTCTCCTAGTTGATTGCAGGCTTCACTAAGAGTTTCTCTTAGAATTGCCCCTTGTATTTCTTGTTTTGGTATAAGTATGGTGCCTTTTGTTTGTTTTACTGGCACTCCTACTTGTGTGATTATGGACGACCGTTTAAGATGGAAGCAAGTTGTGCAGTCAGCCAAAACCCACCCCGGTTTGTAGTGCTACGAGAAGAAGAAAAAGAAGTACTTGTGTGATTGTTCTGGGTTCCAATTGAATTGTATAAAATTGTGTTTTATTTGTTTCATAATATAAGATAGGGAGAACTGAGTATCCTGTAGTTAGTTTGGATGCTGGGAAATTAGGATGTGCTTATAGAAGTTTTAAATTATCGAGGTCGATAAGACCATCAAATGTTTTATGGAATTTAAAAAGGTAGAATTTTAAATTAGTATTAGAGTTAAATTCTGGAAAGATTGGAATTTTAGCACAATATTCCTGTGAATGGTTTTGAAATATTGAACTGACTACAAACGGTTTATGCTTGATAAAATTTTTATAAAATTTTGATGCAATTTTGGGGTTACGAAATAATTTGGTTGCCCCTGTATTGGGAAGAAGTTTAAGGGGAGGATTTGTAATTTCGATATATGGAAGTTATAATTGTTTGAATAGAAATTAAGTTCGATGACGATTCAATATTGAACAGCTCTTCTACGGTGAACTTTGGCGTGTGTGATTGTTGTGGCTGTGGCCTAAAGTTTCTGAAGCTTGAACCTCTGTTATGTCCCATTTGGCGTGTACTTACATACGTCGGTGTTGGTTTGTATTGTTGTGGTGGTCTGCTTGTCCATGGGTTAGGTCTTGGAGGTTGTGTGTTTACCATTAATTGTTGTCTTGGTGGTTGGAATCGAGCGAGTTGAATTGGCCATCTTGGGGAAAATATTGGTCCGGACGGTGCTGGATTACTTCCGAAAAATGGTTGATGTAACTGTGGCGTGGGCATGTGTTGTTGCCATTGTGATGGTGTTGTCAACTGCGGCTGTCTTTGAGGTTGTGTGTGGGTAGAAATCTTATTTGGCAATGAAAAATTGGTTGTTTTCTGCAAATATCTAATATTGTTTTCTTCATGGATGAATTGAAGAGCGAAAGTAAGATTTGTAGGCCTCATTGATCGTATGGTTAACCCCATTAATTCTCGTAATCCTGCTAGGAACGTAGTTAGGGCCTGTTGTTGAAAGAATTCCTTTTTGCTCCTCTTTACATCTGCATTGTCGGTATGTAGTTCGATGTGATTCGAAATTGTGTTCAAAAGTGACATAACTTTCTCGTGAAATTGTTGAGGAGTTTCATTGGGTCCTTGCTTTAAGTTTACCATGTCTCTTGTATGTAAATTTTCATTACGTTAATCTTCAAAATTTTGAATTATTGTGGTCCTTATTGTGGGCTAATCCTTACACCCGTATACGGAAATAACTTCTCGAGTTCTTTCTTTAATTTTGTTCATGACACCTCGAGTTATCATGTGATTTTGAAAGTTGTCTGGATTATTATGATCCCAGCAATAATTAAGAAGCATTGTAGTAACTTCAATGAATTTGTGAAGTTTATTAGAATTACCATCGTAATCAGGTACGATGGAAAAATCTTTATTGCCATCAAAAACGAGAGCTGGAGTGGGTGCACGGCCATAGTATTTAATTGACTAGCGGGGGTAATAATTATAGATGGTATATCTAAGCTGTTTAAAGTATTACTTATATATAGGACTAACGTTGGTCTTTAAACTAAATTGAGAAACTGAGTTATTTTGCGAAAGAGAAGCAGTACCAGGTTCGATAATCGATTCACTAATAGTTGTTGAAAGAAAATTACTAATTGTAAGAGATGGAGCTTGTGAAGCAATTAAATTATGATTAGAAAAAAGATTAAATTTGCTTACAGATAAATGATGATGCTTGGGTGCATTTTTTTTTGAAGGAACTTTCTTTCGAAGGTTTCTTTTCTTCTTTCGCTTTCTTTTTATCGTCTTTCGTCATATAAATTGATTTCTACACTTCAACACTGGCTTTTTGTAGACTTTTGGGGAACGGCTGTAGTTTTCTCTGTGGTTGGTTCGTAGCGGATAAACGTTTAAGAACGACGAGGATTTTCTTTTGTAGACTCTCTCACTATCGTACTGCACTGTGCCACTTAAAGGTTTTAACTCAAGAAGGTGTTTTTTAAAAAGACCCTTTAATAACTTTTACAACTACAACAAAACAACAAAAACAACAAACAACAAAACTTGTTTTGTGCTACCTAGTGCTTTTTTTTGTTTACAACAAAAAAAGCACTAGGTACTACTTACAATTAAAATTAAAATTGGTATAGAGCTAACGAACATAAACAATTAACAAAGTGCTTACAATTATTAGTCTAGTGGAGGTATCCAGCGATGAATTCTTAAGTTTCTTGAGTGGAAGAAATCAATGACGAAGGTAACCACGAACAACAACGTAATAAAAAAATTAAATGAAAAGAAAAAAAACCCTCTGGCCAGAAGAGTTTTAATCAGGGTACAGATACCAATATCTACTCTTCTACTTTCCACAGCGTATTTATTACCAACAAATATTGGCTACCCCTATAAATTAGGTGGTACCCCTACAAATTGCACTGATGTTGTATTCCCTCAGAGTGGCTTCAGGAATCATTTCAGTTTGCCTGTGAAATGATGGCGTTGAAATATATCCCGTAGAATACGCCATGAACTTGGCAACTAATAAAAATATGCCTAGATCAACACTCCAATATGCACTAATTTTATAACATAGGTTCAGGTCGATATCCCTAACGAGGGTGATCTACATGAAACTGACTGTATATGTTCTAATAACTTATATTCCATTTCCCACCAAATACTAAAAACGACTGTCAAGATGACGTACCGCAAGACAAGTCTTCTCGCCAGATTCTCAAACGCTACTGGCCAAATATCATTAATATGGGAGAAATTGGGACAACAATCTGTTTTCTACAACGACTTTTGCATATTATGAGAGATTGGAGTAATCTTATTGACAGAAATAATACTTTATTTAGATGGTTGAATGTTTAAAACTTAAACTTAATTAAAGATCTCACCGTAAAAACGAAAACTAAAATGAGTACTAAATCAATAATTAAAAGTCTAGAAACATTAAAATTTTTAGATTCAGTTCATTTCAAAATTCTAAATTAGGGATCGCATCTAATCTTAACCTTTATGTTACTGGCAATTTTTACATACGTAGATTACGTAAAAGGTACACCTGTACGTACATAAACTTTAAATTATTTTATTATTTTAAAGAATATTTTTATGATGAAGTGCATTGGAACTCCAACAGCTAATAGGCAAATGACCTTGGACTAGCCTAAGTGAAACTCGTTATACAATACGTTAAGTTTTGGATTAGATATTACACACTATAATACATAAGGCGCTAAAATCGGCAACATTGCCTCGTACGAGGTAATTGTAATTCTTCGATCCACTCCGACACCTACACAGAAAACGAGAAAACCATTTAGTAACACATAAAAACGCATGAGATATACATCTCCGTCCGTCGATCTTTGTTTTCATTACGCATACCCAGTTCATTTCTTATAACATAAACTCGATAAAAATACACTGACCCATATAAGGCTGTGCATTTGTATCGGTTTTTAATAACGTGAAAATAAAAAATAATTCCTAATAAAATAAGAAATAATTCTTTATGCCCTGCAAAAATGAAATATTTGACCTTCTACTGCTAAATAATATCCCAATCTGTCATAAAAACGTATGCAGACATATATGAGTATTTCTGCTGTAACCGGATTATCTTATTCGGTTTATAAATCATTCAAATTTTAATCTCTAACTTTAGGATGATCGTAGATGATGCTTTTTAAATGTGCCCAAAAAAATAAGTCCATGGGTGTAAGATCTGGATATTGCACAGGCCACTTTTACCGCCTGTTCCACTGATAACTCGATTCGGGAAAGTATTGTTTAAGTACTCCCTAATTATTCGAGCGTTGTGAACTGAAGAGTTGTCTTCTGTTCTGTAACACATCGAGTTATACTATACTATTCAAGTTGCCCTTAATACAAAATGGACCTATTATGTGGTCTCGTTAATCTCGTTAGACGTTAATAGTCCTGGCGTTAACTTTTTGAGGACGTTGAGTTCGGTAAACATTTCTGTGCTGGTTTTTCCGCGCCCAGGACCTCGTAATTTGAGGATTGTGTCTCCATACTAACGAAAAAGAAGATTCATCAGTCAATAAAATGTTTTTAATAAAATTTGGTTCATCATTTAGCTTTATTAGAGGTTATTAGAGTTTCACAAAACTCCATTCTTCGAAAGTAGTCGTCTGGATAAAGCTGCTTCGTTTTCAAATATTTAAAATTCTTGTAACCGTGTTTTTTTCATTCATTACAGTAACATTTCTAACATCTAACTCTCTAGCAACGCCTCTACTTGAACATGTTGAAGCTACCTTGATTGTTGCATACATTTGTATATCCCGGTATTCTTTGTCCTCAACTTTTTCTGGCGACACTTCTTAAGCGTGATATTTTCTTCAAATTTTAAGGCAATTAACTCTTAAAATGTTTAAAATATTATGAATTGACTGTACGCAAGGAATTGGTCTCCCCTTAAAAACACATAAAATAAATCTACACACTGTTGTCCAGAATTACCACCTTTACAGTGGTAACTTTACCACCATTTTATTATTTGAACCTTTTTTACGGGCGTATAAACAGGCATGTTGTTTACAAAAATAAATTAAAAATCTACGCTATTATTGCTTTAAACAACCACTGTATAATGACAAATTATTGACGACGAGCAGGGCCGCCGCTAAGGTATTGGCCGCCCGTGTTCAACTTAATATTTGCCGCCCCCCTTCCTACACATTAGACATACATACTATTATTTAAAGAAATGTGCAGAAGATGCATAATATAACAATAATAATTTGTAAATAGATAAATACTTACTTGAACATTTAGACTAATCTCCGTGATCCAACGTCCATATATTATCCTAATGTATATCCTAATATCCTAATATCACATCCTAATATCCTAATTTAAACGTCCTTTATCCTAATTTAATAACCATGATCCAACGTCCAGAATATGTGTATCCTAATATCCTAATTTAAACGTCCATTTAATTAAAATAAACCGTGAATAGAAACATAAATACATAAAAAAACTAAAAACGCAATATCTGTCCAATGTCGCACACACTTCATGTTCTATAGATAACATTGCTAAAGCAGAAAGTCTATCTACAGTAACAGGTAGAGTTAGGAATATACGTACTATTATAGGTAAGTTGGGAAATGTTGATACAAGATTATTTTCGTAAATATGTTTAAGAATATCACTAAGGCTTTTTTTTGCGGAAAAAATGGTTAAATAGCTTTAATTTCTTCATATAAATCGGTCGCACTAATGTCAGTCGCTGAGCTGTTTATGTCTGTAAGGGCTCAGAGAGTTTTCTTCTGCAATCCAATGTGTTTACCACGCATTAATATTTTTTATTTAATTCATTCAGTTTATTTTCTATAAATTCAAACAGACCTTGTCCAGTTACGTCAGTTACAGGAGAAAAGCCCAAGAAGTATTCAAATATCTGAACTGGTGTTGAAGTTGAAACACATCTTACTACAATTGTTATTTGTTCTACGTGCGTTATATCTTAGGTACAATCTAATATGATAGAAAAACATTTAGATTCTCGAATTTGTTTTAAGATAACGTCCTGAACAGAGTTTGCCAATAAAACAATCAATTCATTTTGATGTTGCCATCCTAAATAATGTGGTATATTTTTACTCTTGGATTTCACACGATAAAGATGCTCTGATAATACAGCGTCAAACTTAGAAATCATTTTAACTAACTGCAAATAATTTCCATTATTTGGTTTAAATTACTTATTGGATGATCCTCTAAAAGCTAAACATTTTTTAGATAAAAAATTTACAATTGATAATAATCTTTCAACAACAGCGCCCCAATGTTTTTTCTCCATTTCATGGAATTTTTGATGACCAGAGTCAACTGTTAATCCTTTTTTTAATGCTGTAGATAGTTCAAACAGTTTTTGAGAATATTTTATATGAGCTGCACCGGATTCATGTCTTTTTAAAATAATAGCTAAATGTTGCCAGTTACTTACCCCATTAATTCTACTAAGTAATTGTCGGCTGCTTTCATCACAACAAAACAGTTTACAAGGTGCACAAAAAATACAATTTAGTGATAATGAGTAAAGTAACCACGGGCGATGAATTTGGTCTTGATTAGGTAATGTGCGATAATAATAAGTTTCTGAAAATTTTCTATTATTTGTATCTCTGGGGAAGTTAATTTTTGTAAATTGCTAAGGCAAATTTTCAACAACAAATTGAACTTAACTTGAATTCATATTTGCAGGCCATTTTCCGGGATCATCTGAAACCAAGTATATGCTGGAGCTTCCTACACTGCAATCCAGATTAACTCGAACATTAATTGTTCTGTCTTGGTTGGCGGTTTCAGGTTTAGGCGTTTCAGCATCAGCACTCCTACAATCGCTATTATTGTGATCAAATCCTCCGTCTCTATAAGCAGGAATATTCAATTGTTTGGTACTTTTTTCTATGGTTTGGACTTCGTTTGAAGTTGAAGGTCCTAAATTTATATCCGAGTCTTCTATATTTTCATGTATGTTTTTCCTCAAAAATAATTCCAGTGCACCGCTAAGTTTTTTTCTCTCCTCAGTTTTTGCCCCTTTTATTTTTCTATATTGAAAGCCTTAAAGTCGTTTTCTTTTTCTTTCGGACATTTTGAAATTACCACTTAAGAACGAAGCCGGGCGAATTTAACAAAATAAATCCAAAAACACTTCAAATAAGTTGTCCAAATAATGTTTCTCCAAATAATATCTAGCCGTAACGCGTACACGAATAAAATTGTTCTGATCTCGACGTTACTTCGAAAAACAGTACCTAATGTGCAAAAGAAACGGGTAGACTACTATATTTTACAAACAAAATCGTTTATCACAAGCGTGTCTAAATTGATCGAATTCTCAACTAAGACTGTACATAAGACGTAATAACCCATCTATAAACATAACCGTAGGAACAATATTATAACAGAAAATTTACAACCACTTGCCCAAATTCTTGTAAAGTATCTACGAGTGGAATCCCAAATAACTGAAGTCCAAAAGTAGCCAGCCTCTTTGAATTAAAAAGTATTTCTGAAACTGCTTTATGACTGTACCTACTTCTAAACGCTCGCTCCACGTTGGAAATTTGTATGGGAGTGAATCTGTGAAATCATTACATATGTAAGATAATGAGTAAGAGAGAGACAGAAGATATATTTTCTCTCTCTTCCTCTCTCGAATATAAAAATGTTACTTTTGTAGTATATAATTTAATATTATATATATATATATATATATATATATATATATATATTGTATAAAGATATATATACATATAATATTATATATATAATAAAATATTTGTTAATCATATTATTTATGTGATATGTTTTATATTATTTATTAAATGTTCATAATTATATTAGTCTTTTGTATTTCAAAATAATAATCTCAATAAATCACTGTATGATTCAGAACTTTCAATTTTGAAATACGTTTGTCTCATGTCCTCGGTAGTATAGTAGTCAGTATCCCCGCCTGTCACGCGGGAGACCGGGGTTCGATTCCTTGTTGGGAGGACTTTTTTATTAATATTATTACATGGTAAATGTTTAATGGTAAAACATATATGCGTCAGTAGAAAAGTTATGTATATTATTGTCATTTTTAAATACTTATGAATATTGAATTTAAATTTTTAATGTATTATTATATTAATAACAAAATAAACAATTAATTTTACTGCAGAGTATGTGTAAAAAATTTTTGCATTCAACTCCGTTGATACATATATGAAAATAAAAGTATACATTTTCATCAAAATATTGATTCAATCCTTTATTTACTTATTACAGCATTATTATTATGCAATTCTTAAACACTCCATTTCCTCAATAATTGAAAGATATACCTTATTATCTGAGCGGAACTTGAACAAAAAGTCGGATGTTGCTATTAAATATTTTGGTTTCTGTATGAGCTTCATAAAATTTCTAATTGCACCCTTATTAAAGCCTGTCTACACTTGATATTGGGTCATAGGTACATGAGGAAAAAAGGATCATAAAAGATACAAATGATAAACAACTTTTTAGTAAAAAAACTTTATTTAAATATATTTTTTCCAGGTGAAAACCAGGTTTTCTCTCACATTAAATTTTTTTTTAACTTTACCTGTTTGTGTGGCTTGCAAAGAAGTTTCATTAAAAAAATTAAAGTACATGAAAGGCTTACAGATTTGATCATCATCTATATCGAATACGAATGCTCTGAAAAATTGATATCACCGAAATTATTGACAAATTTGATTCTCAGAAAGGGAGAAAAGTTAGTATATAAATAATTATTAGGAATACAAAGTAGTCTTTATAGAAAGACTGATTTATGTAGTTTTCATTTCACAAGATTTATGCTTAAGTACTTTTTGTATTTTATTTGTATTTTCTGGCTAAATACTGGTGTTTTCTATGTCTAATTATAAAATATCTATTTAAAATGTTTTATTTTAGTATCTTGGTAAAGTATTTTTTCTTAGTTTGCAAGTTACTTTTCATTTTTAGACGGGTAGATGAATTTATGTCATCGTTAAGTATTAATAAAAATATGAAACATTCTCCAGAGTCATATTATGTCTTTACACGCTGGCGGTCGACTCTCTAGAATCGGTCCTGCGCGAGATTATAAATTAAGGAGTTTAATTTATAATTGAACAATGAAGCATTGCACCTTAAAAACTACAAGTTTAATATTCACATTCTATTTACAGTAACCTATGATTTACTTAATTTACTAGACGGTTGGGACTGAGTTCAGTGAACAAAGTATATTAGTATATATCAATAAATAATTTTTGCTCGATAAAATGAAAAAGCACAGATACAAATATGTGGATAAATTTAATCTTAGTATGAGATTCATAACTTTTGTCCAGATACTTGGTAGTAATACTGTTTTGTGTATATAATACTTACTTGATAATAGCATAGTGTTCTTTAATTATTACATTTACGGCGTACTTCTGTGATTTCTGGGATTTCTTGCAAACATTTTTTAAACTACTTAAACGATGCATTAAAACTTCAACTCGTGATGTTGTAAATATAAATAAACATCCAAAAATCAAGTCACCCGCCACGTATATTGTTACTATATAGAGATAATTGATAATCTGATATATAGCCCAAAAAGTAAAGAAGTTGCTAAAAGGACACCAAGCTGCAGGATACAAGGTGTTTCCAGACCGAAAACGGTAAATACCCAATAAAATGCATTGAGAACACATGGACAATAATTGTGATATCAAAAAAATAAACAGCTTATTGTGATACTTTATTGCGTTGCGAATAATGTTTCTAATTTCTGGATCTGCATCATATAATAATTTTTTGTCTACATCCATCGATGCACGAATAAGTTCTGTAAACTGTTTCTTCTGGCAGTATATCATCTTTAGAATAGCAGATATTATTGCAGTAGTGTATTGTGTAGTTTCAGCTATTTTCTGCTTATCATCTTCAAGTACAAGACCGATCAAAATTCCACTCATCAAAAAACAAAATTCAACGTTAAAGAAAGTCTTGTACATTTTAAACCATCGCAGTACCTTTATATTCTTCGTATTGGGTAACCAAATACCTGCTGCGATTAAGACAGATATTGGATTCTTAAACAAAGACATTTTGTTGGGGGCTGTTTCTTTTGACTTCATTGGACTGCTTATACTCTATATATGCAGAAAACTTCGTAGTTACAATTGCTTTAATTATTCTTGAGAAGTTTTCAAGTTGTTTTAGCGGTAACTTAGTTTTTATTGATAAGCTGTTCAAAACTTTTAACAAGAATATTAATGAGAAATTAGTTTATAGGCGAGGCAATGAAGCAGTAAAAAGTCCAAAACCAACCAATTTTTTTCAATTAGATGGAATTTGATTTAGCTTGTTGCATTCGATTCGTAAAAGTGCCTGGAAATTTTGTAAATAAAATTAATGGTGTGGAAATGAAAATTGCATTATAGAACAAGTAAATGCATTTTCAAAAGAGCATTTCGAAGTGATGAAAAATAATAAATTTGTAAATTCAAAATAGTTGACAGAAATGAGTTCAATATTACAACTCGGGGATCACTGAACACGAATATCATGACAGCGATGATCTCCGACGCACCTGGTATCCAGGATAGGCCTCTTCTGGAATTTTGCGGAAATTTCAAAATCAGTGCAAACTTGGTTCTCAAGGATTTTTGAGGTCGTTGAATGGTATGCGAGGCACATGGTTCCCAGGACGAGCCTTGTCTGCTGAGGTTTTGTGGAATTCGATACAAAATTAGTGCCAACTCGTTACTCGGCCATAGGCGATACGTTATCTACTACATTTTGCCTTTTAAAATAATCCAGACTTATATCAAATGCACAAAAAGTTAAAAAACGTGATTTATTAATTCGATGGCCTGGTTCCAAAAGTGACTAACTACAGAATCGTCGTTTTCAATTAAACGGAATTTTAAGTTTAACCCTGTCGATCAAATTCGGTCTTTCAAATCGAATTATTGTTTTTCTATAAAATATTAGGTATAGTATTTTTCATACACGTCATTCAAGATTTACGACGTCATAACCTCACAGCGTTGCCAAAATATCAGAATATCAAAATAGTTAATAAGTGAGGAATTTTTAAAATGTCAGCTATTTAAGAATACAATACACTAGTCAATTGGATTTTTAAAATGAAGAAAATAATCACATTTTTATAATTTCTTTTTTCAATTTTCAATAATGTGAAAAACGAGATACGTTTAATCCATAATATTATAAAAGATCACATAAAAATGTATAATTTTAAAAACATTTAAACCTCAAATACCGAGGCACTAAATAATCCAATAACTTTTCGTCGTTGCCGTGGAAAAATCTTATATGTGCACATTTTCGCGAAAATAAGTTATTATAGCCATATTACAGGAATCTTCCACGCACACCTTATAACAAACCCTCCTATGTGCTATTTAAATCTGAAATCTGTTATTTTTAACATTTTTTATTAAAAATCTCTTATGTACACCGCCTACAATAATGATTACATAAAACCTCGTACTTGCTTTATTTAACCGAAATTTTACACATGGGAGATATTGTTACTACAGCGTCCGCGGTAATGCGCGTTGGACACATACGCGATTTTAATCCGGCCTGATCTGTCAAATTGCTGCACATTTGAGGTTTGAGATTCGTACTTTTAGGTTAGTTTGTCAAAATAATAATAAAACTTTAGCTCCTCTGACCCGGAGTTTGTAAAAAGTTGTGTCATTTTGATTAGTTTAGTAATTAAATGGGCACTATAATGTATACCTGCGCGACTCAATATTATTAAGGTAATTGAAAAACATTTTATTTTATCATACTATTTTATGTAATGACTTTGTTTGTAAGCTTTATGGTTTGAGGCTACATGTAACAATATTTTATATAATTATCTTATTCAGTGTTAAAATTACATTACTAATATTGGTTACCCAAATGTTAACCTGGTTTTAATAAACCCTGTAATTAACAATATGCATGTTTGTTAAAATAGGTTTTTTTTGTTCTTGTAGAATATTAGAATGTCTGCTCGAAGAAAAGGCTTGTCGAAGCTGCATTAAGTAGTCTGGGGACGAAATCAAATAATGAAAAGAATATTATGCAGCCCTGTACAGATATGGGAAATCAAAAAGAGTTAATAAATAATAAAGACTTCATTAAAGAACATAAGTGTAGATCTGTACCTAACGAGATTGGCCAGGAAATTATTGCTAACCAAATTTTATCATCGTTGATATCATCCTTACCATCTGAAAATACGATGTTACCACCAAATAATACCTCAATTTCTGAAGGTGGTTTTGCACAAAATCATACTTTATTAAAACCTGATACTGCTTCATCAGAAAAGAATACCCTTAACCAAGGCGAATGGCAGGAATGGGTCGTTAGTACCACTCATGGAATTCTATTCCCAGTTTCTAATACTGAAATGAGGTTAACAAGGGAACAGGGGTTCGAAAAGGAATTTGTTTCTACAAAACAAATGGAGGTTGCAAAAAACGAAGTAGGGGAAATGGTGGTTAAATAAAATGAATTAATTGAAATGGAGGTTGCAGAAAATGAAGTAATGGAAATTTACATCGCAGAATAATTAGAAATAGTGGAACAAGAAGATGAGTGGAACATAGAAGATAAATTGTCGCAAGAAGAAGGGACAGAAATTGGTGACCGTAAATCTATCACCAGCTCTGACAGTGATGACTCCCTAAGTTTTTTTGATAAACCCATTTCACACATCAGTAAGAAACGACTTAAAACCAAAAAGAGACGAGTTTCGGGTTTATCTTACACTGGCTACAAAAAGGTAGAAAATGGCAAAATAGTGTAAGGCTGCAAAAAAATTCTAGATCGGTTAAGCAGCGTTGGGGCCACACTACCACTAGAAAAAAATCAGATAGATCATTTCTTTGTAATCTAATATCTGAAAATGAAAACAAGTCAGCTTTTAAGACATCCTGGAATTTCAGTACTTGGTCCGAAAAGAAAGCGTTTGTGGAAGGTTTAGTAAGTACCAGACATATCCGCAGAAGACGAAAAAAGACAGAAAATAATGCGAAAGAGCTAAAGAAAAATGTAGGTCATGACATATTTTTGCCAAGATCTAACGGAAAAAAAGTAAAGGTTTGTAGGCTGTTCTTCATCACTACAATAAATTTAGGGGAAGGCACATTCAGAAGATGGGTGCGAAGAAGAGAAGTTGATACTACAGCTAGTGAGGATTCAGAAGAAAGTATTGGCGATAAAGGTGTTTCTTCTTCTTGAAAGTCTTCTTGATCGAAGAAAAAGCCCAGACGAGAAGGAAGAAAGGAGAATACTCATAAATAAATTACTGAAAATGTTTCAAGTTGGCTCGAATTACTTCCCAAGGTTCCAAGCCATTATTGCAGAAGCTCTAGTAGTTGTACATACGTTGAATCAATCTTTACGTCATTATCACACATGCACAGTGTGTATGAAGAGTGGTGCAAACAAAATACAATTAAAAGCGTTTCAAGAACGTTTTTCTTGGATGTAATACAAAATAAAAATATTGAAATACATAAGCCTCGCAAAGACCAGTGCGATGTATGTTGCGGATATGAAGTAAAAACAGTTCCTCTAGATGTATATCAGAACCATATCGTGATGAAAAATGAAGCAAGAGTGGCGAAAAATGCAGCTAAATCTGAAACTGATGATTCGCACTTAGTCTTTACTATAGATCTCCAAAGTGTTTTGCTCTGCCCCACGACTGAAGCTTCAAGAATGTTTTATAAGCAAAAACTTCAGCTTCACAATTTAACAATTTTTGTATTGAATAACAAAGATGTTTCATTATATGTGTGGCATGAATCAAATGGTGGCGTATCTTCTAACGAGTTTACATCATGTATTGTGGATTTTCTTTCATCAAAATTAGATTTTTACAAAAAATTTACAATTATATCCGATGGATGTAATTATCAAAATCGCAATAAGATACTAGCTAGTGCTTTAAGCGATTTGGCAATTCAGAAAAATATTTTAATCCAACAGCTGCTCCTTGAGAAAGGCCATACAATGATGAAATGCGACAGCGTTCATGCTACACTTGAAAAATATTTTGTACCTCCCATATATTCTCTTAGTGACTACATAGCTCAAATGAGAAATGCGCGGCCAAAGCAACCTTATAATATTAAAGTTTTAGACCGCAGCTTTTTTTAAATTTTTGAGAAATTGCCATGTAATATTCAGTCACTGCGACCCGGAAAGAAGGCGGGAGATCAAACCGTGACCGACCTCCTAGCTCTAGAATATCGTCCTGACAAAGAGATTTTATTCAAACTACGGCATTCATACGGCATACGGTTATTCAAAGACCAACCCAGCTATATTTACGTCCTATTCCAATAACCGAATCGAAATGGAAATGCCTACAAGTAGTCCAGTTACGTTACAGTCCGATTTATCTGAAATTTTTACAGTGGGTAGTAAATTACTCAAAAAACATAAGTTATATGGTGCCGATGTGTGCTTCTACCCCTGGGGTGGTTGGCACCCCATCTAGGGGGTTGAACTTTTTACACTCAAAATAACCCCAGGAGTTGATAGAGAATCAAATTTTAAATAAAAAATGTCATATTTTTTTTTCGCTAAATCAATACTTTTTGAGTTCTACGCGAAAAAATAAACTTTTCGCAAAAAAAACATGTTTTCCAATGATTTTGTACGAATAACTCAAAAACAAAGCGTTTTATTGAAAAATCTATAATGAACAAAAATAAAGCTTATTAAAAAACAAAGAGACTGTTTATTTATTAAGTTTTATAAGTACAATACTAAGCGATTTATAATTGTTTGAAGATGACTTTTTATTTTTGGGATACTATACTCGATGCATTTAACATCAAATATCGGAAAATGGACATCTTTTTTAATAAAAACTTATACAATACTTTTTAAAGTGCTAGAAAAAACCTTTAAAATAAGCTATGTTAAAAGCCATTTCGATTAAAACAAAGCGAAATACGAAGGAAAGAATTTGAATTACTCTAGCGTTTAAAAAAAAAACGAGCAGTATAAGTAACACTATTTCGATCAGAATTGAAATTTAACGTATATCTTCTACAATTCATTTTTTTTAGTGTTATTTATAAGTTTTAAAAGTTTAGCCTGTTTAAAATGCGTATTTTTTGAAAAAATCATGTTTAAATTAAAAAATCTTTTTTTTTAATTATCTAAAAATTTACATTTTTTCAAAATAAATCTAAAACTATAAGAGATACGTGAAAAATGGTTCTATACCAAAATGTAGTTTTTTCTTAACAAAAAACACGCCAGATGGCTGGCAGATCAAAGATTGACTGATGATGAAGATGACCTGCCATTAGATGTTTGGGCCAGACAGTTTGAACTTACTGTCACCTACGGACCGGAAGAGCTAACAGATTTTGAAGAAGTTGATGAAAATGTAGCTACAACACCTGGAATTTCTGACGAGGACATCCTGCAAGCAGTTCGTGTAGAAGAAGAAGAAAACAGTGACTTGGAAGTGGAAGCAGAGCCAGAACCAGCTCCGACCCCTCAGCAGGAATCGGATGCAGCAAAAGTACTGCATCGATTCTTCATCCACCAGGAAGACGATATGAGTGCTGTGGAAGATTAGATGCGTCTTCAGGACAAGGACAGGTCAGTTCTGTGGAAAAGGAAAAGAAAACAGACCAAGGTGGTAATGTAGGCTAAATATATTTTACAGTAGCATATTATTTTTTTTATTGTACAGTACACATGTTTTAATTGCACAGTCATTTTTTATACTGTATTGTTTATACTATTCGTTAATAAATCTATGTGGAATACAATGTTAATTCATTTATATTCGTTTTGATAATATTTATAAATTAAAATAGGTTATTTAGTACAATATTATTAATATTACAGTACCGAATTTTGTCTCTCTCTCTGTATAATGATCTCTCCTTATAACGATGAAAATTTCCGGTCCCTTGAATATCGTTATACATAGAGAGGACTTTATATATATATATATATATATATATATATATATATATATATATATATATATATATTGTTATGTTTCTTCTTTCCCAACCAAAGAAAAATAAATAAAAAAATCCATCGAAATAAAATTTCAAGATATCAATATAAAAAAATTGTATATAGTAATTTAAGATAAGATTTAGTGTAGATAAGAGTAGAAATTTTTTTTCCGTTTCAAACAAAATTATCAAAAATCCTTTGTTTAGAATTCGAAGACATTTTACCTGAAGGTTAATCTCTTCATTGTTTGTAGAGTCGAGTATTAAATGACCATATTCTAATCTTTTGAAATATGTATAAATGATGTATTGAAAAAAACCAATTTTAAAGTAAGCTATTTAGTTTTCTCTGAAACCGAAATTAGGCTTTTCCAATATCATAGTAAACACAATTTAAGCTTTTTGATTGGACGGTCGTTTTTAAATGGGAATTTGGTGAGTCGATCATGAGAGAGGAGAAGTTAGTCATATTTTGGTCATCGAAAGGAAACAGTCGTGTGTCCCAAGATAAGGTGTGGTTCGTGAGTTTGGATAACGGCGTAACGAAAAGAAGTGAATAGTTTGAAGGAGACAACAAGTAGATTAAAAAAGGTTCCTTGTATCTACCGTGGGCATTTTATAAAGTATATGTGAAAGTATTCTTACGACATCAAGTTGACAAAAGGAGGTCCTGGTGTCATAAATAAGTAGCGGAGTTTGGAGAAGTGAATCAGGTGTTTTTTGTGTAGTCTGCAGGAGGTTTTGCAGAGACGTAAAGAAGGAGCCGATCACATCTTGGGGAAGATTGGACTTTTCTGGGTATGTTCCAACATACAACTCAAGAAGAAAATAAACTGTAAGTGTTTGTACAATTGAATTTTATATCTGTGAAGGATCGTTTCGACATCATGGTCATTAGCATTCAAATTTAAGAACTGAGGTTTTGTTAGGCTAATCAAAAGTTTAAAGTTTTGTGGTTTCTTTTTTTTTCAAGTAAAGAAAATTTTAAGTAAAATTGGTTTTTCACGTAATATAAATGTATGTAGCTTTAAAATCTTATTATCATAATAATTTAATTTATTTTCTTGTATGCTGATTGATAAGATAACGACTCACTCATCTCCACTGCGAATTATTCTGAAACGGCTTCTTAAAGACAAATAAATTGAGGTTGAAATTGGGGTACTGGACGCATAATTTGAAGCTCCGCTTCTTAAAAAACTGGAACCATGTGGGTATTTTTCAAACTTGTTGAAAACGCCGCAAATCTCTTAGATACAAATCTCTTAGGTGAGAAACGACATAAACAAACACACAGTGACTCTTATCTGAACTGACATATTACATTAAGTAAAAATCACCTTTTTTCAACAAATTCTCCGGTGTTTTTTTCGACTAAACTAAACACTTTCCATGACCAATGATTCCAACCTCACTTTTAACTGTAACTACACATTTAGATTAACACTGCTACACATTTTCCATGAAAAGGGACAAAAAAACACAAGACATTTCAAATTTGATGTAAAATTTGGACCAACACTGAAGCCAACTGCCCGTGACAATGTAATGTAATTATCTTTAAAATTCATTCGTCCAACTTGGTATAAACAAAACATATAAACGGGAATATTTATTTGAAACGCAGAATATTAAGCGGCTTTAATCAAAAGAAAATACGAAAGAAATACGCGTCCGTGATATATAAACAAACTGTAAAATGATTTATTATCGACCTCGGCGACGCAAATAGGACTGAAATACTTTTTCGTTGTTTTAACTTGGACGATAGGAAATAGAAATACACTTAAATTATTCTTCGATGTTTTAACATATACAAGGGGATTTCAATATATACCAAAAAATTTAAAATTGCTACAATATTATTCTTTCAAAGAAGAAGAGGTTTCAAATGCCCTTCAAACTAGAAAATTGCAATTTCTGGGACATTTCATAAGGAGAGATCGTTATAACTTGCTGCAATTAATAATACAAAGAAGAACACAGGGGGCAGAAAGAGTCGCCAAAGAGCATGGATCACCTGATTAAATAGTTTGAGAGCTTAGTTAAACTGCACTTTTGCTCTTTACAGTAGCGGTATCGAAAATGCAAATTACCGTGATGATTGCCCAAGTTCTACGAGGAGATTGCACATAAAGAAGAAGATTAGTAGCAGATTTTTTTATATGTACGCGTCACTCTCCTTAATTGCGTATTGTAGTATAATTTTATCGTTTGTGTTTATCATCTTTAACTATAAGATCCATAAGAAAACCACTTTAAGAGAAGACAAACTGCATGTGAAAGACGGCTCTGTATATTTAATAAAAATTTAGTTATTTTTCTTTAAAGTTCTTAGCTGGTAACTAAACACGTACTGCAATTAGTATTAATATTAGATATTTAAAGAATTAAATGTCTGTAAAACTTTCTGAAAAACTTTAACTAAATGGGAGTTGCTATTAGAATATGAACCCCAAAAAAAAATATGTAGCTGAAATTACTTATATTATCCTTTGCAATTTTTAATATGAAACTTCAGAAGTTTGCAACTTCCTTTGGCCGTAATTTAGTCTTTAACTACGACGTGTTTAAAAGTTTTAAAAAGAATAAGTACAAGAAAACTACATTAGTCACTACGGTTTGTCCTCAAAAATATACTATGCAATTAAATTATTTAAACCTGTACGGCGATAATATGGAACATTTATTTTTATTTTTAAATTAGTAATTTTTGTCATAATACTCCTAATATTATGTGAAAACATCACATGTCATATAAAAATGTCACTAATATGTAAAAACGCTAAACTAATTATGTATAACACGTTGCCTATTATGATAAAAAGCACGGAAAATATCACGTTTTACATTATGTTTTACTCCATTTCAAATATGAAATCTTAAAATGTAATGTTTTATTTCAAAATGTCACTTATTATGTTAAAAAGTCTCGTAAATATTCCCTCTTAGGCACAAATCAGTTGTCTGTGCTCTTAGGTCACGGTGTGTATACTTGCTACGGTTGCCTCTTCCGCCTAACCAATGAACATTAGGCCCGAAACTGTACTCTCGTGACGTAATTCTTCCCCTTCAACCAATCAACACTGCAATCGACCTGACCTCTAAATTCAGTTTCAATCGCGAATAAATGGGTTTTGTATTCTTGTGTACTCTGGTGACGTAACTCAAGCATCCCCGCCCCAGTCGAAAGAGGCAACCGTAGTAAGTCTACGAACCGTGCTCTTAGGTAACATTTCACGAGGAAAATGACATTTGACGTAAGACATGACCTTGAAAACATCATAAAATGACAAGAATGGTTCTTTTCGTTTTCTTCTGGTATTTAAAATGAGAACTGAGTTCATTCCGTTAAAATCAATTAATTTTTTATTTTCTTGTTTTATTTTATACAAGATCTGAACCTATATTCTATTTTAAGCGTATCACATCATTTTAATAAGTCTCGGGACTGTCATGGGTAACTACCTGGGTGTCATCTGTTACAATTTGAACTTAATCCGATTATTATTTTATGAGTTAAATATTTTTAATATACCCATTTCTAATATAGCCCACGCACTTACCAAATTAATCTAAAAAATCAGATCTGGTGTCACATCAATAACTCCATTACACCCTCAACCCTCATGACCCATACATAATAAACCGTCATTATCGTTTAGTTTTCCACAAACATTAAACACGAACTAATTAGGCATAAGGTGTGCAAGTTGAAGTTGAATAGGTTTCAACAGATTCCGGTTAATACATTTTTTTTGACAGATATATAATAAGCATCCACGCTATTTGATATATCCTGACAAATTAATTAATTTAAAGAGTAAAACAAATTATAAAATTTCTTACAACACACACAGCTCACATACAGTGTTACAGTGTTATTTTATTGTACATTGTAAAAATAAAATCTGTAAGTACATATTTTACTATTAATAAAGTAATCCCTAATCATAGACAAACGCAGTCCAGGACGAAGAAGAACCTTATGGTTGAAGAACTTGGGAGATTGGTATGGTGTTGATACAAGCATGCTATTTAGGGTGGCAGTGAATAAAATTAAGATAGCTATGATGGTAACCAACGTTCTGAAAGGACATGGTACATGAAGAAGAAGAAGCAATCACAGTATCTCAGAAACACCGTAAATAAATTATACTATAATAGTCATTTATCAACACCAGTTTTTGTCATTAAAGGTAATCAATAATGCGTATGGCGTTGTCTGTCTCTCTTCGAACGCGTCCCCAGTTGGCAAATGGGAGAACGCCCTAACCGGTCCTATGACTGGCGGTAGGGAGAAATAAAATACCACTCGAGAACTAAAACAGACTAAGGTGTAGCAACCCTAACAGAAGAGTCCGTGGACCTCCAGGTTTGGGCTTGGAATACAGACCAACATCCTGTTTCTGTAAAAAAGCATATGTTACAGAACCTTATGAACTACTAGCTGGGCGGAACTCACGATGACGACTTTGCAAACGAAAAATGGAATTGAGATTAGGAACATGGAATACTTGAACCTTGTACCGAACTGGAGCACTCACATCTTTACTGGACATAGTAAACACGTACAAAGTAGATGTTTTAGAACTGCAGGCAGTGTGGTGGATGGGAAGTGGCACTGTTGACAAGAAAATCCATTCCATATATTGTCGCTGCAATGCAAGTCAACACATAGATGGGGTGATATTTATTGTAAATTAAAGAACAAAAGGCCTTATTATGGACTTTAAAGCCTACAGTTAAATAAATTCTTCAATTACAGTTTGACCAATGCACATGCCTTAACTGATGACAAACCAGACGAAATAAAAGAGTATTTCTTCGAAGATCTGCAAGCCTACAGAAGAGGTCCTAGAAATGGGACTAACATTGTGTTAGGTAACATAAATACAAGTATAGGACGAGCGCGAGTTTTCGTGTTAATCGCTAGCACCTGTAGCACCTATTTTGAACACAAGAATATACACAAGGTAATCTGGACGTCTTCTGATGGAAGAATAACGAGCCAGATTGATCACATCTTAATAGATTCAAGGCATGGAACAGAAGTAATAAACTGCAAAAGTATAGAGGCGCTGTCTAGTGATCTCAACATTGATGACTAGAATTTTAAATATCAGTAAAGAAAATAAAATAAATAGAAAAAAAATGACTGTGCAAAAACTGAGAGACGCGACACTTACAGAACGGTACTCGGAAATAAAGAAGGCCAGACAGAAATAGACTCCAAGTGGACCAGAATTAAGGAAGATATTAAAGCAACAGTAAAAGATAAAATAGAAACAGAAAATTGTGCCCGTAAAAATCATTGGTTTGACAATAAATACAAAAATACAGAAAAAAAAAAATAAAGCCTACAGAAAGATACTTACAAGAACAAGAACAACTATAGAGAATTGAAAAAAGTTATCATCAACAGAAAATAATTTAAGGTAAAAGGTTCTGCCTTATTTAACTGCATATGTCAATGCATGGTCAATGCAAGTCAGAATGGTGACCTATTAACAAAAAGGAAAGTTTCTCCCAGATGAACTATATAAAGACGAAATATAGACACAGAAATTGCTCCTGAGTGATTGTAATATTAAAATACTTTGTATCATACACTATAAAAAAGGATATATCTTTAAATGCTCTAACCACAGAGCAATTACGCTTCTAAATGCAGCGTATAAAATATTTTTCACAGTACTACTTCACCGTATTACACCAAATACCAGGCTGATTTTAGAGGTGGTAAATCGACAATTTATCAGATTGCCACCAGGATTCAAATTTTAGAGAAGCACTAGAATATGGGATAGATGATAATCACCTATTATTAGACCACAAAGTAGTCCAATAGAGTACGAATCCAGGAAAAACTGTCTAAACCATTTATAAAATACATAACGTACTGCGCCAGGCAGGCCCTTTTTCCTGTTTACTGTTTAATCTGGCTCTGGAAAAAGTAATACCTGTGTCACAAATAACAACCACCGGTTCAATATATAATAAATCAGTACAAATCATTGCCTATGCTGATAATATCAATATTGTTGGGAGAACGGAAAACGCTGTACGAAAGGCATTTGTGGCACTTAAAGAATCAGTTATAAAAATGGGTTTAATAATAAACACCAAAAAAACAAAGTAAATAAAAATAATACTAGCGTAGATAAAAACCACAGAATTTGCATGGCCAACAGATGCTATTTTGGGCTCAATCTTCTTCTAAAATCCTCAATTATATCGAGAAATACAAAAGTGAAACTAAACAAACAATAATACGCCCAGTCCTATTATATGGTACAGGTATCTGAACTTTTCAAAAAGTAATGAAAATGGGATTTTTCGAAAAAAAAGTACTAAGGCAAATCTATGGAGCGGTGAATGAAAATGTGTGTGAAGACGATACAACTTCGAACTTTATAGAATATACCAGGATCCAGATATCGCAAAACATATTAAAATAGGACATCTTGGCTGAGGAAGGCGATGGATAAAGGCGACTGGCAAGAAATTCAAGAAATTCTTGAGAAGGTTAGGACCCACAAGTGGTGATTAAAAATGGAACCATTTTTACTAATAGTATTATATATGCGGCAGAAACACATACAGAAAAAAATATTAAGGAAATATAGACCTCTACTATGGTTAAACACAGGATGTGAAAAATCAATCCATATAAGGCATCTTTCAACAGAATCAAAAAAACATAATAACACAACTAATATCATTGAATCCAAAAAACGGAGAGCATATGCTGGATGTATAACAAAAACTGCTCGAAAAACTAACTGGAGGAAGTTTGTCTTAAATATAAACAGTTCAACGCCTTTACCTACAGTTTGGCGCAGAATTTGTGTTGTGGTAACTGTTCAATGGAAAACGGAATCTTGAATTCTTCCAGTTACTTGTTGGTTAATATTATTAGGACTTCCCATGGTTGTATTAAAGAACTCAAGACCGTAAATGAAACTGTTTAATACTTCTATGTAAACGTAAATGTAAAAATATAAAGAAACTTAATTGTTTATAATAATGAAATAAAAATAAATGTTACAAATATATTATTAATATATGTTGCTAGTTCGATTCGATGTCTTTAATTATATAGAATGTTTTTTTCGACCGGAGGACTGAATTCAGCCAGATGCCTTCAAAATAAGCCGTAACCAGGTACTTTCGCGACAAGCTGTCGTAGGGATCAATTGCAAAAGACGCCAGGAGCGTCATCAGGTTATTTTAGGTTTTAACATAAGCCCCCCCTTGAAACGCCATAAGTGGGTTCAAAAACCCAATGTATAAAGTCCATAGGTCAATATTGAGCTGAAATTGTGAAGCTTATCAAAACACAAAAAAGGACCAACGTTGTTTTTCGTTCGGTAGCACACATAACTTCACAACCGGACGTTTGTATACGCCAGAGTTTGTTTTTAACCCACAACTTCGCCACTGCCAGAATGGATGTCAGTCACTCTACCTAAAGCCCATCTAAAAGGCTCCAATCTATCTTCTTTAACAAGTACTAAGGAACCAATCTTAAGAAGTGAACTGCATTGTTTTTTCCACTTGGCGCGTTGCTGAAGAGAAGACATGTCTTCTTTGGACCATCGTATCCAATAACATTGCAACATTTGCTGCACTCTTTGAAATCTGCTTAATCTATTTTCCATAACAGATTGCGGTCAGGAACTGATGTGAGACTTGATCTAACTAGAAAATGTGCAGGTGTGAGAGGAAGTAGGTCTGAGGACTCATTAGACATAGGAAAAAGAGGTCTGGAATTGAGAATTGCATTAATTTGACTCAAAGCATTGGCAAACTCTTCATAGGGGGGTACCGTATTGCTAATGACTCGTTTAAGATGGTATTTTACCGCTTTTACCCCCGCTTCCCAGATACCATCAAAGTAAGGTGAACGCGGTGGAATGAATTGTCAATAGATATCCTCAGAAGAGAGTGTGTTATGTAAGTCAGAATTGTTAGTATTGAGAAAGTTGGAAAGGTCATTTTTGGCACCTTTAAAGGTGCTCCTATTATCGAAAAGAATAGAAGCGCATTTACCCCGTCGATAAGTAAAACGTCTTAAAGTATCTATAAAGCATTTCGTAGTCAGACTACTCACAACCTTCAAGTGTATAGACTTGGTGGCCAGACAAATAAAAAGTGCTACATAACCCTTAATAGTTTTGTAGTTTGTCGTAACATGGTCCTTTAAAGGAAAGTGTCTCTCATAATCCAGTCCCGAGTGAGTAAAGAGTTGTGAAGGAGTAAGACGTGAAGAAAATAGATTACCCAATAAATAAGTTTGGAGTTGCCTTGAAATATGTGATGAAATTTCTAACAACCTTTCTAACGACAAAGCGTCCATTGAGAGGCCAATATTTCTCTTGCAAAGAAGTTAACAGTAGCTGCCGACCAGAATGCTGTAATTTCATGTGTTCATGCCGTACAAGATTTGTGATGTTTTTGTGGAATAACGTTGGGATGCTTTCTCTCATATGAGATGTCAGCGTTGTGAATTCTGCCACCAACTTGAATTATATCATCTTGATCAATTAAAGGGTTCAGGGTAAGAAGTTTGCTTTTATGATAGACCTTGCCATGTTTTTTGAGATGTGCAAGATCATCAGAGAAAGATTGATTTTGCACAATGCGAATAAGACAAATCAAAGAACAGGCAATATCTTTACATGTTAAATCGTTAAAGGTTCGTTTTGGCATGGTTAGCCTGGAATTTTTGCAAAAACGTAATATATAGGCTATAATTCGTTGAAATTTAGTTAAGCAAGAAATTTTGTAAATAATGTCGAAATTCATGCAAATTCTTGGATATAGATTAACAGTAGATCAAAGTTCAGGAATTTTAGCCTGTTGATGGGTTAAAGGGTTGGTGAGGCCAGAAATTTTCAGCCAATGATAGCCATGGAGAGCCACGAAACCCTAGATCAGAATTTTGTAGTGCTGTGAGTAAAATACTACGTGACAATAAATCTGTAGGATTTCCTGTGTGTTTATATATCTCCAGGAATAGGAATTAGTCAAGGATTGAATTTGTGAAATCATGTTTGCTACTAAAGGTTTTAACAAGTTGGGAGGTGTATTGATCCATGCCAGAACAAGGCTGGAATCACACCACTAAACAATTTCATAAAAAATCCGTAAACTAATTTTCGAAACCAAATTCAGATTTTTGCTTTAAGCTGTGCCTTCTAAGAATTGCAAGGCAAAACAGACGTTAATAAAGATGTTATTAGAGACATGGGGAATCAAAAAATTGCATTCCACAACAAATCTTCTCAACTAAGCAAAAATTCTTAACGAATTGGTTCTTAGTACTCGTACAGAGTATATCGGAATAAAAGGAAAAAGGCAGTTAAGATTCGATTTCACGTACAGTGCGTCTCTGTATCCACTTATACGTATTTCGCCTTAATAGGGATCTTCAGAGACGGCTATTCACAGTCGCTCTAAACGTAAAAATAATTTTTTTCTATCTTAAGAAGCAACTCTAAAATGGCTTCGTATAAACGCAAATATCGACATCTGATATTAAAATCCGTAAACTAATTTTCGAAACCAAATTCAGATTTTTGCTTTAAGGCACAGATCATATCGGAAAAAAGAGGTCATTCTCTGTTCACAAATTTAGATGCCGTTCTGCTCTTTCATTCCTTTCTCCTAGATCGTATTTTCCTCGCCTGACTATTTTCGCATTAAAATCCCTGATTATGATTGTCATTTTATTGGCTGGTAGCTTTTGTATGCTATTTTTCAGACCTTGATAGGAATTGTCAATTACTGCATCTTCTACTTGGCTCCTTGGATCTTACTTGGAATACATTTAGATTCGTTGAATTTGACTGAAATCGTACAATAAAAATTCCGTTACTAGCTGTTATTTATTCTTTGACAGCTCTTTTGTTTTCTTTATTTACGACTACTGCCACTACATTTCCTAATTGCATTTCATGGAAGTATATGTGTTGTTGCATGTCGTAAAATGTTTACACTGTTAAGTTAGAGTAATGTTAAACTAATGTTAGAGTTGCTTCCTAAGACAGAAAAAAATTATTTTCACGTTCAGAGCGACTGTGGATAGACGTCTCAGAAGATCCCTATTAGGGCGAAATACGTATAAGCGGATTCACAGACGCACTGTACGTAAAATCAAATCTTAACTGTCTTTTTCCATTTATTCCGATATACTCTGTACGAGTACTAGAAACCAATTCGTTAAGGATTTCTGCTTAGTTTAGGAGATATGTTGTGGAATGCAATTTTTAGATTCCCCATGTCTCTAATAACATCTTTATTAACGTCTGTTTTGCCTGTGTTTCCAGTGTGTCTCTGAGATACCTATAATAAGGAATTTTATGATTTTTTTTTCTATTACTGCAAGCTTTCTGTCTAAAGTGCTAACCTTTATTTAATATCTTAATTTCAACGTTAGTTACAGTGTTATTCTTCCAGTGGCGAAGTTTCCTTGAATTGCCTGGTTGCCTACATTCACATAGCCGGTAGTCCATTTTTCACTGTCTTGGCAGTATCTCACCGGATAGTGCCAAGTGCCAGTTGGATCGCCCGAATTGCTATTCCATTTATCTTCTGTCCCCATTTTTTTAAGTGAATCGTCTTGAAGTGTAAATGCAAGGTGATTCTCAGGACTTTATGTAAGCAGTGAATTGCAGTGGGGTTCCCCTTCTTTTTGCGTGGTATAATTACATTGTTTAACAAATATACCGCTAATACTCATCTGTTGTCTATAAGGGTGTGCCGGGTAACAAGTGAAGGTGAGATTGATTTTTAAGTAGAAGAAGCATTTTAAGATGCATTCTACACCATAAACTTCTCAGAAAGTAAGTTATATATGCAAAAATTGTAAGTTCATAGTTGGTGAAGGTAAAACACCTTGGGCGTAATTATTACTAGTGGTGTTGGTAACGTCTGCGTCTGTTGCAAATCAAAATAAATAACAACTATATTCTGATCATTTTTATTTGTTTCAATATCTAATGCTTTAGCATTATTTGCATTCTTATTTTTTCTATGATATAATTCTAAACCCCGTTTAGTGTGTGGTATAGTTTCCTTGTTTTCAGAATATTTTATGAAGTTCTGAAAATTTCCAGAGCGACTATATGTATCCCTATAAGGCTTGTGAAATCTAAAGATAAAATTAACCTCAGTGTTAACGATAAATCTATAATATGATCATTTTACAGGTTCTCATGTTGTTCAATACAAAATTCCTTATATTTATAGTTTATTCATATTACTAATATTCAAATCGTCAGGGAGTATTAAGATTGTCTTTTCTCGAGTAATAGCAATTGTACTTTGGAAACATCTTTGTTTGTTAATTGTTTGTTTTATTTGAAAGCTCTTTCTTACCTCGCTTATTAGATTTACTCATCCAGAACTCTGTTGTTTTTATTGAACAGCTTAAAATATGTGCACAGAAATGACGAAGGTGAGGTAAAAACTGTTATTACTCTAAATTATTGTTTCTTTATAGTGTTTTTAAGCATTTCTTTATTGTCTTTTTATTATGTTCTACAGTTACACTTGTTAAAAAACTAGTTTTGATTTTGAGTATTATTAACTTAATATTTAAAACATAGTGAGCGTTCTATAATTTAATATCAAAATAATGTGCTGACTAGTAGTCCGCACGCTAGTCGCTAGTCTCAGTAGAGAATAGGGATGTTCACAAATTTTTAAATATAGTTAAATTCAATTAAATTCAATAGATTATAAACTATATAAAAATATAGTAAACATGAAATTGTTTAAAAATATACATTTTTTAAGATAAATCAATTCTTAATTTTAATTTTGATGGAGGCTAGAAAAACGGCTCCTCGCAGCGAGGCTACGGTTTGTGAAGTCAGCAGTCGTGTCGACAACTTGTTGTGTATACGTATTTACGAAGTGTAACCAGTTCTTTAAGTATTTATACAGTGATAATGAAACCAAATATGTGGGGTTTGCTACAAAGAGAGGGAAAACCTAGAAAAGGCAGTTATTATGCAAGTTAGAAAAAAAAGAAATGCAAATATCTGTACCTCGGAAGGAATCAACACTATGTTCATTTTTAAAACTTTACAAGAGAGCAGTTTTAAACTTTTTTTCACCAAAAAGTATTATTGCTGGAGCTACTTATTGAGATATCGAAACAATATTTTACTAGAACATTCTGTTTATTGTTATTTACATAATACATTTGTTATAATTAAAAACAAATTTGTTCCTGTGTTTTTTAACCCTTTTAACGGACATTGTGTTGTATACATCTAATAAAGTTATTGTACTGTAAGAGTTAGTATGGGGTATTCAATAACAACTACAATCCTTTTTGACTTTTACTGACAAAATTTATTTAACCATACGATTTTCCTTTACAAATACAAATATGTATGTAAAAATGGCATTTTAGCTACAAACCACTGTCATCCTCAAGTAAGTCTCCTTCTGAATAGTCACTATTAGTATTACTAGTAGGTATGCTTTAAGTTTTGATAAAAATCATGGCAAAATGTAGGAACATTTGACAGTAACGCCAATAGATCGTTATACTTTTGTTGTGATATCAGTATTGGACTTTGTGATACCAGTTGCAAATCTTTTGGCAATGTAAGGTGTCGCCTTCGAAACCTAACAAGGTCAATCTCCTGGTTTTCGTCATGAAAATTACTTTTTAAAAACAGAGTTCCAATGCTGTTATGTTTAACTTGCAGTTAAACACAGTTTGACAGAAGAACTTGTTGTTTGTTAATGCCTCTTTTCTATTAATCAAAGGCGGATTTTAAGATGTTTTGACATCATACAAAGACCTTAAATTTTTAAAATCTTCTAGTTCCATAGTATGTACGGTATATTTCATTGAGGTTTGTCTGACTAATTTCTGCCAGTAACAGGGCGTGTAAATAGAAATGTTAAGTTTTTTCTCTTTCGCTCTATCAGCGCATGGACAGTGTCCGCCTCCATGTGGGTATTACTCTTTAGTAGAAACTTCTGGATGATAATTTTCACTTTTTTAAACAAGTATTAATGCTAACATTTTTATTCTGGCCGTAACATTTGTAAGACCGTAGTATGATTTCTTCTATGTTACTGTCAGGAATGATGGTATCTGCCCATTTTAGTAATGCAGATCTTATTTCATTTCCACTACGAATAGTTTATCAGAACTTTTGTCTATATCAGACTAATCTTCGTTATCAAAACTCAAGGCATCTCTAATAATATGCTCTTCATTTAAAACATCATTGCTTGGTGTATTATTTGATTCTGAAATTAAACAAGGCGTATAATATTGGTTGTAAAAGATTTAATAATATTGCTAGTCTAAGGTTGGTATCAAATCACTACATTACCTTTTTGAGGTTATGTTTTTTTTAATAATTTAAAAATAATGAGCAAAAAGGTAGCTTACCTGTAAATGCAGTAGAAGAATTCGCAGAACTTTTTAGTAGGTACTTCAAGAATCTTTCTCCTACCAGAATTATGGATCATTGTTCTTATTATTAGTAACAAACCACTGTAAACACACCATAAATGGCAAAAGTATTATTATTAGATCACTAACAGTCTACCTATATGAGATAATGACAAAACATTAAGTCCACATGGTGTTTTATCCCTCTAAGTAGAAATTGACTTGGTGTTTTTTTAAAGGTCACTTTCTTTATTAGCAAATGGTTTAGGACCTAGTGCTCTATTCCTTTAAATAAAGTTAAAAAAGTTAATTATTAGTCTGTAAAAGTGTCAAAATTGAAAAAATTGACATAGTGTTGTATCCCTCCGAGGTACAAATATGAAAACCTGTGGTTTGATAATTTCAGTGATTAAACAATCAGTGATTAAATACTTAAAGAAATGGTCACACTTCGTAAATACGTAGCGTAGTGTGTGACGTCAGCAGTCGTCGATACGACTGCTGACGTCACACACCGTAGCCTCGCTGCGAGGAGCCGTTTTTCTAGCCTCCATCAAAATTTAAATTAAGAATTGATTTATCTTAAGAAATATATATTTTTAAACAATTTTGTGTTTGCTATGTTTTTATATATGTTATAACCTATTGAATTTAACAATATTTAAAAATTAGTGAACATCCCTATTAGTAAGACGCCCCTGTTTAAAGGTTAAGGCTGGTTGGCCCGTAAGACAACGTTGGCTTAATAAGCTAGAAATAATAAACAGTAAACTCCTTGCTTCTAACTCTATTATATTACTTAAAACTACTAAACAAAGTGCTTCATACTACTTATTACTATCACTATGTGATTTTTTAACTATTACTCTAATAGTAACATTATTATGATTCAATGGTGCATGTATAACGTTAGTTAATAATATCAGGGGCACAGTTTTAAGTGCAAATTCACTTTTTCCGTTATTTTTCATTTTGGTATTAAACGTTGTAGAATAAAATGAATGTATATCCTCCTTTTAAAATCTAAAACAGAAAAATTATGAGTTAAGCGTTTTATAAATATTATAAATACATAACTGCTAAAGCACTAGTACACAAAAGCACACATTTGTTAATACGTGATGTTATACATTGTAATAAATTTTTCCATAATACGAACTCAAAGATTACGAAACTCCAAGATAACCGAGAATATTATTCATTATTGCCGAATACATAAAACTACTGATAGTCTTGTCTTCTTTATATTCTTCTTCTGTTAAATACTAAATTTCAATAAAACTCTTCTAACCTTATTTACAGCTGCACTAAACTTTTCATTAGTTGTTCTTCCAGATCACTTCCTTAACTTTCTTACTCAGAACATACTTTGGCGGCCCAGATCTCTTCGTCTTAAGATCATTCCTTGCATTATATTTTTCAGAAATGTATAGTTTGCCCTTTCATTAGATGAACCGAATAATCCAATTTACTTACTTACTTCAAATGCATTTTCGAGAATTTCTCGGAACACTAATACATAACCTATGAGAGCAGTAGCGTTCGAAAAAATAATTATAATTTACAATAGTTCAAATTGTATGAGGTACAAAAAAGAGACACAATGTATTAAAAAATAATATTAGAATATAATTGACATTTTACTATATCTGAAGCAACACTTCTTCTTCTTCTCCCTCTTCATAAGCAATTCTGCTTCTTCATTGGTGGATTCATAGCTTTATGGAAGGTTGTCACTCTATCTTTTGCGCGGTCGGCCGATACTTCTTCTAGCGATTGGTGATTTATCTCTTGATATTTTGACCACGCGGATCTCTCCCTTCTGTTGTGTGGTTATTGCATTCTTTTTCCTGTTTAGTGTCCATTTGTTGATAGACTGTACGTTACATTTTCTTCTAATGTCTTCACTTCCCTTTCGATTCCTTATATCCGCGTATATCCTGTAATTATTTTCAGTGCTTTCATCTCTGCCGTTGTCAGTAGCCTTTGTGTTGTGGCTGTGTCGGACATGTTTCTGATGCATGTCATTGATTTAACATTTCCTATGTTCTCCATATCCTATAACTTTATAAATTTTTGACTTATGTCTTCACTTCCCTTTGGATTCCTTAGCGTATATCCTGTAATTATTTTCAGTATGTACATCTCTGCCGTTTCATGTAATCTTTGTGTTGTGGTTGTGTTGGGTCTATTTCTGATGCATATGTCATTATTGGTTTTACACTGGCTTTATAAATTTTTGACTTCATCTCAGTGTTAATATGTTGGTTTTGCCATATAGTGTTATTAAGGCATCCAGCCAGTCCATTTGCTTTTTGTATTTGATCTCTCAGTTCTTTGTCCAAGTCTCCATAACTAGACAGTGTAGTTCCATGATATTTTATTCCCATTACCTGTTTAATATTGATGCCATCGATTTCTATTTCACATATGATTGGTTTTTTGCTGATTACTTTTATTTTAGTTTTTTGAGTTAAGATTGCCATATTAAAGCTTATTATTCTTATCTTTCTTTCTTTGTTGACACTGTTGATGATTTCATGAATAATTCAATTAAAAAGCATAGGGCTCAATGAACTCCCCCTGTCTTATTCCGCTACCTATATCTATATATGTTCTGTAAGTTGTCGATTTATTCTGACTTCCATTTTGTTGCTTTGGTAGATGTTTTTAATAGTTTTTGTGATGTCTAGAGAAACTTCTTTATTATATAGCAGATGGTTTACATCTTTGAGTCTTACTTTGTCAAATGCTTTCTTTAAGTCACAGCACTTACTTAACTTAATTATTTTTTTACCAGCTTTCTTTGTCTCCATCACTTTCTGTAATATATATGTTTCTGCTTTTTTTTGTTATATATTATTACCCAATGAGTAATATTGTTTTACCAATAAAACCGTTATTATTCATAGTATTATTACTAGAATAACTTCTGAATAAAACCCATTTACCCATCACCCTCTATGATAACCAAACTACTTCCTTTTTAGGTACTTTTCAACAATTCTTTACTACTATCATCTGATCAGTTATTCGACATAGCGTGTTTTGTCTATACATATTTTTCATCATCATATACAAGTGTTTTACCTTCACTTCTTAGTATTTAATATTGTCTAAATACTTAAGACGTAGAGCTCAAATGTCATTCCGTGTAATTACTAAACGTCGGTTTTTTTCTTTTTTTCCATTTAAATCCCAAATCTTTTACAATCCTGTAGAGAGAAAAAAAAATTGAAAAAACTACTAATTCAATCGAGATGTACACTAAATTTTCGTAGATTTCAGCAAGCATACGATTCGATAAAAAGAAGTGGACTGGACTATGGCAAGCAATGCTAGAAATGGGAATGCTAGCTAACAATAAGCTAACTTAAATGTGCGTGACAGACTCATATGCACAGGTAAACATAGAAAAGAGGACATCGATGCCACTTAATATAACATCAGGAGTTAGACAAGTAGACCTCTTATAGCACTAAGTAAAATATCGTCTGAGCTGACAGGGGGATTTGCAAATCGAAGATCAAAACTATTGTTGGCCTTGGCTAATAAGCAGTATCTAGGATTGGGGTACAACAATTGGAAATGGAAGCGCAAGGTCATAGAAGATAAAGCAACAGTACAATTCGTCAAACATTCTGTGTATGAGTCGGTATCATTAGGACTTATCACGTTATTTCCGTCAGAGATCCGGGAAAGATACCAATTCATACACAGAAACTTGGCGAATGTCACTGCTTATTTTGCACAAGTTGTGGTAGCTAAAAGAGGTGCGACCTATTTTGGTGCTTGATGCTTAAAGTAGACTGAATCTTATGTTATGGTCGATGCTGTTCCTTATATAGCTGATCGAAGCGCGCTTCTCTCGAACGGTCCTTGGCACGGCTTCTTGTGATTTTTCCTGTCCGTGTGCAGGTAGGAGTCCTACTCGTCGGGCTGATGTATTTTTAACTTTTTCTTTAATACCGTTTTTCATGTTGTTGGAAGTCTTTGAGCATTATCTCTTTGGTTTAGACTGTTGGGATTTTTTTCTATTTCTATGGATTCTCTGATTTCTCGTTTTCTTTTAATTTAAATGTAAGCTAACATCGTAGTTTCGTTCAGGTTTATTGTATATCCTGTGTTTGAGACATATGAAAGGGACGACGTTTTTTCTCTTCTTTCGATGGCATTTCGATGTTCTTCTCGTCTCACATTGACGGTTGGTCTGTCCGATTCGTCACAGTCCTCACATTAAATCTCGTATACTCCTTGATTTTCTAACAATATTTTTGTTTTGGTGGATGGTAAAATACACGAGATTTTTCTCTCGTTGTTACAAATCGTTTCTATTGTGTGTTTTCTTAGAACCCTCGCTATTTTTTCTGATGTACTCTTTGCATATGATAGAATAGCTTTTGCAATCGGTTTTGCGACTTTTGTTGGGTCATTTATTCTTTCTTAAGTATTCTGAGCTTCTTTAATGGTATATGTTGAGAAACCGTTTTTTCTTGGCGCTGTTTTCACATTATGCATTTATTTATTTTTATGTTCTTCGTCTGACAACCATTCGGATCGTGTCACCAGGGTTTTAATGACTGAATCTAATTGTGCAGGATAATGATGGGTTCTCGGTATACTGTATGACCTAGTTACCCGTCTTCCTTATCTATTATTAACAGAACTAAAAATGGTAGTTGTTTATTTTATTCCAGTTCCATAGTAAACTGGATTTTATGGTGGATATTATTGATGTGTTCTAAATGTGTCCATATTATAAAACTATCATCCAGTAACTAAGCCAAAGTTTGAGTTTGTGTTCGGCTGTTCCTATTGCTCGTTAATCTATTTCTTGCATAAACATTTGTGCTATTACTGATGACAGTGGTGAACCCATCGGTGCACCTTCAACTTGTTTATATCTTTGCTCCTTATAGATGAAATATTTGTTATTTAAGCAGTGCTTTGTTAGATTTAGAGTATCCGGCGATTGACTATTGGAGCGGACCATATTTTCTTTATGAAAGGTCTCCAAGTCAAAGGTAACCGTATGCCATCATCTCTTTTGGTGTCTTGTCAAATCCATCTGAATAGTATACATCTTAGTATCCAGTTCACGGTTGAGGTGGAAACTCATTCATCCCTACCGTTTTTCGAAGTTATCATAAAGAAAAACCAATCCCAAGATTTTCATCACTCTGTTTATCGAAATCTCACCCATACCAATCGTTACTTGCATGGCAATTCTCATCATCCCCCTTTACAAATTAATTTAGTCATTAATAAGCTTGTGTTCACATCAATACCCCTTTGCAATGATGCAACCCGCTGAGCTCTCTAGTTATCTCTTTTATCTCTGATCCGATCAATCAAAGACAACATTCCAAATAAACAACACGGAGTTTATGAAATTTCTTGTGTCAACGCCATCTTCATACAGGTCACAAAATTGATTTTGAAAACTCCAGAACCATAGCCCCCATCCGCTTCTATAAACAGAATTATCCGAGAAGCCATAGAAATTGAAAAAAGACCAAATTGTCTCAATCAAAGAGATGACGGCATACGGTTACCTTCGACTTCTCATAAAGAAAATACAATCCGCTCCCACCTGTCAATCAAAATCCTACTGTTAGAAATATTCGAGCAAACTTCCGCGCCAATCCTCTCGCCAATCCCAACGCTGGTCCCCACGCCAACCTCCACCCAAGTTACGTCACCATCGACGGTATAAATGACTTGATTAGTGATCAGTGTAGCAGTGAAGAAGTGAGTTCCGACTCGACGGTCGGACGGTGCGGACGTGTATCTTTGGAAGGAGCAGCTACTCGTGAGGCCATAGAGCTTTTCAGCTCTCGGTGTGTGAGACATCGTTTGTGGCGCCGGTGGTATTGTTTGTGAACCACAATCACTAAAAGCAGAGGGTGCTCTATTACCCAGGGTACCTTAAGTAACTTTCAGATCATAGGCCTCCTCATGGTTTCCTCCTCGTGGAGGAAAAGCCTGGGGGTCAGATAGGTACCACTTCCACTAGCAAAGTGTGACCGGTTTGATCTTCAGACATGTGGATCCCATTCTTACATTGGTATATACATGTTCCTAGGGACAGGGTTGATTACTGCGTGTGTGTGTGCAAGGACTGATCCTTGGGGTAGTGCATTATTTAATTTCCTCTGTTTGCTTATGTCATTACCGTGGATTACTTGGAAGTATCGATCAGAGAGCATGTTGTTTATTAGTTGCAATATTCTTTGGCATAAGATTAGTTTGGTTAGTTTATAGAGAAGTTCGTCCTTCTATACTGTTTCGTAGGCAGCTGTCAAATCCACAAAAACTACAGCCGTCTTTTGTTTTGGGGGTTTTGGGATGTAATCTAGCTCGCGTCCGTAAAAGAATTTTACACGTGTACCCTGGGTAATGCTAAATGAGCTAGCGCGATAGTTGGCGACTAGTCTATCTCTTTAAGATCTCTTAGACATCGATATACATGGAAACAGTTACAAAAACTAGTTCTTCTCAGAACTATATGACAAGAAGCATTGGACCAATCCTCCGAATATGCCAACTAAATATAGAGGCACTTAGTAGATCAAAGTGTGAGGTACTATCTAAAATCCTGCTAGAAAATAACATTGACGTGGCTACCATTCAAGAAACTAATGTAGGTGATGAAACTGATCTAAAACTCATTTTGAATTCAGTGGTTATAAATTTTCTAAAATAATCCCTATCAGTTCTTTACATGTCCCTTTGTACAATTACGGTTAATATTTTGCGATTTCAAACACAAAATATTCTTCTAAAATATAAAATATTCTACACGTGATAAAATAATTCGTGGAATTGCTCACCGATGCATTTAAAACTAGGTGTAGTAGTAGTTTTTCGTTTATGATGTGTTTGTGAACTCAATCTATTTTTAATAGTTGTTGACGATAGCACCACATTTTGAAACTCTGAATGATTTTTAAATTGTTCTGCTTGAGAGTCCACGCTTTTACGCCGTGCAGCAAGGTACTAAACGCAGAGTATTTTAACAATTTTATTTGTAGAGGGATACTTATATTACAACTAACACTTTCTTCATTTTTATGGAATTTGCAATTTCAATACGTTTTCGTATTTAAATCTTTTTGATCACTAGTTCGTTTTAGACTATTTGTAATTCTTTACATATTCGATGGAAGTATTATTTATTTTAATATTTCTATGATGAATTGGATTCTTACTCAACATTATATACTTAATTTTCTTGATATTAATCTATTTCCTGTATTTATTGTATGTTCTGTTCATATTTCTAGTAAAACGATAAAGATTTCAAATGTTCTTACAAACATTACTGTATTGTCTACATATTACATGTAATTATGACCTGTTGACAATATTGACATTTGTTTCTTTATTTGCACTTATAGAACTTTCTACCAAATATGTTCAATAAACATATTTTTAAACAGTAGTGAGACAGTATATACCTTTATTTCACTCCATGTTTTATATCTATTTTGTCAAATATATGACCTATTCTCATATTTGCCCTCTAATCCAAAAATAATTTCCCAGATATTTATCATCAATACCTTTACTTTTAAGAATATCTTCAAGTGTGCTATAACATATCAAGATACTTTCCGTCTACGAAACACGCGTATATTGGCTAATATACACGTATCGCTGTGTAAGCCGAAAAAGAGGTGACTACAGTCTCAAATAAGATTCAAAAAGACTGTAATGGTTTGGTTATGTCAGACGTACAAATGAAAACTATGTGAATCGAAGGATAGAGCTGTTAGAAGTTGATGGACGGAGAGGTAGAGAAAAACCGACAAGATGTTGGCAGAGGACTTGAAAGAGAAAGGTTTAGGTGAAAAAGACACGATGGACAGAAATAAGTAGCGACGAATAGTAAGGAAAAGCGACCTCCAAAAAGGGAAAAGCTAATGAAGAAAAAGAATCTCTGTGGGAATATACATTATATATCTCGGTGAGTTTTTAATGCGACATCGGCAGATAATTCCGTTGTGGTTCAAGATATCCAAAAAGCTTATTTAGAAAAAATGTAGGTAGTGATATTCTTCATACTTGGAAAATATGTGAAATTCTACAGGATGATTAATACCTACGTGGTATAGCAAATATACAATTTTTTTAATGGGACACCCTATATATTTATTATTATTTATTTTATAATAATAGGGTAAACAATATATTGTAGTTCTTAAATTAAATTTAATTGAAATCATTGAATAAAATTTATATACAGGGTGAACGAGAAAACAAAATTACGATTTTCTCAATTTTTTTGGATCATCCTGTATTTTATTTCTTAGAAATATTGTATTTATGACACTCTTTCATTTTTATATAGCATTCCCTATACCTAAACTTATTATTTCCGAGATATTTTTAGTTTTCTTTAAATTACTGGAATACATTCAATTTTTGTAAGTAGAAATAAGTATTGAGTATTTTGTGATAATATAAAAAAAAATATTTTTATTCAATAAGTAACTAACAAAAAATATAAATCATAATAATACATAATGAATGTAACAATTAATGTGATATTAAAGAAATAAGTCTAAAGTTAATGTTCAAAATGTCCACATTCATCGTCTATACAAGTTTGTAACCGATATTCAAATGACTGGGCAACATCTTTTAACATTTGTAAGTCAATTTTATTAAACGCTTCTCTTATTCTATTTTTTATATCATCTAGCGTTGTTGGAGGCTTCTGGTATACAAGGCCTTTTATATAGCCCCACATAAAAAAATAAATTTTGGAGAATTCCGGTGATCGCGGTGGCCAAGCAGTTGGTTCTTCCACTATCTATCCACCACCTCTCGGGAAAGTTATTATTTAGATGATCGTGAATAGGAGTACCATTGTGTAAAAACCACATTTCTTGTCGAATATTAAGCAATACATTTTGCAGTAGTATTGTCAAATGATTGTTTAGAAGATCCAGATATAATGGCACCATTCACTCCACCGTCAAAAAAATGTGGGCCAATCACATAATCGCCAACAATACCACTCCAAACATTTATAGATCACCTAGTTTGACTACGAGTATTAACAAAATAGAGATTGCTTGATGCATAGTAAAGAAAATTAGGCCGATTTACCGTTTTCTTTTTGTGATATGTAGCCTTATCTCCAAAAAGCACTACAGTCCATCTAATTTACAAACCGTTGCACGTCATTATCTACTTCAGAGATCGAAGTTGACATAGTTGCCAAAGTATAAAAAAATCCTAAAGCCATTTTAAATCAAATAGGTTACATATATATTATTATAAATTTTACAACGACTATTTAAATTCTTACGTGACATTTTTGAAATAAAACACACTAATTTTGTTCTAAAAAGAACAGATTTTATTAAATAGGTAAACATATAAAACAAGAGGTATTCACTTTAAAATTTAAAATAAAGTACAAAAAGTGTCAACACCGCAACTGTCAAATAAGTGTTACCAATTTATGCCAAAATTTTACCTTCGTTCGATTACAGTTACAGTGTGTTCAGAACAAATGTTCTTCATAAAAACGCTTTATAATGCATTTATACAAATTAAATGAAACATATTATTGTTGTCTATTTCTTTAAGTTAACATTAATAGAAATCTTTAAATATTAGTTCTACGCGTATATATAATAAAATATGTCTAGTGGCTGTAATGCCAGTGTACTCGGCAAAATGATTCTAAAAAAGAACACACCTACCGCCTAAATATTTCGTGTTGGTATCATGTGACGTCACGGGCTATGACGCCAATGACGTGCAATGGTATGTAAATTAGATGAAGTATAATCGAAAAAAAAATCGGTCTCTTTGCACTTGCTGCACAAATATCACATTTATTGATACATTCATTGCATATTGTTATGGTTTATATTTTTTGTTAGTTACTTATTGAACAAAAATAATTTTGTTATATTATCACTCAATACTCAATACTTATTTCTACTTAGAAACATTGAATGTATTTTAGAAATTTGAAGAAAACTAAAAATATCTCGGAAAGTAATTAGTTTATGTATAGGGAATGCTATATAAAAATGAAAGAGTATCTATCATAAATACAATATTTGTAAACAATATAATATAGGGTGATCCGTTTAAAAAAAATGAGAAAATTGTAATTTTGTTTTGTAGTTCACCCTGTATATAAATTTTTGTCAATGATTTCAATTAAGTTTAATTAAAAAACTACAATATATTGTTAACTTTATTATATTAAATAAATATTTGTTTGTGTATTACTTCTTTATAAAGATGATGTTGATTTCATAGGGATTTCGAAATAAAAAAGGTCATAACTTGTGTATAGTAATGCAAAACTCAATACTATAAGAACAAGAATTATAAGAAGAATACAAATTTGAAAATATATATAAGGTGTCCCATTTAAAAAATGTATGTTTGCTATACCACGTAGTTATTATTCACCCAGTAGAATTCCACATATTTTCCAAGTATGGAGAATATCATTGCCTACATTTTTTCTAAATAAGTTTTCTGAATATTCTACACCATAATGGAATTATCGACCGATGTCGCACTATAAACTCACCCTGTGTATTAAGTGTATTAATGTATAGGGTGTTAATATACAGTATTATAAGAGGCGGTTATAAATTATTTTAGAAAATATCTTAGATTGACTCAACGAGATTCTCCGGTGATTAAAATATTCTTTGGCATCAGTTTTTTAGCCAAAGTAATAAATGTGGAGAGCAGTAATTCTTGAGGTATAATACCAATATTGACATAGTGTTAAATAGGTGTAGAATATTATCGTTATGGATGTGTCATTTAGAAGTTTATATAGTTCTGTAGGGATTTCCTTCGAATTCCTTAATTTCATACGATGATAACTGACAGGGGATGCAGAAAGAAATAACTGAGTATTTACCTTAATTAACAGTTTAGTTCCCAAAAAGTATACAGTACCAATATCAATTTTTAAAGGTTTTTGGGATCGCATCATCATCAATATAAGACTTTTTTTAGTGGATTCATCCAAATCGTACCATCCGTTAGAAAAAATACTTGATGCCAATTTTTTGCTCTGAAAAAAAAATTCATAGACATTATTATGAATAAACAAAATGGAGATATGGTTCTTCGCAGATCTCTCTTTTGGTGTCCAAATAAGTGTACTAGATAGCGACAAAAAGGTTTTATGTCCGTGAAGGTTTCTCAAAGAAAATCAACATATCAAACAGCTAAATATTCAGACATTATTGAATGTAATGGGTGATTCATTTAGAGGTACCTATCTACTTTTTTCAAAAAGTAAAAAAGATTAAATTTAAAAAAAAAATAATTTTATTTAAAAATGTTTTTTACCATACAAAAGGACCATTCTTTACAATTACTTCTTAAAGATAATTCCTTTTAAATATTGACTGTGGTTAATATGATCAATTGTGAAGTTCCAATTATCGATGACGCGTTCCAGAATTTCGATTGGAACTTGACCTATGACTCAAGTAATATTAGCATCCAATGCCTCAATCATACCCCATTTATTTATGTAGACTTTGGACTATACGTAGCCCCAAAGAAAAAAGTCTAGACGTGTGATGTCACAGAATCTAGACAGCCAATTTACTGAACCGGAGCATGAAATAAATTGTTCACCGAATCGTTCTCGCAGTAAAGCTGCTATTTTTTATGCTGTATCGCAAGTGGCATTATCTTGTTGGAACCAAATGGCGTCGAGACCACCAGCTTCAATTTCACGTACCAAATAGTCCGTTATCATGGCGCGGTAACGATCTCCATTCATGGCCAGTGAATGCTTGTGTTTTAAAGAAATATGGACCGACGATTCCACAGGCACATAAACCACACAAAACAGTTGTTTTTTCTGAATGTAATGGCAACTTTTGAACCTCTTCGGGTTGCTTATTACCCCAAATATGAGCATTTTGTTAATTCCCATACACATTAAGACAAAAATAAGCCTGTTCAGAAAACAAATTTTTTTCTGAAAACAGTGGATCTTCTGCAAGCCCATCGACTGAAACGGTATCACTCGGAAGGTGGGTCGGCTTTAGATATTGCACTAATTAAATTTTATGTGCTTTTAAACCAGCAATACGACAAGCCAAGCTGTTGAAAAAGCAACGAACGATTCATTATTTTTGCGTACCCTCTTCGCTACCGCAGCAATATTTTCGGCAGTACCTGCTGAATGTAGTCTATTTGGTCGCGTGTTCTCCAATAGTAAAATCTGGGTTTTAAACTTACTGATGATATAGCGAATTGTGCGTTCAGCTCAGAATATGTGGATCATAAGTTGCTCTAAGTGAACGAAACACATTCGTCGAACGCCCATATTGAAATACAGCCGAATAATTTTTAGACGTTGTGCTGGGCTAAGTTTTTCCATGATGAAATGTCAAACAATACTAAACAAAAACTCAACGTTAGGTAACACGATTCATGCACGACCTTCCATTAAATTTCCTCCAAAAAAAGTACCTCTAAATGAAACCTTAGATATTTACAAATCGGTGGATATTTACAATACGCCAGTTTCTATCCAATGCACTTGTGCTAATTTGCGTATAAGAAACTGTCGTTAACGTAATGCTGGGAATGTCAATTATAATTTGGAAAAATTTGGTGTAACTTACGTTCATTTCTTTAAACAGTTAAATTATTTTGCACTTAAAGCGTGGGGATTATAGTTTATGAGAATTTATATTTTGGTAACTATTTACTAAAAGAGTATGCCGTTAAAATGGCAGGTTAAGACTTGGTCGAAAACTAAGGGTAACATTAAATTTTATTATTTTCTTTGATGCAAACTCTGATGGTGTCAAAAATCCAATACGTATAAAAAATTATAGATTATCCAATTTTTTTACCTAAAAATCCAACTAAAATAATAAACGTATGCAAAACATAATAAATATTAATGATTTATTCTCTTAAATTGTATAGAAACAAATAATGTTTTAAAATTGGCTAATAAGTTTGAACAGTCTATAGTTATAACATAACGTCCAGCTCTTTTCCTATACAATGTAGCACTTCCACGTTTGAGACTCTATTAATCTAACTTATCTGTAGTATTTAACGGTAGCACCACATCTTGTAATGTGTCGGTTACACTATACAGTGTTATTAATGCATTCTGCTAATCTATTTGCTTTTTGTACTTCATATCTTTCTTTTTTTTTCAACGTCTCCATAGCTGGACATTGAAATCTTAGTTACATTATTTCTATTACTTGTTCAATGCGAACTCCATCGAGTTCCAGTTGGTTACATCTAATTGGTTCTTTACTGACATTAGACTGAATAATCTACTATTGATTTACTAGATTGGTTCTAGTATTGATATTAGAACAATAGTAATCAGTAATATTTACTGATTACTATTGTTCTAGTTTTCTGAGTTAAAATCGTCATGTTAAATTAAATGGGGGGAAACCCGTATCGTCAAAATAGCAAGAGATAAGTTACCAATCGGCAGAATAAGTATCGGACGACCGCACAAAATATGGAATGACAACCTTCTAAAGAGGTATGAATCCGCCAATGAAGAACAGATCTTTCTGTACAGAAACCTTGTTGCTTATCTGCTAAATTTATGAACTGATTTATCTGTTCTTGCAAAATTTTAGTAATAAGTTTCCTGGTAGCAAATTATTACCTCTGTAATTTTCTGGTTGTTGCTTATCGCTTTTTTTGACAAATGAGATTGGCTAGCTTGTCCTCCATTCTTCTGGTATTTTATTGTACCTTATCATCTTGTTAATTCATGTTGTCAGTTGATCCATCATTGGCGTTCCACCATATTTCAACAACTTATTTGGCAACCCATAGTTACCTGCAGCTTTCCTGTTCTTTAGTTTTTCAAGTTTCTTTTGTACTTCATGCTTGCTTTTGTCAATGTTATGTTCATGAAAAACTCCCTAACAAGAAATGTAAGTTCCATCCATTCCAGAGCACAGTGTCTCACCACCACCTACCAAAGTGACTACCAAGGAATCGGAAATTTCAAATAATATGGAAAGTTCCAATATTGTACCTAGTACTGGAGCTCAAACTAAAACTGAGAAACCCGTTTTAAGGCGTTCCACTAGAGTAAGGAAACCTGTTACGAGATTGAATTTGGAAGTACTTTACTTTTAGTTATCTTTTGTAAATCATGGTCAAGGGAGGAGGTGTTAGGTTCATGAAAAACTCCCTAACGAGAAATGTAAGTAGGTATGACGCTGAAGGATAGCGGATAGCTGTCACTCGAGGATTCATAAAAAGATCACGTTTTGTATACTTTTCCGAAATAAAACATTTTTACATTACCTTATTACAGTATTAATGAGGTGATTAATTACAATTACGTCTTTCAAATAATAAATACACTACAGTCAGCCTCCTTATTTATGGTAATTTTAGGTGCATGTGGTTTCAACGTCATTTGTTGTGCCTCTCTATACAACTTTGGATAGTCAATATATGCATCTTTTTTAATATATTTCAGGTTTAATAATTCCTTCACCTCCGCTCTTTGAACTCTTAGAAAGTATCATATTTATTTTTGTAAACCATAAAAATCATGTTCTTGTTTTTTTGAGAAGCGTTGCCAGTGTTCGTTTTTAATAATTCTGCTTACAAGTGCAAGTGTTTCATTTCTTATTCTCTTGTAATCTCCGCACACTTATTGTGTCTTTTTTGACATGTAATTCAGGTAATTTCTTTTCTTTTTCTTGCAATTATTCCATCTTAATACGTTCTTCTCAATAGGGCCTTCTCATTGGTCATCAAGGTCACGTGGTCGATAAACCCAGCCTATTAGACAGAGATGCAGTGATTGCTTTGCGTCAGTTTTCTCTGACGCACTGAGAGAACGGACTGGCATTGCAACGATCAGTCTGATCTTGTATTGTATGTCTATGCTAGCGTTGATTGGAGTTAATTTTTTTATCTTTTTTATGGACTAATATGATTTGAAACCAACTAGCTTCATTAAAAAAATTGCTTAGTTAATTAATTTCTACCATTACAATATAAAAAAAACTATATATGGTTATATGGAACAAAAAACATAATAAAATTTGTAAAAACACAAGTTGTGTTCATTAATTAAAATTGCAATAATATTCCACCTCAATTTCAAAGTGCACATTTGCAGGAAATATTATTCGACATGCCTACACAACCGTAGTTTACGACTAAAAGTGGAACTTGAAAAAAATTTATATTAAATGAAAAAGTCAATGGCCTAGTTAAATAGTAAGTTGAAAATGGGATGTTAAAAAATGGGACTAAAAGAATAAAACACGAAACTAAATAGAGGTAAAGACAATGTGAAGAGTATAATAACAAGGTTGGTGAATATTTTTCCTTTACCTTTTTTATTATTATTGGAGAAATAAGTGCTACTTACCATAACTATTAACTCATTTGCATGATAATTAATGTACCAATTTGCCCCGATGATCAAAAATACTTTACTAAAGTGGAATAGACTTTCAATATTCATTTTGTTCGCGCTCTAAAAAAGTTACAAAACTTAATTTTTATATATATTACTTAATAAGAAATAATACCAGTAAAGTCTAACGACAGAAATCGTAATTAGAGCAGGCCTTGGATTAAACCTTCCTTCTTTTGGATGGTCGGTCACACCCAAACAATGAATTCAAAATAAAAATTGCATATCCTAACTTTTGGACACAATTGTTTTATTCCTTTAAAACATATTTAATAAAATGGTCTAAAACACGTATAAACCGTTTTGATTACGTTTTTAATTTGTGTAGGAGAGTTATTAGTTAGTAATATAATAAAACGAATACAACAAGGTCATTCAAATGACAAACTTACACTAGTACCATAGAAATCCGAACACCCTTAAAATTATTAAATTTTAAAAATATTTTTACAATATAATTAGTTTGCAAAACGACTCAACATCATTTTTATATAAGTTACGCCTTAGCCAAAATTTACCAAACCTGATCTACTCTTCAGCCTAGAATACCTACCAAGAGATAATAAAAAAAGTCATTGAAGCAGCTTATGAAGCCCTCAGCACGATCCAAAGGAACAAAAAGGATACTCCATTGTGGTGGACAAATGACATGGCTAATTCAGTACACAACAAAAAACAAGCATATCAGAAGTGATATGGACAAATACTATATGCAAGATTAAAAAGAGAAGTAAACAATCTAGTAACTAAAGCAAAAAATGTTTCCTGGGAAAGTAAATACGAAGAGCTCAATAAATATCTAGGCTCAACAAGATCAAGAGAAGCATGGAAAACGGTAAAAAACCAGAGAACAAATAGAAAAGAAGTGAGTAGAATAGATTTAATAGAAGAAAGATCTTGTATCGAACATTACTCACAACTTGTGACTAAGACAAGACCACAATTCACGAACACCATTAAAATAACACATAGAGTAGAATACGATAAGGACGATGAAATAACAGGACAAGAAGTCTACTATGCAATACAAAGTATAAAAAATCAAAAAGCATGCGGACAAGCATGCTTTTCAGTATACAAGGTATACTGAACGAATTATTAAAACACAGCCCACAACTATTGTCGCAATTACTGGCGTATTCTTCTTCTTTAAGTTCCATCTTCTATTGAAGGTTGGAAATCATCATGGCTATGCGTACCCTGTTGACTGCCACTTTAAATAGTTCTGCATAACTGCATTCAAACCACTCTCTTAAGTTCTTAAGCCACGATATTCTTCTTCTTCCCACATCTACAAAACATCTACAAAAAAAGGAAAAAAAAAGTGAAAAAAAAAAATTATTTAAACTACAGGCGGCTAAGGGTATTACATAGGGTATATCACATAGGGTGTTATTATAGGGTGTTGAAGATTGGGGACAGAAACTATTGGAGTGGAGATAGGGCAAGCAAAATAAACGAAACTGTTGCGAACGGCTCTCAGAATTTATTTGGAGTAGCTGGGTCGTGGATAAGTAAATGGCAAGGGAGTTGGATTGCGGTAACTATAAAAATGAAACAAAGGGGTACTAACATGAATCTCCTGGAACAAATGGACAACAAAAACAACAGGAAGGACCTCTAGCTATTTAAAATAAGGACGCCGCTTCGAAGTGACGATTAAAACAACTAGTTGTAACTATTGAAACTCAAAAAAGGGGTTATAAACTTTTATACATATATGTATATATATATATATATATATATATATATATATATAGTAAGAAAAAGTAGTCCAAAATTTTTGACTAGTTTGGAAAAAATATATGTAAATACTTTTTTCTTTTTGGGTGTGGTAGTCAATAAAAACAGAGCTTTGCTAAGGCGTACTATTTATTCTGAATCCAAGCTTTCGGTGGTTTTTTGCCACCTTTATCAAGGTCTACAAAGAAAATTACTATGTTGTAACAGTTTGAATTGTGCCAAAAAAAGGCTATAAAAAGTATAAGAAAACACTTACCCGAATGTAAGATTCGTGGCATAAACAACAACGTTAAATAACATGATATACTGAAGTTGCAATTACACTTTAAAAATTACTGTTAAAAAAACACTTTAAAATTTCTAAATACGTTAAAAGTTAAAAACAAAATGAAGGACGACATGTTAAAACAGTCGTCGCTGCAGGCTTGATTTCAGTCACATTTCACGAGCAGAAAGAGAACGTGGGTGGACAATTATTGTTTAAATAGTTAGGAGAAAATACAAAAAACAACTTTGAAATTAACGTCTCACAAAATACTGTTTATGAATTTTGAGTACTACCAACTGTATTACCAACTTAAAAATAAGCGGGAAGTTAAAAATGTTATTTATGACATAAGCAATCGAAAGAAAATAGTATTTAGTAAATAGGTTTAGAAAAAATAATAACTCAAACAAAACAAAACTAAATTAGTAACTGAAGTTTGATCACAAGTATTCAATTAATACTGAAATTTTTAACAAAAGAAAAGAACAAAGAAAACTCCGAGATGCAAAATAGCTCAGTCAAAAGTCAATATAAAATTGTAAATTTTGCTAAGATTCTGGATCTCAGATCTCTTATTAAGATTGTTATTATCACTCTTGCTGATATGTACCATCTCTAAGAAAGTTCTCTTAAATTTATTTTTCTCTCTTTCTCTCTCTCTCTCTCTATATATATATATATATATATATATATATATATATATATATATAGAGAGAGAGAGAGAGAGAAAAGAAAAGAAATTTAACCTTTGCATATAAGTTAAATAGTAAACTCATAAATATTGGGGAAATCTGCAAGAAATACTCTAATGAGTATCAATTGTTTCGCCGAACGTTTTCGCCAAAGAGAATTAATTTGGCTTCTTCAGGGCTGAAAGAGAATAAATTATAATTAGCTACCATATATTATCTATTAAAACATTATTGATCTTACCGTAACTTAGAATTGTAGAGTTAGAATATTAAAAAACTTTGCTAGTAACATTGTGTTACGAACATGCTCTCGGCATGGCCCAGGTAACGGTTGCATTGCATCTCTAATACTCTTCCAGAAGATTCGCGGTGTATCGAGTGCGAGAGAGAATAACCGGTCACGTAGGCGAATTAGAGGTGGGACTACGCCAGAATATTCTCGAACATAATACTTTTGGTATATATAGGTAACAATGTTAGAAGTAGAGTAAGTTGTTAAGATACTTCCGAACTGTAAAGTTATAAATAAATATATGTATATAAATTCGAACCGCTCGTTTTATTTAATCTCGCTACAGTTGGTGTTACGGTGTGAGTAAAGAAAATATAAATTCAACAGTGACTTTTGAGAAAGACTTTTGAAAAAAAAAAGTACTATTCGTCGGGAACATCCGCGTAGTGATCTTTATATAAAAGAACATTTAAAAAGTACGTGTGTGCCTGACCAAAGATGCTGCTAGTAGAACTTTCAGTAAAACAGTTGCGTGAGCAGCAAGAAGAACGTGATGAAGACTGCAGTGGGCCCAAGAAGATACTCCAAGACCGACTGAAGACTGTTCTTAACAAGAATGGAGAAGACCCAGAGACATTCCAGTTCCAGTCAGCAGACGAAGCCGTTTTAACTAAAATAATTAATGGAAAATTCGAGAATGTTGCCAAAAGATTCGATGAAACGTTTCAAATGATAGAAGAAACTTCTAAAAAAAAATGATAGTAAATTTGAAAACTTTTGGCAAAAAATTGAAGAATCTTCTCGAAAGAATGATGAAAGATTCAATGAAACGTCTCAAATTATTAAAGAAATAGCTAGAAAAAATGACGAGAAATTTGAAAATATGTCTAGAAGATTCGACGAGACTTCTCAAATAATTAAAGAAGTATGTAATCAAAACAATGATAAATTTGAAGAAGTCTCAAGAACATTCGATAACATACAGAAAAATGTAAACAACGTAGAACAGAAGATCAAACAGTTAGAGAGCATGATAACTAATACAAAAGTGCTACCACCCGTTAATACAATAGCCTTAGATCCGGTAGTGAAAGAAGAATCACCTAGAGACGAAACGACACCAAGGGGCAACTGGTGACCTCGAGAAACACAGCCCCCATAGTAACTGTGAACATTACGTTCTCAGGTGGAATTCATAGCTTGTACATCGAGGGTCGTATCAATAATAAATGTAGATCGTTTTTGGTAGATACAGGTGCAACCAGAACTATTGCACGGCCAGAAGTAGTACGAGGCCATCTTAAATTATCGCCTGCAACAGTAAAGCTTAGAATAGCAACTGGTGAGATAATTAATACATATGGCGAGGCTAATATGTCAGTATCCATTGGCCAGACCACAGTGAAACATAGAGTATTAATTGCAGATATCTCCGACGAGTTCATATTGTGGATGGATTTACTAAGGAAAGTTGGGGCTGTATTGAATGTCAAAGATGGAGTTCTCGAGATCAGTGGTGAAGAGTTGCTGTTTCATGAAGACAAAGAAGATGTTATCATCTTAATAACTACTTGCGACGTATCAATACCCGGTAATAGTGAGAAACTTTTGATGACCAGACCTGATGGTTACTGCCGAGAGGAAAGCTTAAGGATGGTCGAAGATGTGAATAATTCTGAGTTCCTAACGGCAAAAGCTTTGGTGAGAATTCGAGATGTCGTTCCTGTAAGAGTTATGAATTTAAAGGGAACTGCTATTAAGTTAAGTAAAAGAACTTTGATCGGACAGTGTGTTCCCGTGGCTTCGATTTGTTCCATGAATACTAATGAGAAACCGCCGAAATCTAAGTATCCAAAGGAGCTTGTTGAGACGATAATTAAAACGTGCCAAGATCTTGACGATGAACTATGCCGATTCTAAGCTGATAGAATTTCAAGATGTTTTTGCCATGGATAAGAAGGATAATGGCAAAACAAGCATAATAAAGCATAAAATTAATACCGGAGACGCTCAGCCAATCAGACAAAAGTAGTTCATATAAATCGTCTTGCACCATATGGTGGCTCAAATGAAACAGAAGAAGCACGAACCCTTCAACATGAGATCAAAGATGACCGGCGACCAAGCTTTAATGAATTTATGTCAAATTACGCAGAGAGAAAGAGTGCTAGATTCGGCGTGACCACAGAAGTTTAGCAGGATCTTTTTAGTGTTCCGCATAACGTCTCTCTAGCCCACTGTGTTGTCCAAGATCTTGAGATGACTAAAGGAATCTCATCCGTATTTTATGAGAAATTCGGTCGTTTGGACGAGTTAAAAAACCAGCAGCCTAAAGTTGGAAGAGTACTGAGATTAGAAGATGGTTCTCGATATTTGCTGTATGTGGTCCCCCTTTTTTATTAAACTCGCTACAATAGTGGTGTTTTTTGTTACTATGTCCAAAAAAAAAGTTTTTTTAAGGTTTGAGTGTATGGTAGCTTTGAACTTAACACGCAAAGGTTTACCCAAGGTTAATCGAAGAACCCAATGTAACTACATTTAAAAGAGGTAATTCTTTGAATTGTCGGCAATAACTAAATTTTTGATTTTTAGAAAGTTTAAAAGTGAGCTTCTGTTTTAGCCAGAACGCATGCGCTGACAAATTCAAGTAGTTCTTATAAATCTTCATGTCGTTAAGGTTCATTGGTATAAACGAATGAAATTAAATCCCAATATAGGGAAATATTATTTTGATTTTCTTTATTTAATTATATTCTATTGTTCATGTATTATTATATCTTATTGAGATGTATCTAAGAAAAGCAAGGGAATGTTATCTTTTTTAGTTAATGAAAATTAATTATAAAGGTAGGTTAGTTGTTAATGGATATATCAGTCAAGTTAGTTATCTGTGATGTTGTATTGTTGTTGGTATCTGATTTAAGTAAGAAGTGGTATATATCGCTTAGATTCTTAATGTCACTCTTAACATTAATGGAGAAATCGTTAAGGAAAATATAAGACATTTCAATGAACTCTCTTTAAGATTTATTGTTCTCACGGTGGAGAATTGTAGTGTTAGTATAGTCCATGAGATGTCCAGTGGAATGGACATGTTTGGCTAATGCACAACGGTTAGGGTGAAGTCGAGAATCACTTTTGTGTAGTGTAGATTTCTTGCAGATTTCCCCAATATTTAAGAGTTTACTATATATATATATATATATATATATATATATATATATATATATATATATATATATATATATATATATATATCATGGACAAAAATATCGAATATTTTGAAATTTTCCAATTTTTTTTTAATTACCATTATTTCAAAATAATTTTAGATTACTCATAATACTACTATATAGTAGGCTGATGTTCTCAACTGGTTTGAAATATTTTGAAGTTTATTTTGACGTTTATTTAGTGGTTAGTGTCATTCGTACATTTTACCATAAAAAACCTTCTTCGCGCAAAGGAAAAATCATACTAATTCGGTTATTTTCAGTTTTATTTATTAAGTTTTAAGTTTAATTAAATATTGTTTTGATTTAAACAAGTATAAGTTTAAGTTTAAAACAAGTATGCCACCAGTTCAACACTGCGATAAAGCCCAAGTAGCACATATTGTAATTTTGTACGAGGAAGGATAAACACAAAACAGTATCGCTCGACGTCTCAGCAGAACTGAATCTATAGTTTCGAATACTATAAAAAGGTACCGCGAAACAGAAAATTTTGTACGAAGGCCTGGTCAACGACACCCAAGGTGCATAACCGCAATTGATGACCGTTTTTTGATTCTTAATTCTACAAGAAATCGTTCATTGACATCGATGCATCTCAGAAATGAGCTATTAAATGTTAGACAAGTTAATGTGAGTTCACAAACAGTTAGATGAAGATCAAAAGAAGCAAACTTAAAGCCCAGACGCCCCGCCAAAGTTCCACGTCTTCTCCAAAATCATAAAGCTCGTCGTTTGGAATTTTCAAGAACACAAATTTAGTGAAATATCGACAACTGGAAAAACATTCTTTTCACTGAAAAGACCAGAATCGTATTATGGAAGCCAGATGGTCAAAACTACGTCTACAAAAGAGTTGGAGAACGATTCGCCAGCTGAAGTCTCGCCCAGACCGATAGTTTTGGAGATGATGGCATAATTCTTTGGGAAGGTATTAGTTGGGAGGTACTTGTGGAAATAATTGGACGAATGACTGGTGATTCTTACGTTTAAAACATCATGCAAGATAATGTTTTGTCATATGTTGGTTACATTGGATCTGAAAGATTTACGTTAATGCACGATAATTCTTGACCATATCCCGCTGCCATAGTGAGTAATTATCTTGATGGGGTCCAAATTCGAAGATTGGATTGGCCACCATTTAGCCCGGATTTAAATCCAATAGAGCACATATGGGATTACCTAAAATGCAGCATACGACAAAGAAATCCCGTTTCGAATACGATAGAGCAGCTTTGACTTGCGACATAGGATATATGGAAAGCAATTTCCCAGGGATATATCCAAAATTTAATTGCAAGCGTGCTGAGAAAGATGCAAGCAATAATAAGAGCCAGAGGGGGAATACTCGTTACTGGTCATGCACTTCTTTTAGTTAAAATGACTTGTTTAGGCCATTTAAAATATCATTCAAGTTTAGAGTAAAATAACCTTATTTACCTAATATTAGGTAAACATTTATTTTTTTTTTGCAATTTTCTCCGCATAAAAACTTAAAATTGTTCATTAAACATTGTTAAAATTAACTCTATTTTACAATAAATGACTTGATTGACCCGAATTTATTTTGAACAAACAAAAATTTGAAAATTCTAAAATATTCGATATTTTTGTCCATGGGTGTATATATATATATATATATATATATATATATATATCTATGTATATATATATATATATATATATGTATAGATATACATATATATATATATATATATATATATATATATATATATATATATATACATAATAGACGAGTCTTCTACAGCTGGCGCCGTTTCTTTCATCCAAATTTCCAGCGTTTTCTGTCGAAGCAGTTTTTAAATATCTGGCGGTCATCGCATCTTTAACATCTTCTCTCCATAACCGTCTTGGTCTACCTCGTTTTCTTCTAGTAAATGGAGTACATTTTTCTATCTTTTTTGGCCATCTATTTTCAGGTATTCTCTGCAGGTGTCCATACCAGTTTAGTCTTTTGGCTTCGATAGTATATATTATATCTAGGTCAATTTCCATTTCTCTCTTAACGTCTACGTTCCTCACCCAATTAAGTCTAGGATGCCGACAATATCGTCTCCAATAGTCTATTTCCATTGCTTAATTTCCTTTTTGTTTTTTAAGATTGATTTCCCAAAGTTTGGCGCCGTACAACCCAATACTTTTTATTATTGTTTTATAAATTATTCTTTTATTTTTCGTTTTTACTTTATTATTTCACAATAGTCTGTGTAGCTGTCTAGTGTCTTGCTTGGCGAAGCCTAGAATGTATTTCTTCGTTACTCCCTGCTTTTGATGTTATTTGAACCCCTAAGTATTTGAGGTTTTCAGTTGATTTTATACTTCTCATTTCAATTTTTAGGCTTTCTGATTTTTCTCCTGTAACTTAATAGTCGAGTTTTTGTTTATTCCTTGTTTTTCCATTGCTGTTCAGAGCACTGAGAGTGGTACAATATCGTGTGCGTTTGTCAGATATATAAAGACTACATAAGTTGAAAGGTTGTGTGCTAATCTTTCCTCAATAACCTCTTTTAGAGAAAATATGTTGTCTATACAGGATCTGCCAGCACGAAAGACATTTTTGCAAATCTACATCTGTCATCTCTTTTTTAATTTTATTTTTTATTATTTTTCCATAGAGTCTTGAGAGTGAATTTGTAGCATTTGTAAATTCCTCGGTATATATTAAAATCCCCTGGTATACGTATTAACACCAAAGAATATTTTTAATGTATCTCATTTCCTATCGTACGTATTAAAACACGAAGTATTCTTTTAATTCCTTTTTGCGTCGCTAAAGTCGATAATAGACACATTTTAAAAGTTTCACAGATGTGTACATATGTTCTCGGCATTCTTTTGATCGAAGCCACTTAATATTTTGCGTTTCAAATAAATATTCCCGCTTATATATTTTGTTTATACTAAGTTGTGCGAATAAATTTCAAAGAGAAATAACTCACTCTGGCTGAGGTCGCTGTCGGTTACAGTTTCTTACAATGTTAGTCAAAATTTTTCTTCAAATTTGTAATTTCTTCGTTTTTCGTCCTTTGTCACGTAAATGTGTATTAGGGCAGTTAATAGTTACAGTTAAAGTGGGGTTTTGAAAGATATCCACATGTTCCATTTTCCTATTTTTCAAGAAGCCGAGTCTGAAGTTTGTGTTCCATTGCCCTAATTTCAACCTTAAATTTAAGTTTCAAAATACTTTTTATAGAATGGAGATAAATTAGTTCGTGTGGCAGAAAGTGTAATCTCAGTTCTACCCCCAGAAATTCCAGTGAAGTCTAGTTTCCATTCCCCAGAAATTTTGGTGAATTCAAGGTAACTTTTGTGTTTAAATTTTAAAGGAAAGATAAGAATAAACATTTTTATTAATAATTGCTTTCATAAGAGTTTGTAAAGATAATTTTTTATTTGTAATAATTTAATTCTGCTACAAATTATATCTCAGTAATAATAGTAAGTTTTGTAGTATCTCCAACTCCTAGAGTTTGTAAACCGATAGGACATAGTAAGTGTTTCTCTTTGTTATTTTTGTATTTACTTTTGTGACTATTAATATAATATTTTCGGATTGTCTATTTTTGTATTTGTTTGTGGTATAATAACAATAAATGTTTAATTCTTTGCCTAAACCATTTTGTTTATTTCTCTTAACTTACTTTCTAACCCTTTTTTTGAGTTTCATTTAAAAAGATATATTTTTCATTTCTAATAATTATTTCAATAGTTACAACTAGTTCTTGTAATCGTTATAATTTGGCACCTCGAAGCGGCGTCTTTATTTTAAATAGCTAGAGGTCCTGCTTGTTGTCTTGTTTGTCCATTTGTTTCAGGAGATTCATGTAAGTACCCCTTTGTTTAATTTTTGTAGTTGCCCCAATCCAACTCCCTTGCCATTCACTTATCCACGACCCAGCTACTCCAAATAAACCCTGAGTGCCGTTCGCATAATTTTCGTTTATTTTGCTTGCCCTATCTCCCCCCAGTAACTTCTGTCCCAATTTTCAACCCCTTATAGTAATACCCTATGTGGTAGGCAAAATATCTTTATTACAATGTAGGATCACAAAAAGTACAAAATTATTTAGACAAATATTGCAAAACTGGCTTGGGTGATGGAAAATCAATGCTAATAACCGCAGCTCAGTATAAATTACTTTAACAACAAGAAATTCTGCATGTCTAAATATGCACTAAACTAAAATTACTTGAATGAACTGACTACTATACCCTGGCCGCTTAAAAGATGGAAACCGCTTCTGAGAAACTGTTTACACCGTCATTATTTGTGTCATGATACTATAACTTAAATGTTTTATGTATCATGATTTGTGTTTCACTTCCGCTGGCTGGTGAATTTTGTTGGCAGTGCTAAAAATTGTTTGTAGAGTTGACGCGTACGTATAATAATTTGTATTAATTATTGTGTGAGTTAGGTTTATTTACGATTTTATTAATTGTGTGTTACGTTTATTAAATATGGATGTAAACAGTCTTTCACCTCCAAGACAAAGATCAAAAGATCAAAAAATATTTTAGCAATGAGGTGGAAAGACACACGTGATTTTTATACGCTGAAGACAATTGACGATGACAAACTTACATCAACAAATAATAATCGTGGAGAACCGTGATAAAACCTGATTCTGTCATGAATTATACTGTAGTGTTTCTAATAATTCTAATTTATCTATTATTTATTTATTAAAAGGTTCTATTTATAACACTTATAAATTTATTAATCGGCGCGAATCTTCAAAATTAACTGTTATTCCATATAAAATGTTTCATTTATATACATAAACTGCCGTTATTTCGAAAAGTCGAAAACCCTCTCGACCAGACTGAGCGGCGAAATGATAACGGCAAACTGGTATTTTCACATCGGCTGGTCTCCAGAAGTTTTGAACTGTTGTTTTTATAACAAAGGGTGTTGTCAGGTAGGCATTACCTAGAAAATACTCGAATGAATAAGCACATTAGTGATAAACATGTTTACCGTTCTGAGTCATACGACACGTCACCATCTATCGTAACATTGCCCCCCTCTTAAACGAGGGTTCCTCCTGGAACCTTGTCGGGACTGGAACTGGAACGGTATGCAGGTATCGGAAACTGGACCCTCTTTTACAACTTCCAGTTGTATAAAAATGACAAGGGACGGTTTTCTCTCCGCACCAGTAACTATGCGGATTGCAACAGACTAACACCTGGACTTCGGTGTCTTTAAAGATCTCCTCCACCATATTTCGGATAACCCTCCAATCTAATTGGCGGCACTCCAACTTTGGCATGGCTAACTTTTGCACGTCGGACTCTAGTACGTGCTCTCTCAATTGAAGTAAGGCTTCCCATACATCTCAGTAGGTAGGTTGGTCACGGGCAGTGTCTTTTATTACCAGGTAGAAAAGATAACGTGATGCATCTTGGAGTTTCAAGGTTTTACCGGGAGCTGGCACTTGGCATTGAAGTTCTGCAACTCGACCAAACTTCCTTTGAAAGACGGATGCCAACCCTGGTGCGTCTTTGATACTGGCCGGGATGGTAAGGGCCAGCGAGTAGTCATCGGCAAGCGCGAGTAGATCTTGCTTTTCTTCAGTGGTAACACCATGTCTTGCTTTACCGGTACCTCCATAGGCACCCATGAATTCCTCAAACGTGAGGTCAGACACATCTTGGACTTGGTTTACTTCCACTTCTTTATCTACGTCGTGGTCACCTTCGAAAGACGCCAGCCGGTTATGGTGTACTATCATCGGTTTTCCCCTCGGAATCTTGCTTATTCGGTAGATGACATCGTTGATCTTCTCCATAATGAGGTTCATACAATTGAAAAGAAAACTCCATATGAAATATTTTTTGGACAGAAACCTGATGTTTCTAATTTGCGTTTGTATGGGAGTAAAGTTTTTGTACGAAGACCAGAACAGAAGAGAATCTCTAAATGGGATAAGAAAGCTGATATGGGAATTTTAATTGTTTATAGTAATGTTGGTTATCGTATATTATTAAATGTATATTCTACCATAAATCAATTAATCATCAACATAAATTAATAAGTAAATAATATCATTTCCATTTTTATAAACATACAAACAAGGATCAATCTTACTTCTTTCAAAACCTAAATTTATCAAAAATTTATCTAGGCGCTCATACCATGCCCTTGGACTTTCTTTTAAACCATATAAAGCTTTAACTAATTTACAAACTTTACTTGATCCATCTTCATAACCCTTAGGTTGTTTATTATAAACTTCAGAAATTAATTTACCATTTAAAAAGGCTGTTTCAACATCCATTTGTTCAATTACTAGGCCCATTTGACAACAATATGACAATAAAATCTTTAATGATTGCATTTTAGCCACAGGTGAATAAATATCATCAATTTCATCAGTTTGTTGAAAACCTTTCACAACCAATCTAGCTTTATAAGTATTATCAGACTTTTTAGTATAAACTCATTTAACATCCAGAATATTTTTGTTTATATCATTTTTAACCAATTTCCAAGTTTTATTTTTATTTAAACTATCAATTTCTTTGTTCATAGCTGTTTTCCAATACTTACTTTCATTAGAATTTATCGCCTCCTCAAATGTATGTGGTATATCAGTTCTACACATATTTACAAAAATACTACTAATATACATAATAATCATCAAATTTCATTGGAGGATTTTTGGCTCTGTGAGATCTAGGTAACTCAGATTCATTTTTATTCACACTATCATCCATACTTTCATTTGTACTTTCAAAAGTTTCATCTATTGAGTCATTTTCAGAGCTTTCATCAATTTTATCAGGGTAACACTCTTCATTAATATCATTATCTGATTCGTTAAAATCTAAACCTATACACTTAACGTTTTCTTCAACAATATCCACGTGTCCAGTAACGATGACTCTGCCATTTAATAATACACGATAACCAACATTACTATAACCAATTAAAATTCCCATATCAGTTTTCTTATCCCATTTAGAGATTCTCTTCTGTTCTGGTCTTCGTACAAAAAGTTTACTCCCATACAAACGCAAATTAGAAACATCAGGTTTCTGTCCAAAAAATATTTCATATGGAGTTTTCTTTTCATATGTATCAGATAAAGTACGATTTTTCAAATAAACCGCAGCACAAACTATTTCAGGCCAATATTGTTTATCAACATCTGCTTCAGCCAACAAACATATTGACATATCCATTATAGTTCGATTAAACCGTTCTGAAGTTCCATTCAATTCATGTATGTATGTAGGACAATTATCAATCACTATACCCCTTTCTTTTGCAAATCTGTAGACTTTACCGTTTAAATATTCTTTCCCATTATCACATCTTAAAATCTTTATTTTCTTTCCAGTCAAATTTTCACTTTCATTCGTATATTCACTCAAACAATCACATACTTCTGCTTTTGATTTTATAACATATACTTTAGAAATCTTACTATAATCATCAATGAAAGAAACAAAATAATTTTCACCTTTAAACCCAGTAGTTCGAAAAGGCCCACAAACATCAGTATGTACAATCTCTAAAATATCTTTAGCTTTTTTTCTACTATTTACAAACGGAATATTATGCATTTTACTTTCAATACAAATCTTACATTTCATAAATTCAGATTCAAACTCTTTAGGAATTCCATTCAACAGCTGATCTTTAGATAAAATATTCAAATATTTAAAATTTACATGACCTAATAAACGATGCCATTTTTCCTTTTGATTCATATTATTCATATCTTTATTTGCATGTAATTCAACTGATTTTTAGTTGTAACTTCATTATCTAGATAAAGGCCAACACATATATAATTCATTGCTTTTACATCATCGTCATCCCAGTCTGTATCATTTTCATTTTTCGGTCTGGTTACCACATCACACTTCTTCATTTTTAAAAATAGCATAAGACGTTTTTTCCACATTTTATAATTTTCCCCATCGAATATAGGTATTCTAAAATCACTGCTACCGGCCATCTTGTGTCACACTTTTTTTTTCAAACTGCACCAAACTTTTTCTGTTGTAAAAGGTACGACTTTCTAACCACGGACCTCTGCTACCATGTTAAGGTGTGGATAATAAACAGTCGTACTTTACTAATATTAAGGCTTTATTACCTATAACATACATACTACTCTTTAACCTAACTTAAGCCTATACACCCATGCTTCTTACATCTTCTACTACATGACACTCATTTCATTGACATTACTGTCTGTCATGTCAACTCATGATACTATGGGTGCGTTCCACTTACACTTACACCAATATATACTGCATATTATACAATATAAATGTATTACATTCTCAACATAGCCATTTCTTATGGGGTTCAAAAGAGAAGCCTTTACGAAAATTTGAGTACAAATAAGACCACCGTAATCAGTTGTACCCTGGGTAATGAATAATTAATTAATCGGCTAATCAGAATAACCCGTTCAATATGATTTTTATCAAATCGGTCCTATTTAGGATCAATTATTCTAATCATGTCTATAAATATTAAGGGCATATCTAGAGATAAAGACACTTTACTTTACTTAACCTTATCAGACATATGCGCTTAGCACAAATGTGACGTATTTCTAGTGCAGAAAATACGTAGAGGGCAAAAAGTAGTGTATTTGGTATTAAGCTGATCGCTGAAAATCACATAATAAATGTGAAAGTGCTATTTTTGCCGGCAAAGAAGCAAAGAAAAACTTAAAATGAGAGAGGACAAAACCAGTCAGCTGAAGGAACCTTTTAACCATGTTGAGCTTGGATCCACTATCTACGTATATAATAAAGAATAGTACGGCACTGACTGAAGATCTGAGCACAAAGCTTATTATAAAATTTGGACCAAAAATACAACCGTTACTGATATCCAAAGTCTGCAGACAAACAAAGCAAAGACAAAGTTGTTGCCTTGCTTAAACCTGGCAAAAACTCCAACGACCACAAAAGCTATCGGTCAATATATTTATTTTGTCAGCTTTACAAAATACTTCTCAAGAGGTAAAATAGAAGAAAAACTCAAATTAAAAGACAAAAGTTTCTATAGACAGGGAAGATCATGTACGTCCCAAATACTAAATCTTGCCCAACACAGCAAATTTTGAAGAGTGAAGAGTGAAGAAATTGAAACTAAACAACACCTTCATTTAATTTTCGTGTATTTTAAATGATTTGTGATACAAACTTTATTTATTATTTTTTCGCGATTATAATCGTTATTCCAACTCGTTAATCCTTGAAATACCCATTGCTCGTGATTTGGATCTATCTAATTTGTAGCTGGGTAAATTAAATGGTAAAAACGCCACCTCGCGATATTCCAGCCTGTTTAGGTGAATAGCATTTGACTTCGCATGGCGAGCTGCCCCAAATTTTATTATTATAGCCTTTAGGGAGGGGTCAATAGTAGTTTAAATTTAAAATCGCGTCTAAATTTCGCCGTTGCGTTAGCCGCCATCTTAATTTTAAGGGAGAACCGTTTTTGCTCAATATCTTCGCCATTTTCAATTTTTTGACAAAAAGGGTAGAGACTAAAATTGTTGCAAATGCAATTTCCTACATTTTTCTTTTTACAATTTTTTCGTACGATCGATATTGTCCGAGTTATTGGTTAAAATAGTGAAAGTGTGGAAGGGTAAATATTGAATTATCTGGTTTATTATTAACTTTACGAGAAGAATGTAAATAAGCAAAATTGAATTAAATTTTATATAATCCTAAAAGATCTTTTTGGATCTGATTTTTTTGCTAAAATCAGTATTTAAGGTCATAGGTTCGTTCCTGTTCAAGGTTTTCTGCTGATTGCATCACCGTCTAGGGTTTGTGAGGCTTCGGACGTTAAGATTGTAGCACAAAAAATCAAAGAAATCAAAATTGTATAAATTATAATATTATTTTTAATTTTAGCAAAAAATGAAACAAACCAAAATTGTATAAAATAGAATACTCTCCATTTTTAGTTATGTACATTTATGTCGTTAATAATAGACAACATAATTCAATAATTATACCTCCCTCTCCCTTCTACTATTTTATCCCATAACTCGGAAAATCGAAAAAAAACTTGTAAAAAAGAAATTGTAGAATATCGCAATTACAATTTATGTCCATATCATTTTGTCGAAAAGTTTAAAAGGCCAGAGATATTGAACAAAAACATCACATGGTCTTACGATCGCACCTTAACCGCGTACCTACGACCCCAAATATTGATTTTAGCAAAAATATGAAACATATTAAAATTGTCCTCATTATCATCTTTGGCTCGACAATTCTCTATATATCCTGATCTGCTCTAAAATTCGTCGCCATTCTGTTCGGTTTCTGGTAACGTGTTGCCATCTTCTGATCTCTAGTATCCCTACGTCGGTCTCAACTACATCTAACCACCTATTTCGTGGTCGGCCTCTGCTTCTTCTTCATATAGGTGTTCCTGTCGTTAGCTTTTTAGCAATCATATTCTTCTTCTCGTAGCACTACAATCCGGGGTGGGTTTTGGCTGACTGCACAACTTGCTTCCATCTTGAACGGTAGTCCATAATAGTTGGTTCAGTGGGTAGCCCCATTATTCTTAGATCTGACTATATATTGTCTTTCCATTGCATTCGTGGACTGTTTAAGGGTCTTGTCCTATGGGGGCTTTCTCCCATATTAACTTGGCAAGGCGGTTATTAGAGAGTCTATGGACATGACCAGCCCATCTTCATCATCATTTAACCCGGATCTATCCACTGCTGGATATAGGTCTCCCTCAGTCTTTTCCATGTATTTCGGTTTTGTGCTGTTTGCATCCAATTTTTGTCGATCCGTTTTATGTCATCAGACCATCTTTTTGGTGGACGACCTCTACTTCGATGTGCTTCTTGTCTCGGTCTCCACTGTATTATTCGCTGTGTCCATCTGCTATCCGACATTCTAGCTATGTGCCCCGCCCAGTTCCACTTAAGGGTCATAATTCTTTCTATGGCATCTGTCACTCCTGTTCTCCGTCTTATTTCCTTGTTCGTGATCCGATCCCTACGAGAAATGCCTAACATCGATCGTTCCATGGCTCTTTGGGTAACACAAATTTTATTTCTTACTTTCTTGGTTAGTGTTAATGTCTCTGCACCATATGTAAGTACTGGCAACACGCACTGATTAAAGACTTTTCTTTTAAGACACATAGGCAGTTCTGATGATTTAAGAACATAGCTTAGCTTGCCGAATGCCACCCAAGTGAGTCCTATGCGGCGGCTTATTTCGCACGTTTGATTATCTCTTCCTATGCGTATCTCATGTCCTAAGTACTTATAAGTACCCCGCCCGAAAATACAGACCACTTTCGTGACATCATTGACCATAACCTTCAACAAATCAACGACGAAACACAGGTCGAAGTTTTAAACGAAAGTATCGTAAAAGCCCTTAAAGAAGCGGTGAAGTTGTGCTGTCCTAAAATGAAGAAAAAACCTGAGAAAATAAGTCTCAACACTAAAAATCTGATCAAAGAAAGAAGGAGGATAAAGGACAGGTATAACACAAACTACGCAAAATTTAGTCAACTCAGTAAAACAATAAACAAAGAAACCCGAAAAGACATACGGCAACATAACATGAGAGAGGTGACAAGGGTGATAGAGAAAAATAGAAGTCTGAAAGTTCTAAGACACAACATGTTCACAGGAACAAAGAACATACATAAGTTGAGAAATAAACAAGACGACATTGTTACTGATAAGGAAGAAATAGTGAAAACAGTGGAAGACTTCTACAGACAACTCTATGAAACAAGTGAATCCGATGAAAGACGCCCCTTACCAAAGATAGAGAATCAAGGCTCAGAATTAATGCCGAACATAACTGTTGACGAAATTAAAAATGCACTTCGGGTGATGAAGAACAATAAATTCCCAGGTGAAGACAGGGTAATGACCGAAAGCCTAAAACTAGGAGAAAATAAGCTCTTACTGACACTTGCTAAACTGTTCAATAAATGTCTGTGCGAAGCGATAACACCGACGCAGTGGAACAACGGGGAAATCATCTTACTTCATAAGAAGGGAGATATCAGCGACCTTAGAAACTACCGCCCCATTAGCTTGTTGTCACAAGTATATAAGCTATTTACAAGAGTTATTACCAACAGGCTAGGAAGTAAGTTGCATTTCTATCAGCCAAGAGAGCAAGCAGGTTTTAGAGCAGGATATGGCACGAATGATCATTTACAAGTAATTAAGAACTTAATAGAAAAGAGTGTAGAATATAACAAGCCATTAGTCATGATATTTGTTGACTACGAAAAAGCTTTCGACACAATAAGTCATCAAAAGATGTTAAAAACCTTAACAGAGTGCCGTATAGATCATCTCTATATAAACATGATAAAATACATCTATCAAAATGGGACAGCAAGTGTGAAACTGGCATATAAAAAGACCAACGTATTTAAAATAAAACGGGGAGTGCGACAGGGAGACACAATTTCGCCAAAATTGTTTACAACATTATTAGAGCATATGTTTAAGAACGCAAATCTCAGTGAAAAAGGAATTAATATCAATGGAGAAATGCTTAGTCATTTGAGGTTTGCTGACGATATTGTCCTTTTTGCTGACAGAATCGATGATGCAGTATCGCAACTGGAGAAACTATACCTTGCCTCCCTACGAGTAGAATTAAAAATCAACCACACAAAAACACAAATCATGACAAATCTTGTGTTAAGCGAAAAGATGTCAGTAAATGGCATGCATATTAAAGAAACCACCTCATATATATATATATATATATATATATATATATATATATATATATATATATATATATATATATATATATATATATATATATATATATATATATATAAGCCCATCTTAGACGTTGGGATTTATTCTATTAGACTATATCGCTCGCTCTATACATCTCCAAGACCTCAGCATTTGTTCTTATTCGGTATTGGTTGCTATTAATTAATAGAATTAGCTGTTGATGCACATGTATTTAGTTTTCTCTTCGTTTACCCTTAAACCAGTTTTCTTTGCCTCTATCTCCAATTTATTAAAAGTCTCCTTCACATTGGTGACTGTGTTTCCCACAATGTCAATGTCATCTGTGTATGCTAGTAGTAATTTTGGTCCATTTACTGTCAGTAAAACTGTTTTAAGTTGTGCTGCTCTTACTACTTTCTCAAGGATGATATTAAAGAGAAGAGGTGACAGCGCATCTCCTTGTTTCAGGCCACTGCTTATTTCAAAAGATTCTGAGAGTTTCTTACCTATCCGTACTCTGGATCTACAGCTATTCACACATAACTTAAGAAGCTGGATAAATTTTTTTGAAACTGGAAGTCTGCCATTGCATTTTACATGTGATCCCTTTTAATGCTGTCGTACGCTTGCCGGAAATCTATTAGGGGATTATGGATAGTTCTATTGAATTCCCATCCTTTTTCAAGCAGCTGTCTTAGAGTAAAAATCAGATCTATGGTCGATCTATGTTTTCTGAAGCCAGCTTGGTATTCCCCCATGAAATTTTCTACAAACGGTGTCAGCCTACTTAAAAGGATGTTCGATAAGATTTTATATGCCGTATTAAGTAGGGAGATGCCTCTATAATCAGAGCACTTGGTTTTCTCCCCCTTTTTATGGATGGGGATTATTACACTTTCGTGCCATTTTGTTGGTATTTTCTCTTCGTTCCATATAAGTGTTATTAGTTTGTGTATTTGTCTATGTAGAGTTTCTCCTCCATACTTAGGGAAATTCAGCCAGTATATTATCAGAGCCTGGAGCTTTTCCGTTCTTGAATTTGTTAATTGCTTGCAATGTTTCATCTATTTTGGGGTTCTCTACCGGTAGGTCCACCCCAAAATATATATTTTCTCCATGTTCTTCCTCTTGATGTATGTTTAGTAAACTCTTGAAATATTCGTGCCATGTTTGGGGCAGTTCTTTTTCATTTATTATTAATTCATTATTTTTTCTGAGTAGAGACACCCATCTAGGTCTGAAGCCTTTCTTTTCGTTTGACACTGATTTGTAAAATTTGACTGTTGTCTATTCCTTTTCATTTCTTCATATTTCTGTTGTTCGTACTTTTCTTTTTTTTTTCTAATTAATTTTCTTGTTTCTCGGCGTGAAATAGCAATTATATTGTCATTCTTATTATGTGTCCAGCCCATCTAAGTTGCTGTGTTTTAATTAACGTTATGACCTCTGGTTCATTAAAGAATTGGTGTAATTCGCAATTATTATGTCTTTTGCGCCACTGCCTTTAATCGTTTATAGCTGCAAATATTTTGCAGTCAACATTGTATAACACATATATTTCTCTCCATTTTTGTTTAGGTACATTTATGTCGTAAAGTTAATAATCTTCTTCTTCTCTTTCTTTTTATTTTTATATAGACATGACTCTATCTGTTTTTCAATGTGCCTCCAGTAAGTTGTCGTTTCATCGTAATCGTGGTCTTCCTACTGATCGTCTTCCTATTGGGGAACAACCGCCTCTAGCCGTCTTTACTACTCTATTTGTTGTCATTCGCCTTATATGATCTTTCCATTCTATTCTCCTATTTCTTACTCAGTTTTTGTTCTTGTTTACCTTGCATCTAAGTCGTATATCTGTACTTCTAGCTCTGTCCCATAGTGTCTTACCATCAATTTTTCTACGTGTTTTCATCTCTGGTGTTTCTAATATCGTTTTTGTGTCAGGTCTTGCTTCTGCCGCGTATGTTATTATTGGTCTGATGACTGTTTTGTAAATTCTGCCTTTGGATTTCATCCATAATCAGGTTGAACAATAGAGAACTCAGGAAATCCTCCTGTCTTATCCCATTGTCAGCTTTAATAGGGTCGGTTAGTTCTTCTTCTACTTTTTGTTTATCGTGTTGTTTAGATTATATATTTTATATCGTTTTGATTATTCCTAGAGGTATCTCTCTTGCGTATAATAAGTTGATAACGTCTTTTAATTTGACACGGTCAAATGCCTTCTTAAGGTCCACGAAACATAGATATGCCGGTTTGTTGTATTCTAATGATTTCTCTTGCATTTGCCTCATTATAAATATAGCGTCGGTACATGATCTTCCCAACCTAAAACCTTGTTGTTCTTCTGCTGGTGTGAAATTTCATTCAGTTTATTTGTTATCATTTTGGTTGTTAATTTTGGTGTTGTGTTTAATAAATTAATTTCTCTGTAATTTTCAGGGTCCGATTTGTCTCCCTTTTTAAAGAAGGGTATTAGGATGCTTGATCTCCATTCTTGAGGAATTCTGTTTTGTTCAATTTTTTTTTATTTTTATTTTTGTTTTTATTTTTTTTTTAATAATTTTTTTTAATAAAAAAAATTAATAGAAGTACAGTTAATACTTAACGAGATAATTTAATAATTTTGCTTCCCCCCTCACTTCCACTATTGCCCCCTTTACCTCAGAAAGTATTAACTACACGAAAAAATTTGTAAAAAAGAAATTGTAGAAAATTTTATTTGCATCAATTTTAGTGCTAAATCTTTCAATATCTTAGTTGGTAATATGATAGTAAAGGTATCAACAGTATTCATGACACTTTTGCAGGGTGATTATACAATCTCTTGGGTTTTTGTACATATTTATTTTCGGGCCTAGATTTTTTGAGGCAGTTTAAAAATTGTTACCCTCACATAATACAAAATTTACTTACTTTTAAAAGAGCATAAAGAAATTGGCTGAGATTGTATGATTTTATAGTAAAATCTATGAAAAAACACCAGCGCAAGCAATCGTTAAGCTCCTCGACAAATCTGAAAAATATAGGAAACATGACTATTGTGCAAAAACATAAAACGTAAAAAAATATTTTTCCATTACCAAACAGTAAGACTGTTGTTGGTGTTGATTATTGTGTATTATTTAGGATAAACTAGCTAATAGGGTGTATCACAATTTTTTTTTATTATTTAATTTTTCAAGTTGATAAAAAGTTGTTACTACCATCGTAGATCTACCAAAAAAAATCTTTTTGAATTCCAACATTATTTAAGTCTCCCGGAATGTACAAAATGTTTATAATATTTTGTAAAAAAATACGTTTTTGAAAAAATAATTTACACAGTTTATAAATTACAAATGATGTAATCAAGTTAAAAAATGTGTATTTTTACATTTAATTTATCCATAGTAAACATTTTGGTTCTGAGTTAAATTATTTAGGTAACCCGGAATTACCCTAAATATATCACAATTTTCATATTTAATACAAGTTTGACATGAATCAGAAACAGTAAAAAAAATTCTAATACAATCATTACAGTGCTGTATTTTAACGCAATGGCTCAAAATTTAAGTCCGTCAGCTAAGCAGAAGTTGATCTTGGAGACGGGCAGCTGGCACTAACTTGTAAGTCACCGGATGTCTGGCGTCTGGCTCCCCTCCACCACTCACTCACACCCTTTTTTTTCTGTTAGTCTGACTCCACCGTTCAATCTGACAGCACGTGGTTTACGCGTTATAACATGTATTTCAGTGTGTTTTGTTTAGTGTGTGTGGTTTATGACTTGTGAATTCCGTGTGGTTTTGTTGTTTTTCTATCATGAGTAAAAAGACAAACACTATAACAACGAGGAAATGCACTGAAACTCCTATAGTCGGACAGCCTCTTAACATTAGTGATATTAATGTTTTACCTACTAAAAGTGACGTGCTGAGGTATTTTGAATAAGTGAGAAATCAGTTGAAATCTGAAGGATGCTACCAACCACAGAAAAAGTTAATTGCAATGCGAGTGACACATAAGTTAGAGCAAATTTGGAAAAAATCATCAATACCTGTTTCATCTACTAACAATATTGTTTTTATGATTCTACAATTGCATAAGAGGTGTGAAAAGATTAAAAAACCTACAGGTTGTAATACAAAAAATGCTAAGAGTTTTAAAGTTGCAGTTGAAAAGTTTAGATCTGACATTGATAATAGTCTTTTTGATATTTGTTCATGCAAATGTAGTGACCTAGACAAATTTTTGTGCCCAGCTCCAAGAAGAGTACCAAAATTAGAACATGCATTCTTGACAGACCAACAGAACTTGAGGATGATGATTATCGGACGTATTGACCAAGCAGAGACTAAAAAATTGAAAAACGAAACAAACGGAAGAAAAAGTCCCTGCAATCTAAATTAAGTAGGAATGTGGAACTAACTACTCCACCTGATTTAATAAATGTGGATCTTCTTAGTAGTGACTCTGATGATGAATCCATGGAACAAGAATCAAGTAGGCCTAATGAAAAAGTTTAAGGTTCTAAAATAACTCCTCTAAGAAACAAAATTTGCTAAAACCATTGCTAACACGTGGTTTAAACTTCCCCCGAGACGACTTTATACGTGGAAGTCACCTGCAGATACAGCCAGCAATATCATCAGAAACCAGATAGACTTTATTCTCATTAACAAAAGATTCAAGAACAGCTTGACTTCGGCGAAGACCTACCCAGGAGCAGACGTCTCATCGGACCACAACCCATTAGTGGGCCAGATAGAACTCAAACTAAAGAAACTCATCAAAAATAAACCTAAACAGAACCTGGATTATGACACTCTAAAAGACCCCGTAGTTCGTCAAAACGTGAGAGATACAATGAGACAAAAACTAGAAACGGCTCAACAACAAGAACAGAGTGTAGAACAAAAATGGAGTTATATCAAAGACGTCATGCTGAATGCGGGAAAAGAACATCTGAGAAAGAAAAAAAGAGTAAAAATTAAAGAATGGATGACTGATGACATTCTACAGATGATGGAACAAAGAAGATTAATGAAAAACAGGGACGCGAAGAAATACCAAGAAACCAACCAGACAATTAAAAAAGAAATACGAAGAGCCAAGGAGACATGGATGCAAGAAAAATGTAAAATAATCGAGGAGCTCCAAGAGAAACACGATCATATAAATATCCACCGAAGGATTCGTGAAACCACTGGTCAATACAAGAGGAGAAACACACACCTCCTCATAAATAAAGACGGTAATCTGGCGACGACAGTGAATGAGAAGTTGGTTACCTGGAAAATATATATCGAAGAACTTTTCTGGGACGACCGCGGCAACCTTCCGGAAATAAATTGCATGACAGGGCCGTCAATTCTAGAAAGCGAGGTAAAGGCTGCTTTACAACAGTCTAAGAATGGTAAGGCTACAGGTCCGGACGAAATACCCCTTGAACTTATTAAGGTGATGAGTGAAGTGAGCACGAAGGAGTTAACTGAACTGTTCAACGCCATATACGATTCAGGTAATATCCCAGAGGAATGGCTATTGTCAACATTTGTAACGCTACCAAAAAAACGATCTGCGAAAACGTGCGAAGATTTCCGAACTATCAGTCTTATGAGTCATGCACTTAAAATTTTTCTTAAAATCATACATGCCAGAATTTACAAGAAATGCGAAGAAAATGTCGGTGAAATGCAATTCGGATTCCGCAATTCTATGGGTACACGTGAAGCACTTTTCACCTTACAAGTCCTACTTCAGAGATGCCGCGATGTCAGTTGTGATGTCTATATTTGTTTTATTGACTACGCCAAGGCATTTGACCGTTGTCAGCACCAGAAGATGGTCACCGCACTACAAAGAGTTGGATTGGATGAGAAGGACATTCGGATCATCATGAATTTATACTGGAACCAGCGTGCTCAAGTCAAGGTCGAAGACCAGCTGACCGACCAAGTGAAGATCATGCGAGGAGTAAGACAAGGTTGTGTGCTATCGCCGACTCTTTTCAATATATACTCTGAGGAGATTTTTAATGAAGCCCTCACAAACCTAGACATGGGAATCCGAGTGAACGGTGAATACATTAATAATATCCGCTACGCCGATGACACTGTGTTACTAGCAACCAGCCTAAACGATCTGCAGGCCTTACTAGACCGAGTGCGAACTGTGAGCGTAACATACGGACTGAACCTTAATATTAAGAAAACTAAATTCATGGTTGTCAGCCGTACAAATTTAGATCCCGGGGCACTAATGGCAGGTAGCGAAGAGATCCAGAGAGTCGACAGATTCACTTACCTCGGAACTACCCTCAACGTACAATGGGACTACGCTCAAGAGATTAGATCCAGAATTGAAATGGCACGGTCTACATTTATTAAGTTAGGATCCTTGCTGTGCTGCGGTGATCTCAGTTTGGGAACCAAGATGCGAATAGTGAGGTGCTACCTTCCAGTGTTACTGTATGGAGTTGAAGCCTGGACACTGACGCAAGCCACTGAAAAACGAATCGAAGCCTTCGAGATGTGGATATACAGAAGGATACTAAAAATATCTTATGTGGACCATGTCACCAACGTTGAGGTCCTACAGCGCATGTCAAAAGAAAAAGAAGTGCTTAATTTAATTAAACAACGCAAGCTTGAGTACCTCGGCCACGTGATGCGGAACGAAGAAAAATATCGAATTCTTCAACTTGTTATGCAGGGTAAAGTATTTGGCAGAAGTGGACCGGGACGCCGTCGTATCTCGTGGTTGAAAAATCTCCGACAATGGTTTGGGATGACCTCAGCGGAGCTGTTTCGCAGAGCAGTCAACAAAACCATGATAGCCTTGATGATCGCCAACATCCGGACCGGATAAGGCACTGAAGAAGAAGAAGAAACAAAATTGAAAGTCCAAGCGTGAAAGTAAAACAAGGCCTGCCAGTAAATATGTCATTGTTTTCTAGGGCATGTGATCGCAGAGGCATTTCAAACAGAGCAGGTGCTCAACTAGCAAGTGCTTTTCTACAAGATTTGAATGTCATATCACCAGAAAACCAAGCCGCAGTTATTGACAAGTTAAAGACTTTTCGTGAAAGGTTAAAGTACCGCCGAAGTATTAATTCAACTCGCACAAACGACATAATTGCTCTTTACTTCGATGGTAGGAAGGATGAAACCACAATCAAAGAAATTGTACGTGGGAAATCTGTCCGTAAAACCATACGAAAAGAACACATATATTTGGTCGAGGAACCAGGTTCAGCATATTTCGGTCATGTAACTCCAAACAGTGGATCTGGGAAAGATATAGTATCATCAATATTAAGTTACATGAGTGATAACTCCATTGATAACTCAAATGTCAAAGCGCTTGGATGTGATGGTACGGCAACGAATACTGGAACATCGCAAGGAGCAGTTTTGTTGTTTGAACGCGCATTGAAACATCCGGTCCAAGTAGTAATATGTATGTTGCACTTATTGCCTCTGAGGAAAGTTTTTGTTGCTCTTGACGGTCCAACCACAGGACCAACATCATTCAGTGGGCCAATAGGCAAAGGTTTGACTAACTGCCAAGACTTCCCGGTTGTTTATTATGACAAAATAGATAGCACCTTCCCAGAAGTCGATAGTAAAGACTTAAGTACGGACCAAAAATACCTTTGGGATATATGTCAGGCTGTAGCCAAAGGTGAATGTCCCTCTGAGTTGGCCAGTAGAAACCCCGGAAACTTGTCCTTGTCCCGGTGCCTGACATTAGCAAATAGAATCTTACGTCTGTATATTTCAACTATTGAACCAACCCCACAACTTAGAAAGCTTGCTGAGTTCGTCATGAAAGTCTATGCTATCTCATAGTTTACCATAAAATGTCGTCCTAAAATTATCCACGCATCACAGCACTTTTTCTTCATCGTACAGTGCACCAAGTTTTTAGACAGTGAACTGAAGGCTGTGGCTCAGTCTTCCTTGCAAATAAACGCCTTTATGGCTCATTCTGAACACATCCTTTTAAGGATGTTGTTTGCCTCTCGAAAACATATAAGAGCTTTGGCAGGCAAACGGATAGAAAAAGCTCGACAGACAGAAAGAAGGGCACATCGAGTCTTCAAACCACCACAAGTTAATTTTGAGGCAGAAAACTACATCGATCTCATTGACTGCCAATCCACCACAGTTACAGAACCACCACTTATAGCTGACTTCAGCAAAGAAGAGATTGAGATGATTGTTAATTCAGGAAGCAGTGATAGAGAAGAGTTCAAAATACCAATTCACACTCAAGCGGTAGAACGAGTTGTAAAAGATGTTACTGCAGCTTCTAAGCACGTTTGTGGCATTCAAGAACGAGAAGGCTTTATAAGATCAAGATTATTGGACAGAAAGTATCTTCCTAAGTTTGAAACTAAGCGACAGTACACATCTGCTACAGCTGTATTGCAAAAATAAATTACAGGTAAGATTTATTTTATACTTATTTAGGATTACATCTCAGCATTCTATTTTGAATAGTAACTTAGTATTAGTACTATAATTACAATCTGTCACTCGCCCTAACAAATTCCCTTGGTTCCAGGTCTAAGAAGCATTACAATACCTGTGGCTTTGAAGGCTAACTGGATTTGTTTAGCCAACATCCTTCAAGATGAAATAAAGAACTATTTTAAAGATTTTTCTTTGTCAACTTTTTATCTGTAATCTTTAAGTAAACTTTTGTATTTCTTTAATAAATTTCGTACCTCAAAAACAGTCTTTTATTATTTTAACATAAAATATCCCAAAGTTTAAATAAATAAATATGTAATTTATTGTTCATTAATTATGTTATAGAATACTAATAATCCTACTAACCTAAGTAGAAGCAACAAACAGGTTTAACACCTAATCATAATAAAGAGAAGATATTGATTTTTTGTTGTTACAATAGAGATTTTCATAAAGATTCCGGGTGACTTTATGCTTAGTTACAGATATTATCCTAATTTTTATTGTTCACTGTTATCACGTACTTAATATTTTTTAAGTTGACAATAAAAATATAAAATTTAATTTTCAATAAAAAAAAGATGAAAAATCGTGTTTTTGAGAAAAAATTCTAAAGTTTAAGTCGTATCCGGGAGACCTAAATATGTTTTAATTAAAACAAAACTTTTTTTCCCTGAAAGAGGCAACTTTTTATCAACTTGAAAGTTTGAATTTCGAAAATTCATTATTTGAGTATTTATTATGATACACCCTACTAGCTAATAATAACGATATGTCCTTATGTATGTTTTAAAACGGTGGCTGCTTCCTTATTTCCATTCCATATGGAAGCAACTTTTCTTTTTCTTTATTGATGTGACACATTTTCAAAAAAAAATTCTTTTTGTAAATACTTTTTTGCCTTAATATCCTGACATTTAAGTAGTCAACATGGTGCCCAGTTTTTAAATAATGGCAACTGCCGCACACGTATTTTTCTTTTCGTACTGTCACTTTTGTGTTGTGTTCTCAGTTTGTTCTCAGTACAAGGCAACTTGCAGTTGCATAGTTTTATAAATAGTGGGATTAATTTTTGTTTTATGAATAGTTGGAGTATTGTCTATTACATTTGAAAACAGTTGTTCGTTTTCTAATAGATTATATTTAAAATTTTTAATATTAGTAAATTGTTTAAATAATCTACTTACAGAAGTGGTTAAATGCTTTATCAATGGCAGTTTTTTATGTTGAATTGTTTATACTGCGCCGATATCAGTGGGACCGTTAAAAATATTAGAGTTAAATATCAATTTTTGATGATATGGTTTGAGGATCCATTATTTTCAAAGATGATTAATCTTCTTCTTCTTCAAGTGCCATCTTCGTTCCGAAGGTTGGCGATCATCAGGGATATACGTATTTTCGAAACTGCTGACCGAAACAATTCGTTGTTGCTACAGCTATACCATTCCCGTAGATTCTTTAGCCAGGAGTTTTCTTCCTATTGACCTTTTTCCTGCTATTTTCCCTTGCATAATTATTCGAAGCAGTTCATATCTTTCGCCTCTTGTAATGTGTCCCAAGTATTGCAGTTTTCGTTTTTTGATCGTAAATATGACTTTCTTTTCTTTATTCATTCTTCTCAAGACCTCGACATTTGTGACTCTCTCGGTCCATGATATTCCCAGGATTCTGCGATACATCCACAGTTCAAATGCCTCTAATTTTTTGGTATCAATCTTTTTCAACGTCCATGACTCCATTCCGTAGAACAGCACAGAAAGTACGTAACATCTCATCAGGAGAAGTTTCATTCCAAGGCTCAAATCTCTTCCGCAGAGCACTCTCTTCATTTTAGTGAATATGGATCTGGCTTTTTCTATTCTTATTTTGATTTCTGCTGAGCTATCGTTGTTTTCATTTATAAAAGTGTCTACATATTTGTATTTGCTAACTCGATCGATAATTTCATTGTGTAAATATAAATTTTGGACATTTTGTGTTGATTTCGATATTACCATAAATTTAGTTTTCTTTATGTTCAAAGATAGTCCATATTCTTCGCTGCAGTCTACTATCTTATTCACCAATGTCTGTAGCTCTTCAAGAGTTTTTGAGAGAAAGATGTTTAATAGCAATGAATGTTCATGAACTGGTCGTCACTAATATGCCTTACCTTATTTTTCATTGCAATTACTGTATTAAATTTTTGATGAGTAGGATAATTTTAAAAACAGCTTAAATATCTTCCAGATTGTGTTAACTTTTGATACCAATCTATTATTATTTTATTTTGTTCAGTTCTTATTAATTTTGTGTTTAGAAATTGTATCGAACACTTACCTTTATTCTTTAACTTAAATTGCATATGTTTATTAAAAGTATTCAAAACGTTTAAGGTGTTGTGAATTTGTAAAGAAGAAACAGAACAGATCAGAATAGACCAGAAGATCATCTACAATTTTTTTAGTGAATAGCAAAGAGATTTTATTTGTTCTGTTTCTTCTTCACAAATTTAAAACCCCTTCAACATTTTTTTTTATTTTCCCATACAAATACATAGTTATATTTGGAATATGGAAAGACGCCACTAAAACCGTCCCTATCCATCGCCTTTCTCAGCCAAGCACGTATTCCTATATTTCTCATGTCTTCATCGATGTTATCATGGAACCATGTTCTGGGTCTTCCTTTTCTTCTCCGACCAATGGGTGTATCAAGGAGCGTTTTTCTAGCTGCGTAATTTTGTTCCATCCGAATTATATGCCCTATCCACCTCAGACGTCCTATCTTAATATGTTTTATGATATCTGGTTCCTGGTATATTCTATAAAGTTCAAAATTGTATCGTCTTCTCCACACCCCATTGTCATTTACTGCTCCATAGATTCGTCTTAGTACCTACTTCGAAACATCCTAACATGTATTTATTATTTTTTGTTAGAGTCCAGGTCTCTGAACTATATGTTAGGACTGCTCGTATTATTCTTTTGTGGAGTTTTATTTTTGTATTTCTCGATATAATTGTCGATTTTACGATGAGATTGAGCCCAAACCAGCATCTGTTTGACGTGCAATTTCTGCGGTTTATCTCTGCGGTAGTATTATTTTCAGTGCTAAGGAGCGCTCCCAGGTATACAAATTGGTTCATTGCTTCGATGATGTCGTTTGCTATATAACTGGAATATAATTACATACTTTGGCAAAAAATTTCTAACATATATAATTTATAGCTGTATGTTTTAATTATTTTAATTTTATTTTTAACTTGTAATTGTCCTCTTATAAAAAGTATTATTTGTCGAAGAAACAATTGTAACACCAATTTTAATATTTGTACATCTCTGTGGCACCAAGAGGCACCTCTAACTAATTCCATTAATCAGTAGAAGGTTCATCATCATCATCCAGCCTCAAGTGTGCACTGCTGAACATAGGCCTCTTCCTCGTGTTTCCAACCCCGTCTATCTTGCGCCGCTCTTATCCAGTTTTTATTGAGTCTTCTTAAATCGTCAGTCCATCTTGTAGGTGGTCGACCGACGCTTTTCTTGTCTTCCCTTGGCCTCCATTCCAATAACCCCTTTGTCCATCGCCCATCTGTCATTCTGGCTATGTGTCCTGCCCATCTCCATTTTAGTCTGTCTATCTTCTCAATGATGTCAGTCACTCCGGTTCTTCTCCTGATGTCTTCCTTGGTTATTCTGTCTCGCAGAGTTATTCCTAACATGGACCGCTCCATTCTTCTCTGCGTGACTGCGTGACTCTCTGGTAGCTGCTGCTTTTGTTAAGTTAAGTGTTTCTGCTCCGTACGTCAAGTCTGGGAGGACGCACTGATCAAATACCTTTCTCTTTAGGCATGTGGGCAGCTCACTTTTAAAAGTTTCTCTCAGTTTTCCAAATGCTGCCCACCCACCCAAAAGGAGGTTAGAAGATAAAAATTACATTTTTTTAAAATACATAACTGGTCAGTGTAGGATTTTATGCTGGCTTAAACAACTAAACCATTAATAGGTTGATATTTATCTTATACTGCAGTCCTTTCTTAGTTTCATAGACCTGATGATGGAGTATAAACTGTAACTCCGAAACCGGTCGCATAGACACAACGTCATTTAAGATTTAATAAACGTAAAGGATTGTGAGTAGAGAATTTACTTTTCAAATCATGTATATTGTATGTAAAGACCCGTAGCATGCACATTCAATCTATTTTAGTTTATTATCAAGATATACTTTTCTAGGTAGCTTCATATATTTTTAGGAAAATTTATGAACACATCATTAATATTTGACAATAAATAAATTTGTCATTTATTTCTTTTTTGACTCCATAAAAGCACTGCCATTTATTATTTTCTGTATTGTGATATAGTGAAATAGTTTAGTAGTCTGCAATAACTTTTCAAATTTACTATACGACCTGAGTAAAGTACTGGTCACACTAATTAGCAATGAGACACATAAAATGATAAAAGTCGTATTCGCTTGTCAAAATTGAGTTTTAGAGTCATAGAAAATAAAGTGGATACTCCTAGAATAAAACGAGCTCATGCATATCGAACGTAACAATAGCGAGCACAACAGAATGTCAACTATCCCACAGAGTTTTTGAATTCATTGGAATTGCCTTAACCCTTACCTCACAATTTACAATTAAAAGTGTGATCAGATGTCATTATGCTGCTAAACAGTAAGCAACCTCGACTTTGTAATAGAACGAGACTGACTGACTGACTGATAAATCTAATGAATACTGTCATTAAAGCAACGATCATCAAGGGGAAATACAAAGGAACATATATCTTGATTCCGCATATATCGATGATTTCAACGGACTTACCAACTGATTTTAAGCAACTACAATTTTCCGTACATTTGGCTTTTGCAATTACGATAAACAAATCGCAAGGCCAATCATTTGCGGAATCAACTTGAGCTTACATTATTTACAGAAAGCATTAATTTGATTTAACTTTTTTTGTACATAATGTTTTTGAACGTAGTCTTTGCTGACTATAGTTATTAAACTTTAACACATTATTAATTATAATGCGGTACGAAGTTCGCCGGGTCAGCTAGTATTATACAAAAATAAATTATAGAATACTTACTTAATAAGAGCATAGTGTTCTTGAATTATTGCACGTAAGGCATACTTCCGTGATTGCCGGGATTTGTTGCGCATATTGTTAAAACTACTTAACCGATGCATTAAAACTTTAACTCGTGATGTTGTGAACATAAATAAACATCCAAAAATTAAGTCATACATCACGTACATTGTTACTATATAGAGAGAATTGATAATCTGATATATAGCCCAAAAACTAAAAAGGCAGTTATTAAAAGGATACCAAGCTGCAGGATATACTGTGCTTCTAATTGGAAAACGGTAAATACCCACGATAATGCAATTCAGACACAGGAAAAAACATTGTAATAACACAAACATAAATGCCCTATTATTATACTTGACGTCGTTGTAAATAATATTTCTAATTTCTGGATCTACGTCATATAACAGTTTTTTTTCTACCTCCATCGATACACGAATAAGTTCTTTAAACTGTTTCTTTTGACAATATATGGTCCTTAAAATAGTAGATACCATTGCAATTACGTATTCTTCCGTTTCAACTTTTTTCTGAACATCATCTTCAAGTACAACTCCGATCAAAACTCCACTTACAAAGAAAATAATTTCAACGATAATGAAAGTACTGTACATTTTATAAAAACGTAGCACTTTTAAGTTCTTCGTATTTGGTAGCCAAATACCTGCTGCGATTAAAATGTATAGTGGATTCTTAAAGAAAGACATTATAGTTGAAGACTCTTTCTTTGAAATCGACTTAATGTAACTTCTTTTGCCATATAAATATAAAAAATATGTGACTAAATCGTTATTTGCAATTGTAGTATGTAATTTCAAAAGTTTTCAAGTTGTTTTAGCAGTAATTTAGTTCTTAGTGATAACGTGTTCAAAACTTTCAAGGAGGATAATATCGAGACAATTAATTTATAAAATACAGTTTGACTGCAAAAATTTTATATATAATTAAATAATTGAAAATTATACATCGATACTGGATATCAATCAATTGAATTTTTCCTTTTATCTCAACTTTTCTAGTTTGAATACAGTAAGTTGTGACATTTTACCATTTTATCACTTTTTGGGATGATCAAATCAATATAGCTAAAACTTTGTGTTTTAAGTTGAGTGGAACTCCAGTGAAGTTGTTTGGAACTTGAGAATATCGTAACAGGATTCTGAAATTATTTCGTTGTAGCATGTTTTATACTTAATATTTTATATCTTTATGTTAGTCTGGAAACTAGTTTTAAAAAACTCATGAAATATCAAATAAAACTAGAAAAGTTATCCAAAATGTTAAAGGGGCGATCATCAACCCATTATATGACAGAGCCAAAGTATCTATCCTAGTAAAATACTGCCACAACTAGAAAAACACTCACTCTTCGATTTAACGCAGATCTAAAAATATAATATAATTCAGTGCCATGTCCCTTCTTCTTGCAGTACCGTCTACTATCGGAGGTTGGCTACCATCACAGCAATCTTTACTTTGTTGGCTGCAGCTCTGAACAACTGTATTGAAAGGCACCCATACCACTCCCTTAAATTTCGCAACCAGGAAATCCTTCTACGTCCCACATTTCTCTTTCCCAAGATTTTTCCTTGGATTATGAGTCTAAGCAGAGAGTACTTTTCTCCTCTCATTATGTGGCCCAGATATTCCAGTTTTTTCATTTGTATGGTTTTTATGACTTCGCATTCCTTCCCCATCTTCAGTAGAACATCTTGATTTGTTAGTCTTTCTGTCCATGGTATTTTCCACATTCTCTTGTAACACCACATCTCGAATGCCTCAATGTTTTTGATGTTTATCTTTTTCAGTGTCCAGGCTTCCATGCCGTACAGCAGAACGGAGAAAACATAGCACCTTAACATTCTCGTCCTTAAGTTTATATTTATGTCGCGGCTGCATAGAAACTTTTTCATTTTGACAAACGATTGTCTCGCTATCTCTATTCGCCTCTTGATTTCTCTTGTCTGGTCATTATTATCAGTGAAGCAAATCCCTAAATATTTGTAGGACGTAACTCTTTCAACTGGGTGATTATTTATGGTTAAATTCACATTGGTGTATAGCTTCTTTGTTACAATCATGAATTTAGTCTTTTTGATGTTCAGTTTTAGACCATACTTCAGCGTATCGTATATTGTTAATTAACTCTCCGTTAATGTTCATACTAATGTTTTGTTCTAGGAGCGCTTCCTGACATATTGTTTCGCTATATATATATATATATATATATATATATATATATATATATATACATATAGGAAAAAAGAAGTACTTGTGACTCGTTTGGAACAAATATATAACTGTTTTGGATGGGTTGGAGTCAATAAAAGGGCTATTGGTTAACTATTTTTTTAATCTCGAGCTTTCAACTGTGTTTACAATTATTATCAAGAGCTAAAAAAGACAAAATGTCTTACAAGGTTGAACTAAAAAGAAAAAACAATTTTTTGTTAACTTACCAAATAAAAATTAGTTTAGTAAGTAAAAATTACTGCTAATACATTTTCAAAATAATTAATATAAAAATGCTTTAATCTAACAAATGTTTCTCTGAAAATTTTTATAATTTTGAAAACATTTTTTTAATACAAAAATAATTGAATTTATAAATAAGTTAAAATAGCAACCAATTACAAATAAGCCTCAATGTCATAAATGCCAACATAAAATTTTTATTTTTGACAATTATATTGCCAAAAGTAAAATTTCGTTTAAACATTCTTTTTTGTTTAGTAACAAAAAAGAAGAAGATTTATTCACCGTTGACAGATGTCTGAAAAAATGTAACAGATATATGGAGAATTAAATATGACATTTTAAAAGTTTTATATATAAATCATAAAGAAAGAATATAATTATAAATTTTGCTTAGATTTTGAATTTCTGATCTTTTGTTTAAATTATTATCACTTTTGCTAATACAAACCATTTCCAAAAAAGTCCTTTTAAATTTATTACTTTCACTACATAAAATTTTAATGTTATCAAAATCCATAATATGGTCTTTATGGATTACATGCTCTGCCAAAGCACAAGATGGTTTTTTAATTCTGCAATCACTTTTGTGAGAAATAATGCGATTTGAAAGATTTCTTCCGGTCTCACCAACATATTCAGCCTCACACTGAGTACAACTAATGCTGTATACTAAATTCGTTTTTTCAAATTTGTCTATAGGATATTTAGTTTTAGAATATAAAGATGAAATAGTTTTGATGTTCTTTGTTGCTATTTTTATATTGTCAATAACCTTTAGTGTTTGTATTAATTTAGGTGTTAATGATGGTATAAAAGGTAGTGAATGATAATATATGTTCTGATTGTTAGATACAATGTTTTGAGATTGAGCAAAAAATGGTGTTAAGTTATTTATATTACCAATATTAGAAAAAAGCATCCTATGTAGCATATCTGGAGGATAAGAGTTTTCAATTAGAATATTTTTTAATAATTGAAGATCTTCTTGTAGATAATCCGGATGAGAAAGTTTTAAAACACGTTTTTTTAATCCTGTTATAAGGTTCGTTTTCATCTTATTTGGATGGTGAGAGTAATAGCTTATAAATCTATTACTACATATGGGTTTTCTGAACCATCTGGTTTTCAACATATTGTCTGTATTTCTTACAATTTTCATGTCAAGGAATGGTAGAGAATTATCTACCTCTTCCTCAACTGTAAATTGTATATGTTGATTATGACTGTTGAAAATGTTGACTGTTTCATGAATTTTGTGTTTAGTCTTTACATTTTGAAAATGTATTAGCAGTAATTTTTACTTACTAAACTAATTTTTATTTGGTAAGTTAACAAAAAATTGTTTTTTCTTTTAAGTTCAACCTTGTAAGACATTTTGTCTTTTTTAGCTCTTGATAATAATTGTAAACACAGTTGAAAGCTCGAGATTAAAAAAATAGTTAACCAATAGCCCTTTTATTGACTCCAACCCATCCAAAACAATTATATATATATATATATATATATATATATATATATATATATATATATATATATATATATATATATATATATATATATATATATATATATATATATTCAATAATAGTAAAGAAAGCACACAACCCAATCCCATCTCAATTTCTTCGGTTAACTCATTATCAACTTTGATTTTTGCTGTTTGTCCCCAGTACAACCTGGATATGATGCCAATGTCGCGACGGTCGATGTTTTTGCTTCTTAGGATTTCATGCAGCTTTTGGTGTCTGACTTTATCGAAGGCCTTCTCAAAATCTATGAAACCTACGTAGAAGTCTTGGTTTACATCCAAACATCTTTGCATTAACACACTCAGACCAAACAAAGCTTCCCGTGTTCCCAGTCTACCTCTGAATCCAAACTGTGTGGCGCTTATGTCCTCTTCTAATTTATTATATATTCTTTCGGGTATTATTTTAAAAAATACTTTTAGTGTGTGGCTCATCAATGCTATAGTTCTGTGGTCTGAACACTCTCTGGCGTTATTCGTCTTCGGGATTGTGACAAAAGTAGAGGAGAGCCATTTCTTTGGTATGATGCCTGTTCTATAAATTGTGTTAAAGAGGTTCACCATTATTTCAAGTGCGTCCCAATGTCCCAATAAGTGATAATTTTTCTATGGAAATCAAAAAGTTTTATAAACTTCAAGATTTTTTTGGTCAATCACTTATCTTTCACTTTACCGATGTGTCCTTCCCACTTTCATTTAATTTTATATATGTTTTTTATAATATTCTCTACACCACTTTTACGAATTTTTTCGTTTCTTACTCTATGTGTCAACGTAATTCCCAACAATGATATTCCCATTCTACGTTGCGTCACTTCTGGGTTACGTGCATATGATTTTGTGAGAGTCTTACTGTATCACAAATAAGAACAGATAGGACACTAATTAAACGCTCTATTTTTAAGCTGATAGGTATATGGCATTTAAAAATATCACGAGATTATCCATATATTGCCCGTCCGGAAGCTATTTTCGTTAGCAGCTCGGCAGTTTGATTATCTTGGCAAATTTATACCAAAAGTTCTTCTTCTTCTTCCTCCTTTTTGCCTGTAAATTTTAAAGCCTGCTTCTTCTTCAAAATTAGCCTCCGAAATTGTTTAAATTACCCCACCATCGTTTTCTTGGTCTGAAAATACTTCTTCATCCATTTGGTGGCTTATCTCTTACTATTCGTACTGTCCTATCTTCTGCCATTTTACTAATGTATTCATTCCATTCCTGTTATCGTTTTGTCACCCATCCATTTATGTCTTCTATATTGCATGCGTCTCTTATGTTTTCGCTTCTCTCCCTACCCAACATACTTTTCCCTGATATTCACCGGAGTATTTTCATCTCTGTTGTTTCTAGTAGTCGTCTCGTTTTAGATTTGTCAGTTATATCTATTCCCGATATCTAAACCTTGCTTCCTGCTATATTATTTTTCCATCAATTTCGATTTTACATCGCAGTGGGTATTTAGATGTTGTCATACATTTGGTTTTTTTTTGCTGATATTATCATATTGTATTTCTTGGCTGTTGTATTGAAGATGTGTGTTAATCTTTGGAGCTCGTCTTCTGTCTCGACGATTAATGCGGCGTCGTCTGCATAACATAATATTTGGATTTCTTTGTTCCCCATCCTGTAACCATGACTTTTAAAGGTCGAAGGTTCACCATATGTAAAAGGTATAAATATCTGTCAAAAAATCTGCACTAAGCTTGATTTTCTTTGCGATTGGTCACATAAAAGTACATATTTAGAAACCAATGTAGCTAACTTTTTAGCTTCTTAGGTGTCCTCAAGGGTCACCTATCACAAAAAATGTTTGTTTTCGAAAAAAAAAAATCCTGAACGATCCCTTGTTTTAAAAAATCTAAAAAAAATTTGAATATACATTTTAATGTCCAAAAACAATCTGATATTTTTTAGATTTTTTGGATCAAAATTACGCTTAGAAAAATATTAAAATTTTTCAAAAAAATTTAGGTTACGTAGGTAATTTTAAGCAAATTCTAGATAATTATTTTTCGTATACTTTTTTCTTTCTTTTAAATGACTGGGTAATATTTACCATTTTCCCTCCGGACATACTCAAAATTCAAAACAAACCCATTTTTTGGAGTTTTCCCCCATGTTTTAGCACATAAATTTAACTGCATATTAATAAATAACGATTTTTGATATATATTTTTTTTGTTATTTCTAGTATCAGATGTTCTATTATCAAAATGCGACCAACTCTCTTTTTTTGATATTATTTCCCATGTTTTCAGTACATAACCTCAACTGCATGTAAATGAAAAATGATTTTTCTTCTATTTGTCCGGTTTGTCGTAATAGCAAGGTCATGTTGGTTATTTTCAGACTGAAACATACATGAATTCGAAAAAAATTTAAGTATGACAAACAATGATTTTTGTTCCTCTCTCCCTTTATTCGAGTGGTGATTATTATTTAAATATCATTTTTGGAATAAATTAATAAAATAATTAGATTTAATTTCATATTACACTTTTTTGTCTTTTTATAATAATAATAAAATTTTATAAAATTACAAAATTACAAAGTAGTAAAAAACGTTCAAAATCACATTACAATAATAGTTTTAGTCTTCGTCACTATCGTCATTTATTACGGGGCCAGTACCTGATGTAATAAATAAATTTGAAATTATTAAACACATTCCAAAACAAACCCTTTTGTTGTGTTTTTACACATGCTCTTAGCATATAAACTCAATTGCATGTCAAAAAATATTAATAATAATAATAATAATAATATATTTTTGTCATGTTTAATAGCGGGATCAGGTTTCTATTTTCAGACCAGAACATGGTTAAAAAACGGCCCACCCGTTTTTTGATATTTTTTTAATGTTTTTTAGCTTTACCTACTGTTAAATAAGTTTTTCATAAGATATTTCTTCATCTTTTATTTGTATCTCTTAACCAGTTTCAAAGCAATATATTATAACGTTATTAACGTCACATTTTTGTTATTTATCTTTTATTAATTATTTTATTTAAATTTCTTTTGATTTTATTCATTTATTGACTTTATCTTATCTATTATTTTACTATTTTTATTCTAATGGCGTTCATATTTTATTTAAATAAATTTCCTATTTACTCTTTATTTTTCATTTTCAATCTTCATTTATTTCAGTTACAATTCCAATTCCCGTATTTGAGTCCAGTCGGTTCTATGTCACAGACATGGAACATATTTATAAATTTCTATGCCTCACTCCTATAGGCAGTGTATCTGTCAGTTGACGACTCCGCTCTGGGAATTTGTGATTGGGTTTTGTGGAGAATGGTTATATCATGATACTATAATATCGCTTGTCATGATACTATAATATAACTGGTTGCTTCCAAGCTTTGAACAATCCTCTTAATATTATGACTTGGACATAACTGTATGGCCTGAGAGTTTCGTCATTTGCCTTATCATATAAATAATTCTTTTTAATTTTCATTTCATCAAAGCACATTACACACACTTTGTCCATATCAGACATTTCAGTCAATTTCATAAAGTTGAAAAAATTCTTTAATATTCCTGGAGCAATTTTAATTTTTTTAAGCCATGATCGAAGACTTGGCACAGCAGGAAAGGGATATCCCTTTTTTAAAAGAAGCCTATATGCTCTTAGAAGAATAATCAAAGAGAGGAAAATGCAATACTCGTGTCATGTGCTGAGAGGCGAAAGATATGAATTACTTCAAGTTATACTGCAAGGAAAAGTACAGGGCAAAAGATCAGTAGGAAGATGCCAGAACTCGTGGCTGAAAGACCTGAGGAGATGGTTCGACCGCTCATCCGCAGAGATCTTTCGCGTAGCAGTTTCCAAAACTACAATTTCCATTTGGATCGCCAACCTTCGAAAGGAGACGGCGCAATGAGAAGAAGATATACTCTTGGACCAGCCGAATAAATAACAATTGCCTTGGATATATCTTCCATTGACCATCGAAGACGAGTTTTTGAACCTTAAATATACAAAAATTGGTTAACAGCTAGTTTAATTAATTACTTAGTATAATTATAGTTATGTTAAGTGCCCGTACCTTCTAACTTTTTAAGCTGTTCATTGCTGAAAAGCTTTCCGATAAGGTCTTGCCTTTTTTCTAAAATTTCTTGCAATTTTTCCAACATTTCAATTTTTTTTTTTTTCAGATCAGCAATTGTTTTATCTTTCTCCTCTAACTGCCTGTCTGTATTTACACTAAAAAATTAATAATCATATTAAAACAAATAAATAATCATTACATTGCTCTAATTTTACTAAAACAAAGTCTACTACTAAATGGTAGAAAAATTAAATGCATTCAAATAATTTACTATTGATGATTGTAAACAAACAAAACAGCATACATACATACCCATTGCTAGATGATTCTTGTGACAAACTAGTACAAGGAACATTTATTGCCAAGCAATCACCTGCAATTGTACTAATAGTTACACTCTTATCAGTACCATTACCATTGCTCTTATTTAAATTGGTGGTATGGTTAGTATCACATCTGTAAAAAATTAAATAATAGAAATAATTGAAACACAATAAAAGTTCCCAATACTTACACTTGTAAAAGTTCCCCCACAACTTTCTTTTGTTGTCTTCTTTCTTGCCGCTTTTCCCTTAACAAATCTTTATTTATTGAAGAAACTGAAGAGAGCGGCAAATTTTTTGAGGGAACAGCTTCTTTTTTTAAACACCTATAAAAATATTTTTGGGTGTATCATAATAATTCGTGCTTTAAATTTCGCACATAATCTTCTTTGGTAAAATGATTCGAACAAATACGAGCAGTATTTAAATTAAAATTATCTTCTCGCCGGGATCTTTGCAGCCAAACCCTTCTCACAGTTTTGTCGTTTGGGAACCTAAAAAACTTTACATCGTTCTTGAAATACTTTGCCTGGTTGTTAACATTACACCCTGCTACAGCACACCTCATTTTTAAATTCAAAATAATAATAAAATAATTTTAGAAAAAATCGAAAAAAGCTTAAAACCGTTACAACCTCTATTGTAAATGTAAATAGCTCAAACAAAATGTCGAGATCGTCACCTATTGACATCACTTGACGTTTAATAGCCCACCCACATCTGCGCGGTATCATATCTTCGCTTGTATGTATTATGGGTTATATCTTAGACAAGGAAAGAGAGGGGACGCGTAATCGTATAGAATTGACTAAAGCCAAACCGACACCAAACCGGCACCAGAAAGGTTGCCAGGTTATATTTAATTTCTTCAGTAGATTGAGAATAATGGATATATAATGGATATATATATATATATATATATATATATATATATATATATATATATATATATATATCCATTATATATATATATATATATATATATATATATATCAATAACAAGATTTTTTCAAAATTTATAATTGAACACTGACATAATAATCACTTTTTAAACATGATTTTATCATTACTTACATACTTTTTAGTAGATCCATATAGTGTTTCAGTAAAAGAGTAAATTGAAGTTGAAATCAGTAGATCTACTGAAAAATCAGCAAGAAGTAGTAATGGGCAACGTACAGGCACCAAACATGGCGGTCACATCGAAACTGGCTTCACTTTTCGAAGGTTTATTAACCCTAGCACACTAACCTTAATTTACACTCCCGTAGACACTAACCATTCGTAATAATTACGATTTTTTTTTCAATTTCAAAAAAGTAAAACAAAAAATCAAGATGAAATTTGAATTAATTTTTTAAATGAACAAAGGAACATTTATATGCCTAAAATATGCAAAAAAATCAAAATTCATTTACATTGGAGCGTTGCAAAGTCGGCATCGCAAAACGCTTTTTTAAGCCGTAATCTGGTGAGTTGTTGATGTAGATTTAACATAAAATCCTTTCTTGTGATTGGTTCCTTATTATTTCTTGATAAATTATGATTATATATAATCCAAGAGTTTATACATGCTATGTTGATCATACCATAGAATATACAAAGCGGCCATTTTCGAGTTTTTCGGGAGCAACTTCGGTGGCCACAAATTTGGTCGAAAGTGTCCACACCACCCTTTGTTTGATTATAGTGCAATATTATTTCTGGTTTTTTAGTAGTTGGACAAACAACTGAACCTTCGTGCATTGTCGATAAAACTAGAACGGTTTAGTTCTTCTTAAATTTATACGACACTAACGTCGTCTCTCCTTCAAAGTAAAATCTTGAATTTCCGATTTCTTTGTTTTTAATATCAATCATTTCAGGGGGTATCTCTCGTTTATTTTGCCGCAATGTACCAATAATTGTTAGGTTGTAAGGAGGCTTCAAAAGAGTATCCCCAAGGTTCACTGAACTGAACCAATTGTCCATTGTGGCGTTTCGGTAACTTCCGTAAATAGTTTCAGTCAACTTTTTGACATAGTATTCTCCTAGAGATTCTACATTTGCTTGCGTATATTTGCCGAGGTAAGGGTTTGCGTTCAACATGTACTTGGTACCCACGTCGCAAGTCATCACAATTTTAATTCCGTGCTTGGCCGGCTTATTTGGGATATACATCCTAAAAGGGCACCGGCCTCTAAAAGCTAATAACTGTTCATCATAGTTACATAGCTACCTGGTCAATAGGACTCTTTACAATTAAAAATAAATTGGTCCCATATTTCCCGGATAGATTAAGAACCTAAGAAGAACCTAAGATTATGTAGAAGAAAATCAAATCTTTCGCAGCCCATTTTTGCTCTATAAACGGAGCCATTTTGGAATCAAACATCTCTCTACTATGAAGATGGTTATCTTTTTATGCTCCAGAAAATATAAGTAGTCCAACAAGAGCATTTAATTCATCCCTTGTTACGAGAGAATTGGTATGTTTAAAAACTTTAAAATTTTTACACTTTAGGCTGATTTAAGTATTGGTGAGCAACAGAATTTTTTCGAACATAGAATCGTTCATTTAACACTGAAATACATCTAATGGTGTATTAGGATCTTTTGCCTCTCCAGACGTTCCTTGTAGTACACTTTCGAAGATTAGATACAGTACACCAGCTATGACCATTTTTGCCTTTAAGACTCGTAGTCAAATTGGAAGTATGCGGTTCAGATTCGTCCACAATGTTTTTGGTTTCTTGCTCTTCAACTTGTTGAAAACACACTTCTTCTTTACCTTTTTCGTTTTCATGAGGCTGAAATGAAGGGTCTTGTTTAATGTCGATTTCCACAGAAGAAATCTCATATTAAACTCTACATGTAGTGCTAGGCATAGAAACAGAAGTAGAGTGATTGTTAGGCTTTCTCTTTTTCGTTTTAGAACTGCTACACTCAAAATTGCTGCTTTCATCACCAGAAAATTCTGGCTCGTACTCCGATTCAGACGGGCTGCAATAATTTTGCACTCTGTCTTCACTTTCTGAATTACTAGAAGTTTCGTCATTTTATTGCTACTCCAATACCTACGCTTCTACAATTTATGCAAGGTTGCCAAATCTTAAAAAAATAATCAGCTTTCGTAAATTTTATGAATGGTTAGTGTTCTAGGGTTAAATGAGTGTTACATGTCCTCTCTTTTTCCTTGTCTAAGGGTTTTATTCTAATAGTTCTATGCAGAAGTGAATTACAATTCCAGACGCAGGTGGGAAAAGAACAAAACTTAATAGAGATAACTAACTTCCTATTTTTATAAATTTTAATTTAACTTTTAGTTATATATAAGTAATTTTGATTGTATATAATTAATTGGAACAAAAAACAAAGTTTAAAGAGGTTTAATAATGGGGGATAGCACAGAAGGGGTTGGCTCCTAGTGTTGAGATGGTAATAAGTAGACTTAGGCAAATATGCAAATTGCATATAATGCATAAAAAATGCAAAAATGTCAAATTTTGCATATTTTTATAAAAGTGGGCATAAAGTGCATATAATTTAAAAATTTGGTATTAACTATATATTTTTATATTCAATCTTACAGATAACATGAAAATGCCAATATTTAATTTTGTTTTATAATCACTTGGTATTCAAATTCTTGGTATAGTAACTAATAAAAGACAGCGGCTTATAGTTTTGTCACGTTTTGTCCTTGAATTAAGGGTTTGTATTTGCCAATTTATTTCTCTAGGTAAAAATTTTTATTTTAACGGTCAGTTTCACTTGTTTTCACTTTTGTTGTAAAATTGGAGGCGTAAACAACGTGTATTTCTAATTGTGAATAATTATTGTACTTTGAAAATGCCGAAAATAGGCAATGTTTCAACTTGGATAAAACCTTGCAAAGAGCTATCTTTGGATATGGAAAAAGTTTGTTGCTCATGTTGTGGCAAAACCGTAAGTACATACGTATTATTTTTTATTTCATTTTCACAAAAGCTAGACACAAGGCTAGTTCGCAATAAATCGATTAATTTTTTCCTTTTTAAAGCATTTTTTAAACTCCTTGCGATAAAAAATAGGATACATATTTAAAATTCAAATCATTCACTAGTCTCCTGAAAGGTCGCTTACATTTTTTTTTCTAACCATAGCATAGTTTGCTTTAATTTTGCTAAAAACAAAAACATATCATATATTGGACTTAATTAATTAAGTGCTTTTAATTTACGCTCACAGTATTTTTTCTTTAAATGTAAACAGAAAATACCAAAAGACTCTTGTAAATATTTGGGGGTTCTTTCTTCTTGCACAGTCATTTCTTGACATTTTCAAGATTACTACACCGATTTTAATTTGATTTAATTTAAATATTTTAATTCTTATGCAAAAACGGTTCATTTTTATTTTATTTTTACAATCTTAGATTTTAAAAATGTATACGACTATAGAATATTTATATTCTTTTTTAGATTTCATCTGAAAACAAATTTCAAATAGATCAGCATATCAGAGAAACATTTAGCTAAAAAAGTAAAAACCACATCCGGTGAAAAATATCAACCTTCAGTGTCCAAATACTTTCAGTCAAGTTCCAAAAAACAAATCGAACTTTTAACTTTTAACAAACGAAACTTTTAACGAAGACTTGTGTCGTGCATTAGTACCTTCTAATATACCGCTTTCAAAATTATTCAATAAAAACTTTAGTTCTTTTTTAAAAAAATATTGCAAACAAAACATTCCTAGTGAACAAACTCTAAAGAGAAATAATGTCAATTTGTTATACTCCTCAATTATCCACAACATAAAAGCCGAAATAGGTAATAATTACTTTTACATATGTGTGGACCAGACCACTGACTCGTCAGGAAGATACATTGTGCACTTATTGATTGGTGTACTTAGCGATGAAACCTTTCCAAAATCGTATTTATTTTTCTGTAAGCAAGTGGAAAAAACCTACGCTCTAATAATATCAAGGTTTCTACAAGAAGCATTAGCAAACTTTTGTCTTCCTGCTGCTGTGCCTAATGATAAATTATTGCTTATTTTATCTGATGCTGCACCATATATGGTGAAAGCAGGACAAAATTTAAAAATGTTTTATCCAAACTTAATACATGTCACTTGTTTAGCGAATGGAATAAACAGAGTTGCGGAGGAAGTAGGAAAAAAATTTCCACTAGTTAACAGTTTAATAACGAGCGTCAAAAAGGTAGTCCTGAAATTACCTGGAATTACTCAATTAGAATCCTCCAAATTATCATTGTTAGAGACTACAGTTTTAATAAAAGAATTTGAGTCATTGTGTCAAAACGTTAAAGGTACTGTTGAAAAGAAAATATTTTAAAAGTTCAAAGTAACCATGGAAAAAAATAGTGGTTACCCATCAGTTGATGTCGAAAGAAGTTTTTCTATTTACAAATATATGTATTCAGATAAAAGCCATAAGCTTTTATTAGAAACTTTATTAATCTATTGTTATTTACCACAATTCAAAATATTATTTATATGTTAAAATAATTGGATATGTTATGTATTTATAATATTGTATTTTTGTGAATAAAAAAATATTGTAAATATTTTTTATAACGTGCATATTTTCTAGATAAATATGCATATTTTGCAAAAATTTACTGCATATTTTTGCATAAAATACTGCATATTTATGGGCATATTTCATACTTTTTTATTCTAGTAATAAGTAAGATCATTCAGATTTAGAATGCAATATAAATTTAAACAAAACATTTCTTGAAAATAAAGGTAATTCGGAGACCACTAATGAACATGATAATAAAAAAGACAAAAAACAATATTGTTATCAGTATACCGACACTGGCCCAGTCGAGGTGTATATGGAATTAAAAAACAATACGTCAGAAATTATAGTTTTTAAAGCTAGCCAAATATATACATGATAAAAAAATTGAGAATGTACAAAAAATTAATAAAAAAGGTAAAAACCGAATTAGCGTTGTTTTTAAGAAATGGGAATGTGCTAATAAATTCCTTTTAAATATAGATGTTAAACATGATGGATATGAAATCCTTATTCCTGCTAATAAAGTAACTTGTAACGGTGTAGTAAATAATGCTGATGCACGCATTTCTGTTTTTGAATTAATTAGTTTTTCGGGTATATCGTCAGTAAATATTAAAATGTTGGAGGTAAGACGTTTTAAAAGAAAATTAAAATATGATTCAGGTAAATATATAAATACAGAGTCAGTTGCGTTTACCCTTTCAGGAAAACAAATTCCAAAAAATCATACAAAAAATCAATGTAGATGGGATAAAAAATGTAAAAATTGTGCTGATAAAGCACATAAAGGGGAATGTAAGATGAAATATTTTTTTTGAAGTTATACTTCTATACGCGCGCTCCACGTTGGAAATTTGTATGGGAGTGAATCATTACATATTGAAATCATTACATATGTAGGATAATGAGTAAGAGAGAGACAGAAGATATATTTTCTCTCTCTTCCTCTCTCGAATATAAAAATGTTCCTTTTGTATATATATTTAATATTATATATATATATATATATATATATATATATATATATATATATACCATCATATATATATAATAAAATATTTATTAATATTATTATTTATGTGATATGTTTTGTATTATTTATTAAATGTTCATAATTATATTAGTCTTTTGTATTTCAAAAGAATAATCTTAATAAAAATCACTTTATGACCCAGTAATATAATATACATAATAAACTGTCAATTTTGAAATACGTTGGTGACATGTCCTCGGTAGTATAGTAGTCAGTATCCCCGCCTGTCACACGGGAGACCGGGGTTCGATTCCCAGTGGAGGAGGACTTTTTTATTAATATTATTACATGGTAAATTAAACATATGCGTTAGTAGAAAAGTTATGTACATTATTATCATTTTTAAATACTTATGAATATTGCATTTTAATTTGTATTATATTATTATATTGAATTATATTGCACTGTATTGTAGTGTATTTTTTTATGTATATTATTGTCATTTTTAAATACTTAGGAATATTGCATTTTAATTTGTATTGTATTATTATATTGAATTATGTTGCAGTGTATTGTATTGTATTTTTATATTAATAACAAAATAAACAATGAATTTTACTGCAGAGTATGTGTAAAAAAATTTTTGCATTCAACTCCTTTCATACATATATAAAAATAAAAATATACATTTTCATCAAAATATTGATTCAATCCTTCATTTACTATACTCCTATTACAGGTCAAATGTAATTTCTCTTTCTGCTATATATACCTATAGCATTACATATGTAATGATTGTGCAGATTGACTCTTAAATAAATTTGTAACTGCGAATGCGTGTATACAAGTGTAACTTCTACCGACAGCCCCACTGCACTGCCACACCCGTTTTTTTTTAATGATAATTTTCATGAAAGTACTTTTAAAGAGTGTCCGGAATATGTTAGACAACAGAATATTAAATCCGTTATGTCTTTAGATAATCTCTCTTATTTTGAGGCAAGTGAAAGTTATCCATACGTTTCCAATAAAAAGTTATCAAAAGAAAATACATTTAGTGTAAGCCAGGACAAATTTCCACGTCTATCAATTCAGGTTATAATATCAGATATAATTCCAATTAATGAGCGTTGGATAGAAAATATTGTGTTTATAAAATATTGCTAAACAGTGGTTTAGCAAAAAAAAAAACAAAAAACAGCGGGAACAAAAATAAAAGAAAAATGAATAAGACCAATAACAATTACAACAAAGAGCTTCATAATCAAAATTTAATATCTTCAAATGGGAGATTTCAAGAGGGACCCTCTTAAGCAAGTTCTAAAACTCCTATTCCTGGATATTCACGTACGGAACGAATAGAGATGATAACTGAAAAAACATTGAGCGAAATATTAAAAAAGCTGAACTGGAGACATAAGGAAGACCTAATCACCTACTTGAACAAGCTATTTATACATGAAACATTAACAAACAGAAAACTACTAGATCTAGATGGATCCCAAGAATCCATACATCATAGAATGGAACATTCTATGATGTATGGATTGAAACAATAGTTGAAGCAGTAGAAACAAAGTTGAAACAATAATTACAATAGTTTAAAGATTTTTATACAAGATTATAAACCTAAAGTAATATTATTAAATGAAACATGGTTAAAAATAAATCTTCATTTTTATTTAAAAGGGTATGAAATACATCAATTGGATATATTAGATGGTTATGGTGGTATTGCTACTGTTGTTGATAATAGTTTGGATCATAAAATAGTAGATATATTTATTACAAAAATAATAGTAAAATCCAAATTTTAGCAGTTAAAATAATAGATTGGGACATTACAATCCTTTATATTTATATTCATCCTGGGGCAAAAATAGTGTTATATATTTATTAATCTAATTTACTGTCTTTATTTATTATGAAAGGCTCTATTTATAACACTTACAAATTTATTAAAGTCTTTATTAAAATATTCATTAATTTATCACAATATTTATTTCTATTTATTTCCGCGTACATTTATATCTCGATCTAAAAACTCGACTTCATATTCACAAACTAACTGTTATTCAAAAACTTTCGTCTTTATATATAAAGCACCGTTAATCAAGAACCTCGTCGAAGGATGTCGACCTTTCTGACCCTTGGCGCAGAGACTAAAAGGTCACGCCAAACTGGTTTTTTAGCCGAGGGAGACCCGTGGATCTTCTTACTAGAAAATACTCGAATGAATAAGGATATTAGTAATAAATATGCTTACAGTTTTGAGTCACATGATGCGTCATTATTTATCGTAACATTGCACCCCTCTTAAAAGATGGTTCCTCCTGGAACCTTGTCTGGACTGGAACTGGAACGGTATGCTGGTATCGGCAACTGGACCCTCTTTTACAACTTCCAGTTGTATAAGTTGTATAAAAATGACAAGGGACATTTTTCTCTCCGCACCAGTAACTATGCGGATTGCAACAAACTAACACCTGGACTTCGGTGTCTTTAAAGATCTCCTCCACTATACTTCGGATAACCCTCCAATCTAATTAACGACACTCTAACTTTGTCATGGCTAACTTTTGCATGTCACACTCTAGTACGTGCTCTCTCAATTAAAGTAAGGCTTCCCACAGATCTCGGTAGGTAGGTTGGTCACGGCCAGTGTTTTTTGTTACCAATTAGAAAAGGTAACGTGATGCATCTTGGAGTTTCAAGGCTTTTCCGGGAGCTGGCACTTGGCATTGAAGTTCTGCAACCCGACCGAACTTCCTTCGAAATACGGATTCCAACCCTGGTGCGTCTTTGATACTGGCCGGAAAGGTAAGGGCCAGCGAATAGTCATCGGGAAGCGCGAGTAGATTTTGCTTTTCTTTAGTGGTAATACCATGTGTTGCTTGAATTCCTCAAACGTGAGGTCAGACACATCTTGGACTTGGTTTACTTCCACTTCTTCATCTAACATCATTGATCTTCTCCATAATGAGGTATGGACCTTCCCAAAACTGCTGCAACTTGGGAGAACAACTTTTTCGCTTTTTGGGGTTATAGAGCCAGACTTTGTCATTCTTCTTAAAGCAACCATTTTCGGCTTGTGTATCGTACCGTTTCTTCATTCGGTCGCTAGCGATCTGAAGATGGGAACGGACCAACTCGTGTACATCGTCCATTCTTCTTCGTAATTCAATCACATAATCTTCACCTGCTACATCTGCTCCAGGTCGACACCCAAATTCTAAATCACAAGGTAGTCGCATCTCGCGTCCGAATGGGACTCTGGCTGGTGTCTGGCCTGTTGATTCGTTAACAGCAGATCTGTAGGCCATTGTGAAGAACGGAAGATATTGGTCCCAGTCTCGCTGATGATCGGACACGATCTTTGTCAAATACTTGCCAACTGTCCTATTCATTCGTTCTACCATACCACCCGATTGCAAATGATACGCGGTATTTCTTGTTTTCTTCATGCCTAGTCTATCACTTATTCCTTGGAATAGATCGCTTTCGAAGTTCCTGCCTTGGTTACTATGGATCTCCAAAGGCACTCCAAATCGGCTAATATATTCTTGGATCAACTTATCTGCAACGGTTGCGGCCTTCTGGTCTGGAAGTGCGTAAATCTCGACCCACTTAGTGAAGTAATCCATTACTACTAACATGTACTTGCCTCCATATTCACTTTCTGGAAATGGCCCAGCGATGTCCAAAGCTATTCTTTTAAACGGGCTTCCAACATTATATTGTCTAACAGTCTTTTACGTCGTCGGCGCTGTTCATCTAATAAAACCATTCCCGAATTCGCTGAATGGTTTCCTTTACACCGAAATGCCCTCCCGATGGACTGTCGTGTAACTGACGAAGTACTTCGGCTATTCTGCTCTTTGGGATCACCAACTGTCTTCTCTTCTCTGAACCGTCATCATCTTATAGTACTCGTTTGAGCAAGCCATCTTACAGAATAAATGAGTCCCACTGGGCCCAATACGTCTTAACTACTGAGCATAGGTTTAATATTTCTTGCCAAGGTGGTCGACGGTTTTCCTCTTTCCATTTTCGAATTTTCTGTACAACTGGATCTCTCTCTTTTTCGTCCCTTATCTTGGTAGGTGTCCAGTCGTCGTTGACCATCGTTGATATTATACTGCCCTTTTTTCCTTAAAATATTTGAGGACCCATCTTTTACGAGCTGTAACTTACTCAGTTTACATGCGGAATGACTTTTTGTAGTACTTATTTTAAAGGTCTCTTCATGGGCTATAAGATATCATTACCCTCGAAAAATCTACTCTTTTCTTATAATTTAATGTTGAATACATTAATCGAAATATATATAATAAATCTCATTCTAATTTTATAAGCTTCATTTTTATTTTGTATACTTTTTCGATCAAAGGCATATTTCTTGAGTTATTCATGAAAAACCGTTCAAATATGTGACTTTTTAATCATAATTAGCTGTTTTCAACCATAAATAACTTAAACAGTATTGACCTTCTGAAAAGCTCTATAAAACAAAAGTTGCTTATAATTTAATCCTCTATCGATTCCCATAATTATTTTGAGCAAAAGAAATTCCACCTCCAAGAAGGGGTGGCAGAAATCCCTGGGGCAGAAGCACACATCGGCGTTATATAAATTTTGTTATTTGAGCACTTTACCATTAACTCACCAAATTTCAAGTGAATCGGTTCAGTCCAACAAACTTGGATGGTGAATAGACCGAGAGACTGGAGTAAATCTAAAGTCATTTGGATATATTTCAATAATTGAAATTTTTTTATAGAACTACAAATAGCTTTTACTTTTAAGTATCCTATGTACAAATGAATATTAATATTCTACCGTTAACCACATTCACTTAAGTAAAACAATATAAGAAAAGAAAAAACAAAAGAAATATGATCTACTTATCTAAAAATAACAACACGGCACAGTAAACATATGTCTTGACTAAACCATTTCATTTTCATTGCAAATAGATCAAATAATAAGCATATCTGCACTTTCCATATCATTAACAGTAAACTTTTACTTAATTGCTTCTTCCAACTTATTGGAATTGCTTTGAACAAAACAAAACAAAACTAATTGTTCTTATGTACGTAGTAAGGAAGCTTACTAGCAAAAGCGTTAAAGGTGACCTAAAATATTAGGTTAAACATTTACTTTACAAGTTTTTTAATATGACTATTACTAGTTTGTTATAGTATTGGTTCATAAGCTACTTAATTTTATTGAATAATCCATAATTATATATAACAATATTTAATTCTTCTTCTTCTTCACGTGCTATATCAGAATTGTACGACGTTGGCTATCACTATTGCGAAAGCTGCTCGATTTTCTATATATATATATATATATATATATGAATATAAGGTTGAATGCTCGAATAAATGAACTTTGATCAGATAAAAGGCATATATCGAGCACAGTTTAATTAAATCTTGCCCAAGTACTTTCGATCCCTAGATCATCTTTAGGGGCATCTGAAATAAGCCAAGAAACGTTTTTTTATAACCAAAGAAATTGATTAACTTCGATAAAAACTCGAAGTTTTATGGTTGAAAAAAGGTTTTTTATATGATTAACGTTTATAGACTTACTTCGTCAATTGTGGCCTATCCGGCAAGAACAAGATGTCATAAACATATAATTGTACATTACACTACACTACAAATAGACAAACAAACACTTTAAAATAATTTAAGGACGGCTACATTGCTTGAAGAAGTCGGAGACAGAATGGCTCCTGATCTAACGGAAATGTTGGGGTGACATGTGACAAATGACAACTTGGATGAGCAGTCACAATCATAGATATGTGATCTGCACCTTTTACAATTCTATGAAACTAAGTATTGACCAAAAGTCCAACTGACACTACTATAGGAGGTCACTGATGAAATATAAATTTATATAGAATATTTTTAAGTAGATTGAATAATCCAGATCTCACACTCAAACATGTCTGTAATAATTAAGGTGTTAGTTTGAGAGCAACTGAAATAGACGAAAAGTAAGAATGCAAGAAGCGGACTAAACAATATGTTAAACAGTGGGTGGTTGACTACAATAAAATGGTCTACCAAGCACTATCTGTAATATAGAAAGGAAGAGATCTGACTATGTAATTAAAATACTAATAATTGAAAATCAAAATGGAAAACAAAATATATAAATGGGGTGTAATCCAAGTAGTTCAGTTGAACCCACAGTCAATGGTATAACTATAAAATTACTATGGATGTGCTCAGTGCAGGAAGTCTAAACAGTCGAGCTGGGTCCCCCACGAGGTGAAGCTGTAATAAAGTTTTTAAAAATAGGTTTAAATTTAGTACAATTTAAATTAATTTGAGTATTAAGACAGTGAGAGTTTTCATTCGTTTCCCTTGTAATTTCCAAATCTTCCAATAAATCCAACTCCATATAGTTTTTCTTTCTACTAATGTTCATCTATCTTACATGAATACATAATCATACATACATACATAATCATATAAAAAACCTTTTTTCAACCATAAAACTTCGAGTTTTTATCGAAGTTAATCAATTTCTTTGGTTATAAAAAATCGTTTCTTGGCTTATTTCAAATGCCCCTGAAGATGATCTAGGGATCGAAAGTACTTGGGCAAGATTTAATTAAACTGTGCTCGATATATGCCTTTTATCTGATCAAAGTTCATATATATATATATATATATAACGAGTTTATTACAGCTGCCTCCGTTTCTCGCAACCTAGCTTCCAACGCTTGCGATCGTTCCAGTCATCTACTTGTAGACCCCTATCTTCCATTGCACCTTTTACTTCTTGTCTCCACGATCTTCTTGGTCTTCCCTTTTTCCTGCGGTTGGTGGGGATCCACTGTAACATTCTCTTTGGCCATCGTTGATTATTCATCCTTTCTACATGGCCATACCATTTCAGCCTTTTGCATTCTATAGTTTCCAGGACGTCAATGTCTATGCCCATACGCTCTCTGATTTCAGTATTCCTTACTCTATCTCTTCTAGTGAGTTGGTAACATCTTCTCCAATAATTCATTTCCATTGCTTTTATTTTGGATGCGTCATTTTTATTTATTACCCAAAGCTCTGAACCATATGCAGCAATGCTTTCTATGATACTTTTGTATATCCTAATTTTTGTGTTTCGGGTGATGTGGTTGTTAGAAAGTATACTATTCAGTTGACGTATTGCTGAATTTTCTTGACCAATTCTAGTAGCTATTTTTTTTGTATTCCGACCATTGTTTGTAATGTTTACACCGAGATATTTATAGCTATCAGTATTTTGAATTTGTTTGCTTCCTAGTTCTAAGTGCTTTCCTTCACCTCCCACTACTACGTACTCTGTTTTTGATGGATTAATTGATAAGCCCCACTTAGTATATTCTTCATCTATTTTTCGTAACATGTAGTGGATATCATCCTGATCTTCTGCAAGTATTACTTGGTCATCAGCAAAATGCAAGCTGTACAGTGTATGGTCTCCAATTTTAACACCCATAGGTTCACATTTTCTTTTCCAAATATCCAAAACCCCCTCCAAATAAATCTTAAAGAGTGTAGGTGCAATGCAGCAGCCTTGGCTAAGTCCTTTGGTCACTTTTATCTTTTTTGTCACTTTTTGTCCAATCTTTATTACACTCGTCATATCATCGTACAACTACCTTACAGCATTAATGTAAATCGGTGGAATATTCATTCAGTTCAATGGGTACTCCCCCGGTCCTGGAGCCTTTCCATTTTTCATAGCGTTGGCGTGTTTTTTAATTTCTTCTGGTGTTATTTCAGTTTCTTCTCGGTAGGAAATATCATATTTTTGGTAGCCAATATCTTAGAATTCTGTTCGATCTTCTGTCAGCATTTGTTCATAATATTCGACCCATAATTCTGGGGCTATTAGAGTTAACGTACTGCATTCTTTTCTATCTGTTCTACTACCTCTAATTGTTTTCCAGGTTTCTTTACTTCTTGCTGTACCCATAAAATTTTCTACGTTATCGCAGGCTTTATTCCACATCTCATTTTTGGCTTTATTTACCTCTTTTTTTACTTCTTTGTTTAAGCTGTTGTACTGTTGTCGATCGTAAGGGTCCTTTTTGGCCAGCCATTTGTTATACATATTCTTCTTCTTCTCCACAAGATTTTCTATTTCTTTATTCCACCATTCATTTCTATTTTTTATGCTATCCACTTCTCCAATAGCTTCCATTGCAGCTTCGTCAAGAGCTTTCATAATTACGTTGTACGTATTAATTGGTGAGGAGTAACAAACATCGTGCAATTTCAGATTCAACCTCATTCGATACAGAAACTGGGTAGACTCATTTTCAAAACCTTGTAGATTATATCTCTTTGTTGAAATGTCTTGCAGTATCATTGAACTTTCGTTTTCATTTTGTCGTTGGCTTCCTTTTCGATTTTCTGCCGCACGGAATCATTGTCCTTCATTTGATATCTGAGTCCATTCTCGAATGTTTTTTAGTCAAGAAACCTGTCTTCTTTTTATACTTCTCCGATCTTCTATTTTGACTTTAAGAATTAGTTTTATTCTATATCAATTTCATCTAAATACATATCCCAAATAAAACATTTTCAAATATTTAACAGTCTTTCCTTTTCTTTATTGACCCTCCTTAATTACATATTTCTTCGTTAGTTTTCCTTGGCACTCAATGTATCTTCAACATCCGTCTATGAATCCATCTTTCTAATTCGTGTTTGATATTTTACATAAAAGTATTGTGAGTCAAAACCCCTGATTACGGCCTGTGTGTGTAGAAGAAGCAGAATTTACTGCTTTATCCGCAACCTTTTGGAATTTCGTGTTATCGCGTGGATTCGGCCGTCATTCCTTGGCGAAATATTTCGGGAACATTTGTTCTCATTATATAAGCCGCCCAGGCGACCTGTGAGTAGTATTGGAGAACTGTTTTGTAAGCGATATCCATGTGAATTGTACGCTATAATTATTAATGTAATTATAATTAACGATATTTGTATTCAAGTGAGTTTTTGGAGTTATAATAAAGTTAGTTAAACCACGTTTGATTTGCTTACAGAAAACCTACAAAAAAACGTAACAATATTTTAGATCTCAATATACTTTTACGTTTCTGTGATACTCATTTTTGCATTAGATTGTTAATTTTGTGTCGTCCCATTTTCTGTATCCAGTAAAACTATTTACTTATAAAAGACAAAAGGTAATCGTTTTTACCAAAAAAAATATAAACAAATTTTATAAGCTAGTAGTAGTATGTAGTATTTTAGTAGTATATAGTAGTAATTATTTTGTGAGAACCAGGAATTTTAACTGTAAGATATGATTAAATACTACACTTTTGGTATTTATTTATGTTTGATTTATAATTTAAATATTTGATAGTATTGGTTGGTTCTGGTTCTTTATATACTTGGGATTAATATCCAGAATCTTGACTTGAGATTAACACATCCAGAAAGGGCCATGTGCTATTATATTCTATTTATATGGAAAATTTGATCGATTCTCCTTTAAAGTTTATGTTTATCAGGACACATAATCAGTACCTTCAAGAAGAATACCTACATCATCTACGTATCTGCACTCTAGAGTTCAATGAGAGTTCAATTCTAAACCAAAATTTTCTTTATAATAATTATTCTTTAAGTGGAAATAAGTATTTTCAGTATGTACATCTTTTCAAAAACTAAAATTTTGTAGGAACATGTTAATTAAAACCACACTATGTACACCATAACTACAAGTGGAATGTGAAAATGTGCAAAAGGGAGATCCAGTTATAGTCATGGATGATATGAACGCCAAATTGGAAAAAGAGCCAATATATTCTAAATCCTTTGGTAAGGATAGTTTACATGATACTACTTTGCAACAACGGTATAAGAGTGGTACAGTTGGCAAGAGCAAATAAACTAAAAGTAGTTAGTACGTGTTTCTCCCTCAAAAATTTTCATAAAGGAAACTGGATGATACCTGGTACTAATAAATTTAATCAAATTGATCATATATTATTATTTTAGCGATGGGCAACCTCCATAACAGATGTTGGATCTTATAGAGGCGCAAATTGCGAATCGGATCATTTCTTGGTCATATCGAAGATAAAACAAAGAGTATCAATGGTAAGTAAGGAGAAAGAGACCAAACAAAGAAAAAATACTACATATATGTTAAAAAGTGAAAAGAAAAAGAATCAAAACCAGCAGAAAATAAAGCTTATCATAAATGAAAAAGGAGAAGAAAATAATATCAAAAACGAATGGAATCATCCAAACGATAATTACCAATATAGCAAGGGAAACATCAGTCGTAATTTCAAGCAAAAGAAACGAGGAATGGTTTGACCAAGATTGGCAAAACTAATAAATAGCAAAAATATAGCTAGGCAAAAATGTCTACAAAGAAATTCCCGATTCAGTAGAGGGTTATATGAAGAACCAAAAAGGGAGCCTAGGAGAATATGTAGAAGGAAAAAGAGAGAAATGGTAAATAGAAAAATATAATAAATTAGAGACTACAATAACAGAAGAGAGACTAGAAAATTTTACAAACAAACCAAGCGATACACTCAAGGATACATGAGAAGAACAGCAGTGTGCAGAAACAAAAACGGGGCAATTATCAGTGAGAAAGAGGAACTAATAAAAAGGAGAATTAAGCATCACCACACAGCAGAACGACTTGTTGAGGAATCAACATTAAAAGAAACTATATACCTATGTCATAAAATATCTGAAAAATAACAAAGCGCCTGGCACAGATGGAATAACTGCATAACTGATAAATAATGGTGGATGGACACTAGAAGTGACCCCAGAGGATTGGAAAGTAGGAATCATATTTCCTATGTGCAAAGGGGGAGACAATCGACAGTGCGAAAATTATAGGGACATAACAGTGTTCAATGTCTCCTACAAGATATTATCATAAATTATGTAAAGCCGTCTTAAATTATCATTTTCGGCAGAAATATTTGGTGAATACCAATGTGGTTTTAAATCAAATAGATCGACTACAGACCAAATACATATGTATACATAGGTATATATAAAAAATGTGCTGAATGTAACATACCAATTTACAATCTTTATATTGATTTTAAACAGGCGTTTGATGAAGTCGATAGACAAAAAATGTTAAAACAACTATCCTTGTTATAAATACCGAAAATGTTAAATTTATACAAATGACTTTGGAGTTCCAAGGCTATGGTGAGAATAGATGGAGATATGTCAGAGGTATTTGATATTGAGTATCGAGTTTTATTCTTACTTTGGTACTTATTATCAGAAAACTAGATATGAACGGCTGTATTAATACATGATCCACTCAAATATGCGCATATTTGAATGACGTTGCCATAATAAGCCGCGATAGTATTAACTAAAAAAGCAATATATTTAAAACGGAAAGCCGCTACATTTGGTCTAAATATAAATGAAAAAATACAAAATATATGAAGTGCAAAAAGTCGAATCGATATGAAAATCTGAAGGTAGAAAACTATACCTACGAATATGACTCCACATTTCCCTACCTAGGCTCAATTTTAAACGACAAAGACTTAATGAAAAGTAAATTACTGAATCTTGAGTCTAAGCTTGGAATCCACAAAACAGTAACTAAACCCGTGATCACATATGGATGTGAAACGTGGATCATTTTTACCACTAATGAACATCAATTGAGAATATTTTAGCGCAAAATATCGAGAAAGATATTTGGACTAACCCATTATAATGAATATTCGTGAAAAATAAAAATGAACTATAAGTTGGATAAATTAATACAGAGCGCAGATATTGCTAGATTTGTAAAGTCACAAAGATCAAGCTGGCTTGGCTATTTAGAAAGAATGCCAGATAGTCGAGCTGTAAAAGTAATCCAGAGAACCCCAAGCGAATAAGACAAGAGAAAGGCCTCGTAAAAGGTGAATAGACGTTGTAGATAAAGATCTTAAAACCGTGAACACCAAGCAGTGGCGATGGAAAGTATCCGACAGGGCAGACTGGAAGAACGTTGTTAAGTAGGCCAAGGCTCACAAAGGGTTGTAGTGCCATTAGAAGAGGAAGAAGATGTACACCATAAGATTTGTTTGAACCATCAAAATTTCATATTCTGAAGCGATTCAAAAATCATTCGAAATTTGTGCTCAACATACTGCAAAATGAAATATTTGGGCTGATATTCTCAATAACCATATTTTACAGTCAGTATTTTTGAAAGAACAGCTTACTGACTCTGTAAGTAAGTAGAATGAATTTTTTTGATAAAGTAAGCTTTGCTAGTTATTAACGATGTTATATTAGGCAAACTTTTCCAAAATTTGTAAAAATCTGCCTCCTACGCTTTGTTATTAAGAAAGCAGTGGTGAAAAGCAGTATTTTTCTGCTTTTTTCTAATATATTATTATATATTAGAAAATATAATAAAGGCATTTTCTAATATATTTATTCTTAATGTTATCCTTTTTTGTCGCTACTCATCTATCTACGTATTCTCAATTTCACCACATTCATTCAATGCTCCTCTTTCTTCTTTCTCTTTTTCACTGCCCAACATTCAGTTTCGAATGGGCCATATATACACTAGGGTGCATTTGGGGCTCATGACGACAGTTTTTAAATTCACTTTTTGCTAATGTGCACGTGAGGCGCGCCTTTACTAGCGACTTTACTTGTGTAATAGACTAAATAGGGTAAAATCTCGAAACGGTATTGGCCAAATTCCATCGATCACGTGATCGAATATACTCGTCACTAGCAGTATGGCACGTGAGTTACTGGTAAACCCATTTTTCTGTTTCGCGTGTTTATTATAATTGTTTATATTAGTGCAACTTAGCGTTTGTATTTGTTGGAGAATACATCAAAGTGTAATGTCGCCAAGTGCTCGGTCAGAGTGACCAATGAGCACTCTTGACGGTTTTACCGTCATAAACCCGAGACGACAGTAAGTTAACAATATATTTTTTATTTTTGCGTAGTGTTTAATGTGGAAAGTTTGTGAAAGGTTTTCAACACAATACTCATATTAGGTTAATATCATTTTAGACCTATTAGCAGCAATTAAACCTATACATATACACGGCGGAGACAAGACCTGTCACATCTAAAACGAGACGACTACTAGAAACAACAGAGATTAAAATACTTCGACGAATATCAGGGAAGAGACTGTTGGATAGGGAGAGAAGCGAAAACATAAGAAGAGCGTGCAATATAGAAGACATAAGTGGATATATGACAAAACGGAAACAGGAGTGGAACGAACACATTAGTAGAATGGCAGAGGATAGGATAGTACGAATAGCACGAGATAAGTCACTAAATGGACTAAGAAGTATTAACAGACCAAGAAAAAGATAGTGCGATAATTTAAACAATTTAGGAGGCTAATATTGAAGAAGAAACAGGCTTTACAGCCTACATACAAGACGAAAGAAGAAGAAGAAGAGTTATTAATAGGTTTATTATTTTTGTCAATAACCGGTTAGGTGTGTTTGTTCGTGAATTTTCAGATATTTCTCTATTTTTGGATGTAAATTATAATGATCATGTTTTTTTATGCAATTCCTCCATTTCAATGCATGTTTCCATCATCCACTTTTCCTCTGCCCACTAGCCTCTTTTATTTTGTTCCTTATTAATTTATATTTTAATCTGTATTTATCTGAGGTTTTTTTTTCTATATTTTCTGTTTGTTCCATGATTTGCAGTTTTTCTTGAGCCATCCAAAGTTTTCGGCTTTCTTCTTTCTTTTGTATAGTTTCGTTCTGTGTCTTTATAACAGAATCTTTGATTTTGCTCCACATAATGTTGATATTTTGAGTGATTGTCATTTCTAATGTTAATCTTTTCATTTCTTGATTTATATAAGTTGAAGCCTTAGCACGTATTTCGTTCTTGAGCAACTGAGTATTCACTTTGGTACTTGGATTTTATTATCTTTTCTACCTATGGTTTCATCTTTGAGACAAGAATGTTATGGTCTGATGGGACATCTACTCCAGGATAAGTCTTAAAACTTGTAATGGAATTTCTAAATCTTAGATTGGTTAGTATAAAGTCGATCTGCCTTACATTTTTTTATTTATCAGCCTTTGAGACCGAGTTAGACCACCTGATGAGAGGACAAAAGTGCACATTCTTATAAAATATAATGCAAGAAAAAATCCAAGGACGCAGAAATCCAGGCCGTAGACGAATGACCTGGATGAGAAATTTAAGAGAGTGGTTTGGCTGTACCACTAACGAATTATTCAAAACAGCAGTAAATAAAATTAGAATCGCCCTAATGATATCCAATCTCCGATAGGAGAGGCACTCAAAGAAGAAGAAGAGATCGAGTTTTTAATCTCAGGTTAAAAGAGTCCCTTACACTTTTCATCTCATCCTTTCGTAGCCATTAGCCAGTGGGAAATTACTTGTACCGGTAATGACTCAGTATTACGCAGAATTACAGTTAGTTAAGTCAATATGTAATAATTTTATAATTTTTGCTTTTTTCACACAAATTGAAACAGGCGGTAAATTATGCCATTGGGGCTAAATTATCTTATTTTCACTTAAATTAATATGATAAAATTTATTGATATATTATTTATTTTATATTTATTTTATTATATTAAAACTAATTATTTTGTATATTCAATCTTATTAAAATTGTTTTATGCTTCATTCAACAGTAATATTTTTTTTTGTATTGTTATATTGATTCATTTTAAAAGAAAAACTGATTGTCCGAAGCCCCAGTACTATAGTATTTCGATCACTTTTTATTATTTTTGTTTGTTATAGAAAATTACACACTTTCATGCCTCCTGTGGTCAACGTGATTTTCTGCATTTTGTTTTGTAATACATCTTTATCCTCGTGAGTCATGCTTGACTGGTATTGATAACGAGTTGTTTGGTCACTTTGAATTTCTGGAGCTTTAATAATAAAGTCATGGTTCTTTAATATTGATGTTAATTGTCGCCGATCAATCGAAGATTCAAGGTATTATACCAATAAAAAGATGTACGTTCTGATCTTTATAGTAACAAGAAAACTATAATATAAAGACCACTAATGATAGTTTTTCTTCGTTGTTAGATACCATCAAAAATAATCAGGTAACTGGTTATATCATTAAATCTTTGGTATTGTTTCTATTTGCAGTTGTAGTAGAATTGTGATTTAATTTTGCTAATATAATAATTACCTCTGTGATAAGGAAGGTAAAAATAGTCTTTATTAATTCAATTAGTTTTATTAATTTTGACCATTTATCAATTTAATCACAATAAAGAAAAGATAGACGGTGGAAACGTAGAGCAACTATGGAACCACTTCAAAGAGGTTGTAATTAATACAGCGACAGAAGTATGTCGAGCGAGTAGGAATAGCAATAAAAGAAAGCAAACTGCACGATAGAATGAAGAAATAAAACAACAAATTATAAAAACGAGAATTGTTTGGAAAATATACTTACAAAATAAAACACCAGAAAGCTATAAAGAATATAAAAAATATAGACGATTAGTAAAAGAATTTGTTACAATAGTAAAAAATGACAAATGGACAAAATTTAGGGAAAAGATGGAAACAAACAGTAAAGAGAATCAGAAACTGTTCTATGGAGTTTTAAAATCAATAAGAAAAGAAAAAATGCAAGATGTAAAAAACATAAAGAACAAAACTGACAAACTTCTCACAAAAGAAAATAAAGTAATGAACAGATGGAGAGAATATTTCCAAAAGATGTTACAAACCCACTGCTGTCAAGGAGAAAACAAAATGTAGAACCAAAGAAAAAAAGATGATAATATAGATCCAACCCTCTCAAGTAATGCCATGAAAATATACGAAAAAATATTGAACAAAAAAATAGACGAAAGAAATTGACAGAACACTTAAGGAATCACAAACTGGATTCAAAAAAGACAGAAGCACACATAATCATATATTTACCATCGAACAAATAATGAAAAAATATCAGCAAGAGGAAAAAAAGATGTATCTGGCATATACCGACAACAATTCTTTTGACACCACTTAAGGGTTGTTACTCTCGAAGGTACTTTTTAAAAAGGCCCTTTTAAAGCTACAACTAACAGAGCAACAGCACTTTATTTAATTAAATTACAACAAAATTTACAGTATTTATAAGAAATTAATTGATGACGACCTGTCTGCAATATGTCGAAACTACTGATCGGCTGGACTATTGAACTGCAATATCGCTGACAATCGGGGTTAATGTATCGTAATTTCTCTATCCCCTGAGGATGGTTTTGTGAGGGATGATCAAAACTCTGTGTACTGTTTTTGAGGACTCTTGGCTTTTGTCAGAGATTTCATCTGCTGTGGTTGGATTCTGCTCATCTTTTTCTTTTTTCAGTTTGCGTAGCTTGATAAATCCAAAAATTAGAAGGATTGCTACCAGGATATATATCGGAGGTGTCCATATGTAGCTGTGATCCATTTGTGTTGGGAAGATGGACTGAAACCTTCTTCCTGTGTTAACTTGTGTAGTTCGTTTAAAGAAATTCTGTCCAGTTTTAGTAGTTTGACTATTAGGTGTTTCTTTGGAATTGGAATTTTGGAATTCGTGTAAACTTCATTATTGGTTCGTAGTTCACATCCTGACTGTAACTCAATTAGATAGGTCCCTTCAAGTACTTCTATTTCAGTGGTGGTGCAATGGGTAGACAATTTCGTAGCCTTTGGAAAAATGGCAATGTAGTGTGCATCTGATACTTTTTGGATGATCGTTGTAGTGACATTGACAGGAACACTTTGGTATTGGGCAGCATCATTGATTAACTGAAGAATTTGGACGATGCATTATTCTGGTCATTCTCTTGTAAAAATTTCACAGGACGGATGAATGATTTGGATCCTCTTCTTTTACATGGTAGATCCATATATTGAAAAAGGTCCGAGTTGTAGACTAGGTATGGACCAGGTGGAATGATTATTGTGTGATTATTAGTTGGGAGTGAGTATAAATGGAAGTATGTAAACGACTTGGAATGAAGGTTAGGAAAATGTAAAATGAAAACAAGGATGTGATTCGTGTAATAACTATCAATGTCTATGATTTCATAGTATTTGGTTAAGTCTTCTTCTTGAATATAGGGAATCTGTGATGCAGGTTTGTGTGAAGCATCTTTTGCACGGTCCATTTTATTTCTTCAGGTTTGATGAGACCGTGGTGTAAAGTTTTAATTCTTGCAAATGTAATTGTTGTTTGTAGATCATCGAGTATTTGTATAATTGTTTGTAAATTTAGAGTTATCTGGTCAAAGATATTTCGAACTTGCATATAATCATTAAAATCGAAAACGAATTAGTTCATCTCTAAGCTAATTTTGTTTGTCTCTTCAGCTACGATTTCTTGGTTGTGTGTAAGTAATGAAATTGTTTGGTAAAAATTTGTCATTATTCTTTTATTGAGACTGAGTTCGCTATTGATGTTGGTAATAATATTCTGTTGGTTATTTTCAAGTGATTTAATGGCAAAGTTGTATCTTTCAGCATCTTCTTGATCTAGATTACCAGAATTAGATTTTATTACACTTCCCAATCCGTTTATAAGTCATTATTGCCGAAAAGATACACAAAGGCAATATTTAGATTCAAATCTAAACTTTCAAATCTTTATTCAACGCAATGAAGAACAGAGAAATGAAATGAAAGATTTAATTGAAGACCATTTAAACAACAAGATTCTTGCAAGAGAAACAAAAGAAAAATCAAAGAAGAGATGTGAAAATGATAATACCTATTGTGCAGCAGCTTTTGATATGCAACAAGTTCTTCAAATGCCACATTCATTGTATCTTAATTTTATTATCGTAGAAAGCTTTCTGTTTACAATCTGAGTATTTATGATCTTCATAAAAAAAAGGTTATTGCTACATGTGGGATAATACAAAAGGACAGAGAAGATCCAATGAAATAGCCTCCTGTGTTAAAAAATTAACAGAAGAAAAGGCTCTGAAAGGAAAACAATAAATGTGTTTTTTTTTTGACAACTGTGGGGGACAAAATCTTAATAGAAATATTGTCGTAATGTATAAAGATCTAGCTGCTAAATATAAGATTAAAATTTCCACCTTTTCTTTGGAAAAGGGACATACCCAAAACAAAGGTGATAGTATACAATTATACATAGTAATATTGAGAGGGCTTCAAAAATTGTTGCTATATACGTGCCAAGTCAGTGGTACCTTATTGCACGAACAGCATGTAGAAAGATTCCATACAATGTTACAGAAATGAATGAATTTTACGATTTTGTTGAATTCAGAAAACACACTTGTACCGGACAAAAATGAAAATGGAGAAAAGGTCAAGTGGCAGAAGGTACGTGTCATAATGGTTTTTGTGTGTGATATGAATTTTATCAGAATTAATACTGAGCGTATCCATATAATATACAGTCCTTGTTAGCCATAGGTTCTGTAACAATATATAATTTAATTATAGAATTTTTGTCAGACACATGCATATCTTTATAAATCTGGTACTCGTTCACGAAAACTTTCGTGAGCGTGTATAGGGTTAGACTTGTACCCTTTGTTTATCCTATATATAACAATATCTTATCCGTGGTCTAGTCACAGTATATTGCTTAAAAAGAATTCTTTTTAAGCAATATACTGTGGTCTAGTATTGTTTGTCTGTTAAAATAAATGTCTTGACGGACCCCTAGACGAGAAGCGAGTGTCCTTGTATTTTCCTTCGACGTGTTCTTCTATTAATTATTCATCTATTTCGTTTTAGGGATATCGCTGTGCATTTGTCTGAGAGAAATAATCTGTTCTTATGTGTATATACTTTCTTAAGGAATATATTATAACCTTTCGAGACTGGCTGAATGACGAAAGTCTATGCCACAAAAAAAATACTGAGCGTAGGACAAGAAGAAAAACTTTGTCAGTACATAATAACCTGAAAATGTTGAATGCTGAAAGTTTACCTATTAGTACAAAGATTAGAGGACTTAAAATATCTATGGAAATCATTGGTTATTCCGACCATGTACTATGACTTCTATTTGAATTTAAAGTCATAAGGGAACTTAATTTAAGAAATCACTGTTTTTATAATTTATTATTTAATCAGCGACATATAAATAACACATCTGTATTTTTATGAACAGTGGTAATTTATTTAATCATTCCTTTATTCGGCTTTACTTAAATAGCAACTGCGTGTTTTTGTAAAAATGAAGAATATTGTTAGTGTAGAACTAGCATTAATCCAGATAAACTACTTCTGCACTAATAATTCTGATGCAGCACTAGTCTATGTCCACCTAATTTTTTATTAAAACAATGAAACAAAAAAAATTAGTTTTATAGTAATGTAAAAGTTTATGAATGAATTGAAAAGTGTGCACAAAGTAAATGTTAAGCATTAAAAAACAAAATAATGGAAAACTAAACTTCTAAAAAACTTCAAATTGCTCTTCTGAAAAGTTGTAATTTCGGACATAGACTGGTTCTGTTCTAAAGCAGCTATATTCTCACCCAGATCGAGTTGAGGAGCATACACACATATGTAGACATACACACACATAGACACACACAATATTCAACACTTTTTCTATTCTATTCACTCGTGTACTCACCCCTTCATGCATGTCAACTTAGTTAACTTTTTTTTAAACTGTAACACCTGTCTCCTTTTATCGAACGATAAAAAAGACGAAGAAGATTTGACTAAGTGTAAAACTGTGTTTTATTATTCTATAAATCACCGTACGAATATTTAATTTTCAAACCACTAAGCATATAAATCGTTAAACAATTTAACCAACTCAAATATTCCTGCTAACTTTCTCATTTCTATCAACATTACAGCATAAATAAATACTCGTTTAGCATTTTAGAAAATCAAATTCAGTACACACTGATACGTTAAATACGCTATTTTCTGTCGAGGTAAGTAAATACCTCGATATTATTGCGCAATTATGGTATTTTATTACAAGCATTTCACTTCATTCATTAAAACCAAGACGTTTTGTTCTTGTAACTGGTGCGGCTGTTGAAGATACGATTTTACTATGGTATAAAAACAGTTAGTCTTAATCATTTTATCGATAAAGTTTTTATAGAGAATACTGGTATAAATACCAATACGAACAGCGCAATAACTTTTATAGTGTGGAGTATCCCACACGGGTTGTTATTTTGAATACATAGGGTATTACATTTAATTATTAAAATATAAGCTTGGGAATATATCGTAATAACCAAAACATCATTTGATTCAATTAAATGTCAAATAAACAACACGTTGCTAAACATTCAACGCAAACCTCTTACACCAACCTGTAGCGTCAGCAGAAATTATATGTCATAGATTTCCTATTTAATAGCAACTTTTGTATTATTATTAGTATTTTAAAACGTGAGTAGAATTTAGACACCATCTCTTGTTTATGCCGCCGAACTGACGCGTGTTTCGATGTACTGTTAAGTTTTTCAATAATAAAAAAAGTAAAATCTTTATTTTTCGAGATATATATATATATATATATATATATATATATATATATATATATATATATATATATAGTTTGAGTTTAGTTCTTGAACCTTAATATATATTTTTTTAGTGGATTTTCTTGGGCTTAGGTTCATAAAAAAAATTTGATTTGGTACTAAGGCATTTTCATATATTTTTTCGACGTTTCGGCAGGAAATCCATGCCTTTTTCAAGAAGTAATATTGACTAAAAAAACATTTTATGACAGACATAATACGATTTAAAAGTTAAACTTTTGACTTACCAAGCATGTAAAAATTTGTTACTAACAAGTAGACGTCACAATTAAAATAATATTAAAAACATAGGACATACCCACTAAGTCACTACATGTAAAATATATTTTAGATCTAATGTGTTGTTTATTGAAGTTAGTTTATCGTTTAAACAACCAGTTATTTTAACAACATAGGCGTTCTGAGATTGTCTTATTATGTGTTTTTAAATTAAGTTAAAATATATTTTGTTCAAATTTTTGACATCTTTTTTATCATTTATTGCATTATTATTTTTTTTTTATTTGTATAGACTCTAGAAGCTCTCTCTTTTTCCTGTTGGGTTCACTTTTTAGGATCTTGGTTTTCTCAAAATCAAATTTATGTTTTTTTTCCGTTTTCATGTTTTGTGAGGGCGGTTGAGTTTTTTTTGTCATATTTGTGGGAACGTATTCTTGAGTTAAGTAGCTGACTGGTTTGTCCAATATAAACTCCATCACAATTCGAGCAGGGAATTTCATATACAACATGCGATCTTTTTAATAGAGGGGTTTTTGTTTTTAATCTTGTAAAATTCTTTTTCAAAAGATTGTGCCCTTTATGAGCAACCATAATATTATGTTTGGACAGAAGATTTGCAATTTGTTCTGATAATCCTTTTATATAGGGAAGAGACATATAGTTTTTCTTTACCGTGTTGGTTTCATTGTTATTATTGTTATTGTAAAATTTATGCAGTCGCGATTTGAAAGTGTTGTCGATAAGGTGGTGTGGGTATGAATTAAGTGTTAGTGTTGTTTTTGCTTTTTTAATGGCCTGAGGTCTATTAATAGGATCGGATAATCTAATAGCTCTATCGGCGAGTCCGATAACTACTGATTTCTTTTGAGACAGGGGATGATGAGAGTTGAAATTCAGATATCTCGATGACCAGGTTTTTTTGGTGTACCATGAAGTAGTTATAGTGCTGTTTTCTCTATGTAAGGTCAGGTCCAGAAAATTAATTTGATGATTTTTTTCAATTTCTAATGTAAATTTTAGTTTTTGGTGAAAGTTATTGAATTCATTTAGTAAAATATCCATTTTATCCTCTGGTGCTGCGCTCAAGCAGTCATCTATATAGCGATAGAAAAAAGGTATATCAAAATCTATTTTATTTAAAAAAATTTCCTCTAGATGCTCTAAAACTAATTGAGCGATGGCACTGGATATGCTAGCACCCATAGCACATCCATCTGTTTGTTGGAAGATTTTGTTTTTATATAGGAAATAGGTTGACTTTAATGTTGTTTCGACTGCTAGCAGAAATTCTTCTAGAGGGATGTCTGTGAACGCTTTGATTTCATTCCACTTTTTTTTAATAATGTCTTTCGCTAAAGCTATTGGAATATTGGTGTATAAAGATACCACATCGAGAGAAACTAATTTATAATTTGGAGGTAAATGTATATTTTTGAGTTTTAATTTCAGGTGATCAGCGTCTTTTAAATAGTGTGGATTTTTATTTATTACGTTGGAAATAATGTTCTTCAAATATTTTGAAAGGTTTTCAAAAGGAGACTGAATGCATGAAACAATAGGTCGCAGCGGCACACCCTCTTTATGTGTTTTGGGTAGACCGTATATTTTTGGAATTACAGCATTATGTATCTTGAGCGAATTAGCAGTGTTAGGTGAGATGTAGCACATTTTTTCCCATCTGTCGACTAATTCGTTATTTCTTTTTTGGAAAATATTTGTAGGATCATTTTTCATTTCACGGTATGTTGTGTTGTCATTCAATAGAGAATCCATTTTACTGTCATAGTCTTCGGACTCCATAATAACAGTCTTGTTAGTTTTGTCAGGTTTCAGAACAACTAAGTTGGGGTTCTCGTTTAAAAAAGCTTTTGTCTTTTTAATTTTCTTTTGTATTGTTTTGTTTTCAAAAGGATATTTGTTTTTGTTTTTAAAGTTTGTCAAAATGTTACAACATTTAGTTCTGATATCATCCTGTACATTTGTACTTAAGTTAGAAATTGAACTCTCAATTGAACAAATAATTTCTGATGTTGGGATATCATTTTTATTACGGATGGGAACTGCAAAATTATCTCCTAGACTTAAAACATCTTGTACGTCACTGGGAATTTCTACATTTGTTAAATTTTCTAACCAAGTATCCTGCAATTTATTATTGAGATTTTTATTATCCGATTTTGATGATAGCATATTAATTTTTTTGATATTTCTATCGCGAATTTTACAAAAAATACGTTCATTGTATTGTATGGATGTTTCTTTAAATGTATTAAAAGTAGCAACTGGTAATGCTTCGATTAATTTTGTTTCTAGTTTTTCTAGTTCCGAGTCGAAAGTTTTTAATGAGATAGTGGTATCTGCTATGAGTAAATTCAAGGTTTGTTTTGTGAATACAGTAAAAACGTTACCAGAACCAGAGGATAAAATGGATATTTTACTAAATGAATTCAATAACTTTCACCAAAAACTAAAATTTACATTAGAAATTGAAAAAAATCATCAAATTAATTTTCTGGACCTGACCTTACATAGAGAAAACAGCACTATAACTACTTCATGGTACACCAAAAAAACCTGGTCATCGAGATATCTGAATTTCAACTCTCATCATCCCCTGTCTCAAAAGAAATCAGTAGTTATCGGACTCGCCGATAGAGCTATTAGATTATCCGATCCTATTAATAGACCTCAGGCCATTAAAAAAGCAAAAACAGCACTAACACTTAATTCATACCCACACCACCTTATCGACAACACTTTCAAATCGCGACTGCATAAATTTTACAATAACAATAACAACAATGAAACCAACACGGTAAAGAAAAACTATATGTCTCTTCCCTATATAAAAGGATTATCAGAACAAATTGCAAATCTTCTGTCCAAACATAATATTATGGTTGCTCATAAAGGGCACAATCTTTTGAAAAAGAATTTTACAAGATTAAAAACAAAAACCCCTCTATTAAAAAGATCGCATGTTGTATATGAAATTCCCTGCTCGAATTGTGATGGAGTTTATATTGGACAAACCAGTCAGCTACTTAACTCAAGAATACGTTCCCACAAATATGACAAAAAAAACTCACCCGCCCTCACAAAACATGAAAACGAAAAAAAACATAAATTTGATTTTGAGAAAACCAAGATCCTAAAAAGTGAACCCAACAGGAAAAAGATAGAGCTTCTAGAGTCTATACAAATAAAAAAAAAATAATAATGCAATAAATGATAAAAAAGATGTCAAAAATTTGAACAAAATATATTTTAACTTAATTTAAAAACACATAATAAGACAATCTCAGAACGCCTATGTTGTTAAAATAACTGGTTGTTTAAACGATAAACTAACTTCAATAAACAACACATTAGATCTAAAATATATTTTACATGTAGTGACTTAGTGGGTATGTCCTATGTTTTTAATATTATTTTAATTGTGACGTCTACTTGTTAGTAACAAATTTTTACATGCTTGGTAAGTCAAAAGTTTAACTTTTAAATCGTATTATGTCTGTCATAAAATGTTTTTTTAGTCAATATTACTTCTTGAAAAAGGCATGGATTTCCTGCCGAAACGTCGAAAAAATATATGAAAATGCCTTAGTACCAAATCAAATTTTTTTTATGAACCTAAGCCCAAGAAAATCCACTAAAATATATATATATATATATATATATATATATATATATATATATATATAGGATTACAGGCATTTATTAGAATTAATGAATGTCCTGAAATCAAAGAAGATTGACTACAACGACCTCAGGATCATATCAAATTTATACTATAAACAGCGAGCAAAAGTACGTGTTAACGAACAGCTGTCAGAAGAAATTGAAATTAGATGTGGAGTGAGACAGGGATGCGTATTGTCGCCAATTCTTTTTAATGCCTACTCCGAAGAGGTCCTGAAAAAAGCTCTTGAGGGTGAAACAGCTCCAGGTAAAAACAACAAGGTAAATGGAGTTCCCATTAACAACATTGGATATGCGGACGACACTGTGATCTTAGCCGAAAATATTGAAGATCTTCAGAGACTGGTGACCAGAATAGCAGAGTATGGAAAAGAGTATGGTCTAACAATGAATGTCAAGAAGACGAAAGTTATGAGAATATCGAAAACTCAAAGAAATAACGAGAATCTTCTAATAAATGGAACCAACGTCGAACAAGTGGACAAATATGCATACCTGGGAACAATGATTAACTCCACAAATGATAACAATCAGGAGATCAAAATAAGAATAGAAAAGGCTAAAGCAAATTTCAACAAAATGAGAAGAGTGCTATATACCAAGGATTTAAAACTGGAACTAAGAGTTAGGTTGGCGAGGTGCTATGTTTTTTCGACTTTATTTTATGGAATGGAATCTTGGATCTTGAATGCGACATCAATGAAAAAACTGGAATCATTCGAGCTGTGGCTGCACAGAAAAATTCTGAAAATATCATGAACAGAACACGTCACAAACAAAGAGGTTCTGGAAAGGATGAACAAAGAAATGGAAATTTTATATACAATAAAAACAAGAAAATTAGAATATCTCGGACATATTACACGTGAAGAGAAATATACCTTGCTCCAACTGATTATGCTGGGAAAGATCCAAGGAAAGAGAAGCATAGGGAGGCGTAGAATGTCATGGCTGCGCAACCTGAGAGAGTGGTACGGATGTACATCAAATGAAATTTTCAGAGCAGTCGGCTCAAAAGTCCGAATAGCTATGATGATTGCCGACCTCAGCCGCGGAAATGGCACTTGAAGAAGAAGATTAGAATTAAATTACCAAGCAATAAAAATAGGTCAGCAACCTTAGTAGCTGTAATTGTGTCATTGTTGTTGTTGCGGTAATTTTCGGTCACCATTTAGATTGCAGTTGATTTTAAATCTTTTAACACATCTTATTTTGAGATAAGGTCTCAGTCTAAATGATACGGCCTCAGTTTTGAATAGATGGGTTAAATTTTTCGACGCAAAATTTAATGGCCATCATATCGAAGAAATAAATAACACTCTCATCATCATAATCCAGCCCTCATTTATCACGTCCACTGCTTGACATAGACCTTCCTTAAACTCCTCCATTCTTTGCGATTTTGTGCTCTTTGTTTCCAATTGTTGGTGATGTAGGTGGTCTTCCTCTACTACGTTTGTCTGATCTTGGTCTCCAATCTGTAATTTTGCTCGTCCATCTTCGAACATACAAAGTCCAATTCATTTAACATATCTGTGGCTTCTCCTAAATTATCTGTGATAAGGACAATGTCATCTGCGAAACGGAGATGGTTAAGTTTTTCGCCGTCTATTGTTACTCCTCTGTGGTTCCAATTGACCATCTTAAAGGCACACTCTAATGCCGTTATGAACAATTTTCTTGACAATGTATCTCCCACGTTTTATTTTTATTGGTCGGGTTTTATCGTGTACCTTAACAGGTATAGTGGCATTTTTGTAAATATTCACTATACCTATGATCAATCCTGCTGTCATTCATTGCTTCTATAAGGCTGTCTATTTCGATCGTGTCGAATGCTTTAGGAAAATCTATGAAAGTGAGGACAAGAGGTTTGTTGTATTCTATAGATTTTTCAATGAGCGTCTTTACTGTATGGAGGTGACCATTGGTACCATAATTTGATCGGAATCCTTCCTGTTCTCTTGGTTGGTAGAAATCTAATTTTTTCTACAATCTTGATGTCACTAACCTAGTGAAGAGCTTGTATATGTGGTTCAACAGACTAATTAGTTTTTAATTTTCTAGGTCCATTCTATCTCCTTTTTATGCAGAAGGATGATTATAGCATTGTTCCATTTTTTGGGCACCTCTCTTTGTTGCAAATATAGATTAAACAGTTTCCTTAATTGATTTAATAGCATATCTCCTCCATTTACGATATCTTCTATTACAATTCCGTCCTCTCCTGGGGCTTTATTATTTTTTATTTTTCTTAACGCTTGCCGAATATCATCTACCTTTATTTCTGGCTTTTGTTTGAAACCTTGATTAATGATCTTCTTTGAAATGGCTGTTTGTATTCCTGTTTGATATTCTCCTCTACTTCCATATAATTCCCCGTAAAACTCTTCGGTGACCTGATCAACTCGTCTCTTCGTGATATTATTTCATTTTGCTTGTTTCTTAATTTATGAATTTCGCATTTCCCATTCGTTAGCTTTCTACGTAGAACTTTTAGGCTGTTATTTTCCTGTAGAGTACGTTTAATATTATCGGTTTTAAATTTCCTTAAATCTCTCCTGATTGCCTTCGAAACAGTTTTATTCATTTCTCTTAGAGTGTGGCTGCCTGCATTCTTATCGTTTCTAATTTGTCTTCTTTGATCTAGCAGAGTTTTGAGTATATGGACTTATTTAACTCTTTTAATCTGATTTTGTTTTAGGACAGTGCACTTGGTGACTTTCTTGTAAGGCGTTTATGATGCAATTATTCAAGTCGTTAAGATCGTTCTCGGAGGTTTCATGCAGTAGTAGCGTATTATTGATATGTGCCTGATATTTTGATATCTAATGAGGGTCTCCTGATACCATGAGATTTATTATTAATCGTTATGTTTTTTTCATTGTTTTTGTTGATTTGGACTCTCGCTCGTATCATTCTGTGGTCACTGCTTGTGACCACTAGAGTGATAACACTCTAGCAGGTCGAAATGATTGGAGTATTTAATCTAAGCGAAAAAACACCTACCATTGAGGAAGTTGTCCAAGCAAAAAGCTTAAGAATAATAAATTACTAGTAACTGATTAAATTTACAATGAGCTCTACAGGCATTGCTACAAGTTTATATAGTGGGCATAATACCAGGAAAATACCAGGTCGGATTTACTCCATATGCCTAACTTAAAAACAAGTGTAAGGATGTAGGAAGAGAATTCTAGAAAACTTATAATGAATTAAACAACTTCTAATGTATAACGGTATATATCTAATTTAATATATTTAATGGTATTTATTTACCATTATATATATATATATATATATATATATATATATATATATATATATATATATATATATATATATTATATATGCCATTATATATTAGAATTTGTTTACTTCATTGTAATTTTTTTAAGTTTTGGCATACCACTGGGATTTTCTCTTTTATTAGAGTATTCTAGAGATTCTACAGATTCTAGAGATTCTAGAGATTCTAGAGATTCTAGAGATTCTAGAGATTCTAAAGATTCTAGATATTTTAGAGATTCTAGAGATTTTGAGATAGTGGATTGACTCGGATAAGGGGGCGAGCCTTTTATCTACGATTATCTTGTAAAAGGCCATATTCCATATGAATTACAGATCGTGGTACTATTTACAATAGATCGCTAATGACATTGACATAATAGGGCGTAGCAAGCGAGATGTTGACCAATGTTCCTAGTATTGGAACCAGCGGCAGCATAGTCATCATCAACGAAGACAAAACCAAGTGCATGTTGGTTGCTAAAGATTCGACAACAAGTAAACAACGGGAAATAGAAGAAGAAATGAAAAGACAAATAAAGACTACAAAAAGAGCATACTATGGACTCCAAAAACAATTCCATTCAAGAAACAGTGATGAGTACGGTCTTACATGTCGGGCAGGGGCATGGATCCTCATGCGGAACGATGAGATCATTCGATACATTCTCTCTCTCTCTTGTCGTTTCCTCATTGCTGAGGATCGTGATTTCCTACAATGCGGGCTGTCAATTCTCTCCATCTCTTGCGATTTTGGGCTGCTCTTATGGACTCGGAAAACGTCTCTCCAGTGGCTTTCTGTACTGGTTCTGATACATTAAGATGTATTAAAGAATACATTTTAAGTAAAATTAAATACATATATAATATGTATATAGATATATATATATATATATATATGCAAATCTTCATTTATGATGTAAAGACTGTAAATATCTTCGCGTAATTACGGTCTTATTAGAATATTGGAATAATAATTTACTATTATTAATAAAAAAATTTATATATATATATATATATATATATATATATATATATAAATTTTTTTATTAATAATAGTAAATTATTATTCCAATATTCTAATAAGACCGTAATTACGCGAAGATATTTACAGTCTTTACATCATAAATGAAGATTTGCATAATTCGCCATCAAACCAAAACAAACAATTAGAATAACAGACCATCACAATAACGATCATCATCATCCAATTTGCCTACAAACAATCTCGGACACACCTGGGCGAGCATCGCATTCATCTTACACACACTGTTGCGCTACTTCTCACTAGTTTCTCGACAACAAGTGGCCCAACGGATGCCTCGAGCTCTTCTTCGTCTTTTTCTTTCTTCTCTTTGACGACATCTTCAGTTCGCCTAGGGCTCGTGAATTTCTCCGGCGCGACTGCTTAATAGAGGCGTGCGTGCAGGTAGGATAAAATAAAATTAAAATAAACAAGAATGTTGGTTTTCATTTCATTTTAAATTGTTTAACTAAAATAACATTATAGAATTGACCAAATATTTTGATCATTGAACTAAAATATGCTCGGCAGTAGGCGTTAAAACCTATACGAAATCCGTAGACATAATAATATATAAATGTAGCGTATTTATACACAATTTTTTTTTAAATCGCAAAGTAAAATGATCTGTGAGTCCTAAAGACCTCTATATCTCCAAACCTCCAGTTTTTCTATGGTCTCTATATAAGAATTTATATTTATATGCTTGTTATGTGGCTGTATTTTTCACATCTTTATCTTTAAACAGTGAAAGGTTCTATTACAATACATTTAAACCAGTCACTTAACTTAAATATTTCGTACTTTTGTACAATAAACCACAATCATTGCAATTAAAAAAATTTCACGTTTTTTTACGTTTCGTTGTTCAGTCCGGTAAATCTTACTCAAAAAATTTAATAAATATAAAAATTTATAGAACTTGTAGTTATATACCCTGTAGTTGTATATTATGTTTTAGAAAAACTTACTAAGAAGTGTGTTCAATCACAAATTTATCCCTTAATTTGTAATCTCACATTATTCTTAACTTCTTAATATTTTATTGTTTCACCGTGTATAATTGAAGCATTGTGAAAACATATCGTGTAATATTTTAATAATTAGTTCATTTACCTACAACGTAATAAATTGCCGAATAATATATTTTCCAATTGAACTTCCTAAGTGTTGCAATTACGGCCTAGATTAAATTCTATTGTAAACTCATAGTTCAAAGTTTGTTACTATGATAGAAGAAATAGTTTGTTAGTATGATAGATAGTTACCTAACTAACATCTACAGTGTAATTATTAGTAGTAGCTGTCAATAAAACTATAATTTTTACTCCACGACTTCAACGTTTGATTGTATTTATCATCGTCGATCGAGAAGAAGCGGACAAAGGGACATTACAAAACGATTCGATCCTTATAACTACGTTCGAATCTGTCCATTGATCCTTCGACAAAACAATATTAAAAGGGCGGTAATTGGATTGGAGCTTCGAAGGAGACGACCCTGAGCGACCTGAATAGTTGTTTCCCAGTTCAGTACAAGATCGACGATCGAATTCGAAGTGCGGAGAAAAGAAAAAATAAATAAAAAGACCAGAAAGTACCGAAATTAGGGGTAGGAGCCTTACGAGAGCCTTTGATCACCATAGAACCTGAATAGCAGTCCATAAGTCTATTGTTCCAGTAGTTTGGAGGTGAAAAATCTAGCAGCATCCAGAGATCCAGCTAACCAGTTCCAGTTGAAGTTTTAAGAAGGAATCAGGAAGATACAAGTGAACGTCGGGAAAAAACTGTAAGTTTTTGAATATTTATTATCATTTAGAGCAGTGCGTTTTTTTATACATTAAAAAGATTTTAAAAGAAACTTAAGCTTCAAATTTTTAATAATACTTAATTAATTACTATTTAAATGGGAATAAGCCACAAAAGGTTAAAATACGTTTATTGACGTTTCAATTTCCACTTCGGAAATCGTTCTCAAAATATTTTGAGAACGATTTCCGAAGTAGAAATTAAAACGTCAATAAACGTATTTTAACCTTTAATTGTGGCTAATTCCCATTTAAATAGTAATTAATTTAAAATGCCACAAGAAAATAGCTTCACAACAATATACTTAATTAAAATATTTTTATTCTGCATACGTTTTTACTTAAAACAGTAATATTTTGTGTACTGCTAATTCAAATCTAATATTTGATTATTTTGATATTAATTATATTCGATAATTTTGATTCTTATAATTTGAAATTCTTGAAACATTTTATTTTCATAATATAGTGAAATACTTGACAAATCGTTATTTTTATACACATTTGTAGTTAATTGAATTCCACATATATCGTATTTGCATTTTTTATATATACATTTCTCTGGTTACAAGTGATAATATTACATTTTTTTTTTGTACAATAAGCCGTGTCAACAAGGTTAAGTTCATTGCGGTGTTGTGTAAGGTAATCTTGCTGAGACTTTAAAAGTTGAATTTAGGTTAAACCTATATAATTACGTAGTCGAAATGCAGAGATTATATATAGAACAAGAAAAGCTAGGTCAAGAAATAACTAAGTTTTTAAATAATTTAAGAAAATTAAGGAAAGATAAACGTACGAGGGAATACTTAAACATTAAAAAGCAGACAATAGAGGAATTGTGGAACGACTTTGGAGATCAAAACACAGAAATTGAAGAAAAGAATTCGGAAAATGATAAATATTTTACATCTTATGTTTACGAACAAGTACAAAAAAAATATGAAGAAACGAAAAAGACTTTGGAGGAATGTATGAAAAATTAATACAAGTCTTCGACAAAAATTAAAGGAGTAGAAATTAGGATGGAAAAACTTCATCATTTATTGGAAGACGACGAAAACGATGAAGATATGGATTTAATAGAAGAGGTACAAAAAATAGATGCTTTAATAATGGAAATAACTGTGGACAATGAACAGGATGCACTAGAAAAAGGTGAAATAAAAAGATTTTATATAATGAAAAGAAGAGTGCGGTCGATCATAAAAGAAAATAAGAGATTGGAGGCGGAAAGATGCAAGAAAGAACCTGGGTAACATTCTATGATATTTTTAAACGTTTGATACATGAGAATAACTATCAAATGTGTGTTTAATCACAAATTAATCCCAATTTGTAATCTCACATTATTCTTAACTTCTTAATATTTTATAGTGTCACCGTGTATAATTGAAACATTGTGAAAACATATCGTTTAATATTTTAATAATTAGTTCATTTATCTACAACGTAATAAATTGCCGAATAATATATTTTTCAATTGAACTTCCTAAATGTTGCAATTACCACCTAGATTAAATTGTAAGCTCATAGTTCAAAGTTTGTTAGTATGATAGAAGCAATAACCTCTGACGTATACATTATTTGTGAGAATTTAAATTGAGGATATTACCTCAGCCAAAGTTACCTAACCATCATCTATAGTGTAATTATTAGTAGCTGCCAATAAAATCATAATTTTTACTGCACCACTTCAACGTTTTATTGTATTTATCATCGTCGATCGAGAAGAAGCAGACAAAGGAATATTACAAAATGATTCGATCCTTATAACTACATTCGAATCTGTCCAAGTAAGAACTTCTGTTTGTAAAATGGTATATTTTAATAATCGTTTTATTATTAAAATTTATCAAAATGGATTTATAAATTTACAGAACTTTTTCGATCCGATCAGTTAGTTGTTAGCACTCAGGGCGTAATATTGTCTTTTTCAAACTGGGAAATTGTACGTTCCATTAAAAAATGTAATACTTTATCATCGACCTAGTGTCTCAATAATTATAATATTCTATACTCAAATTATGTTATGTTATTTAACGGTCTTCTGACCTTAATATGTGGCTAATTTCAAATACTTTATAGACATTTTTCACTGATAATGATCTGATAGGATCGAAAACGTTCTGAAAATTTATAAATCCATTTTGGATCATTTTTAAAACTTTTAATAATAAAATGTTATACCATTTTACAGAAATAAGTTTTTACTTTATTGTAAACTATGGTTTACAGCCAACCACTGGGAATTTCCCTTTTAAATTTTTATTATATTTTGTGTTAACTTGCGGTAAATGAATTCTTCACACTTTAAACACTTGTTTTGCTTTGATCTTGGAAGTATCAATTATGTACAGTATTGCTAGAGCTAAACGTCTTAAAATATATAAAAGTACCTTAGGCCGACATCAAATTTTGTTCTTTTCATACTTATTTTAAGTAATGTATTATTGTTAAATTATAAATGTTATATCTATAATTAGATCCTATTGCATTCTATTGAAGAGTTTGCTAACTATGTTGCGTTGTATTTTGCTAACTATTTTGTTATTGTATTTAGAGATAGTACCTTTTGCTTGGTACTATCAGTCATTGGTTTTCAGTTGGATAAACAAAAAACTCGTATCACAAATACACAATTATATGGTTCCGTCTAGTAGTATACAATAGAACTATCTGGTTTACACATAACTATTTTTGTTAGAAACCTTTAGTTTTGAGCACTCATTGAGAGAAAACTATTAATAGGTTTTGAGTGTGTTTATTTTAAATATTGTAATATTGTATTTAGTTTCTGTCCTTTTTTAAAGTTTTTTGATAAGTCTTTTATGTATGGTATTGTTGTTTTTTTTTTCGAATTGTTTCAGGATCTTTTTTAATGTTATTTAATTCGAGAGGGCAAAAGATATATTTCGAGCTACATGGATAGACTATACATGATAAAGTTATGTGCGTATACGTGGTTTAAGTTTCTAATAGCTCTTTTTGCGAACAATAATTCTTTAATTAATAAGTAAAAATAAAAAAATATTTTTGTGCGCCTATGTATTTCAGCAGCTTTACTAAGTATAACTTTTTCGTTGACATGATTTTGTGGCGATTTCGCGATCAGATGAGATCGTATATCTAAATATTTCCAAGAAGAGTTTTCAATGTTTTTCCTAATAAGACAAATATAGCAAGTAGAAGAGAAAACTTCTTTTAGCAAGAGAAAACTAATTATGTAGTCTAAATGCGTGTGTGAAGTTTTTGTTTGTCTAATGTAATGATTGATTCAGGTACTAACAAGATTTCTTGTCACTAGAGAGTAGTGTAGGCGTAAAAGGACATAAATCCTTAAACGGCTCTATCTACACTTTTTAGTAAACACATCGTTATTAATTCTATTATATTCGGTTTGTTAGTTCTATGCACATGCGTTATCATTTAACTTATGCGAATTAAACAAAAATGTTTAACATATATACCCGATAAAAGACTTAAAAATGGCCAATATTCCGGTAATGGTTCTTAAAGTTTCCTTTTTAATAATAATGTATTGGATTATGAAAATGTTTTCATAAAAATAATTAATAGTAAAGTAATATTTAAACTATAATAAATGATAATTAAAGAAGTTGTTTTCGTTATTGATGAGAGTAGATTGATAAATTATAAAAAAAAATAACGAAACGGCTTCTTCTTTTTATGTAGACATGACTTTGTCTGTTTTTTTCAATTTGTCTTCAGCAAGTTATCGTTTCATCGTTTTTGTGGTCTTTACTGATCGTCTTCCTTTTGGTTAACAGTCTTTACTACTTTATTTGTTGTCATTCGGTGGAAATTAACATGTTAAATTATCTGGCAGTTATATTAAATTTGTTCAGCATAGGTATGTTGTAAATCATCTTCACTTTGAGAGAGTAGTATTGCGTCGTCTGCATAGCAGATTATTTAAGTTGTTTTTATCGAATTTGGTATCCTTTTTAGTTCTTATTTTCTTATTAAGAAGGTTGAACAACAGAAGACTCAGGGAATCTCCCTGTATCATCCCATTGCCGGCTTCTATAGGATCAGTTATTACTTCTACTTTTACTTTTATTGTGTTGTTTTGGTAGATATTTTCGCTCGTTTTGATTATTTCTAGATGTATCTCTCTTGCGTACAATAAGTGGAGAACGTCTTTTAATTTGACCCGGTCAAATGAGTTTTTAACACTTTAACTCCCAGGCCATAATTTGAAAAACTTTATGCCAACCCATTATACTTTTTTGATATAAAGACATGAAGATTAGTGTTAAGAACAATTAAAACACATTTTTGTTAAAACACCAACATGATTTTTCAAAAAAATAAGTGTGGTCATATGTGGTACACATGGGCTAGTAAGAAATACTCAATTAATTTTATTTCGAACAACCCATGTGCACCTTATATGTCCCACGGCACATAGATTCAATAAAAGCCATACTAACAACAAGCCATTTATTTTTTTACATAACAATTATGTGTGGCAAAAAAACAATCAGAACACATGAAACCAGAGTTATTTTGCCATTCGAGACACTTTGCATTTTTTATTGCACTATTCCTTCCATATCTGCTAGCATAGTTTTTATAGCATAAACTACATCGTCCTCTTGTTTCAGTTTCCTGAAGGGTATGTGGTGAATGAGGAAGAACTTCTTCCTTATTTTTTACCAGTGATTGTACCAAATCTTCACGAAACTGTGTGATGCTAATACGTTTTCCTGTAATATGTTGATAAATACATTGACTGTTTACTACTGCCGTGTTTGTAAGCAGTTCGAGTAAAACTTTTCGGTACCACTTGACACCCTTACGAATCGTTGAAACATAAGCGGTCTTTTGATCGGATACATCTACATATGATTTTATTGAATTATATTCGACAATACTGGAAGGTTTTTTGACTACACCTCTTTTGGTTACAACATCTATCATTTCCGGAACAGATTTCGTGGTCAAAAATAACACCTCTCGCTGATCTCTCCATTTTCCAACAATAACCTTTGAACTACTCTGAAGTACTTTCATTCCACCTTTTTGTAATTTGCTTTTAACAATTTGTTGAGGATTTAACTTTCTCTTTCCTCGCAGTGTCCCAATTACAAATGTTTTGTTTTTATTTAGCTCGTGAGCCAATGTAACACTGGTGTAATAGTTATCTATGGCAAGAGTTTGTCCATGATTTAACAATTTTGCCATCAACTCCATAACCACATCCAAAGATACACTCTTGTTGATAGGTACAGTCCCTTTTCCACCGTACACCTTTACATTATAATGTAACCATTCAGAATACATACTTTGAACAGTATTATTCCGTACTTATGTCTTTTGCCAGGTATGTACTGTCGAAATCCTAATCTACCCCGGAAAGGCACCTTAGTCTCGTCTATGCAAAGTTTTCACCTGGAATACATACTTTTTGAAATTGTTTGTTTAGAATTTCAAGTGCTGGACTAATTTTATATAGCTTATCAATTTCAGGATCAGCTTCTATTGGCAACATTTAAGAAATGCATTAGAGCGTCAAATCTGTTACGACTAATACCAAAACTAGCAAAAATTTCGTTTCTATAACACCTATTTGTACTCCAATAATCTCGAAACCTTGGTTTTTTATTTAGTCCCATCCATATTATCAGGCCAAAAAATACTTTCATTTCCTCTCGTGTCGTAGGAATCCATTTAGAAATCATTCCATTCTTTGATACGGAGTCATTCAAAATTCCGATCGATTCCGGTCGATCAAAGCTTGTTCAAAGTATCGGTTAGTTTCGGTAACAAGTAAATCTAAAACAGATTCCAGAAACAGCAAATAGAAGTCAATAGGTAATTTATCTTTCATATGATCAACATTTCTAAAATTCATAATTTCGTCATTAAATTTAAATTGATTTAACTTATTGCTATCAGTATCTTCCCAAATTATTGTATTATCTGACAAATCTAATGCGGATTCTTCAATTTCAATTTTGGAATTAATATTTTTATCATTTTCTGACTGATTCCCGTCAGTTTGAGAATTAGTTTTGTTACTTACTTGTTGCACTCTCCCAGTAGATGTAGATGGTATATTTTCAGTTATTTTAATTTTTTTCGAAAACTGGTCACACATGCCGGAAGTTTTTCTTTTAAAAGTGTTCTTATTACCAACATTGGCAGTTTCCAGATAACTATCTTCACTAGTGCCATCACTGGATTGGTCAAAATTGTAATCGTTCAACGAATTTTCCGACTCACTGTCACTTTCAATAAAATCGCTCTCTAAAATTCGTCTAAGTTCATCTTCACTTAACTTTTGTTTATTTTTCCACGATTTACTCATTTTACGTACTACAATAACTTTTATTTTGAAAGCTAACGGCGCGTGTAAATGATACAATGATAGGCTAAATATCATAACCTGTATTTACTCAAAAAATAGCGGGAGCAACAAACCATCGTCCACAGGCATTCTAGAGAACCCGTATGCCACGCCTATTAATGCAAATTGTCTATATCTGCGGTTATAAGAGGTACACACCGAAATGAACAAGGATAAGTTTTGTGTCCATCTGTGGGACACATAAGTTAAACGGAAATCTTACTGTGCCTATGGGTGGTGCACATGGGAGCTAAAGTGTTAAGGTCCACGAAACATAGATATTATATTCTAATGATTACTCTTGCACTGTCCTCAATATAAATATAGTGTCAGTGCATGATCTTCCAGACCTAAAACCTTGTTGTTCTTCTTCTAGTGTTAAAATTTTATTCAGTTTATTTGTTAATACCTTGGTCGTAAATTTATCACTTTGGCTGTTGTGTTTAATAAATTAATTCCTCTGTAATTTTCCGGGTCCGATTTGTCTCCCTTTTTGAAGGGAGGTATAAGGATGCTTGATCTCCATTCTTGAATAAATCGGTTTTGTTCTATAATTTTTTGGATGAGTTTTAATAGAAATATTATTAATTCATCAAATACTAGAATCACCTCCCTCAACACCTAGCGGTAGAAGACGAACGATTATGTATGTATCTATATGTGTAGACTCCTAGAATATCGGAAGTCATACTTTAGCTTACATCTAAGTCTTAACAAAAAAAAAAGAACTTTTCAAACAAAAGCAAATAACTGTTTTCCAATTTTTATAATAAAGAGAATGGTAGTCCTCAGGAGTCTGTAATAAGTCCCACATTATTTTTAGTCCCCATTAATGAGATAATAAAAGATATACCAAAACCACAACAAGCTCACCTATATGCCGATCATCTAGTAGTATTTATCAAAATAACAAACATAACATATATGTCCTCAATTTTGCAGATATACCTTAAACAATTGGAAATATGGTCCCTAAACACTGGTTTCCAATTCTTAGTCTTAAAAACCATTTGAATAATATTTTCCAAAAAAACATTAGCAGTTCCACCGAATTTCTTTTTCTGCAATAAAAAAATTATATTCAAACCATTGTTAAAATTGGTAGGTATGAGTTTAGACCAAAAAGTTTCCTGGAAAGAACATCTCACTCATCTCACATCAATCATCTTACTCTAAATGCAGTAAAAGTCTTAATATATTAAAAACTCTTTTAAACCGCGATTGGGGTTCAGTTTATTTATGTTGATTATGCTTTATAAATCTCTTATTCGATCAAATATCGACTACCGTTTAATAGCCTACTTATCCGCATTCAAAACAATGTTAAAACCACTTGACCACATATATAACAATGCCCTTAACTTTTCTTGGTACTTTTTGCACCACTCCAATTAAAAGTTTATACGAATGCTCGTACACTCAATGCAGAAAACCATCCTCACAACATAGACGTACACTCCTTACACTAACTCATGTTGTATCCATCGCAGCAAATAAAATCGACACCGTATGTCTAAATACATTTACACAAAAGTATCAGCATATATACGTTAATAAACCCCGCACAGCAAAACTTTATTACCAGCGGGTGAGGATAGCACTCAATTCCCTAAACATGAGTTTCTCAATGGTTCTTCCAACAAACCTTGACCATCCTCTCCGCTGGATGGTAAAAGCACTTGAGTCTGTATCTTTCCTAACTCAATTCGTTAAACAGAATACTCCTATTACTTTAGTTAAAAGTTCAACAAATAAAAAGAGTTCAACAAATAGCTTTTTAGAAGCAGATAAAAATTGTATTACTATCTTTCATCATCATCAGTGGCATTACAGCTCGTTATGAGCCAAAGCCTTCTTTAGAACAATTTTCCATTCGACCCTGTCTCTGGCAACTCTTCTCCATGCTTTAACTCTGATGGATTTTAGATCATCCTCTATGTTATCTTGATACCTAAGTTGTGGTCTTCCTCTGGCTCGTCTTCCCACTGGTCCTCTTCGGTCGAAAATTTTTCTGATCGTTGCATCTTCATCTCGCCTAATTACATGTCCTATTCATCGAAGGCGTGCTAATTTAATACATTTTACAACGTCACGTTCCCCAAAACTTCTATATAACTCAAAGTTGTAGATCCTACGCCACAAACCCTGTTCTTGGATTCCTCCATATATTTTCCTTAGAATTTTTCTCTGCTTCTCTCCTAGAACGTTTAAGCAATTCTTGGTCGTTCTGTGTAAGTGACCACGTTTCAGACCCGTATGTTAACACTGGCCTTATTAGTGTTTTATACTTTAACTTTAATTTTTCTAGGTACTTTTGGAGCCATATGTTTCCTCAAGCCATAATAGCACTTATTGGCAAGTACTATTCTTCTTTTAATTTCTTTGCTGACATTGTTGTCTTTGATCAGCAGAGAGCCCAGGTAGACGAAGGAGTCCACACCTTCCAGTTCCAGATCATCAATTAATAGTCTAGGAATCGGGTTACCTGATCTAGTACAATACATATACTTGTTTTTCTGTGCGTTTATTTTTAATCCCATTCTAAGTGCAGACGCCCTTAGTGATCGAAATGCTTCGATCAGAGTGGACCTAGCAATAATGTCTATGTCATCTGCATATCCGACCACTTGTACAGATTTATTAAAGATGGTGCCATTCGTATTAATATGTCACTCTCGAATTACTTTTTCTAGTGCAAGGTTAAATAAGAGACACGACAGTCCATCTCCCTGTCTCAGTCCATTTTTACAATGAAAGGATCTGGAAAAGTCGTTTTGGATTCTGACTACACTCTCTACGCCTGTGAGTGTAAGTTCCGTTAGTTGAACAAGATGAAGCGGCATTTTAAATTCCACCATAGCCTATAGACGTTTTTGTCTGTTGACTAAGTCATATGCGGCTTTGAAATCCACGAATATGTGATAGGTGTCGACTCCGAACTCAAGCGTTTTCTCAAAAATCTGCCTGACTGTGAACATTTGGTCCGTTGTTGATTTATTGGGTCGGAAACCGCACTGGTAGTTCCCAACAATTTGTTCAACATGTATTACTATCTTTACAGAAGCATTTAAATCTATTGATAGTGTAGGCTCAGCTATAGTTTCCCCAACATCTAATCTTATGTTCAAACTTCTCTCAAAAACAACCATCTTTACAGTAGAACTTTATGCTATATACCAAGCTCTAAAATAGTTAAATCCATCTAACACTCCATGAGCTCTTATTCTTACCGATTCTCTTAGATCAATCACAGCCATACAACATATATATCCTAAACACCCCATATAAAATAAAATTTAATCCGAACTTTTAATTGCCCAGGAAACAAATAAGCTAATAAAATTTGTATAGCTCCCATTACTCATCGGTGTGATAGATATATTAGCAAAGATAGTGAAATAGTAACTGAATACTCACCATGTGACTTAAAATCGTGGCTCGTCGAAAACGACATAATACCTAGGTTTCCAAAAACTGACAACCGTTGACTACAAACAGTGCTAACCAGACTACGCACAGGATACTTTAGACTTCATTCATAATTCTCTTTACAAACACTGACCCTCCCGGAGTTAATTGTGTAACACATATTTAAACTAAAAGCATATATTAAAAGACTGCGAACATTATACACAACAACGATCTTATTATCGCCTACCTAACAATTTATCCGAAATGCTAGATGGTATGTGTCGGATAAAACATCTAAGGGACTATCTTAAATCTATACATATCTACCACGATTTAGAGCATATCGTACGTAGACGCTAATAATCTATGGCTGATGCGACATTTTACTCTAAATAAAAAAAACCAGAAACCTGGTTTTGGCTGAAATAAATATGTATGTACTTTAACAAAACAATTTTTTTCTAAATTTAGGGAAGTCACTACCAATTTTCAATAAATTATAATTTAAACATCTTAAGATAGTTATGAAATATACAGGTAAAAAGAAAATTTTGTGGGTTCAAATACTTTTTGACTTATTTTGCTATATCCTTTAACTATATTAAAACTTTTATATATTTTTAACAACCTACTGTCAAAGTGTGGGTATTATTTAATTTTGTGGCCTCTGTTTTGAAGGATCCTAAATTCTAAAGAGAAAATCTCTTTTTGAATAATCAGTGTTCGGGAATCCTTATTTCTTTATTTTATATTGAATATTATTATAATACTTAATTTATTTCGGGTATAATAAGTTTTAGATCTTTAATAATTATATTTCCTTGAAATGATGCAGAATAACCTTATGTGCTTATTGGTCGCATTTCATTCAAAGCGCGATATAATATGATTTTACTTCGACTCACACAAATCGCCCATATATCCAAATCGGCATGCTGCAATGAGTAGATTTTAACCGACAAGGTACGATTTCGCTTCCAACCTTCAACAAAAACGGTTAAGAATTCGGTACCTTATGTATCTGGCGGTACCGTCTCGCGTCCAACAGGAATTTCATGAAAGGAATCCATTGGAGGGAATGAGCAGTGATGAATTGAGTATTCACATTTGGGTCTGCGTAATTAACCAAATCCTAAAGAACACCAATTTAAGGTAGGCGATTTTGTGCATAACTTGTAGAACCATATTATTTGAAATTCAATCTTAAATTTACCAATTCGTTTTCATATTTCCTACAATTACTATTCAATCAGTGCCGTCTGTTATTAACATAGTTTACTCGCAACTTTTCCAGTTTTTATATATGTTCGTTATTGATGTTTAATAATACTGTAGTTACAGTTAGTAATAATTGAAGATTAAACATGTTTAAAAAAAAAGATGAAAAAATGAAAATATGCAAACTCTTTTTATTTCTAGGTTTATAGACGTAACAATTTTTCAAAAAGATTTGGGATAAAATTATGTACACGAAACCTGTGAAAATTGTTTTGTTTTTTAAACACCTATTGAGTTTTAATAATAATGTAAATAATAAGAAAAAAATGTAAAATAACTGTCAAAGTTTAAACACGCTTTTTAAAGTTCCCCACGAATTTAAGAGATTTAAACAGTGTTAAACAGATAGATTCATTCATCGACGAGTTAACAATATGAAGCGAAGTGCTTCAATCACAATGCGATAAGGAAACGAGTATCAAATTTGGTTGAATATTTCAAAAGTCTAATTTAATTGTGGCTATATTGGTGTAATTAAAGAAAACCAGTAAAAATCCCGAAAAATCAGGTGAGATCCTTTTTTCTTCCTTTCCAATTTGGGAGATGGTCTATTAGGTACTCTCACATATTGTGTTGCGGTCTTGGTAAGTAGGACTACACACAACATGAACAGCACTTAACTATAAACATCTACACAAAACAACTCCCATTCCAACCCAAAATTATATGTCGCTGCCGAACTCTCTGAAATGGAACAATCTATTTTCATGCACTCTATTTCGAATACTGTTTTATTTGAATATATTAAAAAATAAAAAATACTACTTTTACATCTCGCATTTCGAATAATCGAATCTGCATTTTTCTCACATATACCGACATCGTTGATCAACTAAAAAAAAATACCGCATTTTGACCGCATGTCAAAATTAATTCCACCGTCTTTCCTATCCGCAGGCTTATTTCTTCGACCAAAAGAATCCTTTCAAATGCTTTCGATTTTAAATGTATGGTCTTCCATCCCGCATTCACTAATCGAGTCTCTAAAAGATATTGGCTTAAAGCTAGCAGCACCTGTTACTTTTGTAAAATACGGAAAATCGGATGTACAATATGCACATATCATGAGTTTTCGTAATGTAACATTTGTACTCCCTAACAAGGAGGACTTCGAAGTGCAATCTTCCCTGCTAAGTAATCATGAAAATACACGCTCTAGAATATTTTTATCCACTGATAGACTAGAGTGTTTTCTTTGTAAGCTTACGGGTCATGCCGCGGAGTCGTCTTAAAGTCCCCAGTAGACCAGACCACACATTTATTGCAGCTAATGCTCCTAACTTTTCTTCATTTTCAGCTGACTTCTTAACTATCAAAAGAACCCATCTTGAGAAATTGAATCTATCCTCATTAACGACACACCCAACCCCGGCTACCATTATGGATTTATCCATCCCTCATACTAATTCAAATCCTATATTAAGAGTAGGAAAAAAAAGAGGACTTTCCATCCGTTATTCTTACTCTAGCAAGTTCTTTTCCTCCTTCGACATTCCTGATGCTACACAAACCAGCCAAAAAAGGTTTAAATCTAACCTTCAATCGGATTACTCAATGAAACCGAATTTAATTTCCGCTTTAGAAACGGTTTACTCATTCCACTCAACTTATTGCTTTTCTTAAGGACTCTTTTGAACGTCCCACCCCACTACAGAAAGCGCAAAAATTTGCTTCCAACATAGATAGTATTCAAAATGACTGCTGCTCTACACTGGTACAGAGGAAAGATCACTAAAAACCGTATCACTAGAATCTTAAAAAAGTTAAAACAACAGCCTACCTTGGCTGACTGACAAGATTATATAAGGGCCTCCTCCTATAACCCCTCTGATGTCCAAACTAATCACAGCATACATAATAAATAGAAATCCCACTCTTTCACTTGTATTTATTATTTGTTCCTTCTCTTGCAATTCAGTGGTATTGCGATGGATTTTTAACTTGCTGGAGTCGGATGGTAGAGGTAAAATTGTCAAAAATGTTATTAACTGCACTGGTACATGTCTGTTAAACACAAGATCTCATATTTATTTTAATATTTCTACTAGTTCCTTCTCCAATATTGCTTTAAGCTTTAGCGACTCAAATAGCAAAAGATTTAGCTCCTACATTAACCTTTTTTTGTATTTTAGCCTTGGTTTAGAACGTAATTACATACAAATATTATTATTGATTCATTCAGGATTGTACAGCGAGGACACTTTTCACGCTCAGGGATTCATCAAAGCGATTTCTTTATAACACAAAAGACATAAACCACGGTGAGATAGGTGGGCAACAAATAAGTATACATAATATGAAGAAAATATCTATTTAAACTATCAAATTTTTCATTCACACCTTTAATTTAATTTTTTGCAAAAATACCATAATCAATTTAAAAGTTTTTATATTATTTTCACTTAATAGTACCTTTAAGTTTATTAGCGTCTTTAAACCTGCTTTCAGCAATTCTTGAAGTAGTCACGTACTTGTATTGACATGTAAGGGATAGTTAAGGAATATGTGATTAACTTGAATACTTGAAAATATTATTAATAAACGTCTTATCTGATATTTTGACAAATACAAAATTATTCCGAACGAACAATCTGGCTTTCGACGACACAGATCCACTGGCGACAATCTTGTCCTTCTCCAGAGTGACATCGTCATGTCAATAAATGAAAGTATGAAGTAACAGCTGCCGTCACAGTCATAGAAGGAGCATTCGACACGATTAGTCGACAAGCTATAATCAAAAAGCTAAAGCAACATAATATCACCGGAAATATGTTTCATTTCATACAAAATTTTTTGTCGCAAACGACCTTAAAGTTTCTGTAAATAGTGTTTTCTTTTCTGTTTATGCTTAAACCTATGGTACTCCTCAAGGTTCGGTATTAAGTCCTACCTTAATTACCTTTGCCATAATTGATCATTGATTTAATTTACCTTCTTCTACCAAATATATAGCTTATGCAGATGATTTAATATTATACTGTAACGGATGTTCAGTATCCAGTACTGCTAAAATTTTTCAAGCGGCAATAAACATAATAATCAACAGGACTCACTCTCTGGGACTAACTTTATCCCTAGCAAAATCCTCAAAATTATTTACATCTTTATAAATGATTCACCTCTTCCTGTAGTTAGTCATTATAAAATATTGGGTTCGAATTTTGACTCTCGCTCCTCTTGAAATCAGCATATTTTCAAGTTAAAAAGTTCATGCCACTAAAGATATGAAATCCTTAAACTCTATCCATAACACAGCCCTTCGACTCTGTCTAGGCGCATTTCATTCCAGTCCATCTGAAGTCCACCCTGAAGTCCAGTGAAGTCCAGTCCACCGTGAAGTCGATGAACCCCCTCTTTGAATTAAATGGCAATACCTTCTACTTTTCTATGCTGCATCTGTCTTTTCTAACCCCCTTAATCGTGTCTACTGTTTATTCACAACTACCTATACCACACTCTCTCCAATAATAAACCATATATTTTCTATATTATCCACAATAACAAACGACATCAACTTTACACTCACAAATTCCATCATCTTCCTTTTAATTCCTATTTGGATTATGCACCTCCCTCAAATTAACACATATTTAATAAAATTCAATATTCGAAAATATACATAATAATCACTTTGATCAAGTATCATACACCGATGCTTCCAAAACTGATTTGGGGGTTGGCTGTTCAGTCACCTCTAAAAACAATCTCATTTGTACTTCTTTTATTTCTCTTTTGTGCAGCGTACATACTAAAGAATTGTATAGTATCCTACAGACTATTAAGCATAATAATCTCACGAACAAAAAGGTTGCCTTTTGTACAGATTCTTCCTTCCATTTTAAGCATTCAGGAATTATTTACCGATCATCCCCTTAAATATTATCATTCATACAAAATGTTATCCAGAAATAACCAAAGAAGAAGTGATTCACGCAGTAAAATCTCAGAAAGATGGAAAAGCCACCGGTCTAGACAATATCAATGTCGAAATACTTAAACTAATTGCAGATAACGAAAGTAAAAGCCTAGATATAATAACAACACTATTCAATAAGATATATAACACAGGTAAAATACCAACAGACTGGCTAAAATCAACATTCGTAGCATTACCAAAAAAATTGAATTCCTCACAATGCGATGATTATCGAATATTAAGCTTGATGTCTCATGTCCTTAAAACTTTTCTCAGAATTATCCATACACGAATTTACAAGAAGTGCGAGTTCCAGATGAGTGACACTCAATTCGGATTTCGAAACGGATTGGGAACACGAGAGGCTCTTTTTGCTTTAAATGTGTTAACGCAACGATGCAGAGACATGAATGTAGATGTATATGCATGTTTTATTGACTATCGAAAAGCATTTGACTGCGTTAACCATCAAAAGATGATCGAAATTCTGAGAACAACTGGAGTTGACGAACAAGACTTGCGAATTATCTCAGAACTATACTGGCACTAAACGGCCACAATTGAAATAGAGCACACAACATCCGAAGACATACAAATCCGACGAGAAGTGAGACAGGGTTGCGCCTTATCACCGCTACTCTTTAATTTGTATTCGGAGTCTATATTCAGAGAAGCATTAGACGAGGTCCAAGGCGGAATTAAGATTAACGTAATCAGCATAGACAACATCAGATATGCTGATGATACCGAATAGCAAGCAACGCATAAGAACTACAAAATATAATAAATGCGGTAGTTCACCACAGCGAAATGTTCGGTTTACATCTAAACGTTTCCACAACTAAAACTTTAGTATTTTCAAAGACACCAATAAACGTACAGGTGTATGCCAAGGGTCAAATAATAGAACAGGTAAATTCCATAAAATATTTGGGAATAAATATCAATAGTCAGTGTAATCCAAAAAAAAAGGAATCCTATCAAGAATCGAACAAGCAAGGAAAACATTCATGAGCATGAAAATATTTTTTACAAGATCAGAGCTTAGTCTACAGCTTAGAATCCGAATGGTCAGATGTTACGTTTTTTCTGTCTTACTGTATGGCTGTGAAAGTTGGACAATGGACTCTGAAATAGAAGAAAGAATAGATGCCTTTGAGATATATCGTCTGTATATATACAGACGAATGTTGAGGATTCCATGGGTGCAAAGAGTTACTAATGTTGAGGTACTTCGTCGCATGTGTAAACAAAAAGAATTACTAAGAATAATCAAAGAGAGCAAAATGCAATACTTGGGTCATGGGTTGAGAGACGAAAGATATGAATTACTTCAAGTTATACTGGAAGAAAAAGTACAGGGCAAAAGATCAGTAGGAAGACGCCAGAACTCGTGGCTGAAAGACCTGAGGAGATGGTTCGACCGCTCATCCGCAGAGATCTTTCGCGAAGCAGTTTCCAAAACTACAATTGCCATTTGGATCGCCAACCTTCGAAAGGAGACAACGCAATGAGAAGAAGAAAATGTTATCACTCTAACGACCACCTTTTTTCTTTTAAACACTAAGATTACCTTTATAAGGATTCCGTCTCACACTGGTATACCTGGCAACCAACTCGCAGATCAGCATGCTAAAACGGCTTTAATAGATACCAACAACTTCATATCCAAATTTGCGGAGATTTAAATACAGAAGCATACAGATTCCATATAGGCCACACCAAGCTAACACACAGCTTCCTGATCACATCAGATGTCCGGCTTATCTGTCAAACATGCTAGTGCCAACTAACAGTGAAACACATTCTCACCGAATGTCATTAATACAGTGCAATAAGACGACAGCTAAATCACAAACCGCAGCTAGGCGACATTCTCAGTAATCCCAACCAGATAGACAGAGTTCTTCAATTAAAAAAAAATGTATTATTGTATGATATACTCTAAATTATTTTTATATGGCATAACTTGATGATGCTACTATACCACTATGTTGTTTGTAATCGTCCCCGTGCGAGTGGCCATAGTTGCCGAGCACGTAAATGTAATTTAAAAAAAAATAATAATAAAAAGTTTGGGTTCAATAAATGGAATAATAACAAATTAATATTAATTCTTAAATACAGAATTTTTATAATGTATTATAATCTGTTATCAAAAACCTGCCTTACCGCTTACAATCTGTTGTGTAATCCATGCTAGGAATTTATTAAAATTGTAAATATTTTAACCTACAAACCGCACACAAAGTAAGATGCAAAATAAAAGCTTAAAGGTCTCACGAGGTCAAAGAAATGGTGAAAACAGACGACATATAATAATTGTGTGAACTTAAGAGTCATTAGCCAAAGTACGCACTGTGCAAGTTCACAGCAATAAAGTTAATTGCATATTTGAAAATAATTATTGACTTAATTAAAATAACTGTACAGTGTGCATTTTAATTATACATAATTTTTTAATCCATGATTTAAATTTCAACCTTTTCTTTTTAATCATAAGGATGCGCAGACGATTTTTAAATTGGCTTAGTAATTAGTATTAAAAGGAGATGTGCTTATAAAAAAAAAGTGATATTTTAAAAAAATAATATAGCTTTGAACTTGGATACAGTATCAGAATATTCAAAGAACGGAGCAGCACTGCGAATTATGTGTGAAATTTAGAATGCGACACACAGGAAAATATTAGTAATCTTAACGAAGTTTTGGCAAATAATGTACCTGATGAGTTGATTTTTTCACAGACATTTCACGGACAGTTACAGAACGGTAACAGTTAATTAAACTTTGCTTATTAAATTAAAGTCTTTTAAAAACAAAAGTAGGTTATCTATAGTGTTTTCCGAATTTAAAATGTCTTTAAGATTGTTTGGTAAATGATATTTAATTCTGTGACGATTGAACTTTTCGCACTTTTCCACTAGTTCATGTTTTACCGTAAGGGGTGAACCGCACTCATCACAAATTGGGCGTTCTTCTTTCTTGAACAAATGTTCATGAGAAAACTGGGTATGTCCAAGTCTTAAACGTAAAATAATTATTTGCTTTCGTTTGGATACCTCGGGTGGTTGCCATGGTCCAATATTATTTTTTATTTTCCGAAGCTTTGGTAGTGTGGATTTCCATTTATTCTTCCAGATCTCGAACAGGTGCTATATGAAATAGCTTTTTAGATCCATACTTACAAATTGTGGTGATATGGGGATACTGTTTTCGTTTATAGCTTCTTTGGCATTTTTGTCTGCTGCTTCGTTACCTGCTATTCCAACATATGATGGGACCCAGAGAAACTTGATGCTTGTATCTTTAGTATGCAATTTATTTAGTTCTCTCTTTATTAGCAAATCTAGTGGATGTTGCGTCTATATTTTACTGATAATTTGTAGTGATGACATAGAATCTGTCAAGACTAATATTTTGTTCATCTTATTTGCATTTGCGTGTATTATCGCTGGGTAAATTGCATAGAGTTCTGTTAATATATTATCCTATTTTCAGTTTTAGACGCATCTGTATAGTATGTTGTGTAATCGAAATGGGAGTTAATTGGATCTCTGAAGAGTTGTATAATAAGACTAGGGATGGTGCTGCTTTTATTCTCTATTATAAACGAGTTTTTCAATTATATAGTTCTATTGCTTTACTTGTTTTAAAGCATCGTTTAATATGCCCACTGTAAAACTTTAATGAATGAAGTAAACATTAAAAGAAATGATTAAAGAGCTGCAAGAAACCGAAATTTCGTTTCGAGAAGTTGACAATCGGATTAGTAAAAATTTATTCACGATACTAAACTTCGAGTTTGAAATACTAGATCACAGAGCAAAAAAATAAAGCTGTCGAGGTATTGGTGCTGTCTGACCAACTATCAAGTCCAAAAGACATCTTTTTAAAATAAGTTTACTTAGAGACCCATATTCTACCTCTGAGTTAGTGTCACAAGAATGGCTGGCGACTATAGAACAACGACTCTCGATACGATAAATTTATCGTAAGATTCACACACACACACACACTCCTCTGGGGCTGAGAGCCTTAAAATACTACGTGTTCTCGACTTTGTTGTATGGAATGGAAAGCTGGACACTAAAAGTGGATGATATACAAAAGTTGGAATCATTTGAGATGTGGTGCTATAGACGGATTTTGAAAATACCATGGACTCAACGAGTTACAAATGCAGAAGTGCTAAGAAGGTTACACAAGGATTGCGAGGTCATAAAGCACATTAAAACAAGAGAGTTGGATTATTAGGCCACATTATTATAAGTGTGAAATATGAGATATTGAGGCTCATAATGCAAGGTAAAATTATGGAGAGTAAAAGATTCATAGGAAGACGAAGAATTTCCTGGCTTAGAAACCTAAGAGAGTGGTATAGTTGCAGTTCAGTAGATCTTTTCAGATCAGCCTCCAATAAGGTACGGATAGCTGTGATGATGATAGCCAACCTCCAATATGAAAAGGAACTACGAGAAGAAGAAGGCGCATGCTACTCGCAACAGACTATGGTCCGGATAGTGTTTCTCTTCTTTTTCTTTCCTCTTAATGACTGCTATGATGTAATTGTGTACACTATTCCATCTCTCCTTACTTCCCCTCATCTTCACGATCATTTCTCTACAGTTAAATCATATTTAACTCAATCCCTTAGGCTCAGGAGTAGCATCTTAGTCCACTGGGCAAAATATTCCATGTTGTTCTACTCTTCTTGCCATCTTTACATTGATTATTTCCTTTCTTCTTTTTTTATGGCCGTTGTTAATTCCTATTTATAGAGATGTCTCCTTTCTACTGTTAACACATGCAGAGGAACGCAATTCGTGATAGTCCTCAAGGCCTCCGCAGATACAGTCCTGTAGGCGCATGCTACTCGCAACAGACTCGTTCTGTCAACTCGTATCATGAGCCCCTTTTAAGTCAGTATCCTCACCGTCTCACTCCAGACTGGTGCCGCGTAAAGGATGATTGACTGCACAACATCTTCTAGGGCCCTCCATTCTGATTTGGGTCCCGCAATGTTGGGCATAATCCCCCCGCACCCTACCGCAGCGAAGAGCCACACTCTTCGTTGTCTTCCGGGCTACCACCCGTATATGCTCCCCTCATCCGCCATATTGGTGTAGCGTCACTCTCATGTTAGCTGTACCTCTGCATCAGGGACACAGCTTGTCTATTTGGTTTACTTTTTAGGATGATGGTCTTGATCTTCTCTGCCGGACTTGTTCCAGTCCGTGACCTGTCATTCAGTCCTTTACGACATTGCCCGTATCTTTTTCTTCAAGTTCCGCTCCTATCGGAGATTGGAAATCATTCTGGCAATTATAATTTTGTTGGTTACGTGCCTGAATAAATTAATTTCGAATACTTCCACCTCCTCTAGCACGCCTCGATGCAAGTACAACTCAGAGGTGGGTGTGCGTATGTACGGAGCGTTGACGGGACGTAGACGATGCTCATCGTTACATTGCATGTTTTATGTCGTACAATATGTAACAAACGAAAGGAGAAAATTACAATGAAGCACTATACTTAAACAATAAAAGTTATAAAACTTAGATTTGACAAATTGATTGTAAATATTAAATTAGCACTTTGGAAAGTCAATCAGTATTCTATGACAGTTTCTTTGGAACTAATATAATATTATTATCTTTTCAATATACATATTATGAAACTATGTAAAAATCACACACAATCTTACATTTGTTTTGGTAACCAAATCATACTACATACCGAGTAATTTGCGACGCAGTTGGTTTAATTTAGAAAATAGCAGCAGCTTCTTTGATTTTTCCCTATACCATTCGTGTTCTTCATGACTATAGATCAATTAAAAATTTGTATAAAAATGTACAAATTATTAATAAAAATGAACAATAAGTTACAGTTAATTTTGTCATCACATGAGCTAGCCTCTTGGAAGGTGAGATATTCTGAAAAGAGGAAGATATACGCAACTGAAATCGTCTGTTCGAGAAGAATGTTACGAATTTCGTGGATTTACCGTAAAACAAATTGTTCGATCTTAAAAAAACCAAAGATCATCAAAAGGTTCTTCTGCAAATAACAATTAAAATATTTTGAAAAACTTATGAGATCATGCAAAGACAATATGGAGAGACTTATTATTTAAGAACAGGTAAAAAGCCAAGACCACGACGAAGACGAAAATCCCCAACGAAATTAATTGACTAAATCACAGGAATTTGCAAAAGACCAGAGCGTGAAATAAAAGAAATGATCAGAGACAGACACCTATGGAGATGAACCATACAAGACATCACGGTGACCACTACGCTCACTCCAGGGTGGTCAAGACTGAAGGGAGGGAAAGGGAGAGAGAGAGAGAGAGAGAGAGAGAGAGAGAGAGAGAGAGAGCGAGAGAGAGAGAGAGAGACAGAGAGAGATGCATCTCCAGTATACTGAAAATATCATTTTAAAGTTCTATACTTTCAAATATAAAATGTATATCTGAATTGTCGTTAAGAATCGGGCAGAGAAAATTGAACTCTTCGAAGAATTTTTTGTACCATCAAGACAAAACAAAACAAACAAATCAATTCGTTTAATTTGTATTTTGAGAACGATTTTGGAAGTGGGCAATAAAAAGTTTTTAAACTGATTTTCAATTAAATTTTTGAATAATTATCATTAAATGCAGTAGATAAAGCAGTTCTACGAATGCTGAACACCTGAACATCTTGTAAAGACAATAAATATATTAAACACGTCATATTTAGGACTTAAATGTCTTAAATAATATAAGGTTCCACTAAAAAAAGAATACTATGAAGACAAAATTTTCGCAGGCAAATAAAAAAAGAACGTTCAGATAATGAATATTATTCAAGACTTTAGTCGTGCAGCATTAGAAATTTATTTATAATTAATATCATACTTTTATTCGTTATGAATTTACTGATATAAATGAATAAATTTAAGCTGTCACACGAATTTCTTCAGAACCATAAATCGTGCGCGACATATTTGTCTGAACCACACATTCGGTCGATTTTCACTTATAAAAAAACCAGAATTTGAACCGAACCCTGACCTTCCCTACATTAATTCGGCATCGAAACTGTGTCAGTGTGTCGGGTGTGGTCGAAAACATACCACGTAACCCTTCGAGTGTCCTTTCCTCCTTCCTCTTCTGGTTCCGAAGAAACAAAGAAGAAAATCAAAATTCCTACCTCGACTCAACTGCAATTCGTCTGGTTATATTAGTTAATGATTCACAAGTGAAAAAGAAAGAGCAATTGCAGATGCCCGATCAAGTCGAAAGTTTCATACCGATACATCAAGGACCGGCGTCAGTGTACAGTATGATCTTGAATGGGAGTTGAAAAATATATTGAATATAATTCTAAAATAGTATAATTTTTTTTAACAACCAAATAATATTGTTCTGAAGCTATTTTCTTGTGGCATTTTAAAGTAATTACTATTTAAATGGGAATAAGCCACAATTAAAGGTTAAAGTACGTTTATTGACGTTTCAATTTCTACTTCGGAAATCGTTCTCAAAATACAAACATTAGTAAATTAAACAAATTTTTGTTTTTCTGTTACTCAGTGAAAAATTCTTCTTATAATTTAATTTTATCTGACTCATTTATATTGACAATTCAGATATATATTATACATTTTAAAGTAGACGACTTTAAAATGATATTGCCAATATTGTTGAGTTGCGCTCCTGGGACGACTTTACTTATAAGATAGTTCATTCGATTACATGAAATCAACTTTAACTCGAGAATATCCGTCAGAAAAGATTATAGCATGTAATTCGTCTTTAAAAAGACAAATACATGCCATGATGACAGTAAAATTCTCCTGTTAGTGATTCCATAGTAAATTATGAGGGAAAAACCAGGAAAAAAACCTTATAATACTATCCCGACATGGTAAGTATTTGGTCGTGCATTTAGTTTACCTTCAATAAACACCAAACTCTGATTTTATATGTTCGTTATTTAAAAAACATAAATGATGTAAGCTCTATATGTCACTGACTTACTAATATTGGTATTTTCCTTTTAATACCTTCCTCTTTCAATATGAAAATTTATCTGGTTACCCATATTGTAGAGGAGGTCCTGCAAACGGATGCCTTCCTGTTGCCCTACCTATCAACTAAAACCACCCATTCTTCGTCAAGATACCCTTGTACGTGTTCAGTTAGTGAACGAAACTTAGGGGTGCCTTACGCTGCCTAAATTGATAATGAAGATTTGTTGCCAGTTCTTATCTAGGAGCGGTAAGGAATCAGAAGAAAATGTATATAAAATAGAGACATGGCCTTGACGATGGTATTACCTAAGAGCGGTAAGGAACCAGGGGGAAAGTATATGGAATATATAGGTATACTAGGCAACAATAAGGTATAGAAATGAGTCCTTAACCTGGTTTACTGTTTTAAAAAATTTACAATCATTCTTGTTCCGAATATTATCAATTGCGGCATATCAAATTAGTTGGCAGTTAACTTTCCTATAGTTTGGATGTAGGTTCATCATCATATAGCCAGATAATTTAACAATTTTAAGTATGGTTTAATCCATTTAAACCCAACCACTGTTTGGTTTTGGGGTTATTTTGCAAATAATACAAAGTAAGTAATTAACCACATGTTTGCATATAATAGTCAAAATTTTACCCTACGTTTTATTAATTTAGTGGGAATACTTGCTTCTAAGTTCACTGAAGATGGACTGAGTAGTCCGAAAACGTTCTGAACTTAATCCTTTTGGATTTTCAAATTTAATTTTTAATTAAATATACCACTTACAACAGGAGTTTTAATTACAAGTAATTTACTTTCATCTTCGAGTTTTTTGATTTTAATGTTTTAAAGTTTGTGTATATTTTGAATACCAATTTCTAATAAACACTTTTAATAATAAAAAGAAGAAATTGTTAGTGATTTGTAGAAATCTAAAATCCGATCCTGATATCCTCCGCTCTTGAACTTGGTGGTCTCTTCTCGATTCTTCACCGATGCGGCGGCACCTGATCGCTTCTTCAATTTCTTCTTACTTATTATTCACATAAAGACTTTCTTGGTGCGAGGATGCGCGACAGTGGCGACCGGTTTCGACGCGAAAGGGCCTCACCGACGAGCCCGAGGCTAATATTGAGGCGTGTGATGGTGTTGGCCGAAGGGAGGCAATTTAGGGAAGCCGCTGCAGTGTTACAAAAGTTGGGGCCTAATACAATTGCCGCTGTGGCCGGGGAATTACCTTTGGATTTACTTGTAGAAGGTTTGCCGCACTCGGCACAACTTTTGGAAACTTTTTTTAATAAGTGAGTAAATACAAAAATCTTTTTGCACTTCATATATCATATAGAAATTAGTCGATGTACAATTTATTGATACATTAGTAAAAAGTTTATACTCTTTATTCAAATGACAATTGAGTTTATTTACAATATGATCAAAAAAACTTGCTAGACTATAATTTAGTTATTGCAATATATGCTTATATATATATATATATATATATATATATATATATATATATATATATATATATATATATATATATATATATATATATATATATATATAATGCTATAGTCATTTCTTAATTTATATTAATAATTAATTAATTTTTCATTAAAAAAAAAGAATTAATTCAGGAATGATTTTTATTTTTCACCATGTGTCATGTGTTCGTTTAGCAACGTTCCATTCCCTTTTTTTTAATTCGTTCATCAACTTCTCATTTATCATCTCTGCACTTGGTTATCTATCCACTAAGATTTAGTCGATTTGATTTCTTAACTGTTATGTCGATAAAAATCTTTGTATTTTAAAAGTCTTTTGTCCTAATTTTGCAATATATGTTGTAACATTTTTGTCATCAGTTAGCTTTGTTTAATTGATTTTGTTACTTTCTCTGTTTGTACTTTATAGAAAGGAACTACAACATTAAAGGAATTTTATTATTTTATATAATCAATGGACTCCCAAATATTAAAAAAAGTTCATTTAAAGAGGTGAGATTTTAAGAAAGGGGTGAGTTTGTCCTTATGCACTAAGGAGCATTTAAGTAAATTTTATGCTCTTTTAGTACATACACATCTGCAGAAAAGCTATTCAAAATTAAATTTCCTAACAAATTGTCACCTTTTAAAGTCAGAAATAATTTTTTTTTTTGATAGAAATATTCAAAATCCGAGCAAAAAAAAAACAGGGACACACGCGTTTTTTCTTTTTTGTCCCATAACTTTTTTCTACGGAGGCATGGGAATGGGCATTTTTGAAAAAAAAAAACTTCTATCTTTCTTTTTCAAAAGAACTTTTCAATGTTCGCCACACAATATTTTTTGGATATTTTCTCTATTTTTTCGCAAACGTTTTTCAATAACTTTTTTCTACGCTGTTTAAGGTATATGTAGTGGTACATTTAGAACAAATAAAAATTAATTACCTTTAAATGGTCTATTGTAGAAGAGTTTGAGACGAATTTTTAGCATACGGTGCTCTAAAGTTTTCTACTTTTAACGAATTGTCGTAAGTTTTACTAAATTTGTTATTATAACTTTTTTCATAGTAGATTTACGTATATTTATTACTAAATAAAAAAGAAAGCTTATTTTCTGTACTTTAAAATACTCCATTGTAAAATATTTAAGGACTAACGGTAACCAAAATGTGATCAAATTGTGATGCTTGCAACGATTTGTATATACCTAAATATGCAAGAAAAGAATACTCCAGTCGTCAGAGACAAACATGCCACTGAAGCTCTAAACATCATAACAAAAGGCTGAATTTTGCTGAGAATGTAAATTTTAAGACTCCAAAAAAAATGCAAAAAACTTTTTGACTACTACCCCCGGGCCTCGCTTTAAAACCTTCCCTCATAAGTGTGGGGAAACTTTATTTACCAAGAATCTGCATGCTGTAGAAAAATTATTTTAGATAAGTAGCTGAAATAATTTTAAACAAAAATGTTTATTAGCACTTTTTGTGTAGAACGAACCGTTCCCACAGAAACAAAGCTTCAAACGACCAACGATTTTGAATGTCAGTTCAATTCGGGGCCCGTGACATCAGTTTTTTAAATTTGTATCAACTCGACGATAAAAATTCGATAGCTTGTGAACAGAGCTTGTGAGTTTTATCCTATCGATAAAAATTATAAGGGTTTAAAGGTGAAAAGTTTCGCTTAGCGTAGACAATTTTTGTGTTTTGCCGTAAATAGAAAAAAACGTTAAAAGTAGAAAACTTTAAAGAACCCTATCTTGCTTGAAATTAGTCCTAGAGCCTTCTGCTGAAGATAATTTTAAAGATATTTTTTTTTGTTAGCAATATACATTGCATGTACTTAAAACTGCGTAGAAAAAAGTTATAGAATGTTTTCGAAAAAATAGGAAAATTACCCAAAAATGGTGTGAGTGACAACATTTAAAAAATCGTATCTTAAACACTTTGAATCCTAAACACTTCTACGTCATTTTAAAGAAGAAGGACAGAAGTTTTTTTTCTGTTTAGCAATGCCTATACTTACACCCCGGTGGAAAAAAGTTATGGGACAAAATAGAAAAATTACGTGTTTTCCTGTTTTTTTTTTGGTTTGTTTTTGAATATATTTTTACTTTACTGTTACTTATATAAGATACATTTAGATATTGTATTTTTTCTTACATTTTTTCTGTAGATTTATATGTATGAAAAGTACATAGAATTCACTCTTATGTCCATTGGGGGTCCATTGACCACATGAAATAATAAACCCCTTTAACATTTTAGTTCCTTTCTAAAGTACATAATCAATAGTCTATTTATTAAATATTTTTACTCCAACACTCATTTCACTAATGATTTGTTTAGCAACGACTATTTTTTTCATTTTTTTTTTAACTTTCATCAATTCCAATAACGATAATTGACTTAAGGAAAGATCTTTACCAATATTAATTTCATACCACATCAAATCGATTTATTTAAAGTTATTTATTTTCTATGTATCTATATTTACCTAGTTTCTTTGTAGAAGATACATCATGCTTTATCTGCATTCTATCGAAAGCTTTGTTCAAATACATTATATATATGTAAATATAGAAGTGACTGTAATTTACGAGATTTCTCGTTCGCCTGTTACTAGTGAAATCCTTTCTTTTATGTTTTTGCAAATGTTCTGTCGCCTATATACTCAAAGAGCCGATTTCTCGACTGTTATTTATGTCTGTATGGTCCTAGACATTATAAACATGACCCATCATTTTAATAACGCTATAGAGTTACTTTTATATAGAGTATTAAACTCTTAATAACATTAATATTTGTTTATTTACAAAATGTATTTAAAATAAAAGCCTGCGAGAACGTCGCATTATTTCATGCGTCATATGGTAAAGACATTCCCAATCATAATCATATATAGTTATATATGATATATATAACTATATATATATATATATATATATATATATATATATATATATATATATATATATATAGTTAACTAGAGCACTACATGTCTAATACATAAATTTGTTTTCCGAAATCGATTGGAATCCTTGCAGCACTTAGTTTATTACTTCAATGCTGCTTTCATGTCAAAAATTATTTATGTTGGTATGGTTGACTACGAATCTATTTTTTAAGATGGTAAGATACCCCAAACTTCTAAAACTGAAAGAAAAACCTAGATATAAAAGAAATTAGAATAATAGAACATTATTGTTATCGTAAGACTGGAGAAGAAACATTCAAATCTATACTAACGATTGTAGGTAAAAGTCAAGGATGTACTTTGTTTCGTCTAGTATAGAATTTCTCTTATGAAGCTAACCACTTAATAAGCAAACGCATAATTCCAGTACGTTGAACTCATGGAACATTTATTCGAAATAAAGACAATATTCTAATATTAACAGATAATCAAAACCTACAAAGAACTATCAAACTGTTCGAAAGGCAGTATAAACTTTTCGTTATGTCAAAATCTGCTAACATTATGACCCACATTGACCTACGTTTGATCTCGATAAAAAATAGGTAATTATGTAGTCCTGTCTTTAGAAATCTTAAATAATTTTTTTACTATACCACAAAAACCATAGTATCTAGGAAAATTGTTATTCTTTGGTGTTTCTTCTAACGATTGTTTAAGTTTCCAAATAGAGTTTGTGTGGTTTAGTAAGAATGCTGAATATAACTTAATTGCATTCAAATCTTTATTCACAGTAAACCTTTCTTTGTGAAAAAATAAATCATGCACATATCGTCGGTTTCTTTTGGAGATTTTTGTGCAATAACTCCATAAAATGTTTATTTCTCAACACTAATGCTATCTGCTTTATGTGATGCATAATAATTAAGAATTTCCGTCTTTTTTTTTGCTAACTACTAAAATATCAAATTTTCAATGTTTCAATGTCATAAATAATATCACCGTTATAAACAATTATTTTTGCAATATAATACTTTTAATGCAATCACAGTATAACACAATTTTATTATTATTTTATTATTAACACTAAAGTTAAGGTAAAAGTTGTCTCTCATACAAATTTTTCAAGAGACATAATTAAGAAATTAGAAACTAGTTCGCAATTGACAGGGAACAACAAAAAAGGTTTGCTGTGGATATCAGGACATAAAGAATTTGTTTATAATGAGACTGCTAATACTCTTGCTAAAGAAGAACATACAAATCCTTTTATTGCACTATAAAATAGGCAGAGTGGATATAACAACATGTCTTTTATTGTGCTGTCCTCTAACAAAGGTTAGCGATCACTTCTTTAAACGCTTTATCTTTTGCAACGTGAAGTATCTGTTCAACAATGAGGTTAGTCCAATCTCTGATATTCCTCAATTAAAATTTCTTTCTTCTCAAGCCTTTTCTTCCCTCTACTCTTTCTTGCATGTGACCCAGATACAATGTTTTTTTATTTTAATTGTGTTCATAAGCTTTCTACGATGTCCAATTCACTTTCCACTGGAAATTCTTTCCACTTCTTCGTTTAAGACTTTTGTAGTCAAAGGAATTTTAAGAATATGCCTATATAGCCACGTTTCTTACGGATTATACTTTCAGAGCCCAAGCTTCCACCCCATATTGCATTTGCGTACATACATAACATTCGACGAGCTTTAATCTGATAGCAACATGTAGATTCTTCAAAAACCCAACGTAATAAGTACCCGCAATAGGTCTTTTTAGAGCCTAAACACTAGTGAACAGGTAACAAATATAATATCTCTTTTAAATGGATAATAGTTTTAGAAGATTAGATCTATTGGACTAAATACAGATAGACAGATGTACCACAAAAATCTACAATCTACAAGAAACCTTCCCGTATTCACCTCTATGCACACATACAATTATCTTAGCCACATCATTAAAAGCTATTAGGGACTCTTTTCTATTTTATAAGCTTGTTTAATAAATTAAAACCCATTTTTATTCAGGTTAACCTTGAAAACAATTGTAATCACTCAACTGATATTCTGCAATGTTAGTTATGTTTGCATACGTCACACTGATGAGGTTCTATAATTAAGTATTTTGACTTAAAAATGGCATTTTTTGTTAATAATCCATCCAAATATAATCAGCATGCAGTCATTCGTGTTTTGTATACTAAAAGTTTGCAAACATTGCAAATTTATAGGCGAATGAAAGCGATGTATAGAAACGCATGTTTTGCATATTAAACTTTCAAAGAGTATTAAAGAAAATTTAAGAGTATAAGAGAGGAGAGAATGATGAATAAAGCCACTACCAGTTGCATTGAGTACTGCATGAACAGACAGAAATGTGGCATGTGTGAAAGTTCTGATCAAAGAAAACTGGCGAATTTGAATTAGGGTAATTTTAGAAAATGTTGTCGTGAGTATTAGATCTTTTTATAGTTGTATACAAACTGGGTTACAGCAAAGTTTGCAATATTCAGTTCCTCGTCCCTTGTCAAAAGATCAAAAAACCTTGCAAATGGGTTTATCTTTGCAACATCTCGTGAAATACAGACAAAACATTAATGACTTATTTTCACCAATAATTGACGGCGACGAATCTTGGTGTCATTATTTTGAACCATCCAGTATGCTGTCATTAATGAAATGGAAACACACAAATTCTTCGCCACCAAAGAAGTTTAAAGTTGAACTTTTTGCAGGTAAGGTCATGTTAATTGTTTTTCGACCATGAGGGACCGTTGCTTATAGAGTTTACAAAACCTAGAGTGCATATTAATACAAATGTATAATGAAACTTTGAACAACCACCATCAAGCAATAATACGAAAAAGGGAAGCTGTCACGTGGTATCATTTTTCTGCACCTCAATGCCCAGCCTCATCTTGCCAAAGTATTAAAAGAAAATCTAAAACGAAAGAAATATAGGATATTAGAACATCCAACTTAAAGTCTCGATTTATCGTCATGGGATTTTCATATCTTTGGGCCACTGAAAAAGCCATTAACATGTCATTGTTTTCAATCAGACGAACAAGTACCAACTTACAAAAGAATTCTTCGAGCAACAGCCATAAGAATTCTTTAAGCAGGGTATACATCGGTTGGTGAAATATTGGGATATATGCCTTAATTGTAGTGGTAATTATTGTTAGTATATTTGCCAATAAATTTTTTCTGGACCAAAGATGGATTTCAATTGAACAAGCTTTATTATGTAGATGTATTTGATGTAGTTTTATGTTCACATTAATCGTTAGTTTTATTTGGTCAATTGTTTTGATTCATCTTAAATAAAACTCTCCCTAGTATGCCATTGAAACTTAAGTATGTACTCAGAAATTGTAATTAATATTTTACGTGTATTTAAAAGTATTTATTATTCATGATTATTACTCTCTTATGCATAAAAATAATATATTATTACAAGAATTGTATATCTACGAATAAACAGACGTTGATAACCATTTATTACGAGAACACCGTAAGTGCTTTGGAGATGATACTTAATTTAACTTATTTGTAAATGTTTGGAAGTATTTGAAGAAGATACCAGATCGCATTAAAGGTATCATGAATTTTGGAAAACAATTTAAATGTAATGATGAGTACAAAAATATACTACTGCAAGAAATAAGTAATAAGAGCTGTCCGCAACCGCCTTTGGAAGAAGAAATGTGATCTGAACATTAACGTAAGAACACGAGTCTTGAGATTTTATGTATTTGCTCAGAATTTCATATATTCATCATATCAGAAACAACACGGTGATCCAACGCCTGAAAAAAGATCTGAAAGTTAGGCTTACTGTGAAAACAAGAAAGATAGCATACCAGAAATGTAGGTGTACCAAAATTATTTCACGGATACGTATTTTCATAATCAATAAATCTTAACATTACATTTTTGTTAAATTATTATGTTCATATCCGGAAATCGTGTTTAAAAAAATCTCCAAACCACAACACTAAACAACTTTCGGTTATAAAACCACACCCTACTATTTTTTTAAATAATTTTTTTGAAAACAATTTCCAGAGTTGAAATCAAAATAGCAAACATTAGCTAAAAATGTAATTTTTATTACAATCAGTTGTGGCTCATACTATTCTGGCCTGGTCAGGCCTGTTCTGGCCTGGTCAGGTCCATATAAACATAATATTTTACTTAGACACTCCTCAAGAAAACAGATTTACAACGTACATTTTTGTTATTCCATACTTTAGTGTTATTAATATAAAATGTAGATTTTTAACCCCTTTCGATTCCTCTTAACCAATTAGGTACAATAAAAAAGAACAAGTATGAATGACGACATATACATCTCTGTATATCTGAAATGAGGAAATTCGAAGAATGGAGGAATACAATTAAGATAAGAAAGTTACACAATCTGGGCAACGTGATGAGAGGATATATGTATTTGTTATTATTGATGCTTATGGTATAAATGCAGTTATCTAAATATATTCAGAGCTGTAGTATCAAAAGTAAACATAGCCATGATGATTACCAACCTTGTAACAGGAGATGGTATCTAAAGAAGAAGAAAATATCTGAAAAGACCTGTACCTGTACTGTACACAAAAATACATGGCTTTTCTCGTACGTATTATGTCTCTAAATTCAATTTGTGTTTTCAATAATTAAGTATCAAAATCTATTAGTACTCCAGGATAAATTTTGTAAGTATAGTCTCTAATTGAGCCCTGTGTCAAAAACATGGTGTAAACTAATATGGTAAAATCGTTATACATGGTTTATATAATGTAGTATCGGAATTATTGTTACTCTAGGATAAATTGTATAAGTATAGTGTTCCATTGCGTCCTGTGGCTACTATGTGTAAATCATTATTCGACTTATGTGAGTGTGCTTTAGCACCATTCCTTATACGTACGTATATTATGGCATGACCATTTGGCAGGCAAAAGATTTCTTCGCACTTCGTTACCACATTATTTGTTTAAAGGCATAATAAAATATACACCCGCGTGGCCGTGGATCAAAGAAAAACATGACACGGAGGCAGCAGCTATATGGTTAACTTAAGACAACAGCATGTCGTCCCGATTTGTGAAATAAAATGAATACGGTATAAAACGTATAGTCCAGAAGAAGAGTCAGGAATGAGTGACTCTTCTGATTTTACAAATAAAAATATAAAGGAATTAAGTGGAGGAAACGAGCGACACCGGTCACGGTCTCTTTTTCTGTCCCAAGGATCTCACTGGCCCCAATCCGGATTCTACAGGCGAACAATGTAACTAAGCAAAGGTGTATGTATTTAGAAATTATTTTTTCTGTATGGTTATAAATCCCTGGATAACTTTATAGGTTGTACCTAAACGAAATGCGGTTTACGCGGTTTAAATTATTTTTGTTTATAATATAAGAGAGAAAATTTTGCCGGCAATATTTTCGACTGGTATGAAAGTTTGTTGCCTAGCAATTTTCGCGAATTAAATGTGATTTTGTCAAAATTTCATAAGCGAACATTGCCAAAGCTTCTTCTTCTTCTTACAATGCCTATCCGTTCCGGATGTTGGCGATCAACATGGCTATCCTAACTTTGCTTGCTGCTATTCTGAATAGTCCGGTTGTCGATGTATTAAACCACTTTCTCAGATTTTGAAGCCAAGATATTCTTCTTCTCCCTGGTCCTCTCTTTCCAAATACCTTGCCCTGAAGAATGAGTTGCAACAAGCCGTATCTCCATTCATTCCTCATAACATGGCCAAGATATTCTAGTTTGCGCTCTTTGATGGTGTTAATAATCTCGCATTCCTTGCCTATTCTACGTAGGACCTCAACATTAGTCACACGATCCACCCATGAAATTCTTAAAATACGTCTGTAACACCACATCTGGAATGCCTCGAGTTTTCTTAAAGAAGCTTCGGAAAATGTCCAGGCCTCTACTCCGTATAATGACGTAGAAATAGCATAGCATCTAATGAGAGAGATTTTGGTAGCAAGTGGTAAATCGTGACTTCTGAAAAGAGACTTCATCATTTAAACGCCGATCTCGCTTTTCCTATGCGTTGTTTTATTTCACTGGAGTGATCCCATGGGCTGTTAATGTTGGTACCAAGGTATGTGTAGCTGTCCACTCTGTCAATTGAATGTTGGTTAACCAAAAGCTGTGTATTTAATATTTCGCGCTTACTGATAACCATGTACTTTGTTTTCTGCGTATTAAGATCAAGTCCGTGTTCTCTACTTACATCTGATATACGCGACATTATTCTTTGCAAACCGTCCAGACTATCTGCAAAAACTACTGCGTTGTCGGCATATCTAATGTTGTTTAGACGTATTCCGTTGACTAATACGCCTTCTTGTAGTTCGCCTAGCGCTTGCTCGAAGATATATTCAGAGTATATATTAAATAACACCGGAGACAGAATGCATCCTTGCCTCACTCCTCTATCTATGGAGACTGCCTCTGTCAATTGGTCATCCACTTTAATATTGGCTGTTTGGTTGTAATATAAATTATAGATGATTCTTAAGTCCCTATCATCTAACCCCACTTCTTTCAAGATGTTTATAAGTTGATCATACTTTACTCTATCAAATGCCTTTTTGTAGTCGATAAAACAAGTATACACATCCACAGTTAACATCCCTGCATCTTTGCATAAGCACTTGGACAGCGAATAGAGCCTCTCGGGTGCCTAAGGAATCGCGGAATCCAAACTGCGTCCATGATACTTGTTCTTCGCATTTTTTATATATTCTGCCGTGTATCACTTTCAAGAAGGTTTTAAGTAAGTGGCTCATTAGGCTAATTGTTCTGTAGTCTTCGCATGTCTTGGCATTTACTTTTTTTGGTATGGTCATGAAGGTCGACTTTAACCAGCTTTGGGGTATTTTTCCAGTTACGTATATGTTGTTGAATACAGTTGTTATCCATTTTATTCCCTGTTCATCCATAAGTTTTAGGAATTCTGCACAAAACTCGTCAGGCCCTACCGCTTTACCATCTTTAGTTCTTTTAATAGCTGACGTGACTTCTTCAATGGTAATCGGGGGTCCTGTTTGGCACTTAGTGTCTTCAATGGTATTCTGCCTTTCATCTGCAAAAGTTACTTCCACATAATTCTTCCAAGTGTCTAGTTTTTCTTCCACAGACTCTTGACATTCTTCGCCATTGTCTTGTTTCATGTTAAAGGCATAATCCTTAACAATTTTTGCGAGTTCCGTTATGGTAGTACATCTTTCAAGCGTAAAATTTCTCACCTGTAGGAATTCCGCAAATTGGATTCAAATAGAACTTCTGGACCTCTGCGTGTTCAGTGGGACATTTTCCGGAACCAATTTTTTGATTTCTTTACCTGACTGGCATCCAAATCTTGATTTTTCGTCTGGATCCATTAAATCTGTCCACAATTGAATACGCCTCAATGACGTTTGTCAAACTGACAACAATAGAATTACCAGACACCTTCGTGACGAATCTGTCATAATTTTGTCGCTGAGAAATCATGGACAAGAAGGAGTTTTGTCAGTAGGAAACGTGGCGTTGCTATGATGTTTTATCAGTTAAAAATAGTCTAGTGAAATAGTCACAATATTAAACCTCAATTTTTGCCTTATTACTAATGAAATAAGTATCTATGCGTGTCAAATAATCTTAGATACATGCTTAATAAACTCTGTTCTGTATTTTATGTTTATTTTTATTCCCCTTCTGCAAAATTTTATTACTGCTTTTTGAGGTTAAGAAGTTGTCAGCATTAACTTACATGTTAGTTTGCTGCTTGACAAAAGCAAAAAACTAATCTTCACAAGCGCTCTTACATAGAACTATTCAACGTAACAAATGAATGAATTAAAGAATACCTCTTTTATTCATGACTTTAATAATGGATAGAGATACGTACGTTATACGAAATATATACACTATGGAATATTTTTGAAGATGTAATTGTTTAAAATACGGTACTGCTTTTGTGCTTGGAAGATACCTTTGTATATTATGTAATTTTTTGTTCTTTATTCATTCTTAGAGCGACACTAATTCATTATTATAAGTGTCAGCGCCTTGTAACAAAAATTTATGTATATGTTTGTAGGGTATTCTAGAAAAGGCAAGTGCACATAATTTTCATTTTAAATCTTATAATGAGCTGTCTGCGCTGTGTTTAATTTAATATAGTACAGATACAGTTAGTGGAAATTACATGATTACCTCGATATACGGCGTAATTATTTTGATTTACTAGTCCACACGTGGAAAAACTGTATATGCAAGAAGTTGTCGTTATTTATAGTAGAAAGAAAATACAGCAAATAGTTTAGGTAAAATTGAGATGTTCCAAAGACTATTTAAATTATTCGGTAGTATTATATATCCATACTGGTATTGTTGCTCTTATTAATTCTCTTTATCCAATAAATTTCTTCAGCATTTTTTCAAAAATATCAAATTTCGTCAATAATTAATGAGAGTTACGAAAACCATTTGGACACCTAAAATATTTCAAACGGGAATTATACGAGCATGAAGATTATAAAAAAGTTCTGTAATTTTTTATTATACCGTGTAAAACTACTAAGGAGTGTTTAATTACGGATTGTCGATAGTAATCAAAATAATTTTTTTTATTAAAGCGTGCTCATCTAGTATAGCCCCTTGAACAACTAAGATTAAACTGTGGTAAACAATATGTTACAATAAACAATATGGAATACGTTATACAATTTACAGTACAATGAATTCAAATTTTATGATAAAACTACTCATCTTTTTGACTGAATGAATGAATTCTGATCCGGTTTGTTTATGATATCATGTACATCTGGTTCAATCAGAAGACTGTAGTCTTCTGATTGAATACTGCTGGCATTCGGTAATTACGTGTTACTGACAAATATAATTGACAGCAAGATGGTTGGTTGCTAGATTACATCAGGTAACAATAAGTTAATATTCCTTAAAGGCAAAATGGAAAATCAGAGAGGTGTAGGAAGAAAACAAGTTTCTCGGCTAAAAACATTCGTGAATGGACTCAGATATCTACCAAATGCAGGACAATTATTCCATATAGCAGAAGATCGAGAAGTATTCGCAATGGTGATCGCTAACGTCGGATATTTCTGATATGGTATTTAAAAGAGAAGGAGCTATAGGTTAATTTTTATTGCATGATCCAAAGTCTTCTTACCATAGTAAGGTCTTGTCTTGGGGGACCCTTGGTGATAAAGATAGGAGGTTTATTTATTGAAAAAAAAAGTAGCCAGATTATGAGATCTGTTATATTTTTGGGAAATGATACGTTGGTAACAGTCTTCGATCTTTTTAATGATTGGAAAATCGGTAAATATATTTTGGATAGATTGGATTGAAACTAGCTAGTCTATGCATATAGCAACTTGTTTACATGATGAAGAGATGAATTTAATTGCTTTATGTGTGCCAAATAATTCACCAATGTGACCCCTGCAGAGAGATAAGAGATTATACAGTGATGAGTGCCTTAAGAACCGACAAAATAACGCAAAAGATAGAATAGAAAACATAATACGTTGTGAAATAAAAAGAGATGAAAGTAGTAGAGGTGGGAAATTATCGATAGAAAAATCTAATTTACATTACATTACATTAGGACTATCGATAGTTTCCCACCTTTAGACGTTAGCTAATGAGCTAGTTGACTTCAGTCATAATATTACAAGTATGACGTCGAACATTAACATTTTTTTAATTTCGCATAAAGTAAAAACTGATTGAAGGCAATAAAGCAAATGTAAGTAAACAGTTTAATTATTATAGTAGTAATTTGATAATTAATTCTGTGTCTCAAATCACGGTTTATGATTGATCAATACTTTAATTTTGGATAAAAACATACTCGTACTTAAACTGTTTTTACTTACATTAGGTGATAAGTATTACTATGACTGAAGTCAACCAGCTCATAAGCTAACGTCTAAAGGTGGGAAACTTTCGATAGATCTAATGTAATGTAAAGTAAATTATAGGTTTATATCGATAATTTCTCGCCTCTACTACTTGCGTCTCTTTTTATTTCACAACGTATTATGTTTTCTATCTTCTGCGTTATTTTGCCGGTTCTTAAGGCACTCATCCCTGTATAAGTAAGAAGGAAATTGTTTTAATAAATACATTTAAAATTTCATGGCTTGATATTGCGTGAATATGGCAGTTATAGAAAAGTAAACGAATAAAATAAGTTTAAATAATTTATCGAATAATTATTTCCACAAAATAGTAGTTTACATTAATTTGTCAAATTGGCAAATCCAATGCTTAAATACGAAAAAAGAAAATCGTAGAAAACGCAAAAGACAAAATTGGAACCTCTAACCGAAAGTGAAGAAGAAATAAACTTTATTTTTCATAAACATTTACGGATTCTTCTTCTTCTTATAGTGCCGTGCACCTATAGTGCGATGGCGAATTATCTTAAGGCCAGACGTCTGTCTTTTTCGGCATGCAAAAGATCGCCAGTATTATTTATGCCTGTCCAGTTCTTTATGTTCCGTAGCCACGACATTTGTTTGCGACCTACTCCTTTCTTGCCTTCAATCTTTCCCTGGATGATTAGTTGAAAGATTGTGCGATATGGACGGCTTCATGTAGGGAGTTTTCTGCCAGAATCTTCATTTGGCCTGTCCATCGTGTTAGATCTTTCTCTTGGTTTTTGGCCTTCCCACTTTCCTTCTACTACCAATAGTTCCATGATCCCCGTTCTTCTAGCTGTGTGGCCAAAGAAAATTAGATATGCTCGGTATATTTTTTTAGTAGCCTCTCTCTTATATGAAGCTCTTCCAGAATTGGCAGGTTGGTTCTGTGTTCTGTCCCGAACATGCGTAGAATTTCTCTACAGACCCGCATTTCAAAAACTTCGATCTTACTCCTATCGATTTTTTTGAGAGTCCATGTTTCAGCTGCGTATGTAGCAATAGGAAAAATAAGGGCATTGACCAACCTGAGGTTTACTTAGTATTTCTTGCGTTTCTGTCTTTCCATGTTTAAATCAATTTCGCTAGTGCGTGTCGGGCCATTGCTAGTAATTTCTGGTAATTTCTACCATTTCTTCATTCTACCATTTCGAAATTCACCACTTGGTGTATTTGCTTTGTCTACGATTATTATTTTTCTTTTTCAGGTGTTGATCTAAAGTCCGAATTCTTCGCTGATCCTGCTTAGCCGTTTAGTAATGGTAATCATTTCAACTTCATTCGATGCTAGTATAAATTTGTCATCTGCGTATTGCATTTAGTTGATTTTTTTGCTTCCTATAGTGATTTTCTGCGTACTGTAATGATTCCTCCATCCCATTCGTCTGGTACTTTTCTCATTATATGTTCAGAATATATGTTGTATAATAATGGTTATACAGTTTTTTTATCATACAGATTTCTTATTAGATTAACTAGGTGGTAGGGTTTTCTTATATTTTCCATTATATTCCAGAGGGGATTCCATTTAACTGAATCTTAAGCCATTGTGTAGTCTACAAAACGGAGCAGAATTGGTATGTTGTGTTCTCTCGTTTTTTTATTAATTGATTAATTTTAAAATAATTTCATATTAGTACAATTATTATTTTTAAACATCTTATTCAGTTTATATATATATTTACTCTCAAATGATATTTATTTATATTTTATTAATAATTTAATATTTCGTCCGAATTTGACAGGTCCGTTAGAAGCAAACAACGTATGCTTTGTTAATACGTTAGCAGGTGGCATTAAGATCAAACATAATAATTTATTGAATTATTTTAATAAAATATAATTTGTTTAAAATATAAATAATAAATAAATAATGAAATTACTTTCTTTAATTTTAAAAATACAAAAAACATAGTATGAAGCTTTGCGCTAGTCTACTGTGCCGCCTCCTGTACCACCTTTTTTTTTTTAATTAAAATAAATCTTTCCTAATTGAATTATCAATATATTAAGGCATTCTTTGCAACTGCGACAACATTTTAGAAAAATCCAGGGACACGTCGATTTTTGATTAAACGGGGACACATTTTTCCGGCATTTTCGATTATTTTACATTGACCACTAAGCCAGGACAAGAATCACTCCAAGATTAGTTATTTAAGAAATCGCACGTTATGCTGATTTTTTTCTAAATGCTCATAAAAAATATTGTTCTTTTCTTTTAATAAAATTAAACATTCTTTCGTGTACTGCAGTGCGAGCAAAAAACCGCGTATTTGATTTAGTAATGTGGTTTTTTTCAAGCGAAATAAATGTATTTATAAAAAATACTATAATCACGTTTAGATAGTGATAGTCACCTGTTTTTTACACGGCATTCTGGTTTATTTTAACCATCAAGAATGACTTTCATTTGCCTACATTTTTTAAGCGATAGTTTTTTTTATAGTGGAACATTTAAAATGATTAGTTAAGCTTCCGGCTACGAAAAAATTAAAAGTTAAAATTGAACAATTCTTTAGAGAAATATGCGATGGCCTCGTTTCCTACTAGTTGTTATGAATAATATATCTATTTTTTATTGTAAATAATAAATTTATACATTTTTTAGCTTTAGGCCACAATATTCGTTTATGAGAAATCCTTTAGAACAAAGAAGTATATATTGGGCACAACCATATCAGTGGGCGACCATATGACTTGAGATGGTAGAATATAGAATATAATTATTATCTTTAGGTCATTGAAATTAATCCATACAATAATTGTGGCCAGTGGCAGCCCAATTTTGTTTGGGTTATAGGTACTGTCTTAAATAAATTAAATATAAATTATTGTTTAACCGAACCCATTAATCTTAAACCTTTGAGAACCCAATTAAGTATTTGATTAAATACTGTATTTCTATACAAGTTACGGACACGGTGATAAAAATTCAAGGATATCTGTTGTTTTTTAAGGGGTTTCTACTTTGAATGAGGTTGCATATTGGTGGTAATTAAAATTTTGCAAAACAATTTTGTCTAGACAGGTGGACAAAATTAATACATATGGAGTATGATGATTAATCTAAATTGTAACAGAAAAACTGTAAAATGTGTTTCAGGAGATAAATAGAATAAATTTCGATATTCTCGGCATAAATGAATTGCGATGAAAACGTTTAGAAACAATCACTACCAGTGAAAAAATTCTTTATACCAATGGCAATATCAGAAATCCTGCAAGCAGATACGAAGTTGTAATTCTAATAAACGAAAGTTTACCCATGTCTAAGAGTTATATTTGTTCAGCTGCCTGGAAAAATTAACATACACATCATAAGAACGTACCCTCCACGGCAGACTAATCAGAAAAAGAACTAGAACGATTTTATTAACAACTAGATGAAGCCTTAAAGGTGACTGACAATCACGAAATTAACATCGTATCAGAAGATCTTTACGCCACAGGTGGAGAAAAAGCCGCAGAATCCGTATTTGAACACTGAGGTCTCGGCCAGAGAAACAACTCTTCTTTGTATGCCGAGCTTTTTTTCAAGCACTGGCTATCGTCGTAATAACAAGCTTATGAAATATTTCTCGAGCAGCAAGATGAAACAATTTCTCTACCGTTCGACCTGTCCCTTGTCTAATGGTACGCAGCCAGGACAGTTGCCTTCTTCTAATCCAGTGTTTTCCTTCGATTTTGCTCTGAATTATCAACCGTAGTAAGCGATATTTAGGTCCTTTCATTGTATGACCAAAATATTGGACTTTTCTCATTTTAATGATGTTGAACAATTTTCGCTCTTTGTGCATGGTCCCTAGCATACGTTTGTTAAATATGTGTGCTTTTTACGGGATTCTGAGCATGCAACGGTAACACCACAACTCTAAAGCTTCTAATTTGATTAGATTTTTTTAAATAAAGACTGATAAGTTTTTGTACACACTTATGATAACTCAAAGAATGGAAAAGAAAAGTATTTTTAGGGTGTGTAAAAATATTTATTTCCTAGCCGAGCGCTTTTGGCTTCAGCTTCAGAGCTATGCTGCAATAGAACAATAATATACTTAATTAACCAATTTTAAGTTTACAATGTTTCACTTACGTCAAGTTTTTAAAAGTATTACTACTATCTTATTTGCTAGAAAACAGACATTTTCCTTTAAGCTGTTTCTATCTTAAATATTAAAAAATCCTAAGAAGACAGAGATGGTCCTCTTCACCAGAAAAAGAAGAATCACGGGCTTAATACCCCCAAGGATTCTAAACTATAGTCTAACTTTTCTGACGAGGTGAAGTATGTTGGTATTACCCTTGATAGAAAGTTAACATGGAACTCACTCTTAGATGGTAGAGCTAAAAGAGCATATATTGCCTATGAACAATGTCGACAAACAGTCAGATGCACCTGGGGCCTTTCGTCCAGGGTGATCGCCTGGGTCTACACTGTTGTCATTAGGCAAATGCTAACTTACGAAGCTATTGCTTGGGTACCAAAAGTGCTACATGCAACAGCGATTAACAAATTAAACCATATTCAGCGGATAGCTCGCATAAATATAACAGATGCTATGAAAACAACACCAACTGCTGCAATGGAGTTGGTCATTGGTATTACACCTCTAGACATATATGTAACAATGATGCGACTACGCTCAGCTGGTGCAAACCTTGATGTAGGAATGGGATAATTGAGAACTCGTTTCTGTCGGGAAGTGGATGCGCGCAAATTTTGTCTTTGACAAACCCTACAAAATCGAAACAAGACAGTATAGGGAGACAAACGTGGCGAATGCCTATTGCATATACACCGATGGCTCGAAAATGGAAGAAGCCTCAGGATGCGGGATATACTCCTGATCAATGAACCTAAAAATAAAGTGGGGTATGGACAAAAATGCCAGCGTAGTTCAGACAGAACTGGCTGGTATCTCCATGGCCGCAAAAGAAATAACCCAAAAAGGTACAGCCGGGAAACAACTATAATAATCTGCACAGCTAGCAGACAAGCGCTAGTAATCTTGAATAGACCACGTTGTATCAGGATTCTTAATGGAGTGTCACGAGTCACTAACTCAAGCTTCAGATGGTAATACCATCATCCTGAGCTGGGTTAAAAAACACGATAGGAATAAAGGCAACTGCATTGCTGATCAATTAGCTAGGAAGGCGGCAGGCCTTAGATTCTTAGGACCTGAGGATCTTTTTGGTTGGTCAACTAAAACAATCGCGGAAATTGTTAAATGTCACTCCCATACGCAAACCGTAAAAGTATGGGAAGAAGGGCAAGGCTGTAGCCATAGTTACTTGCCAGAGTAACACTAAGTAACCTTGAAAAGTCAGTATTAAAGAAGTACTTGGGAATGACCAGGAAAAAAAACCTACACTTGACAGTTGTTTTATTAACTGGTCATTAACACTAAGCTTACACTTATTACACTTAACTGGTCATAAACACCTCCACACACTGGGGCTAGTAGACACACCTCTATGCCCGGAGATATCGTTAATGCGAAAGTACGCGTTTGGCGACTCCTGGCCCACACCTGCCCATATAAGGGAGATGTCTCCTGGTGACTTGTCCACCTTTCTATAGAACCTTTCTAGAAATGGCCTAAGTGCTGTGGAACTTAACTCGCTCTCCCTACTCTACAGATACAGATGTTAAAATTTTCCTTAAAAAAAAACACAAAAAAGACTGTATACTGGACTCTATAAAAAACACTTATTTATAGTACGAGTGTCAGAACCAGACCATTTTTTGGAGTTAAAGGAACAGATAGAATGAGAGAAATCGAATGCCAGCCTTTTAAATGATTTCTCAAAAGTGACAATTTACATATGTCATTGAGAAATTAAGATTATTAAATTATCAAACAATTGATGAATGGAAATTCATAATGAAATAGGAAATTAATCGAAGACTGTCTAAAATTAAGTTTTATAAATCTTGGTTTGCATAGCATCATAATGAATATGTTGAAAATCGACTGAAACTCAAAGAAGGTTCAATCGACATGTTATCCCCAAAAAAACTTAAATTATTTATATATAAAGAAGAAACTAGCTTGTAATTTAAATTTTAAGTAAACATTTTAAAATTTTTCATGTTTCAATGAAGTAAAATAATTGATTACAAATAATTGTTATAAATTAGTAATGGAATTTAAAAAAGTAGAATAAATTTTATTTAAGATTACATGAGGTCAGTCTTCTTCCTCTAAAGACTTTAAAATCTAAAGTCTCCCACAATAATTAAAAGAGGGGTTTATAATTATTGCAGTTGAGATTGATTTATGTGGTTAAGCAACAATCGGCGTTTAATTTCATTTCTTTGGATAAGTCTAAAATTTTAATTTGGGATGTTAGGTAAAATTTTACTGTTTTTTGGTAGGAGAAAAGGAATGCTTATTAAATTTAATGTGATGTCTAAAGTTTAATTCATCTGTGTAATTGAGATGTTCATTGATTCTTTGAACTAGGATTTTCATTGTTCCACCCACATAAGTCATGTTACAATCACCACAGCACAATTTGTAGGAACCACTTTTGTTTAGTTCATCTATTTTTTCTATAGTTTTGTTAAAAATGGACTTAGTGCTTAGTTTTAAAGGAGATGTTTAAGTTACTGTTTTGCAGATATTTTACTTTTTGGTTTGAGTACATTGTAATAAAATAAGTAAATTAAACATCTTCTTTAAAGCCGAACACAACTTTAAGACCATTTTTATCAAAATTATGGACAAAATTAATGAATTAAACAAAAGTCGTATTTACAAATTTTCTTGAAGCGATTGTAACATGACTTGTGTGTAGAACAACGAGCACCCTGGCTCAAAGAATAAAAAAACATATCAAATAACACAGATAAATCAAACTTTGGACATCACATTAAATTTAATAATCATTCCCTTTCTCCTACCAAAACAGTAAAATTTTACATAACATCCTAAATAAAAATTTTAAAATTATGGACTTTTAGAACACGTTAAAATATCCAAAGAACTGAGGTTGAACGCGAATTTAATAATCCTAATTTTCTATATATGATATATGTCAATTGTCACTTTCTTTGAGAAATCGTTTAAAAGGCAGGGTTCTGACACCCATACCCATTATAACCAAATTTTTTAATGTGTTTTTATGGAGTCTAGTGTACAGTTTTTTTTGTGGTTTTTTAATGGCATATTTTACCATAGAAACAGCTCAAAAGGAAAATTTTTGTAGTTTTTTACCAAATGAGATCTCTTCTAGTACTGATACTTTTAAAAACTTGACGTGCGTGAGACAATGTAAACTTTAAATTAGTTACTTATATCATTGTTCTATTATAGCATAGCTCTGAAGATGGCTTTGTAAGCCGAAAGCGGTTAGCTAGAAAATAAATATTTACACACTTTAAAAATACTTTTCTTTTCCATTCTTTAATTTAACATTTTTTATTTTTGTTGTCCATGTTTTACATTCATGGAATAAAGCGGATCATACGTAGCACTTTAATACTCTTAGATGTGTGGTCAATGACATACTTCTACTGCACAATACATAACGCCAGTTAATAAAGTTTTTTCGTGCAAGTTCTATTCTGGTCGAAATTTGCTCGTCACTTTCATCTCTGTAGTAAATCCACCTACCCAGATATTTAAAGTGTTCACTCTTTCCAGAATTTTGTTATCTAATTTTAGTACTGAGTCTTTGATATTTATTTTTTCTCACCAACATTCATTTTGTGTTCTTTGCGTTGGTTGTTAAGCCCTTTTCAGTGCATTCGTTGTTTACAGCGTTCAACAGGGTTTGAAGGTCTTCTATACCTATACACTCTGCCATTATGGCGGTGTCATGCGTTTTTGATGTTATTAATAATTTCATCACCGATTTTCACACCTTGGCGACGATTATTTAACACTATCTGAAAAACTGGTGCGGTGTAGGAATTAAACAACATAACACACGTCTGACACCACTCATAATAGAAACTTTAGATGAAATCTTTTGATCCACCTTAAAAAAAGTGGCCTGATTGTAGTAAAAATTATTAAGGAATATAATGTCGTACGTGTCCAGACCAACTGAGTATAAGCATTGAGATAGTAAAGTATGTGGTACTCTGTTAAAGGCATCTTTTGTAAGAGTATTCGCATAAAAAAGAGCTTTCTGAGTGCCCATACCGTTTCGGAAACCAAACTGCTCATCATCAATTGTTATTTTCCCATAAAGTTTGTGTATTTGACAAAACAATATATTTATAAAAATTTTGAGCGTGTGACTCATTAAACTGGTAAGTCGATAGTCGCTACACTGTCTGGCATTCTTTTTCTTGAGAATACTTATAAATATTGATTCTAACCAGTTATCTGGTAATTTGCTCCTGCTGTATATCTTGTTCAAAGAGGAGGTAATAATCTCAACACTCTCATTATCTAATAGTAGTAACAATTCTGCAGGTATTAGGACCAGAAGCCTTACTTTGTATGGCTTGGTCGATGGCATTCTGAATTTCTGAAATTAGAACAGGTGGTCATCTTTAAATAATTCTATTATATATTTTTCCCATTCGGTACGGCCCTCTTTAATATCAATTAAAATTCTACCAGCAGAGTGGTCTTATAATATATTTTACCTGTAAATTCTGCTTTTGCCTTTTAATTCTTTTAGCTTTTTATACAAATGGAAACTGTTGTGTCGTTGCTCCAGTTTTTCAATTTCTAAGCAGGATTCTTGTAGCCATCGATCTTTTGCTACTTTAATTCTTTTTTGGATTTCCTTATGTATTTCGTATTTCATTGTATTTTTCTTTGCTTATGAATTTGTACTGCCTCCGAACGTCCATTAGATCTAAGATATCTTGTGTCAACCAGTCATAACTGTTCGTTGTCTTAGATAATTTTCTCGTGATGCAATGATTATTGTCGTTTTTATTTGTTCCCAACAATCATCTATGTTGTTGGTATCTTTTAGTATAATTTTGTGGAACTTGTTAATTTCTTGAGAAACTTTGTTTAGACTGCATAGGTGTTGGGAGGCATCTAGTAATATTTTGGAGGGTTTTTAATTTTTACAGAATCTCTTTAGCCTAACTGTGATTGTAGCGCACTGTAGAGTATGGTCTGACCGAATATCAGCACCTGAATAAGTCTTGACCGATTTTATGTAATTTTTAAATCGTTCATTGACTGTAATATAATCAATTTAATTTCTTACAATATAGTCTTCTCGATAACTTGGTGACTTCCAAGTATATATTCTACGTTTTATTAGACAAAACCATGTATTTATAATAACAAATTGTTCCTCTTGGTAGAACTTAACCAATCGTTGTCCTCTTTATTTCGTTGTCGTAGACCGAACTTTAATGTAATATTTAGAGTACTTTCTGATCTCACTTTTGCAATGAAGTTCCCGTGACACGAGTAAATTTTTATATTGAAAATCGAAACGTCCAAACAAATGTAATATGTAATTCTCATAACAATCATTCAACTATGGTTAAATCCCATATAAAAAAAGCAATTGGACTTCGTAAGTCTTAGATTTTGAACTAATTTTGAATGATTTTTACCAAACTTCATGTCATAATTTTTTAATCGGAAATAACATTAAAATCGAAAACAAATATTCAAGCTTGACTTTTTAATATGCGTCGATTAATATATCAAATAGACTATTTCGGTGACTTTAAAACAGTACTTTTGGTTGTAACTCTTGCAACTTTGAAACCGGAAGCTCGAGATAAGATTTCTTAACTCTAATACAATCTCTGGGTTACAGGCTCTTATTGGACAACTAATTTGTGATTCTGTCTGTTCTAATAACGGAGGAGTTGTGTTCACGGACAGACGATAGTTCAAGGTTTTCACCATTCTTTTTAATGTTGTAAAATAGTTGAAAACAACCATATTTAACTTAATGCAGTACTGCTAAGACAAAGATATAGTCGTAATGAATACTTAGTATAAGTTGACATCTAAAAGACGTCTACCCAATATCGAAGATTATAAAAGAGAAAGATGTTAAATAGAGGGTGTATGATTGATTTATATAGCAACTGATGTATTACGTCGATTTTGTTAAGCCTAACTTTAGACTTTAATTTAGTATCTCCATATTGGATAGCTTACAGACCAGAAAGTATTAAAACCCCTTTATCCCTTAAAAGCGATGTTAAATATTCCCAATAATGAAAATACTGAGAAGCTGTAAGGTCTAAATTTTGGTTTTACTAGAAAATTTAGTATTATGATATTTTGGTCACAATATTGGTCTGTAATAATTGTAGTTTAAAGCTTTTGTTTTTTGTTTCGTGGTTTTCAATAACCCGGTTTATATGTTGCCAACCCTGTATATTTTATGTATTAAACTTTTTACTCAACTCCTAAACATGCTTTCTTTTAATTTTCTTTCATCTATTTAAATAATTAATCCATTCTACTGATTTACTTGAAATTTAACACATTTTTGCTTAATAAAAGCGAAAAAAAGGTCTTGAATTACATGAATTTTTAATGTTGAGTTAGTCATTATGAACACCATTGTCAAAATTATAATATATTACATTGCTTATATTGTATGATTATTTCTAAATTGTCTTGCCACGAAAATATGACAGATTTTCAATAGATCCATAAAATTGGCTTCTTAATTTAAAAAACTGTAATACTATATATTTTTACTATTCATTGGATTATTTGAAAATTGTTTTAAAATTCATGTTTCTAGAAAAGGAACAGAAAATATTTATATAATTTAAAGTTGAAGGTAAAAACCCGGCTTTATTTTGTAATAAAAATGTAAAGTTAGTGACCTTTTTACATTCTAATTACTTGTAAATAGCTCAATAGAAAGGAATTGCCAGTGTCATGAGAAACATGCAGAGAACAACATAAAACATAATTAAATAATTATTGAAGAACAAAGCAATATACATTTATTTCACAGAGAGAGCATTTTTGACTTTCACACTAAGGTGAGAATTTAATAAAATCATTTGGATTTTAGAAGTTGGTTGCTTATTTCACCAAAATATTACATTTGATACTTATAAATAACTTTATTCATTATAAAATATAGAATAAATAAGATAACCTACACAAAAATCGTTTAAGCAGTTTGAAGTCTTCATAGGTTAAAAAAATATATATATAAATATAAGTTTAAAAATTGCTTTTTCGCTTTTTTAGTAAAATTGGGTCACTTTTCTGGTTTTCACCATTAGTATTTAAAATCAAATAGCGATCTTACATTCATTATATATTTTTTATAGTAAATAACTAAATAGTTAAATTTTTTAAGTAAATAATTACGTTTAATCCTTTGCATATTTTCTTCATTATATATTTTTATCACCAAATTTAACAAAAGCAGTTTTTAGATATCTGTATCAAAGAGTGTCACGAAAAAGGCTTTGTATTTGCTAATTTATCTGGTCTACTAGTAAAATTATTAAATATAATTAGTTTTAAGCAGTGGCGGATACAAGGGGGTGTCACGGGAGTCAGTGTAGAATTATGCGGAATCCTTTTTACACTGCTCTTTAAAAAAATCAACAATTCTAAATACAGGCATGTCTCGACAAACGCTACCCCGACTTCAGAGTTCGTCATCAATTCGTCATTTGAGTGCCAGAGAATCTTTCGATTATCGATGAGATAGAATTACCGCTTACACATTATTGCTCATTCAATGTACATGACATGACTTTTCGGACTAAATCAGCATATTTTTATTTTTTATTAGGTATTTCGTATCTTCAGTTTTGACTACCAATTGGTTGTTTGTAATTTGAACATATATTACAGGATACTACTCACGAAGTTGATCGAAATTCAGCGAGTATCAGAGTGTAGACAGGTACTTCATGCGACTTCGCTTCGTCTCGTTCTACTTTCGTTCTGTGTCGGTTTTTCGCATCCGAGTCAAAGGGCCTGAAGTTGGAATACGAAGTGTCACATTACATTACTCGACTTCACAAGTATGTAGAGAGTCACCTCGCCTCGATTAACTTCACTTCGACACTTCGTCCGAAGAAATTTAATCGAGAGTGTAGACGGCGTTTTATAATTGTTGAGACTATGTGCTTCATTTTATAATTTATCTATAATAAATATCCAAGTGAATATTGTTGTTGCCTTAGCTCTGTCTGATACGTTAGCGAATACAAATAAAGGAACTGGGGGCTGCTGTCCAAGGTATTTGTGAAACTCGTTGGGTTGAAGGGCATGAAGGTCATCTTCAGTTCCAGGGCGAATCCATCATCAAAATATACAACGCTCTTGAAACAATTTCTACTTGGAAGAACAGTAAAATGTCTGATGTATTTCATAAATGCACACTATTAGGAGTCCAGAATTTCTCATTTCACTATGAGTTTGTCTTAGTGATGTTTTAGGTAGAAAAATTAGAAGAAGGCTACTGAGGCCATAGAGGATACTAAATACATTCTTCAAAATAAAAAAATCAAATGATGAATATGTTTTTGGCAAACTTTACTATGAAGTAAAGGAAATAGCTGAACAAACAAACCTGTCGTCAAAACCAACCTGCTAACGCTTGCGAAGAATATTTCCGAAGATCTATTTATTTACCCCTTTTAGACAATATCTTACCTGATTTAGAAGTTATGAATCTATTTAATCTTCGAGTTGTTTTACCTAAAACTAATAACACACCAGAAGATAAAATTGCATTAAAAGAATTGTTGACACCTTCCAGGATATTATTGGACCATCTACTGCATATTCCACGGTAGAACAAGAGTTTTCACTGAGGATTCAAAAGTGTAAAAGAGTCGTGAAAACTTCCTGATTCTATTTTAAAATTATTAGAAAACTGCGATATTCATATGTATTCAAATATCAGAATATTTCTGCAAATATTAATTACACTGCCAGTCAGTGCAGCAATAACAGAGCATCGTTTTTCTACGCTTAAGCTTCTAAAGACTTGGCTTAGAAATAAAACTTCGGAGGAAAGGTTAACTAGTTTAGCACTCATCAATGAGCATCCTGAAATTTCTCTAGATGTTGATGCAATCATAGAGCGATTTAGAATACATTTCATAAATTTATATAATATTTACTTATCTTATTCTTACAGTATTTTTAATCACTGAACTTTTATTTACTACTCGTTGTTGGCTGTTGCTGACAATTCGTGAGAAAAATTTCAATACCGAGTAAAACAATATTTTACTTACTTATAGCCAAATATGCCTAATTATAAAACAAACTTTTCTTAAATTATATTATGTTTTTTTGTTGAATAAATTGATTTAAACAAAATGCTGTTTACACTTCTTCTTTTTTCATTACGGATGGGTATTCTTAGTATCGAATGAGTGTCCATGCCTGTCCAGTCTCTTACATTCTTCAGCCAGGAGCATTTTTTTCTTCCTGGACCTCTTTTTCCCTCTACTTTCCTTTCCATTATGAGTCGCCGAAAATTATATTTTTCTCCTCTGTAAATATGCCCTAGATAACTCGTTTTTCTGTTGTTTACAATATTTAGGAGTTATCTCTCAATCCTCATTCTTCTCAACACCTCGTTGTTGGTCACCTGCTCTGTCCACTAAATCTTCAGCCTCCTTCGAAAAACACACATATTTCAAAGGCTTCTATATGCCCCATACTTGTAATTCCGAGAGAGTCCATGTTTCCACTCCGTATAGCAATAAGGAATAAATGAATGTTTTTACAAATTGATATTGGATGTCCAATGATAAGTTAGAGTTTATTAGGAATGTTTATTACATTTATTAATGTTTACACGTACATTGAGCTATTGCACTTAAATTAATTAACTTTGGTTTATACGTATTTATCCTTGGTTTGTTCTTGATTTTGTAGCCATAGGATAAGTGGGTTTAAATTAATTTTCTTTAAAATACCTAGTGTAAATAATTGACAGTTCTTGATTTTTCAGTTTTTATATTTTAATATGTACCTTTCTTTTGATTTAATAGTCTTGTACACTTGATTTTACTGTCATAGAGTATGTTGAGCTTTAAATTATTTTTTTTTTGGTTTAAGATTAAGACCTTCTTTGTACCCGTAGGGTATTTGGCTTTTATTAACTTCAAGATCAAAATCACCCCCAAGACCCATGACTCCCCGAAAAAAAATCTGGATCCGCCACTGGTTTTAAGTATCAAAGGTATTAATAGGATAGAGAAGAACTGCTTATGGACCCTATAGGTTGTAGTATTAAGATGTCTCCTGTGAATGTTATTTTATATCCTTTTATTTACAAAGAAGTGGTTTCAATTTGATTCATAACGGCAATCAAGAGGTAAAAATCATTTCTTTCCATATTGTTGACAATACTGTTCGTTTTTATTATTTACTTATTTTGCAAATAAAAACTATTTCCCACTGAAAAAAAAAAATGATTGGCAATATTTCATCACGTCCAGTAAAATTGATAGAAAACCGCAACTACCCGCAATGGAACTCAGAATGCATTTAATTTGCATAGTCGCAACACTATAATACACAATATTTTTAAAATAAAATTTACTCCAGTTGTCAGAGATTTGATTGTTAAAAACGAGACGAACAAGTTGAATTTTGCAGAGAATATTAATTTTGGGACCTCAAAAAAGATATAAAAAGATATTAAAAAGTTTACCACTGTTACCCCCCGACTTTCCACTAAAACGTCCCAGCCCAAAAAACCTATTTAGCAACAATCTGTACGCCGTAAAAAATGTTTCAAAAAACGTCGCTGTGATAATTTTTAACAAAAATTTTTATTGACACTCTTTCTATGGAATAAACCGTTCACTCAGAAACAACGTTTGAAGTTACCGCCGATTTTGAATGTGTTACGCGCGAAATCAGAATTTTAAATAAACTTTGTAGTAACTCGACGGTAAAAATTCGATATATTTTGATTACAGTATTCTATTGACAAAAATCAACGTGTAATTTAAAGGTGAATAGTGCATATTTCGTATGCCATTTTTGAATTTTGCCCCAAATGAAGTCAGTTTCTACAAAGCTGCTAAATTACAGCTGCTTACATTGACCGGTCGCTGTAAAATTTTCATTGCGAGAACCTAATCTTCAAAACCTATAACAAGAAATTTTGATTTTTAGTTTTGGCCACAAATATGAGGCATTTAAAATATTAGGTACATTACATTACAAATAATCTCACGTCACGGGAAATGCTTTCAAGTAGACAACATTAGTGGAATTTGTACTTGAAGTTATGTAGTTTCAAAAAACGTACTTTTTCAATCGAAAAAAAAAAACAGTTTTAAATATTTTAGATCGTTTGTAATGTGAAAGTTTAAATTCAATGTTTTTAGGCATATTTTAAATGCCTCATATTTGTTAACAAAATTTATAATCGAAATTTCATGCTATAGGCTTTGAAGATTAGTCTCTAACAATCAAAATTCCAAAGTGACCGGTCAATGGAAGTGATAAATCTTATTGATCGTATGAGAATCGTATAAAATGGCGTAATTAACTTTATAGAAACTTACTTTATTTACGGCAAAATGCAAAAATTGTATATGAAAGATGCACTCTTCACCTTTAAAACTCACTTCAATTTTGGTCGATAGGATATTCTGATCAAAACATATCGAATTTTACCGTTGATTTAAAAAGTTTATTTAAAAAGTTGATTTCTCGCGCGTAACACATTCAAATTCGTCGGTCGGTTCAAGCGTTGTTTATAAGAGAACGATTCACTTTACAGAAAAAAAGTTAATAAACATTTTTTAAGTATCACACCAACAATCTAATGGATGCTACAAAAGTTAGACACCAATGATTTGCAACGATAAAAAGAAGTAGGACATTGCTTAACTAAAGGAGCTGAAGTATTTTTCCTTTTGTTGACAAAATTCTCCTAAAATAAATGTTAAATAATGTGCTTATCTATCGTTTTCCTTATTATTAAAAGTCACTGTAATTCTATGGAAGGAATAAAACGATAATTCTATTATATCAATAAGTATTCTAAAAGAAAATCTGAGTACAAAATTAGTTTTTTTTCGTAACTAATAAACCTGATTTGTTGTACTATTACTCTAAGAAAGTTTATAAAGAAAATTTAGCAAAAACTTTGTATTTTTGATTAATGTATTACCGAAGTATACTGAAACTGTAAAGAAATATACTATTTAAATTTAATTTTTAATATAGTCATAATCTTCTCTCTCTGTTTCCTATATATAGCCAAACAAATTATCTCATTATTTTGATTAAAATTTTATTGCAAGTGGAAATTCTTTAGATATTTATTGAACGTGCAGGATTTTCTAACATTTACTTTCCTTTGTGACAAAAAAGTTGTCTTCTAGTTCTTTAGAGACAAGTTATTGATTGCGTTTATTATTGACCCCGATATGTTCACAAGATATCACGATTTAGCATATTTATGTTGACTTTTACTCTGACATTGACAATGTGCATATAAATCGTTATCAATAATAATACATATAAACTTAGAACATTTATAAACGTATGGAACTGGAGATAAATCATAGACAAACTGCATGAAATATTTTACATGAGTATTGGTACCAAAATATTCGGAATGCACAATACATATTTCAATTACTAGAAAATTGATGTTCTTTTGTTTGTTGTTTTTTTCCCCTCAAATTTAATGGATGGTTTTTGCTTTCTCCTGGGGAGAAGAAGCTTCAAAATTGCTCGATTTTCATTTAGACATTTTTAAAAAAAATTTATACATTAAATATAAAAAAGTGCATAATTGCTTAGAGATAAAGCTTAGAAGAGAAGGGAATAAATGGTCCGTATGGCCAGGAGTAGAAAGATTTCTAATACATAAAAAAAACAAAAATCCCTAACGTAGGCTCGAGATGCCGCAGACTTTTGGAAATGATAAGCGACTTTTGTCAAGATTTTAGTTATTATATATAGCAAGTTATAGCTATAGTTATAGCAACTTTAGTTATTAACAAGACATTTACTCAATGGACACTACACACAAATATTGCCAATAACCTTGCAGGTTTGATGCGAAAAATTACGAATCACACAATCATCTTAAGTGGCACGACCGCTATCACATAATAAACTGCTAAAGAAGTAAATATAGTACATTAGAAAATACAATAAATAAGGAAAAATGCTAATAATAAGTTTTTATATTAAGCTGATGTAAAAATACTATTCTAGAGAGAGGAAGAAATTATCAATAGCACTTAACATCAGCATTAAACTTTTTTTACGGACTTCGCCAGAGAGACTCTCTCTCCTGCATACTGTTAAATCCGGCTGTATGGCTCGCTTGCATAACAAATTTGATGATATGCTTGTATTTACTGATGATCCTTGCCTATGCCCTATATATTAATATTGTTGGGGAAACGAAAAACACTGTATGACAGGCGTATGTAGCACTAAAAGGTTGCAGAAATGCATGAATTACATGAAAATAAACACTCAACCATAAATCCTACAAAATCCACAAGGAAAATAATTCCTGTAGCTGGCTGTATACCACGTATAACAAAAGAGGTTAGTCTTTGTATGTGGGTATATTTTATTTTATAAAAACTCTTAAAAGGGCAACATTACAAGCTCTTTTTTTTATAAATCCTACCACCACTTGTTATAAACGACGACGTAATTGAAGGAGTTAACGAATTTTTAAACCTTAACGCGCTTATCAACACTGAAAAATCACTACCGCAGGGATAAACAGCAGAATTTGCATTGCCAAAAGGTGCTATGTTCGGCTCAATGTGTTTCTTAAATCCTCAAATATATCGAGAAATACAAAGTTAAAACTCTCCAAAACAATAATACGTCCAGTCCTAGCATATGGTTCAGAGACTCTAACAAAAGGTAATAGAATCATCTTAGAATGTTTCGAAAGAACAGTACTATGGCGAATCTATGGAGTGGTCAATCACAATGGAGTTACGATACAACTTAGAACTTTATAGAATATACCAGGAACCAGCTATTGTAAAATATATTAAGGACAAGGTTCCTTGATAACTTCGATGAAGACATCAGAAATATGGGATCACATGGTTGATGGAAGAAGGCGATGGAGAGGGACGACTGAAGAGAAATTCTGGCAGAGACTAGGATCCATACAGGGTTGTAAAGCCAATGTGATAATGATGAAGAATGCGAAAAACCTCGTGTACTAATTTGCCGAAAATTGAAAACTGGTCCCATCCGCTCAAGCCCGAATTGGTGTTCCTAGTCGAAATATAGGTCCAAAGATTGAAGTGTCAGACAAGACTGTCGAGAAAGGATATGAAATAGCGAAAAGAAAGGAAGTGTTCGAAATAAACCCAGACGCAGTTCTAAATAATGTCTGCATGTTACCAAGCTTTGAGACGAAGGTATTTTACGCGAAATCTTGTCACTTTATAAGATGACGAGATATATTTTACACTCTCACACATAACAAAATATGGATATTTAGCTGTATACCTAAATATAGGTACCCATAAAGGACAAAATGATATTTTGGTCCAATCTTAGATGCTATCTCGCGTATGCTAGGAGAACTCAAAACATTAATGTCCATTTAGCTCGTCCAATAGAAGAACTGGTAGTTATTTTACCAAAAGTTTTATAAAAACCATTAGAAAGCTAAGAACGAACACAAGTTGCGGACTAGAATTTTAGAAAAATTCGGGAATTGAACCTAACAAAGACGAGTGAGAAAAGTCTCAACCAAATTGCTTTTCATTATGGACTATTATGGTCCGATATCAGTTTTGTAGATTCGTTGTCGTTAGTCTAAAGGTGTAATAACTATTTAAGATTGAATAAAACTTTTGTTATTTTATTAATTAAGTGCCACTTTTTTAAGGATAAGAACCTGCTAGCAAAGACAAAAAATAAGAATGCCATTTATCTCAGTGAACGATTGTCGAATAAAGTTTGTTAGTCTCGGACACACCTTTACACGCATTATTTGTGTTAAATCTACTATAAATTTTTCCGGTCACAAATCGAGTGTTTAAATACATTAAGGAATACCTTTTCTCCTCGTAAATTTTGGAATATAAAATTTACTTTTAATTTTTAAAAAGAAAATACGAGTATAAACAATATTTGATTACTGACACCTTTAAATTAAAAACAGGTTTTAGTTGCAGCACGTACAGATTAGCAGTGTTATTTATTATTTTTATCGCTTAGAAAGTAACTTGAGCTCGAGACAGGATTCAGTTGACTTAGAACCTACAATTTTGTAATTATCTAATTATAGAAAAGTTCTCGCCTTCTTTCTTCAATACCAAATTCCATGGACGTAGAACTTCAATTTTATTATTAAGTTAAAAACTGTATAGTGGTACTCGATTGCTAGGAAGCATATGTGTAGAGAGATACACTTTAATTTTATTCTGAGCTGTGTTCAAAGATGTAATGTTAATTCGGTCCTTTAATTTTTATTATGTAATATCCTTAAAGGCTTTTCTATGTAGGTGTTGTTTGGTTTTGTACTATCCTTAAAGGTTTTTCAACGATCTAAAGAAAAATTAGTTTTTTAAAAAGGAAAAAAAAAAGAAAAAATGGTGCCGAATGATAAATAAAGAAGAAAATTAGATGGAGGAATCATTTAAAGGACGTTGATAAGTTTGAACTTAGAGGCTATGGAGGTATAGGCAAAGGTAAAAGAGGATGGGCCAAATTGTAGAAGAAATTGAAACACTTCATTAGGTGTAGAACTACAGAAAATTGATCTGGACTGATTCTTTGTAAACTTGGTCTTGATGACTGCTTAGATTGATACATTAAAACAAGCAATAAATACTGCATAATGGATTTTATTAATTTTCAAAACCACATGCAAAAAATACTTTTAATAAACTGTGTTTTCCGTTTTTGGCAATTTTGGCAATTAATAAGGCCATGGTTGAAGACAGATTGTTTTGTGGTATACAGCGAATTATTTACGCGAACTAAATTTTCAACGTTTTAGTTGCAAAGAGTCCACAATTTGGTCATTTAGCTTTCCTATATAAGCGTTATGGCAATGCTCTTATGTTTTGTCACAGTTTACGAATGAAAGTAAAAGAAAGGACAGTTGCAAATTCTGAAAAGTGTGCAATACCTACTATGGTTTATAGACAGTAGACAATTTTCAGAAAAGTATTTTTGTTTAATTGTCAAAGTCAAGATTTGGACAAAATAATATTCATAAATAAAAAATATGAGTGCGGGAGTGTATATGCGATATGATTGGCTCTTTAAAAATAAAACTTTTGTTTCAGTGAAATAAAATAATTATTATCTCTTTGCAATACTGTTATCCACTCATAGCAATAGCATCTGGTCATGATCTAAAGCCTCACTAAAATGATTTGTATATTTCACTACATGAAACAATTCCTTGACCGTTAGACCTATCTATTGTTCAGTCTTTGCAGCCAGGAGAGTTGTTTTGGCGCTTAAGTAGAAGTTATTAACAACGCTGCCAAGTGTGTCAATTTTAAATATTCCAATTTTTTTATTTTGCTTGATTGTATTCACGAAGTAGGAGAGGAAATTAACATTAAAATGAACTCAAGCAACAACCAAATTTTTAGTCTTTAATTATAATACACATCCAGATGCAGAACTTCAATTAAATGGAATTCAAGTTAAAAAATTTTTATATGATTACATATTTGGGAACTGCCATAAAGGACCAACTATATCCAGACATAGAAATAAAACGCAAAATAGCTCAGTTCAGAACTAAGACAAAGAATAGTTAAGTGCTATATTTGGTCTGTACTTTTATATGAAGCAAAAGTGTGGACACTAAAAGTATCAAGAATGGACATAATTTAAGCATTGGAAATGTGCATTCGTAGACGAATGCTAAAGATACCTTGGACAGCAAGAAAAACCAATGAGCAATTACTAAGGAGGATCAACAAACATAAAGAATTGTGAAAGACCGTTAAACATCGAAAAATTTGTGAGAGGAAATCGATATAGAATACTACAACGACTCAAATGCAGGACAATTATTCCATGTGGCAGAAGATCGAGAAACCTTCGCAATGGTGATCACTAATATCGGGTAATTCTGATATGGCACGTAAAAAAGAAGAAAGCAATATTTAGGTTTCTTCATTTTATGACCGCAGTATTAGATCTTTCCCATTTTGATAAATTCTCGACCTTTGTGTTGACCACGGGATTTTAAGCATGCGACAGTAACATCTCATCTCGAACGCTTTCAATCTATTTAGATTTTTTACTTTTATTGTCCAGATTTCACGCCCATAAAGTAAAGCAGAGCAGACGTAGCACTTTAGCACTCTTAGACACGTGCTCATGAGACTTCTATTGCATAATACAGACGTCAGTTAATGAAGCTTTTGCGTAAAAGTTCTATTCTGATCGAAATGTCCCCGTCGCTCTCAACTCTGCAGTCATTGTAGCTACCTAGATATCTAAAGCATTTTACCCTGTCTGGGCTTTTGTTATCCAGATTTAGTCTTTAGTATTAATTTTTCCGATTACTATCCATTTTATTTTCTTTGCATTAATAATTAAGTCGTTTTCATTGCATTCAATAAGATTGAGTTTGAGTAACTGCGTTTAAGATTTTAAAGGTCTTCTAGACTCTTTGCCATTATGGCGGTATCATCTGCGTATCTAATATAAATAATGTTCCACCGAATATAACACCTTCGCTACGATTATTTAAAACACTGATTCAGAGTAGGCATTGAACAATATCAGTAGGTGTGACTCATTAATCTAATAAGTCGATAGTCGCTATATTATTTAGCGTTACTTTTATATATAACACGAACATATGTTGTTGACTATGTTATTCTGTATAACTGAAGACGAGTAGCATTAAATTGAACCCATCAGCAGAATGTAGAAAGCTTTGGTGGCCATTACTGAAAGAAGATAACGACAACAAGAATATACCAATAATAGCGGATTAAGAAAATCTGAGGTACTCGTCTTTAATCATATACACAACATACGTACACAATACACCAACACTCTCTTACACACAAATGCATATATCACAATAATAATGCAGAATACATAGAATAATCAGATTTTGAAGTTTCATAGGGCAAAAATTCACCTTCATATCTTTTCAGCCAAAGCATCGCTGTTGCCTATAACACCGCTGCCAAGTATGTCACTTTTCAATTTTTCAATTTTGTTAAATAACATACCCAGTAAACAACTACATAATATAAAATAATAAATATCTAAATAATCTTTTTTGAACGATTTCCGGGGTTGAAATCGAAACATCAAATTTTTGTTGTTAAAAATGTAATTATCATTACAATTAATTGTGGCTTAATGCCATATAAACACAATATTTAACATAATTAGTTGTTATTAGTATTTAACATAAAAACACATAAATATTACTTTACCAGCTTCACTTTCTGAAGCATTCTTTTATATTTTTACTTTTGTTCCATTTACAAAGTTTTAACTGCAAAGATTATGGACTTCGGAATAACTTTTAGATGTAATGTGAAGAATGTATTAGTAAATGGTAAACAATTGGAATTTTTAATATGTTATCTACTTATGATTCATGATGGGTATTAAAAAATTCTTAGCTGTAGTTTTCATCTTTAGTTTTTATTTTGGTGATATGCAGTAAAGTTTATTTAATTATCTTACTTGCTACCTACTAAAGTTTCTGAAATCAAGTGCATAAAAGTTTACATATTAACAACAGACAATTGTAAATATAAATATTAGAGTAGTAATTGTCAAACAAGCACATATCTTTTTATCTTTTTGATTTTGATTTAGATGCAAAGTGTGATATTCCTAATATATAAAAATTCTTAAATAAATATTAGTCATATTTTTTCATCTCTCATTGTGTAATTGAAATTGTTTTTAATCAAGAATCCGGGACGCCCTAACTGGGCTAAGTTTAGTAAATACCTAATTTTAACAAACACCTCAGTTTTGCACAGTTGCAAGTAATCCAAGCATAACATTGCTTACACATACACAATATTAATTGATCACGTCATAATGTAAAGACGGATATAAAGGCGGTAATAATTGAATTAAGAACAGTGGCGTTGCGTTGAGTTGTAGAGTTGGGTTGTTAAATTGGGCTAATAAGTAGGGTCGATAACTTCGAGGTCGAGATGTAGTTCTCTTCTACTTTAATTAAGTACTATTTTAAATGTTAACGATTAGTATGTAAAAGTATTATAAATTTCTGTTATAAATAAAGATGGAAGTACTAAACGAAGTAACCTTTATTATATGGTGGTCCTGTCCAACCATTATGTATTACAAGACTAAACATTTTTATATTATAAAAGTATGAATACATAATTTTAGTGTTAAATTCTAATTAAAGGGGACACATTAGTACAAAATTATTTATTTCAAAGTAGTAAAATCGCAGAATCCTAATAATTGATACACCAACTTCTTTCTGATGGTATATCATCACATCACACCGTTATTTGTAATTGAGGTCTTAATATGTAATGAATGGTTTTAGTATCAACATTTTATGATTTTAATTTTTAAATGATAACCTATATAATTTTTTGTAAAACACAAAGTTGTCACTTGAATCATAGATACCCAATAGTGAAGTATTAAATGGTCTTACAATTTTAAATAATGTATTTATTAAATATTTTCATTAATCATGGTATTTTAGTATGTATCCATATTGTGACTGACCATTCAAATCTTAGTACTAATTAAGTATTTTAGAATATTAGAATGTATCAGATATAAAAATGAAGAAGTTTGCTATACTAAAATATTTTTTCAATCTCAGCTGTACCTCAGCTTAGCTATATAAAGTTATAACCGAAAGATCATAAGCAAAAATACTTAAATACATGTTTACTTAATTTTTCCACAAATGCTTGTTTACATTGACTTGTCAAACGTTAGGTTTTTTTAGATGTTCATATACTACTGGTAATGAGTTGTGATGGATAATTTATACACTGTTAACACTGTTGCCACTGAATATGTAATGTAAGCAAACTATTTACTTATGAACATAAATATTCTAGGGCCTTTTGCTCGTGCCTCAAAGAAATTGGGCGTGGTTCTTTTAAAATTCATATACACGCTGTTTATATTATCTTTAAAATTAAAATGAATGGGCCACCATCTTTAACAGTTTACCAGTTTAAGGAAACAAGCTCAGACAAAGAAATAAAATTAAAAATTTAAAATAAAGGTATTAACAAAACTAACCTTTATTAATTTGTAACAAACAAAAAGTTATTAAGAGGTTCTAGGAGAATTACATCATCTCGAAAAATAAATAAGCAGTCTGTGCTTAGGTATTAAAGTACAAATGAGAAGTACTGATACGGAACTAATCATATAGTAAGAAAACATATATTATATATGTTGGCATTAGATTATGAATGAGAAATACTGAGAAATATGAAAATAAAATCATACTTTATCCCAAATTTCGAAATTCGTTCACATAAAAAAATCTATTATATAGAAGAATAGTAATCTTATATAAAAAAAAATCTATTATATATATTTATATGTTATGTAGATATTTATTTAATTAAAAGACCGATAATAAATCAGATCAATGTTATTTAGATCATAAATAATCTTTATTGTTCAATAAAAAAATAAAATTGGTACAACCTGAATTATCCAAATGCTTGTGTGGCTTGTAAAAAGGATATAATTTTTAACAACTAGTCTCTCAGGCTGGGATTTCGCAACTTTGAATCTATTGGCAGCAGAAACATATATTCACTATAAAAATATATAGGATTGGGCGGCTAAGCAAACGGAATATTCCACAAAGGCACTTATACCAAACAACGGTCATCTACATAGCATATTATTTTAAGTTGTTTTTCTTCCATTTGTTATCCTGTTTTAGTTATTACTTTTTTATTATTTCATCCATAATCAGGTTAAACAATAGAAGACTAGAACCCAATACTAGAAGCAATAATGGGGAAGGCAAAGCTGGATAAGAAAAATATTATTACCAATTTATTCCAAATAACAGCCTACGTAGATAATCTGACCATCATAGCAAACAAAAAAATGGCTCTAATAAAAGCATTAGAAAAATTAGAAATGGAAGCGAAAACAATAGTTATGGAGAGAAATGAGAATAAAACAAAATATATGAAGATATAAAAGACACACACACACATACACACACACACACACACACACACACACACACACACACACACACACACACCTGATCACATCAAACTATAGGTTTGAAACTGTACTCACCAAATTTGCCAAGAAGCAAAACATTAAGCAAAAATCTAGAAATGAATCTGAACAGAACCTTAATTAGACCAGTTGTTATGTATGCTATGAAAAAAAAAACAACGATAAATAAGAGGAAATAAGAGTAAAATAATTTACTAAAATTTGAAGAAAAAAATATGAATGCAGAACTAGGCCCCAATATAAGAAAAGAGGGTGAGAAACGACTTAAAACGAACATGGAAATATAAATCGAACTAAAGTGAGAAAAGATGTTCAAATGCATCAAAGCACTCCTCCTAGAATGGACCGGACATATACTGAAAAGACCACAAAGAAATGCTTCGAAGTATATCCAATTTGATTTCACTATAGACTAGAAGAAGAGGAAGAAAAAGAAAAAATGGATAGATGACGTGGAAGACGACATAAGAGAAATGAAAGTTATAGAATGAAAAGTTCAATACAGGGATCGAAAAAAATTAAAGTGAATAACCACAGCTGCGAATAATCCACCACTCAAAAAATAGGATTATTAATTATTACACTCCCAGGTGTGGGAATAATCTTATGGGATTACAAGATTATCAAGGTTATGATGATAATGATATTTTAGAATATACTTGGACGCGTTTGAGACGCGTACTGTATAAAGAAAATAATTTTGCCAAACAATATTTAACCTAGATTATAAAAATACAGTTGTTACTGGCAGCTTATACACTTTTTCTTGATAATACATACCTTTCGATTCTCTACCTGGTTTCAAATTTAATTTAATTAGAGATTTGGTACGTAATTTACCAAATAAAACTGTAGAAATATCCCATTCAAACGACGTTTGTGATATTAAAAAATAACGAAATTACCTGTTGCAGTTGTTAATTCAATCAAAAATTTTCTAGGTTAATGGCTGATGACTGACGACCGGTCGGTGGGTCAAAAGCCGATCTCGTGAATTAAAAAAAAATTCGTGACTACCTTTTCTACATATGACAGACTTTTAATATTATTAATTATTTGATATATTGAGAATATTATTTCTTCTTTTAAGTCTGCAAAAACATTAATATTTGAATATTTATTTGAATTAATAATATGATATTTGAGTTTTAAGTTTATGTGAAATATAAAAATAAATGAAAAAATAATCCCGATTTTTACATTATAAATTGGAGATAAACTGCCCATTAAACTTAGTAGGCACTTCGCCCTTCCTTACTGCGACCTGGGATATTTTTTTGCCCTACAATTATATTTTAGTCTAATGGATCTGGACTTCTCAGAGAGTGTATTATGCGTTGCGACAAACGTTTTTGTTCCGTACTCTAGCGAATAGGGTACTTAGGTTAGGTTAGGTTCAATATGAGTGGGATAACCACCCTTCCACTCCACCTAAGGGGTATATTGCGGCTCATCCCTAGATTACAGTTGTACTTTCATTCCAGCCTTTTTAACACAGCCTATTATAAGGCATGTGGTGGTACTTCTGCGAAGTTGTAGGACTGGAGTTGATAATGTACAAATGTTTTGAGGCTTATCCTATTCAACCCTGGGCAGTTGCACAGAAAGTGTTCCACCGTTTCGTCTTTAGCTACAATATCTTCAATCCGCACTTTTTGGAGACCTACAATAATTCGAAGATCATTCCTGTTCATATCTAGTAGGTCTTTGGATCTTTATTTCTAAGGTTCTTGTATAAATGCCTTAGAATGTTTAGGAGCCATTTGTTCATTCTAATGGTTACGTTTCATCCATTCCATCCAGTTCGATATAGTTCTTTTGACTCTGCTTTGTGCTATGACAACGAAAAGGTGATGTAGCTTTAACCACTGCACCACCAAGATAGTCGAACGAAAGTTTGTTACTTCATTATGATTTTTATGTTAGTGAGAAATAGAATATTAAAAAAAAAACATGTAATGCAGAGTAGGTTCAAATTTATTCAAACAACTTTTTTTTAAATTTTCTTTAGCAATTTTCAGCTGGTTATTTCCAACATGTTATTTAAGATAATCTGATTATATAAGTTGTTTTATTATTTAGCATTTTTTTTTTTGGTTCTCCAATGTAAAGTGTACCAGTTAATCGTCTTGACAGACGTATCTCGTCTAAGCGTCTTCAACCATGTCTTCTTTGAAAAACCCATTTCCTATTTTTTTGACTTCTTCTTCTCCATCAGTTCTTTCCGCTATGAAGGCTGGATATCATTATTGTAATTTTAATGAAACAGTTCATATATCCTCCTCCGTATACTACGCTTGCACCAATTCTTTCTTTGTGTATGATATGATACAATTGGTATTTATATCTAAATCTAAACTGTCATAGATCCTGTAGTTTTTGTTTTAATTATCAATGCTATTTATTTTTTACGCTTTTGAGAACTTATAGGTCAGACATTTCATCCTTCCTATAGATTCTCAAGATCTTTAGAAATAAGCGAGAAATATAGAGCAAAGTATACCGAACTGTTACCCGTAGGAGATATCCTTAGAGAAATTCCTGCTATAGGCGGATGAAACTGCGTGCAAGTTCAACGGCACAATGGCATTTTAAGAAAATCTTTAGTATGTTCGATAACAATCAAACCATACCCCTCAGTTCCGACGGCAGCTCTTTCAATAAGCTTAGGGTGATAATAATCACCGGTTAGGTCATGATAAAGATAGCAACATGACTCTTTGCAGCTTATTTAAAAGTGAGACAACGCATAATCGGATCAGAGAGATGAAAGACTCCTAATAAATATTCTAGGTATTACCGAGATGCGTTAGCCAAAGACGGGAGTAAAATATTAAATAATAATAAAAGACGATACGCTACACAGCAATGGTGTATAAAAATACTCAAAAATTGTTGTAATTATAAAGGATTTATACAGGGATACAGGTACAAAGAGATACAAAAAGGAATTAGGTCTAAAATTAGACAAGGGAAGGAAGAATGGTTAACGGAACAATGCATGGATAGAGAACAGCTAAAAGCTAAACACGACTCATTTAATATGCATATTTAAATTAGAGAGACATCAGGTATATATAAAAAGTGTAATAGTAACATTCTTATGCATAAAGAACACCAAATTCTTAAACTATACACTAAAAATACATTGAAAATAGTTTTGTAAATTAAACAAGTACCTCACACAATATTACTGCATGTGACGGTACGAATATCACTAAGAATGAATTCATTACTCATTCACTCATTAAACCCGTAAAGGTACCATTATCCGATAGAGATTTTGAAAAGGTTTGAAGAAGATAGACCTATCGCACTCCAATAAGGCTTTGTCAAACTGGTGTAATCCCTTAAATCAATATTCGTGGCGACACATAAAAAAGCTAATAGCAAGTATTGCAAAAAGTAAAGACCAATACAGCTATGTACCAAAGTTATATCTGAAAATAATTTACTCCGGAATAATATTTATGCCAAATGTAAGAAAGTACATATTAGCAAATTCCAGTTTAGGTTCAAAAGTGGTTTTGGCACACAAGTAAAGGATATTTAGCATTCAGATTCTATACAGACATGTCATCTGCTTTGTCGAATACTAGAAATCATTTAACACTGTTGAACATGAGAAGTTAATTGTTCTTTTGAATAATATAGGTCTGGGGAGACGAGATATTTGGATAATATCTGGTTTGTACTGGAATCTGACAGCTGGTACTAGAATTCAAGATCAGACATCTGAAAAATTCTTATTATGATAGGAATTTGATAGGACTGTGTGCTCTCCCGCCTTGGTTATATTTATATACACAAAAGATTTTTGGAGAAGTTGTAGAAGACAGAATAGAAGGTATTATTGTAAATGGAGTAGTTATCAATAACTGAACATCTGCTGATGACTAAGTTTTACTAGAAATGGATGGTTTACAAACAATTTGATCAGTAGTTTTTGAGGCTCTTTTATTCTGGCATCTTAATGCAATTTTCTCTTTTTATTGGGAATAAGTGACAATTTTACTTTAAAATAAGTTTATTTTGACGTTTTGATGTAGAATCTTCAAATTAATTGTTTCATAGAAAGCTTTTTTAACAGCGAAAATAAAAATTCTTCCTATATCTCCTACATCAATACACCTCCATCTGCTACATAAATTTGAGAAAAGTCTAGACTAAAACATATTAGTATGCGTTAGTGTGGCAATGAATAGAACTTGTTGATCGTTTATGGTAAAAGTTGTTACTGAACTTGCTTTTTCTGCCTTTCTATGGTGGAAATATTTTTTAGAAATAAAAAAATTATTGCTTTACTACTTATTGTATTTATATCAGCCTTTAGTTTATTACAGGTTCGGCATATATTATTTGTTCTGGCCTTTTAAAAGTTAATTTGGGGAAAATCTTTTTTGAAGACTCGGCGCTAACATTTACCATCCATATGAGAATTTTGATACTTTTCTGTAAAAGCTACATATAACAAACATTCAAGCTTTCAGAAATTTATGTCGATGCTGGATTTTTACCATGACTTACCATTTACTTGAAAACAATATATTTCTCTTTTAAGCGAGTCAATGAGTTTTCATTTTCTTTTTGAAATACTCAATATTTCTGGGAAGGTTTTATTACATTTTTGATTGTTTCTATGATTAAAAACTACACAAACTGTATGGTAGGCTTTAATCAATCAACGTTCATCAAATTTACTGTTACGTCTTTCACGTTCTAAAGTTAAAGATAATAAAGCTTTAAAAAGTTTTTACTTAAAAGAGATCTGCATTTGCAGCTTTTCAAATTCGTCACATTCAAAATAAAGGCCTTAAGCTGTCTTTATTAGAATATATGGAAATTAATGAATTAAAAAATACAGCTATAATGATGAATAGCCAACTGGAAACAAACAGTTCTCTTCTCCTCAAGTTATTCAGTGAGAAACTATAAAGTGTGAACTCATATAAAAAATAAATCACTTGAAAAACGAAATCTGTCGAAACAGCTGTAGTGATAATAAATTATAATAAATTTTGTGGAAATTTTAAAAACAAAAGTTATTAGTGTATTATTGGTAGATAAAAGAATTTTTTCATAAAGTATCTGCTGAATCCCTCACTTACACATTTCTCGAGTTATATATAAAATTGAGGAAAATCTTACCTAACTCTGCGGGCTCATAACTGGTTTAATTTTTCAAAAGTTAATTGATGTTAAGGTATTACTTTCTCAAAAGATACATTGCCCACCAAATTTTAAAAAAATATATATTCATACGCTGTTTTGATCAATAATGTTTTTTTTTTATTTCAATTTTAAGCTTTGAACCCTCGTCATGTAAATACACACCGGTGGGTAGGGATAAAGGCAAAGGTAATAATGGATCCCTTATACATTTAACGCCAAAACTCATCACACACACATATTTTGGAAAATTTAAAATTTTTGTTTTTTCAAAATAAATTCTGGACAAGTCGTTTAGTGCGAAAAAGAGTTTATTTTAGAAAAAAAATGCGAAGAAATAATGCTCAATTTTAGGTAAATAAGGTTATTTTACTCTAAACTTAATTGCTGGTTTAAATTGCCTTAATAATTCTTTTTAACTGAAAGAAGTGCATGATCAGTAAGGAGTATTTCCCCCTCTAGCTCTTATTACTGCTTGCATCTTACTCGGCATGCTTGCAAGTAAATTTTGGACATATCCTTGTGAAATTGCATTTCATTCATCCTGTGTAGCAAGCCGAAACTGCTCTATCGTATTTGGAACAGGATTTCTTTGTCGTATGCGGCGGTTTAGCTGATCCCATATGTGCTCTATTGGATGTAAATCCAAGCTAAACAATGGCAATCCAATCTTCGAATTTGGACCTCATCAAGGTAATTACCCACTATAGCAGTGGCATGTGCATTATCGTGCATTAACATAAATCTGTTATATTCAAAGTAATCAACATATGGCAAAACATGATCTCCCACGATGTTTTGAACGTAAGAGTCAACAGTCATCCATTCAATCACTTCCACAAGCGCGGTGTGTACCTACCAACCAATACCTTCGCAACCAATACCACAAAAATTGTTATTAAAAATCCTTAATACCACCTCCAAACTAACGGTCTGGGCGAGATTTCAGGTGGCGAGTCGTTCTCTAACTCTTCTGTAAGACCATCTAGCTTGCATAATAGAATTCTAGTCTTATCAGTGAGAAGAACATTTTTCCAGTTGTCGATATTCCGCTGAATATGTGTTCTTGCAAATTTTTAACAACTAGCTTTACGATTTTGGAGAAGACGTGGAACTTTGGCAGAGCGTCTTGGCTTTAAGTTTGCTTCTTTTCATCTTCGTCTAACTGTTTCTGAAGTCACATTAACTTGTTTAACATTTAGTAGCTCATTTATAGAAGGTGCATCGATGTCAATGAGCAATTTCGTGCAGAACTACGAACCAAAAAACGGTCATCAATTGCGGTTGTGCACCTTGGGCGTCCTTGACCAGGCCTTTGTACAAAATATCCTATTTCGCGGTAACTTTTTAAAATATTCGAAACTATAGATTGACTTCTCCTGAGACGTAGCGATATCTTTTTGTGTATATCCTTCCTCGTACAAAATTAAAATCTGTGCTACTTGGGCTTTATCCCAGGGTCGAATTAGTGGCATACTTGTTTTAAACTTAGTTAAATCAAAACTAGCTTGTGACTTTCTGGCTTCTTTAAAATTAAGATTATTCCAAAGGTGGGATAATATATGGAAGGAATATTCCATTGTTAGCCCAAATAGATACACTTCTCTTCAAACAGATATTCCTGAAACTCCTTGGTATAAGTTGTTTAATGTACCTAGAAAATATGTTACCACGATCATAAGACTGAGATTTGGACATGCTTGTTACCCCAAACATTTATTTAAACTTAAGGTTTTAGATAATAGTCAATGTGAATTTTGTACAGAAGAAGGAAACCTAGATCATATATTTTCCAGTTGCCCCAGAAATACTATAATTTCATCCAGATTAATAAATAATTTACATAAACACAATATATTAGCCCCTTGGAACCTTCAGTACCTATTATCACTAGACTCGAGAGCAGTGTATGATTCCTTAGTTATATTTTAAAAGATAGTAAAATATCCATGTAAATAATTATACATTAGTTAATAACGTAACCTTTGTTTTTAGCCCAATTGTTTAAATTCCTTTCTTACCGTGGCCTAGTGTTGTATGTTAAAAAAAAATGCCTTGATGGGCCCCTAGGCGAGAAGAGAGTGACCCTGTTTACCTGTTTATTATGTTTTTATATTGTTATGTTTGTAATATAAACTTAGACAACCATTTCTACCATGTTGAGTCTGGCTGAATGACTAAAAGTCTAAAAGTCTACGCCAAAAAAAAATCAAAACAATATTTAATTAAACTAAACTAAATATATTTAATTAAAAATAACAGAATTAGTATGCTTTTTCCTTTAAGTAAAGAACGTTTTTTATGATAGAATGTACGAATGGCACTAAACGCTGAATAAACGTCAGAATAAACGTCAAATTATTTCAAAACAGTTGAATAAATCAGCCTCTATATGAGTATCATCAATAATCTAAAATTATTTTGAAATAATAGTGACTACAGAAAAAATTGGAAAATTCCAAATTACTTATTCGATATTTTTGACCCCCATGAGTATATATATATATATATATATATATATATATATATATATATATATATATATATATATATATATGTATATATATATTATATAATAACTAAACTAATCGTACACAAAAATATTTTAAATTACTTTCTAAATACCCTGTACATCAGTGAAAAACCTCTACTAACTATTCACTTTATTTAGTTAGTGTAAATTTTCTGTGGCTTTTTTAATACTTATTAGCATGTGGTAGAGGATAATTAATGTCGCTGATTAAGTGTTGTTTATTTCGTCTATTATATCGTTTGCGAATATTTTGAGATCGTTTACCTTTACCACTGACCCGTGATTACGGTACACATGCAGTTTACATTAACTTCAAATGTTTACAATGTGCCTTTTGACCTAAAACTGACACGAGATTGTTCAATCTTACAATTTGCCTTGTAATTTTCTATAACGACAGATGAAAGATAAATATCACATTATGATAATTGTTGACAAGATAAAGTAGTCTTTAAAACATTCGTTTTAAAGAAATGAAGAAATGATTTTTCTTGTCCCACAGAATTAGTTTAACTGTAAAACATCAACTACTCTGTTACTATTGTTGAACTTAAACGTGTAAAACGGTAATAAACATTTCTTCCTGTAACACTTTTGTGGCTAAAACTAACGGAGATTTTGCATAAAATAAAACACTGGTTAATATGTTTCTGGTTTTGTAATGGTATTGGAATTTAGAATTGGAGTAATCAAATAACAAACATTGAAGGTCAATTACACTGCTTCCTTGCGCAAAAAAAAAGAATTTATATGTTAAGTTAATTTTATTTACCTTTATTATTTCGCTTAAAGAATACCTATTACATTACAAATATCACATTTCGAACAAATGTTCAAGTTTTAATACATACAAATATACTGAGTGACAAAAAAGGTAAACACCTACACGTATGTTTATTAGAATTCAATCTTTTTTTACATATATATAGTTCTCGATGGTCGAGATCACAACTGGAAGCAAGTGGCGCAAAATAGAGGACACTGGATTGATTTGGGGGAGGCCTATGTCCAAAGTTGGATTACTTAAGGCTGAAGAAGAAAAAAAAAGGTTCTCGATCTTGTCATGAATAACAAGTGATCAAATTTTCAAGTTTATCTGTGAAGTTTTTGTGGTAGCTGCATGATTTATTTGGTGATAAAGAAGCATTGATTTTTGCTTAATTTACGGTGCTAGTTCAATTTTAAATTTTGTGTAGCTGATTGAAAAGCTTTTTTTATTGTTTAAAATAGCGTAGAGTGTTTAGAATTTATTGGGTTTGCTAGCTTAGTGACTTTGAGAGAGGTCGAATTGTCGTGTTGCGTGAAGCCGGTCTATCGATAAGAGAACTGACTAGGAAGAACAACAAATTCGTACGCAGTATACTGCAGTGTGAACAAGCGTGGTACTGACGTCACAGTGGGACCACAGAACGACAAGACTTAACGAAGACCACGTTGCTCAATTCGGAACCTTCATTGATGTTTTGTAAGGATATAAATTAATAGAAAAGTACAGATTAAATACATATAGATCAATGATAGATAAGATAAGATAACAGTTTGACAAGAAAAAAATAAGAAACACGGAATACAGCTTAACTGCAAAATAAAATGGGCGCCAATAAGTTTTAAGCTGAAACTTATAAAGGAACTAAAGAATAATAAACTAAACATTAGGCATTTCGCATATTCAATAAAATACTTTAAAATAGTTTTATCGTCAATACATTATTATTATTTAAATAAAATAATGAAATATTACATGCTCAAAAAATATAAACAAATACATGTCAATTTCAACAATTAGCCAACATGTATTTATCAAATCTTAAAAAAAAAGTAATAAACATTGTCGTCATTAAATTTATAAGTAAACGGATTACAGCTCTTGGAATATAAGAAAAATTATTGAATAATAGGTTACTTTTTTAACAATCTGTTTTAATGTCTTAAAATTAATAAACAAAAATAATTAACTGTGAGCTATAATTTCGTTAAAAACGTAAAATCTTTTCATTTCTGTCCAAGACATGTTTCATTACTCTTCAATATATAATTAAAAATATATGAAATAAAATAATTTAAGTACTTAAGTCATCAGACATAATACATAAATACATCCGTAATTAAATACACTATATTCAAAAAACAAAAATTGTCCTTCAAATAATAATTCTGAATGAAAAATTTATATTCCTAATAAAATAACCCAAAAAAGAATAGAACCGTATAAAGAAGATATAGAACTATTAAACATTTACACTACAGTTCAGTGACATTCGAAGAAAGCTGATATGACCAAAACAAATGAGACTGAAATTGGATTTTGCTCTTCTATAACTTCTAGCCTAAGGTAATTGATTTTTGGGGAGGGATATACAGGTATAAGGTAAAAGTAGTGATTTTCGGAAAAGTCATGGAAAAATCTACACTCTAACTTTTAATTATAGCCAAAGCTAGTTAAATCTTTAGATTGATATAAAGTTGAATGCTCGCATAAATGAACTTTGAAAAATTAAAGGCAAATATCGAGCACAATTTCAATAATTAAATCTTGCCCAAGTACTTTCGCTTTCTACAGCATCATCAGGGGAATTTCGTCAAATTTGGGCTATCCAACAAGCGCAGAATGTAATAAACATGAAATTGAAACATAAATTGTACATAACACATGTGTTATGTACAATTTCATGTTTATTACATTCTGCGCTTGCTGGATAGCCCAAATTTGACGAAATGCCCCTGATCATGCTGTAGAAAGCGAAAGTACTTGGGCAAGATTTGATTATTACAATTGTGCTCGATATTTGCCTTTAATTTTTCAAAGTAAATCTTTAGATATTAGGTAAGATCGCTCTTGAGTTGACTAGATTAAGAAAGAAACATGCAAGTGTTCATGGGAACTATGGATATTCAAACCCACACATAATTAATTATAGGTGAGGCTGAAAATACTGCGTTCAGAACCATAAAAATAACCTAGACACAGGGTGAAGACTGCACGTATTCATGGGAAATATGAATACTGATCTGTATTCAGATAAAAAATTTATTTATTAACTTCTAGACAGAGGATTAACGTGAAAATACAGTTTCATTAAACGTTTTAAAATTAAGGAAATTAAAATGCTACAATATTTCTGCCTCTAAAAAACAGATTCGGTAGTACTTGAGTCATCGCAAATCAGTAGTTTTAAGAGCATGGAAGCATGATTAGATAGAGAAACAATTCGATGGGACCTGGAATGGAATCAGGTGGTTTTTAGTGACGGATCCTGCTTCTGTTAGGGAATACACTATGGTCGGACAAAGGTGAGTGAAAGACGTGACCCACAATTTGACAGAGAGCGGCACGTTCACTTTACCGTAAGAGTTACTTTATGGGATGCTATTGCTTATGTTAGCAGATTATCATTAATAATTTTCATCAGCAGAAGTAATATGACAGCCCGATCTAAACATCATCGAAAAACCAACTTTTCAGCAAAACAATGCCAGACTGCATATTCCCAGAAAATTGTAAGCCTTAATGGATCAATATCACATCAACCATTTACGTTGGCCTTCACGATTGCCTGATCTGTCCGCAATTAAACATGTCTGGGGCATGATAGGTCGCAGGCTCTTGAATGTAAAACACTCTCGGAAGCATTTAGAAGCTCTTGTTCACGAAGTTGCGGTAGGCGAGGCATCAGAACGATGCCCAGGCTGTCAATGAGTGTATTAGAAATCTTGGATCCTCAACACCTTGTTGACCAGCTTCTTCACTAAGTTAAGGAATCAAGCTAAAAGTTCAATCATTTTACTAGTAAGTGACACTGAACATGTATAACAAAAATTATTAAAATCAGATAATATATGTAGGTGTTTACCTTTTTTGTTACTCAAGTCACACAATTATTAACCCTTCACGAACTTGCCGTATACCGCAATTATAGTGGACTCCTAGAGATATATCGCCCGTGGACGGATGATATCAATTTAAAAAAAATGCCGCTTTTAGTCCAAAAAAATTTGACTAGCAATAAAATGAGATTTTTTAACAAAATAATGTTTTAAATGTATTGTAAAAATTCATTTAAAATTCACTTCCGCATATAAAATTTTTGGTTTTATACTTTATGTATATAAACAGTAGAAAAGTATATAAAGGAACGTCAAATAAACGTCAAAGTGTAAATACGAACTTAAAAGTTCTCCGCATTTTAAAGTTTAATTTGGAGTTTACTGTGATTTGTTAAGTGCCATCGCTTATAGAGGATTCATCATGTCCGTAACATCAGCACCTTCAACATATACACCAGCTCAGTCAGAAAAAAACAAAACAACCAATTTATAGATCTGTTAGAAAATGCACCAGGTTCTCCAAATATCATCACCACTATAACTAATTATACACATGATTTTACTGGATTACTAGGAATGATTAGTAACTTATATGCTCACATAACAGATAGACCTCTTAAAATCAAATGTACCAAACTTAGAAAAAAAACTCAAAACACCTAAATGACGAACTCTCTTCTACCAACAATGAAAATGACCTTTTACTTGACACAGACCCTGAGTCTTAATAAAATTAAAACTTTTTTACAACTAGGGAAAAACTAAACTAAACAAACTAAAAAAATGGAAAGAACACCTCTAACTGGAAAACGGAGGAAGCAAATTGGATATTATTTGAAGATATCATAGAAATTTTTTGTCACAAACTGTAACATATTTACCAATATTGACACAGACATCGAAACCTTCTTCAGCATCATCTTAGATGCAGCCGAGGTAACCATTAAAAAAACTACACTTGGTACAAAACATAAACCAGTTCCTTGGTGGAATGAACAATGTAAGACATCGATCGAAGCTTCAAAATTCTTAGTCGTTATAAAAATCATACCCAGATATACTCTGATGGTTCAAAATCATCCAAAGGTGTGGGAGCGTCTGTAGTACCTCCAGAGAAGGTCCTTATACTATTTAATGTTAGTACTATCTATACAGCTGAACTGTATGCTCTCTATCGCGCCATAGAACTAATCAATCTGACAACAAACTGCAAATATATTATCTTAACAGACTCACTTAGTGCCATACAAAGCATCCAACAACTGTATCCAAAAAACCCGCTTTAAAAAATTAAAATGGTCCTTCTTCAGACTTATATCGATCATAACGAGATAGATTTTATCTGGATCCCATCCCATATAGGAATAAAAGGCAACGAAACTGCTGACCATAGTGCGAAAGACGCGATAGTGAGCGACGTTTCCGAAGTCGTAAACACATGCGATTTTCTAAATAAAAAAAAAGTATATAAACATAAACATGAAATATTTTTAATTGTACCTTATAGACACCCGTATGGGCAGTTTATTTGAAGATTTTATTTACGGTTAAAATAACTAATTTGCAATGAGTAATAAGTAATTACACTCTCTTATCTTTAAATCTACATTTGGGGCATGATATATTTAGGATCCTCTGGTCGCGTCGGTCCTTGAGACCGGTTTTGCTGGGTAAAAAATCTGTAATTACTAACTATAGGCTAACTTCTTTAGATCAAAAATTATAGCACTACATATTTCAAACCAGTTTTTATTTAAATTAAAAATATAACCTTACGAAGGAACAAACAAAATGCAAAAAATTGCAGCTCTAAAAATTATTGAAAAAAAAATGAAAAGACATTGCTGTAATAAACTACTAAAAACGCAGTACAAAGATAAAATAAAGTATTTACAGTTCGTACATATGCCAAATAAGTGTTCTAAACATAAAAAAAACACAGCAATTATTGCAGCTATATTTTGTTATTCGGTTCTTCCGAGATCCTCAAAATTTGCATCTTACAATGTGCTCGTTTTCAATTGGATGTTACGTGGTATCTTGGTTTGTTAATTCTTTTGAACGTAACCGCATCAGTCTTGAAATATATGGTGAATTTGACCTATTTAGCATATGTGGAGTAAAAAGCTCATATGATAGATTATGAATGAAATTTCTTCTCAACATTTTAACATTCGGATTATTAGCCGCGTAAATAATTTCGCTGTTTATACTAGCAATATTCATTATTGCATAAAATGTTACTACAGGCCATTCATCATCTTCTTCTTCTTCTTCAGCCTTCATTCATCCATTGTTGGACATAGGCCTCCTCCAATTGTTTCCACGATTCCCTATCTTTTGCAATTCATCATCATTCATCTACAAATACCAAAATTATAAGATAACGGCATGTAAATGTAATTACGGTTATAATTTTATTGCCTTGTTTACGTTGAGGGTTTACGAGAGTGCGTAAATAGTCGCGTCGGTGTCTGAAACCGACATTAACTGCTGACCGAACAATATTACACTAACCCAACTTATGGAGTAAAAATATTTGGGAACAAATATCAATAGTCAGTGTAATCCAAAAAAAGAAATCCTATCAAGACTCGAACAAGCAAGGAAATCATTCATGAGCATTAAAACATTTTTTACAAGATCAGACCTTAGTTTACAGCTTAGAATCCGAATGATCAGATGTTACGTTTTTTCTGTCTTACTGTATGGCTGTGAAAGTTGGACAATGGACTCTGAAATAGAAAAAAGAATAGATGCCTTTGAGATGTATATATACAGACGAATGTTGAGGATTCCATGGGTACAAAGAGTTACTAATGTTGAGGTACTTCGTCGTATGTGTAAACAAAAAGAATTACTAAGAATAATCAAAGAGAGGAAAATGCAATACTTGGGTCATGTGCTGGGAGGCGAAAGATATGAATTACTTCAAGTTATACTGGAAGGAAAAGTACAGGGCAAAAGATCAGTAGGAAGACGCCAGAACTCGTGGCTGAAAGACCTGAGGAGATGGTTCGACCGCTCATCCGCAGAGATCTTTCGCGCAGCAGTTTCCAAAACTACAATTGCCATTTGGATCGCCAACCTTCGAAAGGAGACGGCGCAATGAGAAGAAGAAGAACTTATGGAGATTGAAAGAGCTAGAGTTGTGAGGGGCAATATATCCCTTGGGTCGACTTTACCAACTAGAAACATCTAGTTAGACTTTTGTCTCTGCATTGTCTACAACAGGAAAAGAGTAACAGTGTTCGGTCTGTTTTGTTTTTTATCTACATTGTTTTTTACGTTCTTCGTATCTCCGAAAATGACGATTTTATGACGAAGATGAGCAACGGATTTGCATTATGTTTCGCTGTAAATTTAAAGTTGTGTGAAAATTATTTCATTAATGCAACATTCCTTTATATATGAATATATAGGCAAAATAATAGCTATGAAATATTTTTCAAAAACTGTCTCTTTTAAATCATACTTGATTAATTGTTAATATTGTACTTTTTCCAGATTAATATCATCGGGACAAAGACCGAACATAAATGCAGAACAAGTTGTATGGCAACTAGTACGACTTTTGGCCTCCCATGATGATCCAACGTTGAAGACCAAAGTAGCAAAACTAGCTCGAGCGCTTTTAGAATACCAGCCAAATTTTCAAATGCAAATTTCATCAAGGAAAAAAGCACTAGAGCAAGCAGTTCAAGGTAAATATTTCTTTTCTTTCCATCATAAAATTCGTAATGATATTGAATATTTTAATATACTTACCATTTTGAGATAAAGCAAAAATGACAAGTTTCAAAATAATTATAATTAATTAGATCACACATGTATCATCATTATGTTTATTTCTATACTGAGGCGGCTTTCCGAATTGTATTTCTACATAATATTTTATCTTGTATCATACCAATATCAACCCCCTTCACTAACATATCTTGCGTAAGCATTTTCCACCAGGTCTTCTATAGTTTACCTATGGTTCTTGTTCCACGATCTTGAAAATCAGTAGTTCCTCGTATAACCATCTTAACCTATGCTTTCTTATTTTCTCCATTGGTCTTTTTTAACATCTTTAAGGAGAAGAAGAAAAATCTGCATACAGGCACCTGTGCCTCACACAGGTAGTGTTGGGTTTCTAATACTCTAACGAAGTTGTGCCAGCACGAGCTGCCCTAGGGAGTTAGATCTTTGATACTTCGTCCCGTCACAGGTATTAGGATGGAAGGGCTGGTTAAAGCAAAACATATCTCTTGATTCACTGCTATCACCCGATTTCCATTCTTTCTCCCACGCATTCATCAGAAAAACCACAACCACACGAACCACCAAAGACTTTCAACTTCCTGCCTTAGCGAGGCTACAATCTCTCTCGCATCTTCTGTGTCCCATTTTCTCCTATTTCAGCCTGCGACAGTTCGAATCCAACGAGGTGCTACCCGCTAGTTTTAAAATTCTGTTGCGAGTTCCTTCTCCTCTAGTTTTTTGAAGAGAGCAGCTCCCTGATAAATTTGTGGATCCGTGTCCACCACCAGTCATCCCTCATCAATTTCTCCACCATTTTTCTCACTGAATTAAACATTCAACAGTTACACTCTCTCTTAAACTTTTTTCTTTCATTCACCTAAACTAACAAACTACGGAAGCAGCCATGGCCTGTGAGCATTTGCGTCAGAGAATAATCCAGCTGCCTATGCTCACAATCTACCCAGCTTTAAAGGTTCGGGATTAGTGACTTCGTTTACTTCTCCACATTACGTGTTACCCCCACTCTTGCTGCCACTGACCGATTGAAACTAATATCTCGGCCAATATCATCTCAGTCATCTCTCGCTCTCCAATATTCCGCCCCATACGACTAGGAATCCTGGCCCTTTTATGGGCTCCAAATGGCCCAGATGTACAACCACTCTAGACGGAACACCATCTAGACCGGGAGCCCTGACAAGTCTCTCCATTAGTCTGGGTCAACTATTGTATATGCCGCCTCAGTAAACTGTTAAAAATGTACTTTTTGGTAAGGTCTGCCCATCGTTGTGGAGAACTTCCGTGTTGGCGTTGAGTCTGAGACCTTTATTGGATTAACAAGCGCTCTATTTTATGATATCTTTAATAGATATGACCAAAGAACTTCCAAATTATAAAGCAAACTTTATTAGAAAGAAGTTGATTGGATTTAATTTCATTAAAAACGGAGACATTTGATTTTTGATTTGATTTGATTTATTTATTTAACTACTTTACTGTAGTAAGTAAAAAATACATAATATAAAAAAAGAAATATAAAACATAACTTAAAAATATCTCAAACAAGAACACAGATTAACAGAAAATGATTTAATGGCAAAAGTTCGGTGGATGTGCTATAATGAGTCATATATTCTTCTAAGCAGTAAAAGCAATGTTCCAGGAGATATTTTTTATAACTTTTTCGAAACTATTACAGGTTAGCTGTTTATTATTTTTTGGTATAATATTGTAATAGTTTTAGTTAAGGCAATTATCTGAAAAACGCAATCTACAGCGATTTGTTCGAGTATTACACTTCTCTTTAATATAATAATGAACGAAATAATACAAGCAGTACGTAAAGGCCATGGTTACAGAATGGGGAACAAAGAAATCCAAATATTATGTTATGCAGACCACGCCGAATTAATCGTCGAGGCAGAAGATGAGCTCCAAAGATTAACACACATCTTCAATACAACAGCCAAGAAATACAATATGATTAAATATCAGCAGAAAAAAACCAAATGTATGACAACATCTAAATACCCACTATGATGTAAAATCGAAATTGATGAAAAAATATTAAAGCAGGAAGCAAGGATTAGATATTTGGGAATATAACTAAGTACATAATGGGAACATAACTAGTTACGGAGTTGTTAAAGAAGAAGTACGACAACAAAGCTTAAAAGCAAGTAAAGCGGCGAGATCTCTTAATGACACAATCTGGAAGAACAAACACCTAAGACAAGATACAAAAACAAGAATCTATAAAGCAGCATTTGGACTTATATGTATTAACATACACGGCGGAGACAAGACCTAATACATCTAAAACGAGATGACTACTAGAAACAGAGATGAAAATACTTCGACGAATATCAGCCAAAAGTCTATTGGATAGGGAGAGAAGCGAAAATATAAGAAGAGAATGCAATATAGAAGACATAAATGGATGGGTGACAAAACGGAAAGAGGAGTGGAACGAACACATAAGTAGAATGGCAGATGATAGGATAATATGAATAGCACGAGATAAGTCACCAAATGGACGACGAAGTATTGGCAGACCAAGAAAAAGATGGTGCGATAATTTAAACAATTTAGAAGATTAATATTGAAGAAGAAATCTGACTTTAAAGCCTACATACAAAAAGGAAGAAGAAGAAGAAAGTAAACGTAAAAATCAGACTGCTTTATTAAATGAGCCCGTTTTCTATGAGTTTCTAAATTTCAATGAGAACTTGAAATATCAAGACATTTGTGTGGCGGGTTTTACTTTCATATCTAATGAATCAAGGAAATATAATTTCGAGTGAGTGGTCTATTTTACGTATGTGGAGGTTATTGTAGACGAGAAAGGGCAGGAAAAACGAGAACTTAATGCCAAGTTGACAAAGGAAAATAAAAATATGGGAAGCCTATTGAAGACGGTGACCTCTTGAACCTTATTCTGGGGTATTTCATAAAAGTGATTAGGCAAAAAAAATCTCATAGGACTATTTTTCCGAAAGAACCCGAGCTTTTCGACTTATCTAATCACTCGTGCCGCATGTGTCCAAAATTATACACAGACTAGAGTGATAGTCTATGTAGTTTTGTTAAGAGAACAATTAATTCGACATATTTTAGGTCAATTATTTAATTAGATAAAACCATGAATTTAACCATAAATTTCAAATTATACGTAAAAAACAAAAGTTAAAGTAAGATTTATTCAAAATTTTAGAAATGAACCCTCCTTATAAATAGAGACTTGATTATGAATGGGCAAATAGATATTGAGAAATTGATATTATTGTCTTTAGCAAGCACTAAGTAAAAACAAAAATAATAAGAACTCTCGTATATAAATGTCAAACAGATCAGATCTTCTCACGAAGCTGGTGATTTAGCGAAACATGACAAAATGACACTATTTAACGGAATATTACATCAACATTATTAATCATTTAGCCAGTACGTTCCTGCAATCTACTTCCTATACAAACGTCGACAACCGTTGTATTATCTGGTGTGTAAAACATAAAGCATGCATCCTAATTTTTTTCTCAAACAAATACTTCATGGTTTAATAGACAGATATCAGTAAAACTATGAACAGCTATCTTTTATATTTATTTCATTTGTTGTTTACGATCAGATGGTTGATTTAGTGAAAGACATATACGGTATTCCGTAATATTTGTGCAATTAATAACCTATTCGTGAATGTTATTACATTATAGTTACAAAGAATATTTTAATGCTTATTCGTTCCCAGGACTAGAATAACGCTGTTTCATTTTATTAATGATAAATACAACCCGATTAACGCGATAACAAATAGATTTACAGGCCGAAGGTCGAGGTTTAGGAAGGTATATATTGGGAAATAGAATGACCACATACACACAGAGTAGATTTTATTGACAACATGATTTTATTGTATAAATTCTATATAATGATATCTATATCATTGTTTAAAAAAACAATGTCCATATCACACCAAACCGCCCGTATACAAAAGAAATTTTGAGTATGCAAAAATATGATATGATATGAAAGAAGAATGATTTTAACAGCTGATCTCTAGATACACAAAGTTCAAATATAATAATGATGTTAAACAAAATGTAATCGAGAAGAAAACAATTACATTATATACAATTTAAATGTAATATTTATAAACATATGTTATTTGCAATTGGCAACAAGTAAAAAAGTATAAAATGTATAAAAACAAGAAAGTAAAATGTTCAAAACAAAAGTTCAATTAAAAGGTTCAAAATCGCGACACAATATGAAATAGTATAGCACCAAGTAAACGTACTTGAGCTATGTAGCAACAAGATATGGTGTATTGTACTTTACCCCAATGGAATGATAGCACCAACCGCTTTTGAAAAAGACATCTTCAGCAACATACAGGAACCACAAAAAGCTTTTATGATGGAGCAGCATCCACCCCTACTAGATGGAACGGCTGATGGTGACTGAGTGATTGATAGAAACTGAATGCCACGGCCGTTGGGCCAAGAATTATTTTGTATAAACTGTTACGAGTGAGCGATAATTACCCAGCGATCTGTACTTTTAACGAAATCTATTTATTTTTCTAAAGCTCTTTGTTAACATACAATGTATGAAAGGACAGTCTTTTTTCTGCAATACAGTATTTAACAATCGTTCATTGCTCTATACTGTCTATATTTTTGTACTCCAAATCTTGGCTAAATATACAAGGAGAATCAAAATTAACAAAAAGTCTGTTAATATTTTATAAATGTTTATATATGGTTGCGAAACTGCAACTCGAAGATAAACAGATTTCTGTGTTAAGTGAATTTGGCGCTAATCCGTCTACTTCTACTAAAACTGTTGCTCACAGTTGTGAAGTAGATCAGAAAACAATTTTGTTTTGAGACCGCTTATTTGCTTCCAGGTAAAGCAAGTAGCTTCTATTTTTTGGGCAATTTCTCGATCTAATGTCCTATTTTCCGTTATGTAGGAACCAAGTTCATTAAGTTACTAGCCTACTCGTCCTAGTTTTTCCGTAAGCTATTCGATGTCCTCAACAATGCCTGTTCCTCCCAACCACATATAGTCCGTTTTCGACCTGCTAACCTTAAGTCCACCAGCTTTAACAGCACTTATACAACTCTCCAACTTCTCTTCCCATACTTCTTTAACCTGCTTCAATAATACAATATCATACACAATGAACATTGACCGAGGAGCTTCGTCCAGTACCTTCTCTACCAGTACATCCATAACAAGATAAAAATAGGGATTCAGTGAAGAACCTTGATGTAATGCAACCATCACAGAAAAACTTTCGGTCCAATACAAGTCCTTAATTTGGTGTACGCTCTCTCATACATATTCTTCCTTCATGAGCCTTAAGTACTTCTCAGGAAACTATTTCTGTGTCATACCATTCTTCATTATATTTAAAACCTCGACAACCTCATATCTCGGTATCCCCGGTATTACCTTCCTATTTGGGGTCCCGCATCCTCTATCTCTCCTCTGGTGTTCTTCATTTAGCAACTTTCTAAAGTACTCCTAACAATTTTGCTTTATTTTAACATCGGATCTTAATATGCCGCACGTAAGACAAGTCATTCAATGACTTGTCTCTTGCTTTAGCAATGCTATATAACCTTTTAATCCCCACGGGTGTTTCTTACTTCTTATACAGCTTTGCAGATGATCTTTCCTTAATAGTAGTTAGAGCGTGCTTTGCTTCCCATTTTGTCACCTTGCATGTATCCTTATCTTCCTCTTTTTTAGACCTCTTATACTTCTTTCTTGCCTGTTTTTTTACTTTTGTCCTTAGGAGGCCCTTTACCAGCTCTACTCTTAAAGACTTAAACCAAATCCTTATTCTTTAACTTCCACCACTTTACTTTTTGATGTCCTACTTGAAGACTTACACTGTACTATTAAAGACTTTGGTCAAATCCTAATCCTTTATGTTCCACAACTTTACTTTCTGATGTTCTACTTACTTTTCTTTCCACCTCAGCTTTATCACACTCACTCTTTATGATTTAAGAGTTGGTAACCTCTTTTAGTTGGCTTCTTCTGCACAGCACAAAATCTACGGACTTTCCCTTCTCTTGCTACTATAGGTAACATACTTGTCTTCAGTCTTCATAAAGAATGTATTAATCACAGCTAAATCAAATGCCACTGCAAAGTCAATCACTCTACTTCCTTCATCGTTTTCTAGGTCCGTCTATCAATTACTGTCCCCCATAGTTTCGTGGTGTGACAACATAGATTTATGGTCCTGTAGTTTGTAAATTGTTTTATATTTTCTTTTTACCCACTTATTTCTGCCTCTCCTAAAGAGTCACACATTTCCCCAGGAATGTCATCTACTCCAACTGTTTTGTTATTCTTTATTTTTTGAAGTGCTTGAACATCTTTCTCGTTTAATATTTTGATATCAAATTAGAAGCAGAACACGTGATTTTAAAAAAAGAGGACTAATAGCTGCCTTTTATAATTTCAAACGTAATTTCCGGTTTTGAAAAAGTGAGAAAGGCTAATTTACATATACACAATATACTGAAAAATTAACAAAACTTTAAAACGGCCCGATCACAATTTAAAACAATTTGTAAATATAAAATCAACAAATTTAATTTTAAATGATTTCACTCTAATCCAAGCGTGGAAGATTTGACTTCTAAAAATCATACAAACAAGCTGAATTTTGCTGCTAATGTCAATTTTGGGACACCAAAAAAGATGCAAAAAAGTTTACTATCCCTACCTCCCGGCCTTCCATTAAAACGCCTTCTCGTAGGAGAGGAGAACGGAAAAAATCGAATAATTAAGAATCTGTACGCCGCACAAAAAGATATTTTAAATAAAAAATGTAGCTGATCTAATTTTGAACACAAATCTTTTTTAGCACTTTTTCGCGCCCGTGACTGACATTCAAAATCACCGGTCGGCTCAAGCGTTGTTTCTGAGAGAACGGTTCACTCTACATAAAAAATGTTAATAATACATATTCCTGTTCAAAATGATCTCACCTACATTTTTTATGTGAAACATTTTTTTCTACGGCGTACAGGTTCTTAGTAAATCAATTTTTTCTGTTTTCCTCCCATTACGAGGAGGGTTTTAGGAGGAAGCCGGAGGTTAGGAGTGGTAAACTTTTTGTCATATTTTTTGAGGTCCCAAAATCGATATTCTCAACAAAATTCAGCTTGTTCGTACGATTTTTAGAGGTTCGGTAGCATTTCCGTCTTTAACGACTATTCTATAAAGACACAATTTAATTTCACTACCAAAGTATACCACACATATTACATCTAGACTATGTAGTTTGTGTGAACAATATTTTATATTTTTGTAGTAGAATAGAATCTTGGCTGAATACTTTGAATAATTAATGTAAATTAAAGGGAAGAACACGAATTTTAAGGACCATTCCATGTGAATGGAGGCGAAAAACGAAAGAGAAAATTGAGTCTGAACAAAAACTAAAAAGTCGCCTAAAACTAGTCAGTGTTTTAAGAATGATGAGTTTACTGATAAAAAAACTTGGACTTAACTAAACGTAACAGTAGGACAGATGAAGCACCCGACGCCATTTATTAACAAATGTCTTGTTACAATAAATTATTATTTCTGTAATTACCCACTGTACCTACTATACAACCTATGCTTCTGAAAATTAGATATTGAACTAAAATAGACACAATATTATTGTTATGTAACTATATCAGGAAGATAATGAATTTGCCACAGACCTCAGATGATATGGTTACGCCATACCACCAACAACTTATTCTCATTTAATTTTAATTTAATTGTTCTGTTGTTGTTGCTGTAACAGAAATTGGAAACTACAGACCTTTTAGCTTGCTATCTCATTTCTGTAAGCTCTTTATGAGAATAATTACTAACTGGGACCTAAGCTAGATTTTCACCAACCACTGGAGCAAGCCGGATTTAGGAGTGGCTTTGGAACTAATGATCACCTACAAGTAATAAAATCCTTGATAGAGAAAGTTATAGAATACAACAAGCCATTGTTATAATATTTGTAGACTTTGAGAAATCATTTAACTCAGTCCAGAATAGGTCCATGTTAAAGCTCTTATAGAGCGCAGTATTCATCAAGAGGTACACAACTCTTCTTCTAATCCTTCTTTGGTAAAATATTGGAGTCCACATAAATGGGGAGTTTCTAAACAACTGAAGGTTTGTAGACGACATTAAAATTAACTTTTCCATAACACAATACATGACCAACCTTGTACTGGTCAAAAACATTTCAATTAATAGACCGCAAATTTAACAAGTATATTCATATAAGTATCTGCACCACTAGATTAAATTAGGTAGAGACAATTAAACAACAGAGTTAAACAGGAGAATGAAACTAACATGAACAGTTTACGGAAAACTGAAGAAGTCTTTAGATTAAATATTCCCATGTTCTTGAAAAAGAACAAAGTTAAATATTGTATCCATCAGAGACAGAGTTTCAAATAAAATATTTAGGAAAAAAGCTGATGGACGCCATTAAAAGAATTATAACACTGAAGTACAACTGGGCAGGACATGTTACCAGAGTCAAAGATGGAAGATGAACCAAGAAAATTTTAGAATGGAGACCTAGACACGATGCTTATCATTATCGCGGACGTGCTCCAACAAGGTGGTCGGACGACATTAAGCACATCCAGCACAACTGAATTCTTCAAGATGCTCAAGATTGAATGTAATGGAATTATTTACAGGAAGCCTATGTTCAGCAGTAGACTCAAAAACGGCTATTGATAATGATATTCTTCTGTTTAAAAAACAAATAACATGAATTCACTCGTTAAGTTAACTTCTAGAAAACACCATCTAGTACTGATATAGGTAATATATTACATTAAACTTTACATGTCCCATCAGTTGGTATATTGGTTACTTATTGGTATATTTATGTTGTTTTTCAATCATTTCCACCACTCGTACAATAAACAACATTGAAACATATTCTGAATTACGATTATTACTCTAGGTATAACCTAGATAAACTTCTACAAAATGAACAAAAATAACTAAAATATACTAATGCAAAAATCAGAAGAAAACTTAAACTTACACACTTGGTATAAACACCGATAAAAAATATAGCACGCTGCCCCATCTGTTTTAGTACATATTATTAACAGTCAATAACGGTTAGGTAATTGAACCTATTGATAATGATTGTTTATATAGTGTCCTTGACATTGCAGTTACGTTTACGTTATGAAATATATAAAACAAAGGATGAATAACTGCACACCGAATCAGGTACCGTCACGCTTCGAGGTTATTTATTTAAAGTTCATTGATAAGTTCATTTAATTGTTAAATGTAAATATTCTTTATGGAAATAAGTTAGTAGGTCATTAGCCAATATTGACATTGAAAACAATATTGTAAAAAAATGTGTGCAGGGATTATTTATGAAATATTGAAACTGGATGTCAGTTGAATTATATTTTTAATTACTACTCTTAAAATATTTATTTTTATAGCACCACTGATTTAAATGAAGTAAATGAAAATAAAATATCTGCATTTAAAAGTAGATTTTTGCATAAAATTGCTATCAAGTATCTTTAAAAATGATAATCTCACTATGTGTGAGTTTTAAAAGTGGACTTAACTTTGTAACAAACAGTATATTAAAAAATTTAAAAAATTCAGTATTTTTTTGTTTTTAATGCTCGTATATCTCAGCAACAAGCAAGTTTTATAACAATTATTAAGAGGAATAAAAGTTTTGGCAATAAAATTTTACATAAATGTGGTTGCAAATTTTAAAACTTATTATTAATAATGAAAAAATAATAAATAGGTTAAAAATAAAATAGTTAAAAAAAGTCTTTTTTGAAAAAAATTATAATTTTCAAAATTATGCAAAAGTCACAACACTGAAGTCTCCATATAGTTGAAAATTTTATGACATATAGAAGGCAGGTACGTATAGTAGCTAGGAATAAATTTCATAGAATAAATTTTAGATCCTGATGTAAAATTTGAAAAAAACTATTTTAATATTTAAAAAATTACAATTTGTTGTTATTTTCTCATTTAATTAAAAAATATTTTTAAATTTAAAATATTTAAACCATGTAAAACTTACATTTTTAAAATTTTTCAAATTACTTTTACTAAGTGCAAGATTTTCTCATTGTGCCGTCGTCTAAGGTTGACAATCACTTCTTTAAACGCTTCTCTATCTTTTGCAACGTAAAATATCTGTTCAACACTGAGGTTAGTTTAATCTCTTATATTTCTCAGCCAAGATTTCTTCTTTCTTCCCTATACTCTTTCTTGCATGAAGACGTGCAGAAGAGAGTATTTATCGTTTCGAAGTATGTGGCTTGTATTCATAAGCTTTCTGCCATGTCCAATTCGTCTTAACACTTCTTCTTTTGAGACTTTGGCAGTCAAGGAATGTTTAGAATACCCCTATAGGGCCAAATTTCAAATGCCTCTATTTTTTTTACGGATTGGGCTTTCAGAATCCAAGCTTCTAGCCCATATAGCAATTTTGACCATACATAACATTTGAGGAAACTCAATTTAATAACCATACTCAATTTCTTATTTGTAAACATTGACTTATATTTTATAAATCCCTTTCGAGCTATTTCAATTCTGATCTATATCTCCTCATCGTGATTTAACTGTGAGTTTATAATTGCTCCGAGGTATTTATACTTGTCGACCCTCTCTAACAGTTTACCCTTCAATGTCAGATGTATGTTGTCAACAGGGGATTTCGAGATTGCCATGTATTTGGTTTTATCTATATCCATTGTTAGTCCTATCTTTTTGTTTTCTCTGTGAATGATTTCTATAAGAATTTCTAAATCTTCTACATTTTCTGCCATGATTGAGGCATCGTGTGCAAATCGTATGTTATTAATGATGCTTACTCCAATCCTTATACCTTCAGTTCTTTCCCATAATGCCTCCTGAAATATTAGTTGGGAGTACACGTTAAATAATTGTAGCGTCAGACACATTTCTGTCTGACTTTTCTTTGAATTTCTACTTTGTTTGTCTCACTATCTTCCACCCTTACGACCGCTGATTGATTGTAGTATAAATTTTTGATTAAATTAATATCCTTAGTGTGTATGTGATGGTAAGAGAGGACCGGGAAGAAGACGCATTTCCTGGCTTCAAAATTTGCGAAAGTGGTATAACACGACTACCACTGAACTGTTCCGCGCTGCAATAAGCAAAGTGAAGATAGCCGTGATGATCGCCAAAGTCCGGAACGGATAGGCACTTTAAGAAGAAGAAGAAGTGTGTATGTGTTTCAATGCATGTATGAGTTTACCATGTTGAACTCTTTCAAACGCTTTTTGAAAATCTATATAGCATATGAGTACGTTTTTATTATATTCCCTGTATCTAGTTACAAAAGTAAACGTCTAATTTTGTTATTTTCCATTACATTCAATATATCGTCTGGCTTTAATTTAACTTCCAATGAACGGAACAAAGAGCCAATGAACTGAGTCTTTGAATAGCTGCCAAAATTCTAAGAAATTTGTAAATGTTTGGAAGAAAATGCTTCATTAAGCGGAGCACTTCGATATTTGGTCCCAAAGATGATATTGTATTACAGTTACACCATAACATATATTCAGCTTTTATTGCTATAAATGAACTGTCGTGGGAATAATAGGCAGACAAGTTTTCTGTTGCAATGTTGCTTTATCTGTAGAGATCATCAACCTGTATGCGTCCACTGCTGAACATAGGTCTCCCTCAGCTTTTTCCATCTGTCTCTGTCTTGTGCGGCTTGCATCCAGTTATTGCTAACACCTTTTTGGTCGTCAGTCCATCTATGTATTCTGTAAAGGTAAATCCAGGTAAAAGAATTTGAAATGCTGATAGAATACTTTTGTTTTCGGTAATTCTAATTTTTTAATTGGATATAAGTATAAAAACAGAAATTCTGTAGTAATCCTCAACCGAATTCATTTGCAAATTTGTCCGCTGCGTTTGTCGGCTGATTATTTTCGGGATTCGCCACTCAACGGTTATTAAAAAAGCGTTAACGCATTTAAGAAAATTTCACTGAATGATGGGTCAGCATTTTCTCTTATACTTTCTAACGCAAAAATGTATGCTTTAGAGTTGATACTAAATCATGTGATGGACTTTTCAGGAATATAGAGAGTGGCAACGTCAAACTAAGAAGTTTTGCACACACAAGCCAAGAATATATACAAATATGTGTATATCCAAATACAAATATACACTCGCGATCATAAAATCCGGGTCACCTTGAAAATTTCAAGTTTCTTGAATATTTTTGCATCTGGTGCAGTAATAACCTTTTTTTAAGCTAATTTATTTTTTATTTGTCATCAATGTTTGTTTTGAAAGAAAAAAAAACGGTTTTTTTATTGTTTTTATTGAAAAATCAGAAAACAAACCAAATTGTTGAAACAGACATACGAAAGAAAAAATGAAAAATACAGAACGTGGTAAAACATCAGTGGAATTTTAATGACTAATATCGTGTATTGCCTCCCCTTGCTCTAATAACCTTTTGCAGACGACGGGGCATATTCTCAATTTTTATGCTTATATGGCCCACCATATTTGCGGCTCCGTCATATCCTTGACCAATGCAGTGGTTCATATCTAAGCCTATATAAGAGCACTGTTGAATATTAATTGTTGATATATTTTCAGCTGATTGATCATTTACAAATAGGTGGCATTTTAAATTTTATTTAAGTACCAATCCGTTTTGGAAATTGAACATGTTAATTTCCCCAAAAAAGATAATATTTATGGTTATAACAGCAAATTTACCAAGATGTAAATTGGAGCTGAAAGGTTAGGTAATAAAACAAGTGATGAAGTTTAAATATCTAGGCATCACATTATCTAGCTACGAAAAGCTTAAAACTGAATTAGAAGATGAGGTGAATAGAGCAAACAGAGCTGCAGACTACCTGAAACAATAAGGAGATATAAAAATATTGGGAAAGAAATGAAAGGCAGAATTTACAAAACGGTCATCAGACCAATAATGACATACACTGCGGAAACACGACCTGACACAGAGAGGATTTTAGAAACAGCAGAGATGAAAACACTTAGAAAAATTGATGATAAGACATTATGAAACAGAGCTAGAAGTACAGATGTACGACGTAGATGTAAGGTGGAGAACATCAAAAACTGGGTAAGTAATAGAAGAGTAGAGTGGAACGATCATATATACCGACTGACAACAAATAGAGTAGTAAAGACGACAAGAGACGGTTCCCCAATAGGAAGACGATCAATAGTAAGACCACGAAAACAATAAAAAGACCACTTACTGGAGGCATATTGAATAATAGACAGAGACGTGTCTACACAAAAAGAAGAAGATGAATTATTTTTTGATTAAATTAGCGGAGACATTAAATATTTCGTTTTGTACGTCAGTACTAGTATATTCTGCGTTCTTTTTACATATAAGCAAATGCTTTTTTAACACGATGAAGTGTTAAACTTACATGCATTTACTCTTAATCTTAATAACCCACGAAATCTACCGTTTGTTTTTTGGTAGGGTTTTCTAAAATGTTTGACCGACTATTATCATCGCTGCTAGACGCCGCTTAGATGTATTTCCTTTTATTCTCCACAAAATAAAATAAGAGCCACACGATTTTCTTGACGCTCCTTTTCACGATTTTCTTCAATTTGAGACACAACTTCTAAAACGTTTCCTAATTTTACTTTTAGAAAGTTATTTGCATAAATTACACTGTCACAGTAATATTTAGGAATACAGTGTTTCTTAAATTTTTCTATAGCACTTTTCCATCTTTTAAACGGATCCTTTATTAAAGATCCGAAGACTTCATGTTTTGATTTATCCTATTCCGTCACGACATAACAGCACACATATTTTACAATATACCTCATCTTTGCTTTTAGAGTAGGCTAATCAAGACCATCTGTAAAGTCATTTGGGTCGAAACTTTGTTTTTGACCGAAAGTTGTAGTCTGAAAAACATACAAAGGTTTTGGAATTAAAGTAGATGTTAATATCAGTTCAGTTCTAGTAGCTGAACAGTGCGGACGTGCTTTACTAGGAGCAACTGACCTGACGTCAACGGAGCTTTTCAGCTCCACGGTGGGTAAGACACCGTTAGTGGCGCAGGCACTTGACTTTTATTAAGGCGAAGAGTGGATGCGATTTTTCTTAGCTTAAACCGCAGAGAGACTGATTTTATAGGCCTCTCTCGGAGGGCTATAAAAAAAATAGCATTTCACCGAAAATTCGGGATAACTGTACGGTGCCGTCAGGGATGACACTGTAAGGCTCTGTTGTTTGCATCAGAGTCGGACAGAAACGGCCCCTGCCCTACAGTGTGAGAACTGCAAGTGGAACCCTCCTGGAAACAGGAGTGAACAACCGCGTGAGGTCCTGGGAAGGCACCCAGAATCCTCTCGATACGTATCGAGGGGATAAACAAAAAACAGCGATCTACAAAATAGACAGCTTTGAAATGTCGTCGGTTTCACATGAAACCACCGAGCTTCCAGCTCATGTCGTTGAAAACCCCGCCCCCTTACCCGATCTCGAGTCAGAGTATGTGTCAGATAATGATACAGCTCCAGACTCTATCCCTCATCCCTCATCTCCAACCGTTTCAGAGCAATCTGAAATGGATACCCATGAGCGTCTGTCATCAGACGAATATAGTAATGACGCAATTCAGGAAATTTACGCAAACATAGACGAAAATACCTCCACCGCGGATTTTCAATCCAAAAGACAATTTTTCGACGCGAACAACGTCTACATTGCTCGTCGCAACGAGGACATGTTAAGGAAAAGGCCATGCTCCAGTCCAGGGGAAAACCCTGAGACAGACACAAAGAAGCAAAGAGAAGAGGAATCTACGCTGCATATTCTCATCCAGAAAATGGATGACATGCAAAGAAACCATAATAAACAAATAGAAGCATTACTTGATCAACTCAACGAGTTGAGACAAGAAAACAAAAAGTTAATTGCACAAATAGTGCACTTAACTGAGAAGAAGGAGGAGCCAGCAGTCCCCGTTAAACGCGTGCGCGAGGCAAGCCAAGATAGAAGGGTAGAACAACCCGAACAAACCCCAAAAAATAATCAGCTCGATAAGGTTGAAAAACCGACAACTGCTGAACAAAACACCAAAGCATGCGAGGAGTCCTGGCAAAAAGTAGCCAAAAAGCAAAGAAAGGATACCACTGCTAAAAATATCATCGTAGCCACGCCCACAGAAACTGTGAGCGCTGCGCAAAAACAACGAGAAATCGTTGAAAAGAGACAGGAAAAGATAATGGATGACGTGATTAGATCACGCCAATCCAAAAAAGCCCAAAAAAATAATAATGAGACAGCAAAAACAAGCAACGACACAGTGGTACCTGCCGAAAACATAGTAAAAACGCCGAAACCTCCGGCAATTATCTTAAAAACTGTAGGCGAAAGTCAAAATATCCTGCGGAAAGCCGCAGAGAAAGCCATCCAGTCGGACAACAAGTTCGCAAAATCAGGGCGATCCGTTATCATCCAAACTAAAAGCAGAGAGGGGTACTTAGGGATGGTTAAAATCCTAGAGGAACACCGACCGGCTATAAACTTTATAGCCTACCCTATCGACGCGCCAAAAAATAAGAGATTTGTAATCCGAGGATTGCAAACTAATGTCGAATTGCGAACAATCGCATTCGAACTCGAAAACAAAGGTATCGACGTCATAAAAGTAGAGACTGTCTCAGGAATAAGAGATGGGAGGAAAATACAACTCCCACTATTTAAAATCACGGTTCCGGAAGAGGAAGCCGAAAATGTTAAAAAACTAACTAACCTCTGCTATCTTCGAGTAAAAATCGAAGATGAATATAAACAAAAACGAGATGTGGTCCAATGCTACAATTGCCAGGACTTTTACCATGGCTCCAGTGCCTGCCATTGCGCCTCGCGTTGCGTTAAATGCGGGGACTACCATAGGTCATCAGACTGCGAGAAAGATAGAGAAACACCGGCCAAATGTGCGAACTGCGACGGAGCCCATACGGCTAGCTACAGGGGGTGCACGAAAGCACCTAAGAAGAAGACAACCAAACCAGTACAGCCAAAGTACAAGGATGCACCAAGTGCACCAAACACACGGCCTAACATTAGTTATGCCGCAGCGACGAAAGCAGCAGAACAACCAAAAGCTGCCCCTGTAGCAAACATAACGACCGATGACCTCATGGAAATCATGAACAGCAAACTAAAGCACATAACAGACCATTTTACCGGTATGTTTGAAAAATTCACAAATGCCCTCGAAGCGATGAGTAAATGTAGACCCGAGTAATGCAAGTACAGTTGGACGAACTAAAGATCGGATCGTGGAATTCGGGCGGGATTCGCTCGAAAATCAACATCCTCGACGAGATTACTAACAGACTCGCTATTGATGTCATAGCCTTACAAGAGACTAAACTAGTCGAGAGAATTAAGACAAAAATTCCTGGCTATGTCATCCATAGGGAAGATCGCACGGCGCGCTCAGGTGGCACGGCCATTATGGTAAGAGGGCAAATAGACCATCATCTAGTGCCCACACCACTTGGCCTGGTCACCATGGAAGCGACAATAGTCCGAATCGTCATGTCTAACGAGACGCTGAAAATAGCTTCGGTGTACGTTAGACCGCACGACCCGGTACTAAACGAAGACCTCGATCTAATATTGGATTCCGACGAACCGACGATAATTATCGGCGATCTGAACGCTAGATCGCCCAACTGGTACGACCGACGCACAAATATGAACGGTAGACGACTCTGTGCCTATCTCGAAAACAAAAATAACACCATAGTAACGGGCCCCACAGACCCAACATGCTTCCATGGAGAACTTCCCTCACACATAGACATAGCAATTCTGCACAACATAGGGCAACAACATGAAATTCATTCAGTAAACGAAGGCGATTCCACGCACAATGTAATCGTCATGACCCTAGGCGCAGTGGAATTAAATCCACTGCAGCCCCATCAAATAAAGAAAACAAACTGGCCAAACTTCAGAAGAGTAGTAAGTGAAAACATCGGAATAATCCCAACAATCAACAACATAGAAGAGCTAGAAGAAAGCATAATTAAACTAGAACTAACAATGCTTAATGCCATTGATGCCAGCACAAAAACGGAAAATAAGATAACACAAAAAGGCAGATTCAAAGATATATCTAATGAGCTAAAAGATCTCATTAAAGAAAAGAACAGAAAAAGAAGAAGAGCTCAAAGAACAAGAAACCAAGAAGACAAAAGAATTGCTAATGAACTAGACAGAGAAGTTAAAAGAAGACTAAATGAGCATAGAAGCGAGCACTGGGACAAATTTATCCAAGAGCTAAATCCAAATCAATCAGCATTCTGGAAAGTATCTAAAATACTCAGGAAAGACAAAAAACCTATACCACCCTTACACGGAACAAACGGTAGGGTGTTTACAGAACAAGAAAAAGCTGAAGTAATGAGAGAAACACTCGAAACGAACAACATGCAAAACTTTCACCCGGCAGAAGATCTAGACTTCACGGAGGAAGTAGAAAGAAGCGCTAGACGCTTAAGACGGAGAAAAGGCATAGTAGGCCTAGAACACACAAGTCCGGAAGAAATAAAAGAACTGATCAAACTACTAAATCCAAAGAAAGCAGCTGGACCTGATAAAATCACAAACAGGGCAATTAAAAATGTACCAAACAAGATCATAGTGTACATAGCAAACATAATAAATGGAATATTACGTTTGAGATACTTTCCAGACAGATGGAAAGAAGCCGAAGTCATAATGATTGGAAAACCGGGAAAAGATGGGAGCTTTCCACAAAACTACCGACCTATAAGTCTACTATCATGTCTAAGTAAAATAGCCGAGAGAGTAATCTTAAAAAGACTCCAAACAGAGTCCGAAACAATCGGAATGATTCCAGAAGCACAGTTCGGTTTTAGATCCAGGCACTCTTGTGAACTACAAGTACTCAGGCTAACAGAATTCATTACCAAAGGTTACAACGAGAAAATGTACACCGCCACAGCTTTCTTAGACGTTAGTAAGGCTTTTGACAGAGTATGGCACGAAGGCCTACTCTACAAAATGAATCAAAATGGATACAGTGAGGCGATGACATGTCTCCTTGCGTCATACCTGGCAAACCGGAGATTCAGAGTTCGAATAGGGCCTGCCCTGTCCGAAGTCGGAACTCTGGAGGCAGGTGTGCCTCAGGGAGCGGTGTTATCCCCGTATCTGTATACCATATACACAGCAGATACACCTAGCGATCATAAAACACTTCTCAGCCTGTACGCAGACGACACAGCGCTAGCAACAAGTAACAGAAATATAAACTTTGCAACCAGAGATTTACAACGCTCTCTGAATAGACTATACGCATGGTGTATAAAGTGGAAAGTAGCACTAAACCCGGAAAAAACACAGGCCGTCATGTTTAGAAAACGTAGACAGATACCCAACATGGAACTAAACCTAGCGAACGAAAACATAGAATGGAGCAATCAAGCTAAATATCTAGGAGTGACCCTTGATCACAAGCTCACATTCACTGAACATATAAATCAATCTATACATAAAGCAAAATTAACAAAAATACAACTCGCCTCGTTAATAGGCAGGAAAAGTAAATTAAACTTTTGGACAAAAATAAGGGTAGCAAATAGCATAATCCTACCAACGCTAACATACGCGTCAGCAGCATGGGGACACACATGTAAATCAAATAGGAAGAAACTGCAAGTAGCACAAAACCAGCTAATCAGAGATGCACTAAATGTACCGAAATACGTACCTCTAAGATATCTATATAGAGATACAAAGCAGAAAAGGATTCTTCATACAATGAACGAAAAAGCGTACGACATCTTCAATGAGATAAGAAACCACCCCAACAGAAAGCTGCGAGAGCTAACGGATTATGATGCAAACATCAGGACGACACATAGACGGCCTAAACAACAAATAGCTGGATATGTCCCAGTAGCATAAAAGACAATGTAAAGACTGAGATAGGCACAGACTAGTCAAACACAACGCGGGTTAGAATAGGAAAAAAAAAAAAAAAAAAAAAAAAAAGGTAACAACTGGGGTCTAGCATTTTAGAGTTCTGGACACCAGGAATTACCACCAAAAAAATATACCTAGCTTTAAGTCTTAGTTTAAAAATCGTTTTCTAACTCCGCGAGCGAATTATAGTGACAATGAATAGCCTAAAAAACTATTCATATTTTACAACTGATTCAAGTGACTGATCCCCATCACGCGCATACATAACCACGCGATAACAGTACAAAGAAAGCCTTATGCTCTCTTCGTACAGCCAAATTTGGCTTAGGCCCTTAAGGCAGGTCTATTTGGGAGACCTTTTACGCGATCTTCTGAGCATCGAGGTCATGTGCGGCAAGCATGGGCTCGGTGGCCAGACCGGTCGAGTACTCAGCCGGCGAGGAGAACAAATTAACTTTTGCCAAATCGGCGGCTGAGTGTTCGAACACACACATCTCCCTGTACGGAGGGGCACCAATCAAGGTTGGTGCCTCTCCGTGCAGGGGCACACACTCTTTAGGGACATCAGGTCCAAAGCAATGCTAATACCAAATTAAATTCAGTAAAGTAACTAGGGAGAAAAGCTTTTAGCTACCCCTTAATTTCAGGTGGCTTAACCACAACAATGTCGATACGGAGGGCCTTTTCATTACCCAAATAGCCCGACGTAAAGTTCATAAGCCTTCGCTGCGTATGTCAGACGTAGTGAAGGGGTGGTGGAAAAACCTGGGGGTCAGATAGGTACCGATCCAGAATGATTAGCTCTTCTGGAGCGAGACCGGTTTGATCTTCGGACATGTGGATCCCACTGACTAGCAGTGGTATACACATGTCACTAGGGGTTGGGTTGAACGCCTCGCGTGTTTGTGTGTGTGTGTAGATGTTAATATGTTTTTATTTAAATTATCTTCAAGTGAACTATTAATAACTACTCCGAATCAAAATTCTCAGCTTGAACAAATAGGTACGTTACTATTGTCAAAAGCGTAATTTTTTATATTTGATTCTGAGGATGTTGAAGAATCAGTTGAAGGATTTGAATATCGTTCTTAAATTTCTTGATTTGATTTTAATGGTATTGTTAACTCAGATTTTAAAAAGATAAAAAACTTTATATTATTTTGAATGTCGTGTTACGTATGTATAATTACATTTGTTACTACATAACTTTTACACAATTGTTCCCACTAAATTTTTACAACTTCCAAAAACAATATCAAACTCGCTCAGTAATATATTTATTAATATTTGTTTTTAATATCATGATACATAAAAAATTTAGTAACTACTATTATGATATACCTTACCTACCAAATTCCACAGGTTTCACATGAAAAAATTTTTGTTTTTCTTTGTTTTAAAGTTTGTTTTAAAGATGTAGGTATATGCCCCCAAGGGCATATACATCTTTTAAATAATTAATGGATTCGACCGTTACTTGATGGAAATTCATTTTATGTAACAGTAAAACACTGAAAACTTTGTTTTCAAAACTTCCACAAAATTCATTTTAAACTCTTATCACTACAGCTGTTTCGGCTGATTGCCTTTCTCAAGTGATCTATTTTTGGCATGCGTTTACACTTTATAGTCTCTACTGAAATAGGTTGAAAAGGGGAGAACTGTTTGTCTCAAGTTGGTCATTCAGAATTATATCTGTGTTTTTTAATTTGTTGATTTTCATAGATTCTAACAAAGATAGCTTAAGGCCTTTATTTTGAATGTGAAGAATTTTAAATGCGTCATTAAAGGAATGATTATGATCTAAAAGGTGAAGTGCGTATGTAGAATCTGTTTTTCTATTATTGAAAGCCCTTTTATGTTCTGCTATTGGTTTATTAAAATTTCTACCAGTTTGACCGATGTAAGTTTTTGGGCAGTCGCCACATTTAAGTTTGTACACGCCACTGTGTAAGTGTTTTTTTATTTTGGCTCTTGTTGTTTTTTATATATTTTAATAATTTAGGTGAAAATTTAGTGTGTTCTAAAATAAACTCTAAAAGTGTTTTTGACAGTTTATATGACGAAGCTGTATGAAAACAAACTACAGGTCTTATAGGGTGATCCGGTTTGTGTAGTTTAATGAAAGAGTATAATTTAGGAGGCTGTGGGTTCATGTTATTGAGGTATTTCTGTTCTATTGGATTTACTATTGATTTTGAATTTTCTAACGCTGTTTTTGATATTTTTCTGTCGGATCTTTGTGTAACGTTTTAATATTTTGATTATTTAGAAATTCTATTGTTTTGTTATTATATTCTATTTTATCTATAGCAATAGTAGTGTTACCTTTGTCTGCTTTTGTAAACACTATGTTGTTTTATATTGATTTATTTTTAATTAAAATGGCTGTTTTATTCTATTCAATAATACCAGCTTTCAGAACAAATAACAACCTAGGCAAATATATTAAAAACAACAAAAGCCAAAATAAAAAACGGCTGTGGCAGTCCAGTGGGACTGCCGGTAGAAGTTACACTTCTATACACGCATTCGCCGTTACAAATTTATTTTGGAGTCAATCTGCACAATCATTATATATGCAATGCTATAGGTAAGACATAGCAGAAAGAGAAACAGAATTAATAACAACTTACTAACAATTAATAAACAACATTTGACCTGTAATAGGAGTATAGTAAATGAAGGAATGAATCAATATTTTGATGAAAATGTATATTTTTATTTTCATATATGTATGAAAGGAGTTGAATGCAAAAACATACTCTGCAGTAAAATTCATTGTTTATTTTGTTATTAATATAAAAATACAATACAATACACTGCAACATAATTCAATATAATAATACAATACAAATTAAAATGCAATATTCATAAGTATTTAAAAATGACAATAATATACATAAAAAATACACTACAATACAGTGCAACATAATTCAATATAATAATACAATACAAATTAAAATGCAATATTCATAAGTATTTAAAAATGACAATAATATACATAACTTTTCTATTTACACATATGTTTAATTACCATGTAATCATATTAATAAAAAAGTCCACCCCGACTGGGAATCGAACCCCGGTCTCCCGCGTAACAGGCGGGGATACTAATTACTATACTACCGAGGACATGACAAAAACGTATTTCAAAATTGACAGTTCTGGGTCATACAGTGATTTATTGAGATTATTATTTTGAAATACAAAGGACTAATAATTATTATGAACATTTAATAAATAATGCAAAACATTTCACATAAATAATAATAGTAATAAATATTTTATTATATATATAATATTATATGTATATATATAATAATAAATATATATACAAAAGGAACATTTTTATATTCGAGAGAGGAAGAGAGAGAAAATATATCTTCTGTCTGTGGAGCGCGCGTATAGAAGTATAACTTCAAAAACACTTACATAGTGGTGTGTACAACTTACATCGGTCAAACTGGTAGAAATTTTAATAAACGAATAGCAGAACATAAAAGGGCTTTCAATAATAGAAAAACAGATTCTACATACGCACTTCACCTTCTAGATCATAATTATTCCTTTAATGCCACATTTAAAATTCTTCACATTTAAAATAAAGGCCTTAAGCTATCCTTGTTAGAATCTATGGAAATCAACAAATTAAAAAACACAGATATAATTCTGAATGACCAACTTGAGACAAACAGTTCTCCCCTCCTCAACCTATTTCAGTAGAGACTATAAAGTGTAAACGCATGCCAAAAATAGATCACTTGAGAAAGGCAATCAGCCGAAACAGCTGTAGTGATAAGAGTATAAAATAAATTTTGTGAAAGTTTTGAAAACAAAGTTTTCAGTGTTTTATTCTGTATACATCTATTAATACCCGCGGTGAATACAAACTTTTATGTCATACATGTTCTAAAAAATCCGAAAATTCGATTTCATTTTGACAATATATTTACTAGTAGACATTCTATCGTTCTTGTTATGTTGCTACGCTACGGAAATACTGTCAAACGTGTCAAACTAAAACTGTGAAAATGCAAGATATTTTTGAGATCCTAATGTAATGTAAATATCACCGGATCCTTTCAGAATTGCCAGTTTTATGTGAATTCTAAATAATGTTTTGAAATGTTGTTAAATAAAGATGTTTCTAATAAGTTATCTTTTTGTTTGTATCTTTACACCCGTGCGGGCCATAAAGTACACTTTATGCCCGCGCGGGCATAAAGTAGACTACTCCGTAGTTGGTAACTAAGGAATAAAAACACAATAATAAACTAGTATGGCATAAAAAAAATTATGTCCTTAAATGTCTTATTCGGAGTAAAAATGACTTTTTGTGCCTCGGCAGTAGTCAAACGTACAGCCTCGCCACAAAAAGTATCATTTTTACTCCTAATCAAACAATATACTATTTTTACAAGATGTCTTCCTCATTATTGGCCCAGTCGTAGATAATATACAGCAATAAAATATTAAGTATGGCTTATTGTCTTTTCAAACCCTCTGTGCTTTAAACTATTTTGCAAATAGTCCAATAATAAATTAATTCAAAAGTAAAATGTCACAAGCAAATAGCTTTACACATTTGATTTTTCGGTCAACTTCAATATGTAGGTATTAACAAATTAATCATTAATATGGGTAAAAAATATCAAAATTTTTTCGAGTTTATATGTTTAATAATAACAAAGTCTAGCAAATAATTGCTAAACAATATTTAATCTTCTTTTCCGACCACTTTCACTTATATCTATTGTAAATACAAATAATTATTTACAGAAGAGATATTTTTATTTAACATTTTTGTCATACGATTACGGTTCAGGACTGGAGAGAAATTTTCAATTAGGCAATTTTGTGTGTCAAGCATACTTATATATGTGAGAATGGCGGATTTCCTATGTAAATCTGCACTTGATTATGTAGTTTGCATTTATAACTAATAAATAAACATGCAAAGGGAATAATTGTTATGTAACTTAGACGGTCTTTGTTACGAAATGAAGCTTTCTTTCTATAATTTGACTATAATCGGTAATGAACTTGTGGGTTATGAATTGCACGAAATCACGGGTCAACGGACATTATTATGAAATAATTAAGGAAATAAAGTTAGAAATTTTATGAAAGTAATATAATACTAAAGACATAAAATGTAACTATTAACAGATGTAGCGAAACAAGAACGTATCATATTGTAAATGTTTCAAGTATAATTATTACATCACAGGTTGTTTACAATGAAATCCCAGATAAGGTTTTAAAAAATTAAATGTACTTATACTTATAAAGAAACATAATATGTTAATTACGAAAAAATCTTTTTAGCGGTTACATAAAATATTGTAAAACTTTCTAATATCACAGTAGATGAGCAACTTTTTTACAAAATTTTGTTCTGATTGCGATTGTGGACCTCAATTTGTGGCTGTAATTAAATCTCGAACTCAGTAAAATGGTTTTTGAACAATGTGTATCTTTAAAAGGAGTAAAGTTGTTTACTAGCTTACCAGCTTGCTACATTTCTTCTTTTTAAAATACATAAAATTAAAAACTCGCTCATTGTACACCCAACATTCTCACAATTTAGAAAAGAGTCTAGTTTATAATATATTATTATCTTCTTTTTACTTGCAGCTTCTCACTCTGATAACTTCATCAACCGTTTAACTAGCACCTTCCACTGTTTGCTTATTTTGTTAAATTATATATGATAAATATAAAGTTCATTCAATTGTCTATTATTTATCTCCACACTTCAAAAATCTGCCTGAGTGAACCACTGAAGAAATGGAGATCATGTTTCCGAAAGGGTATACAATTAAACTACGAAACAACCCTATATATGCTTCACTTTGCGAACGCTCAAACAGTTATCGTACAAGACCAGGAAGATCTGCAATTTATGACAAAGCGATTAATAAAGGAATATGAGTGATGGGGACTAAATGTTAATTTAAGAAAAATTAAAGTACATCTGTATGCTGAGCTGAAAATGATAAACTAATCTTGATGGAAGATGGAAATATTATTTCATCGTGTTCTGAATATATGTATCTATTTGGGAGCAAAGATGGAAAGAGACGGACGCAATAAAACAGAAATCGAAGAACGGATCCTAACATTGAAACAAAAACTTCTTTCTACACTGAGTATACACATTATACACATTAACAGTTTATTAATTTCATATTTTAATTAATATTAATATTTTATTCATCAATAACTTGCACAACAAGCTTGTTCATTATCAATAGATCTATAGTTAGCGTTTATTAAACTCTCCATATCTTTTCGTAATTTAGATATACCATCTCCACAGTTGTATATTTTAATATCCTTCACTGTTGGTCAGTTGGTCTTGAGTAATGCTTTGACATTTTACTTTCATGGTTCTTTCATTGACTGTGGGTTTAACTGAACTAATGGCATTTTACCCCTAGTGGCTTGTTCTGAAAATATATTTTTGGCACAGATCAGCAGTATGTATATCGAGAATTATGCACTTAAAAAATGAAATAATAGACAGAACTATCACCATCATCGAATAAATACAGCACAAACAGCTACGTTTTTTCGCTGTACATGTCCGTACCAAAGTACGCGACAGAGTTGCTTCCATAAAGTCCTCGTAGACACACCGTCTCAGGACTTGAAACTTCAACGTGGAGTCATATGTCGCCATGTTACCTAATCCAACGGTAACTTTAACATCCTAATTATTTATAAGATATAATGTCAAACAAATGTAACTAATTATTTGTTAACGGATTTTTACCCATATATTTAGTGGCTACATTCATGTACTCCTAGACACCGATGATGGAATGATGGATTCCGAAAACGTTTTGTCAAACACAGCCCATTTGGGTTTTTAAATATATACCTTTTACAAAGGATTTAAATTAACTTTCAAATTCCTTCTGTTGATGAAATTTTAACTCTACTTGGTGGAGGACAGTTTTTCACTGTTTTAGACATGAAGGATGGTTATTGGCAAGTGGAGCTGGATGATGAAAGTGCAAATTTAATGACTTTTGGCACTCCATTTGGTAGGTATCAATTTAATAAACTGGCTTTCAGTATCTGCTCAGCCCTAGAAGTATTCCAGAAAAAAATTTTGAAATATCTGGAGATCTTGAAGGCGTAGGCCTTTACTTTGATGATTTAATTGTCACTGGTGCCTCAGAAGCAGAACATGATAGGAACTTAAAAAGAATTGTTGACTGTACTACCAAATACAACATAAAGTTTAATAAGTCTAAGGCACAGTTCAAACAAAGTAGTGTTAAATACTTGGGTCAGATATTTTCAAAGGATGGTGTGAAAACAAGTGATAAATATATTAAAGCAATCTTAGACATGCCAACATCAGAATGCAAACAAGATGTTTAGGAATGGTAAAATATGTATTCAAGTTTGTACCAAGCCTATCAAAAATATCTAACCTGTTAAGAAACTTGATAAGATTGGATGTAGATTGGCAGTGGTCAAGTGAGCATCAAGATTTACTGGATCAACTAACCCAAAGAAACCAACAGAAATTGAAACAGATGCAACACTAACAATTTGACCCAAAGAAACCAACATAAATTAAAACAGATGCATCAAAAGATGGATTGGAGGCATGTTTGCTGCAAGAAGGCAGACCTGTGGCTTTTGCATCAAGGAGCCTTACAAAAACTTAGCAGCAGTATGCTTAAATAGAAAAAGAAACTTTAGATATTTTAATTGCTATAAAGAGGTTTTACTACTTTGTCTATGGAGCTTGTGTAAAAGTCCACAGTGATCACAAACCACTGGAATCAATTTTTAAAAAAGATTTACAGTCGATTTCACCAAAAATCCTGAGAATGAGATTAAAATTATTAGATTATGATTAAGTTGTGTCGTACAAACCAGGAAAAAGCATGTACATATCTGACACACTATCAAGCGTATTTCTAAAAAACAACAAAAGATCTGTTGATATAGAGTTTGCCGTTCATTCAATTATCAATGATTTACCGCTATCTGAGGAATGAAAAAATCAGTTTCGACAAGAGCCAATAGCAGACCCCAACTACAAGTTGTTTTTGATTTTATCATTAGTGGCTGGCCAGAGCAAAATATAAAATTCCAGAAAATATCAGACACTTTGCCAAACTAAAGGAGAATCTATTTATAACTAATGACCTTCTTTTTCTAGACAATAAATTAGTTGTTCCTTTTTCATTAAGAAAAGAAGTTCTAGGATTACTTCATGACGGACATTTAGGCATAGAAAAAACAAAAGCACTAGCACGCCAAATTTATTATTGGCCTGGTATGGCGATGGATATTGAATCATATATAAGGGCATGTAAGAGTTGTGAAAAATTTGCTAAAAAAACCCAAAACAAACTCTATTATTTTATCCACTACCTAAAAGGCCATGGGAGAGGGTTGGTTCCGAAATTTTCACATATGCTGGAAAAAGTTACATAGTTTTATTTGACTCATATTCTAACTGGTTAGAGGTATTACCTATTAAAGACAAAAGTACTGATTTAGTAATTAAGACAGTTTTTGCACGTGTAGTGAAACATTTGTTATTTTTTATTGTCTTATTGCAATTTTTATAGCGTTGAGATGTCGCGTCGTTCCAGTAGGGATCAATGAGATAAGTAACACACGGCCGAAGTCCCCACTTGTTACCATACTTCTCATCCACAGGTTGACCAGAAATGCACCGAAGTATTCACATTTAAGTCGTAGTTCCAACGACTATAAATCCTATATTATAAATACATGACACCTAATATTAGAGATACGCGCAGGGATTCTTTAGACCAAACGGTAAAAGAATAGAAGCATTGTTTGTCTTATTTGATAGTAACCTATGATTAAATATTATGTTTAATTTCTCAAAACCATTAATTATAGGTATATTAAAAAACTTAAAGGAACAGCTGTTTAATGTATAAAACAATAACACTATTTCTGTATATATATACATATATATATATATATATATATATATATATATATATATATATATATATATATATATATTACCGCAGAGAAACCATTCAAACTACAAGAGAACAGATGCATTCTTTGTTTAAATTTCTCAAAGCAATAAATAAAAAACTGCAACACGTTAGGAACACAAAACGCAAGTACAACAACAATACCTATTTATATATTTGTATTTAGAACTGCTGTAGCCAAGAAATGTTTAGAAAGTTAACTCCAACTGTTTTGGACATTATTTTCATTAAAACAAAAGAATAGAGGTGAAAATTGATACTTGAAGGAGGTATACGCTTAATTTAATCCTATTACATTAATGATATGCGTTGGCAATTATTGTGAAAAGAAAGTGAAAACGCATCTATTCGAGAAAAATTTAAAAGAAAGTAAAACATTGAAATTATATATCTTGATGCATTCTATATGCTACGTAAGCGAACATTTATAATTTAATTATATTTAGTTTACTTTTAACAAATATTTTAATAATTACAAAAGGTATTTTGCTTAATATACTTCTCTACATAATACTATTATTTCATAATACCTAAAATATACTTCTCAACAATTGAAGTGGATATTATGAAAATGTGTATTTTATTTTTTGTTCATAAGGTCAAATAGAAAAGTGGAGTGATATAAATAAAGATTTATTTTTACTTCGTATTTTCATACAGATGAACCGAAAGAAAGACATTCTTTAAGAAAAAAAAAAATAGAAGATAAACAAAAATTGTAAAATTAACAACCTAAAATTTCGATTCCTGCTCAATTTCTAATATCCCGAAGAGAAAAATTAATAGCGTGTGGGTACACCTCTGTGTCGCCTTAGCACTCTAACTCTATTTGGAAGACCTCTTATTAAATTATTGATGAACTGCTGCGGTATACATTCCTAAATCGCGCGTTATGTATTGGCCAATTGATCTAAGGTTTGGGGCGGTTGAAGTAGCCTGTTTTGTTACCTAGACATTTCAACCCAAACATGTTCAATGCAATTCATTTCAGGTGAACACGGTGGCCACTCCATTCTTGTAATGCCATGAGCTTCTATACACTCGTTGACAAGTCTCGCACGGTGTGGGCGAGCATTATCAATCAGAACAAATTGTTCGCCTATTGCACCAAAAAATGGAACAACTATTGGTACTATGACTCTGTGCCGATATCGTGTAGCAGCCATTGTCTCATTATTTAACACGACTAAGTCCGTGCGACCGTCAAAACATATGCCTCCCCACACGCAAACGGATCCACCTCCAAAAAGAGTGGTTGGGACTCTTAGATTTTCATTGTAACGCTGTCTTTTTTCCCTCCACACCAATATTCGGCCATCATTCGTATACAAACGAAATCTGGACTCGTCAGTAAAGAGACAAATCCTCCAATTTTCGAAATTTCACGGATAGTGTTCCATCGCCCAGCAATATCTGCATGAACGCTACTCCCTAGATAGTCGTGAATGGGTAGCGCACTGTCCAGCCCTTAAATTGGATGAATGTAACCGTCTTCTGACAGTTTGACTAGAAATCGCTTGTCCAGTAGCATGCCTGAGGATACTGTTAATTCTGGAAGCCGTGAATGTTGGGTTTCTTCTTGCCGTGAGAACTACAAAACGGTCTTGCCGACGAGTTGTAGATCGTTCTCTTCCTCCTCCATGTCTGTATGTTGCATATCCAGTTGCTACATACCCATTCCATGCACGACTTATCACACTTTGCGACACATTTGGCCTCATAGCAACCTCTTGTTGAGTTATGCCTTGTTGGATCCAACGAACTAATTGCTCGAGCTGCACTAGTTCTAAACATCTTTACGGCATAATGTTTTTGTGATAAATAGATTTCTTGGCTTACTGACAACTGGTAAAGCCAATACAAGCACTTTTATAAGAATGATATATTCATGTTTGGAACAACATGTCTCTCTTTGTACGAGATAAGGGCCGATAAGAATAGGCAGAAAAAAACCACATGCAAAAAATATTAGCAATAAATATAGCATATAGACTATAGTACAGGCAATTATTTTAAACATAGTTTTATATATTAATTTTAGGAATTTTAAAATTATCCACTTTAATTGTTGAGTAGTGTATTAATAAATCAACGATTTCCTTATTGCGTGCTAAAAATTTTAACCCTACGGAATAAAAAAGTGCACTTAAATTAAACATATCTTAATGCATGTTCTAAATTTTATGACGTAAAAAATCAAGGGTACCATATGACTCCAATGTCTCCTCTAAATTTAGTTATTTTAAATTCCTTGTATTTCTACAGGAAAGCACTGTTATAAAGTAAGCATATATGTTTACAAAACCATCAGATTCTCTATTTCACTTCATGTTTCTGAGTGTACGACAAAGAAAACTATTAGTGTTAACAATTTATGAGAACTTATTTAAACAGCTTATTTGACGTTATGGTTTTAAGATTCTATTTCCATTTTTTTTTGTTATTTACTTTTACATTTTGTGGCTATATAGGGGCATTCTTAAAATTCCTTGGACTGCAAAAGTCCTAAACAAAGAAGTGTTAAGACGAATTGGAACGTGACAGAAAGCTTATCAAAATAATTAAAAAACATCGTCTCTCGGTCGTATTTCGAAACGATAAATAAGCTCTTACACACGTCATCATGCAAGAAAGAGTAGAGGAAAGAAAAGACTTGGGAAGAAAGCCAATGTTCGTTTTAAGAGGGCACGATAAAAAAAAGAAGACTATTTTTATTAGAAAATAACCACAATATTGATTGAAAATACGTCTATTTTGATGTTTTGATTTCCACCTCGGAAATCGTTGTCAAAATACAAATTAAACAAATTATTTTGTTTTGTTACTTCGTAATACAAAATATTTTTCTAATAATTTAACTTTTTTGGCTCATGCATAATGTCAACTCAGATTTATATAGCTAATATAAATTTTAAAGGAGATGACTTTAAAATGATACTGTCAATATTTTTGAGTTGCGTTCCTGGGACGACTTTATTGGAAGATCATTCGATTACATGAAATCAACTTTAACTTTTGTCAACTGTAACTTCCTTTAAAAATATCTGTCAACAAAATAATAGAAGGTGATTTATATATATTTAAAAAGGCAATCACACCCAATCAGGACAATAACGTTGTCTCGTTAGTAATTCCATTGTAAAACATTAGGAAAAATATTTCTATCTATCTAAATCTATTGCGATAATAGTTTGAAAAAAAAATCATGACCCGGAAAAACCGCGAAAAATTGGATATTCACAAATTAAAAGATGAAATTATATATCGAAAACCGAAAGACCAGATTGATTATAGCTTACTGTAAAACATTGAAAATACCGATAACACAGATGAACAGTGGGAGAAAATTTATTAGCAACTGTAAAAATCGAAACAGATGTGGATAACAGACGAGATATAAATCGTTATGGAGATGAGAAGAGGGTATAAAAATAATGCTACAAATAAGTACGAATATCAAAAATGTCTGGATGAAGAGACGATACTACGAAATTGATGTATATGAGGGAAAATACGAAAACTTTAACGTACATAGAACACTCTGGAAATTATTTTCAAAAAAAATTATTATACAATTTCTGAGAAATGTATAACCAAAGCTTTTGTTGTTGGTTATAACAAATAACAAAATATTACCAAAACATAACCAATAACAAAATCTTTGATTATACATTTTTAAGAATTTGTTTGATAACCATTTTTGGATAACGATTTCTGGAGTGGAAATCGAAACAGAAAGTGGGTCAAACATTTGTTAATTAAAAATTTAATTTTCATTACAACCCATAAATGTGGTTTAATCCCATATAAACATAATATTTAAATTAGATATGCCACATGAAAGTAACTTCAGAAGCTAACTTATCGTTGTTGCATTTCTGTAAATAATTAGGGCTCATAAAAATAATGTGTTAGATGCATTTAAGTATACGAAAGCAGTTGTTCTATTAGCCCAGTCTGGTTAAAAAAAAGGTGGAAAAATGTTTCGCAGATATCTGAAGCTTTTAAGACATAGGTGGGGGATACTAGATGATGAATAGATGAAAAGATACTCCTAGTTTTACCTTGCGTTTTTTTTAAGCAATAATTTATGGTCACAATTTGATTATATGTCTATAAATTGTTTCCCTTATATTTTAAATAAACAATATTTATGTCATTTTTTTATGTCAAGCATATCTTTATTTTCCCGTTTTTTTAATTCAAATTAATAAATAATTTACAGAGATATTTGCAAAAAAGCAGTTTTTTGCACTAATTTATAAATTTTATTAATTTTTTTATTAACAAAATAAAATTTTATTAGTACATTTAAACATCAAGGAATTACCATCTTTTAGATTTGTGCGAAATTTCCCCCCGATCAGTCAAATATTTTATAAGTTATTTAATTTGTTTATCCCTGAGGCTAATTATTTAAACTATTGAGCTTGCCCTATGCATGATGCTAGACACATTCAGCAAATTTCATAGGATTCTTTAAGACTTAGACTATCTCAGAAGTTAAATGCATATTGAGCTTTCATCGAAATTATTTACAAAATAAACGTTTGAAAAAGGGGTATGTTTTTTACTTATAAACAATTGTAATAACTTCTATATTTTTCAAGCTACAGACTTGTACGTACAACCATTGGATAGCTGGTAAAAAAGCTCACATTAAAAAATAAAAAACCTTTTATGACCAATAGGAACGAAGTTAGTGACTATTTTTTAAAAAAATCATATCTCCATTGTTTATAAACATTAAGAGGTAAAATTTGCACAAATTTTGAATGAAAATCTAAACTTTATATTGAAACTTATAGGTATAAAATTTATCTAATTTTTCGAAAAGACGGTACTTTCGAAAGATCGACATAGGAAAGTGGAGAGGATATCTGTTTCAACTCCGTTTTTTTTTTCGGCATCGGAACTTAAATTGCAACACGTAGGAAAAATTTACATTATCTCGGCTTCCTTTGTAGCTGCAAGCCTCTTTTTTTTATTCTGGGGTAGCTCGTCAAAATATGAATAACTACATAGTTTTCACTGGCCGGAAAATATGGGAAAACTTGGAAAAATTGAGTCCATTTGAAATTCACCCTAAATACTTACTTTTTTTTAATTTGCTCGAATAGTCTGTCGCAGTATTAATAATGATGACATAATTTTCACCCCACATAAATCTCGGAAAATCCCGGAAAATCAACATATGTTTTTTCATTTTATATCAATGATGTAATAATACTTATATATTTATAAATTAAATTTCAGGTAATTTTTTACACATTATATTATTATATTCCTTATATTAATTATAATTGTTTGTATTTTTATAATAATTAACAATATTGATTTTTATTCAATTTTTCTTACAAATATGATATACAATATTAATCTAATCTGCCTTACTGCTTTGATAAAATAAGTCGATTTTTTCATCAATTGCCTTATTAAATTTTGCAATGTTTATTGAACTTTACTTTTTTTATTTTCTTTACATACATTGGTTTAAAACTTAAAATTTGGTTCATTTATTCGACTTCACTGTCAGGTCTGAACCTTTTTGTTGCAGGTTGTTTGTTTTCACCGGCGGGCGTAATTTCGGCCGGTAATCCCTTGGCCTACCTGCATAAATCAAGGGGCACCATTTATGACAGGGGTAATTTCGGCCGAGGGGTTGATGTTTACGATGAGATTAAAATATTGGTAATTACGCTTCATAGTTTCTGTAAAATATTAATTGTGTATTTATTTGGAAATACCTAATCCTGTGTACCTGTCGGAAATACCTTTAATTTACTTATCTCTTTATTCTAATAACTATGTTGTACCTACTTAAGATTATTCCTTTAAATGTATAAAATTCACAAATAACAGGTATAAAATTATTATAGCTAGTCAGTATTATAACTTATCTTGAAGCTACTAGTCGATAGAAAGCATAAAATATATTATTTGTATACGATGGCATCTGTTTCAGTAATTAAGAGTTCACGCGGTTGTGACTTACTAGTTGTAGAAAAGTTTCAGTTTTATAAACAGGACGTATTAAAAAGTGGTGAAGTACGTTGGAGGTGTATAAAGAAAAATTTAAGATGTTTAGCCAAACTGTACACTGTTGGTGCGGAATACACAGTTACTAGAAGTGAATTAATCCACAACCACGAGTCCGATGAAACTACGTTGGAGAGAAAAATAGTGACGACTTCATGCAAGCGCAAAGCTGAGGAAGACATATCGGGAGAAACCTTCAAAAATTATTAAAAGCGTTCTTTCAAATCATTTGCCAGAGAATTTGTCATCGATAGATGTCAGTCTAATAAGAAGAAATTTGTACAACAGCCGCCGTAAGCTCTTACCAGCCCTGCCTAAGGATATTCACGATGTACATTCTGTACTCGATAGTTATGGACCGAAAACCACAACAGGTGAAAATTTTTTGTTTATTAACAGCACAGCTGATAATATCATTGTTTTTTCTTGCCATACAAATATAATAAGTTTATGTAAAATGAAAGATTTTTACATGGATGGCACATTTTCTTATTGTACAAAATATTTTTATCAGTTATTTACCATCCATGGACTGGAAAATGGGCATTATGTTCCTCTTTTGTATTGTCTGTTGCCCAATAAGACCAGTGACACATATATGAGACTTTTTCTGTTGGTAAAATCTAAAATTTTTGAACTTTATAATATTGTTTTTGAACCGAAGGAGGTATTTGTGGATTTTGAAATCGCAATTCATAACGCATTAAAAGTTGTCTTTCCCAAAACCAAACTAAATGGTTGTAGATTCCACTTGCACCAGGCGTGGTATAGGAAAATACAATCATTAGGGTTAACCCAAATGTATAAAGATAAAAACTGCGAGGAAAGCAAATGGCTTACTCATACTTTTGGGCTAACTTATTTAGACCCCTCTGAAGTTGAAGATTGTTTCATATTTGATCCCATGTCATACAAACCGGACCATAAACTTATAGATAAATACGCAGACTATTTATTAGAAAACTACATAGCGCCAGAATCTCATTTTCCACCAAATATATGGGCATATGAAAACCCATCAATTAAAAGAACCACAAATGCCTGCGAATCATTCCATTCGCACTTTAATTCTAGTTTTTATTCAAGTCACCCTTCTATATTTATTTTTATAGAAAAATTAAAAGATTGTCAGATCGATGCATATTTAAAAATAAAAAATTTAAATATTCCAGCAAAAATTAAAGACAAACAAGTAAAAAACAAACTAAAATTTATCGAAAACATGGTAAATATGCTTCGATCTGACAATATTTCTAGAATTAATTTCGTTAAATCTGTATCACATCAAAACGTTTTTTAAAAATTTATAGTTTACTTAATTTATAGAAATAAGTTGATATAATAATTTTATTGAAATAAAGAAATATTTTAATATAAAGCATTCTGTTATTTTATTTGATTTGCGGCCGAAAATACCTATGAGATAAGGAAGCAACTTAAAACCTCCGGCCGAATTTACCTACCGGCTTTTAGTACCTGCTCTTTTTCCGGCCGAAATTACGTCCGCCCGTTTTCACTTATTAAGTCAGTCTTTCCATACATTAACATATTAATGGGCGATATTAATGCCAAGGTGGGTCAAGGTAAGGTAGGAGAACAAGTAGGAAAATATGGGCTTCGAAACAGAAATGACAGAGGAGATCGATTGATTCAATTTTGCGAAAGTGAAGACTTCGTAATATCAAATACCTTTTTCAAATTACCTCGACGGTTATATACATGGACATCTCCACAACATACCAAAGAAAAAATAGTGAGAAATCAAATAGACTACATTATGATAGCAAGGAGGTATCATAATGCTGTTAAATGTACTAAGACGTACCCATGAGCTGATATAGGCTCAGATCATAACCCGGTAGTTACTGTGATAGAGGCAAGACCAAAAAAGATTAGAAGACCACACAGAAAGGCACTAGATTTAAATAAACTTAGAAACAAAAATATACGACAAGAAACAGGAAATAAATGAAAACGTCCGTTCAGTGCAGCAACAAATTAACGATACAAACAACGTTAACCAAAAATTAAAGTACATAAATACAGCTATACAAACAGCAGGAAAGAAACATCTTACAAAAACAACAACAAAGAATACGGGGTGGATGACACAAGATATACTAGACTTGATGGAACAAAGAAGAAAGATGAAGAATTACCCAGACAAATACAAAGATATAAATAAACACATAAAAAAGAAAATAAAAGAAGCCAAAGAGGAGTGGATTAAAGAACAATGTGAAGAAATGGAAACCTATGAGAAAAAGTACGATGCGTTCAATATGCACAAAAAAGTAAAAGAGATAACAGGAAGCATAAAGAAATACCAAATAGGTAAACTTAAAGACAAAGATAAAAATCTTATTGTAGATCTAGAGAATAAAATAAAAAGATGGACAGAATACCTGAATGAATTATTTGAAGACGATAGAAACAACTTAACTCAGATAATCAATGCAACTGGGCCAGACATATTGAAAGAAGAAGTAGAATACGCAATAAGAAACGCTAAAAATGGAAAAGCAAATGGACCTGATGAAATTCCTACAGAACTGTTGAAGCTTTTAAATGATAAATCCGTAACCATAATATTAAATTTTGCAGCGAGGAGGTAAAACAGTTTCCCCTCCACTTTCCTATGTCGATCTTTCGAAAGTAACTTCGTTTCGAAAGGTTTTAAGTTTCGAAAAATTGGATGAATTTTATAGCTATAAAATTCAATATAAAGTTTAGATTTTCATTCAAAATTTGTGCAAATTTTACTTCTTAATGTTTATAAACAATGGCGATATAATTAACAAAAAAATTGTCGCTAACTTCATTTCTATTGTTAATAGAAGGTTTATTTTTTTTGTTAAATGTGAGTTCTTTTACCAGCTATCTAATGGTTGTACGTACAAGTCTGTGGCTTGAAAAATATAGAAGTTATTACAATTGGTATTGTATTTATATTTGTAATAATTTTGTATTAAAAAGGATTATTTCGAAAAATAGCAAAATGTTAAAATTGCAAAATTCGATTCGTATAATACTTTTACATAAAAATAATCTAAATAAACAGAAAATTATTGGCAGTTTGCTGATATATTATATAATGGGGCCATAAGCTGGCTCCCTCTATCTCCGCAAATACATACTCTAACTCAGAAGCCTTTCCTTGAATGTTATTTTCTATTTACATACTTAGCTGATTCTCTCTTCGTTATTACTTTCGAAATTTCTGCACCTAGAGGGCAAGTGTTCTGTATACCAAAGTTAGTTAGTAAAAAAGTTATAGAGAAGTAAAGACTTCTAGTGTAGATATAATGTCTTACGCTGAGATATTTTCCAATTTCACGGAAAGTAGCCAGCACAGTTAAGATTCCCAAAAAAGGGTAACCCCTAACCAACCCTGAATCGTATAGACCCATTTCTCTACTGAGCACCCTAGGTAAAGTCTACGAGAGGATCATTAAGGAAAGATTCGTAGATTTCCTAGACGCTCACCTCGCCATTTCTAATTACCAATTGTTAAAGCAACAACTTTCATTTCACAGTCAATTAACGAAAGGAAACACGTCATAGGTATATTCCTGGACATTGAGAAGGCATTCGATCAGGTCTGGCACACAGGCCTGTGTCCTTATCCTTTTTCTTGACAAAATGTTTTGCTTCCAGTTAGTGCAGTGTCTATAAGCTTAATCTTGGATCTCTTTCTGGAGAAAATAAAAACTGGTGGTATACTAGTTTCAATTGCATTCATGGCACATACCACAGTGTAATGTCTACCATGCTCAGTACTGTTAAGAGTACCAACATGCTTTTTTCCTTTTGTGGCAAAAATTTTATGTGGTCTCTTTTGCTCAGTATTTAACCCTGATTCGTCAACCTTAAACACATTTTCTGTTGAAAATTATGTTTTTGTATAATTGCATCTAAGGCAGCAAAGTATGCTTTGATGTTCTCCTTATTGAATGCCTGAGCACGAGCATGTGACGTATTTTCTAGAATTCTTAGAGAAATTGTAGGATTTCTTGACAAAAATACATTGACCCATTTTCATTTCATTTTCAGCCGTGAAATTATGTTTAAGGTTATTTTTGTCTGCTATTTCGTAAATTAGATTCCGTAAGTCTAAAAGTAAATCCAAAGAATCTCCTTTTTATATCAAATATGTGTTTAGCTAAGTCTTATTTAACTTTTTGAGGGAACACTATCCGACGACCCCCAAGTTTCCCTTTGTAGCTTTATTTTGTTTAAATCTGCGACATAAAGTCGTGGCAGGAACATTTCCTATGATGTCATACCTTTGATTATGCCATCATTGGATACTCCAAAGTGTGCTATTATAGACAAAAATTAGCATTTTATTAAAACAAGACAAAACATCTTAAATTGAAAGATAACCTAACAATATCGCACACAACATACATAATAAATGAAAAGAATGTTAAATCAAAGAATGGAAAAAGAAAAGTATTTTTGAAGTATGTAAACATTTAATTCCTAGCTGAGCTAATATTAATACATATAGCCCAGTCTGGTTATACAAAAATCATCGATTTCACGGCAAAATGTTTCGCAGATATCTGAAGCTTTTAAGACATAGGTGGGGGTTACTAGATTACGAATAGATAAAAAGATACTCTTTACCTTGCGTTTTTTTTTAAACAATAATTTATGGTCAGAATTTGATTTTTTATCTATAAGTTTTTTCCCTTATAATTTAAATAAACAATATTTATACCATTTTTTTAAATCAAGAATATCTTTATTTTCCCGTTTTTTCAATTAAAATTGATAAATAATTTACGGAGATATTTGCAAAATGCAGTTTTTTTGCACTAATTTATAAATTTAACTAACTTTTTTATTAACAAAACAAAATGTTATTATTACATTACAACATTGAGAAACTACCGTCCTTTAAATTTGTGCAAAATTTCCCCCCGATCGGTCGAATAGTTTAAAAGTTATTCAATTTGTTTATCCCTGGGACTAATTATTTAAACCATTGAACTTGCCTTATGAATGATGCTAGACACATTTAAGCAATTTCATAGGATTCTTTAAGACTTATACTATCTCAGAAGTTAAATGAATATTGAGTTTTCATCGAAATTATTTACAAAATAAACGTTTGAAAAAGGGATGTTTTTTACTTATAAACAATTGTAATAACTTCTATATTTTTCAAGCCACAGACTTGTACGTACAACCATTAGATAGCTGGTAAATCCCATAAATATCGAGGATTGGACACATTATTACAAACATCTATTAAATGAGAACAGAGACGAATTTAAAGAAGATATGAATTCATCAAGAATCGAAATTCTGGGAGAGCATATTACCATAGACATCAACATAGTTCAAAAAGCTATAGCAGGGATGAAGAATGGGAAAGCAAGTGGACCAGAGGGAGTAACTACGGAATTAATAAAGAATGGCTCAGAGAAATTACACAGAATGATCACGGTGATATTTAACGAATATATTAATGGACATCCAACACCAGATGAATGGAAAACAGCATATATGACCCCAATATATAAAAAAGGTGACAGGAGAAATTGTAAAAACTATAGAGGGATATCGGTCACAAGTTCAATGAGTCGACTATACGGTCGAATACTACGGGACCTGATAGAGGAAGATTATCAATCGTCTGAAGACGAAGAACAAGGAGGATTTAGAGCAGGTCGTTCATGTACAGATAACATCTTCTGTCTTAAACAAATTATAGAAAAGAAAATTGTGACAAATAGAGAGTTACATATGACTTTTGTAGATCTTGAGAAGGCATATGACACAGTCCCGCTAAATAAACTATGGGAAGTCCTGGGCACATCAAACATACATCAAACATTGGTTAGTGCTCTCAAAGATCTATATTATGGTTCAAACTCCCAAATGAAATTCGGAAACTTCTTAGCTGAAAAATTTGCAGTTACTAAGGGTCTCAGACAAGGATGTTGTATCTCTCCGACTCTATTTAAGATTTATATATCTGCAGCTCTGAAACAATGGAAAAGGAAAGTCAAAGGAATGGGTATACAATTGAACGATCAGGATTACATATATACTTTACAGTTTGCAGATGATCAGGTGGTGATCTCAAATGACAAAGATGACATGGAATACATGCTTAGAAAACTAATTGAAGAATACCAGAAATGGGGATTAAATATCAATTTAGAAAAGACAAAATACCTCTCAATTGGAGCTGAAGCAGAACAACTCGATATCGATGACAATCAAAAAATAAATCCATGCAACGAATATAAATACCTGGGCGTCATCTTCGACCGTAGTGGAAAAGACGAACGAGAAATAGAACATCGAATCGTACAAGCACGAAGAGCTATAGCATGTTTGAACGGAATTCTATGGAGTAAAGAAATATCAACGAAAAGAAAATGGAACATCTATGAGACAATGGTTAAAACTAGCCTACTTTATGGAGCTGAGACATGGAGAATAACCGAAAAATATAAGAAAAAGGTCGAAGCCACGGAAATGGATGCCATCAGAAGATCGATGAGAATATCAAGAGCCGACAGAATACGGAATGAAGTGATAAAACAACAAATGGGTATAGAGGGCACTATAGTTGAGGATATTGAGAGAAAACAGCTCATATGGTATGGGCATGTGAGCCGAATGGGGGACGAAAGATTGCCTAAAAAAACGATGATGTGGCAACCCCCAGAGAAGAGGAAACGAGGAAGACCACCACAGAGCTGGAACCTGGGAGTTAGGAAAGCGATTAGCGCTCGAAATCTGGACGAAAACCTAACTCAAGACAGAATACAGTGGCGTTTGGGAGACGGACAACGTCGTAAGACGTTATAAAAAACCGAATATATATATATATATATATATATATATATATATATATATATATATATATATATATATATATATATATATATATATATATATATATAATATATATATATATATATATATATATATATATATATATAAATATATATATATATATATAAATATATATATATATATATATAAATATATATATATATATATATATATATATATATATAAATATATATATATATATATATATATATATATATATATATATATATATATATATATATATATATATATATAAATACAATATTTTAGTATTAATTAGAAAATATTTTGATATATCATAATTTGACATTTATAAATTCAATAAATTTAATGTTGACTAACATATTAAATTTTGAAAGACATTCATTGTAATGTGTAGGCACTTAGACCAAGCGATATAGGCAAGGCAGAAATTGTTTAGATAACCCAACTTACATGTAGGTGTCACAGCGTACTGCGTTATTACGTATAGAAGTAACGTTGTATGTGGGGATATAGCTCAGTGGTAGAGCATTCGACTGCAGATCGAGAGGTCCCCGGTTCAAACCCGGGTGTCCCCTACTTTTTTAATTTTTTATACATATTTTAAAATAATTTAATAATTTTAATAATTTAAAGTATGTAATTTAAAATTCTTAATTAAATATTGGCTATTCTGTCAAAAACAAAATTATGTATTCTTTATTAAGAATATGTCCTGAGGAGATTGATGAAAGTAATAACGAGAATAATTAATTATCGTTATTATTATTTACTTTAAAAAGCTTTAAAAGGCTTTAAAAAAATTATTTATTAGGAAAGGATAAAAATCTTTTTCTATTTTTCTATCGGTTTTTTATTTTAACTACTTTTATTATGAGATTCTTTCTGTATGTGTATTAAATTTGGTTTTGATATTTCATATAAATTAAATCTTAGCAGAGTTTCTTCTGCTAAGAAATCTGGCAACTTAATATTTTATAAGTGTGGTAGTATGTTTCAATTCAAATTATGGCCATGTTCCTTTGTCGCCGTAGCGAGACAATATCGCAATATCAGTATCAATTATCTGCAGGACTTTCGCATTGGTAACTCGGTCAGGATACCTCCGCTTCAAAGCCTTGGCTGATTCATAGTTGCCACAGCTAATATCCATGCCTCCATTCTGCAGAGCACAACTGTAAATATGAAACATTTTATTTTGTTTTTAATGATATGTCTCTGTTTCCGATAGTAGTTCTCATCCTAACGAATGTCGTTTTTGCTTTTAGTATTCGTTGTTTAATTTCTATTAAATGTTACTATTGGCTATTAATCTCTGTTGTTAGTAGACCAAGGACATAAGATTTCTCTCGGGATTGTGACTAATCCAGATATCTGACAATTTTTTAGTTATTATCATCATCATCCAGCCTCAAGAGTCCACTGCTGAACATAGGACTCTTCCTCATGTTTCCAACCCCGTCTATCTTGCGCCGCTCTTATCCAGTTTTTATTGAGTCTTCTAAAATCGTCAGTCCATCTTGTAGGTGGTCGACCGACGCTTCTCTTGTCTTCCCTTGGCCTCCATTCCAATAACCTCTTTGTCTATCGCCCATCTATCATTCTGGCTATGTGTCCTGCCCATCTCCATTTTAGTCTGGCTATCTTCTCGATGATGTCAGTCACTCCGGTTCTTCTCCTGATGTCTTCGTTGGTTATTCTGTCTCGCAGAGTTATTCCTAACATGGACCGCTCCATTCTTCTCTGCGTGACTCTCAGTTTGGTAGCTGCTGCTTTTGTTAAGGTAAGTGTTTCTGCTCCGTACGTCAAGACTGGGAGGACGCACTGATCAAATACCTTTCTCTTTAGGCATGTGGGCAGCTCACTTTTAAAAGTTTCTCTCAATTTTATATAAAGAAAACCTATATGTTTTCCGCATAAATTTCAGCGTCTTTTTTTAATTATTAACAAGTTAGTGTAAAAAATACCATTTTTTCGATGTTTTGCTTTGATTTAGTCGGAACGTATGTAGTGGGTTTTAGTTTCATGTAACTTAATTCGACATAGTTTAGTCCATTTATTAATTTGATTATTGGAAGTTTGTAGACTTCTAGCTGCTTCGTTGTAATCTTTGACTACGGCCAAGAGAGCAGTGCAGTCTGGAAAGGTGGCTAGAGTGTGTTCTGTTATTTCGAAAATATCACTGGTATAAAGCAGATATAGAACTGGGCCCAACACACTACCCTGTGGTACTCCTGCATTAATATCTTTTAATTCAAAATATGCTTCTTCATGTTTGCCTCTAAAAAACCGATTTGATATGTATGATTCCAGCAACTCTGTGTATTGTTTGGGTAAAATCTTACTAAATTTGCATATAAGCCCCTTGTGAAGTACGTAGTATGATTCGGTTTTTAAATATAAGGGTTTATTTCTCGTAGAATACATGCCTAGGGGTAAAACAATAAATTCAGAAGCCTGTTGAGAAACCATTCAAAGACTAAAACGCACAAAATAGCATAAACAACATCGCATATTGTCGACGAAAGTGTTTCTGATTCACGACCCCATGCATCGGCAAAAACTCAGAAAGAACTTTAACTTCTACAATGGTAAAGTTTCGAGCACCCTTCCTTCATTCCATACCTCGCGGCTTCCGATTATCATCGGTTCCTGTAACTGAAGGAATTCTTGGGTAAAATGGAGTTTAGAAACGCTGAAGAGCTTAAAGATGAAGTGATATCCTGGCTCGGATGTTTGGCGGTAGAGAACTATAACACCGACATCGAAAAACTGATTCCACAATACAACAAAGGCCTTAACAACCAATGCAACTACTCATACATTAAAAATAGCCCAAGCTTCTGTGACTTTTGTAATACAATTTTGTATTGATATCTTTGGTTTTTAATTTTTTATGCCAAAACGTTCTTTACTTTCTGAGACTTTAAGATTTAAGAGATTTAAGATTGGACCAGACGACCAACTGGACGAAGTCGTCAGAAGTCGAAGATGTACAACGTCCTTTCTAGACAAAGTATCAGTCGAGAAAATAATGTGCTTGGGATAGCTAGAAAGCTAATAAGATGCAAACCAAAGATTTAAAAAAACTTCTCAATAAAGCAGCAACTTTGTCAGAATATAAAGACATGGGGTTTGGAACAATAGATGCATAAGAGAAGACAGTAAATTTAAAAAATAAAAGACTTGTACCAGATCTGTTACGACATATATGAATATGGAAATAAAAGAACACACTAATAAAACTTAAAGTATGTTTAGAGAAATGGAAATAAATATATTATGAAACATAACAGACAAAACTAGAAGAGATCATGTAATAAATGGAAACACAAGAGTAGGTACAATGTAAAATATGTATTGAGATGGAACGGTGTCAATATTATAGTCACGTGCGAAGAATGAAGGATTGTAGACTATAGTCGGTTCGCATCATAGTCATTTTTAAATATTTCCACCAAACATACAATGTCAACACTGGCAAAGAATCAATTCAACTGCAATATTATAACAAATTTATACCCACCCTAATGTTATTTTAATGTATTTTAAAATATGACCATTAATGCAGTTTTTACCTAATTTTCTGGGAAATCGTTTACTGCAACTGGTTATCAATGAGTCATTAGCATAATTTTGTTAATCCGAAACCCGCGTAAATATAGCGAACCGACTATAGCGAGAATTGCTCTAGACGGAATGTCTGTTAGAAAGCGCAGGCAAGGAACGCTGCCAAAGACATGGAAATATTAAAGCAATCAATCGGTTTTAACACAGCGAGAGATCTTAAACAACAAAAAATCGAACAAGAATATTAACCTAAGAACACCTGTTATAAAAATATGGATAACATGCGACTGGTCATTAATAAGAGATATTAAAATAAGACAATAAAATTCGTTTGTTAGTAATTCGATTATAAATCATCATGAATAACTAGAAAACATCCATAAATGCTAACGCCATACAGTAAACATTTGATCTCACATTGAGTTTACACTTAATTCGTCATCAACTTTTTTATTACATTAAATTGTATTAAGATATTATTTTGGATTAAAAATTATCTACCTTCAAATTGTATTTAAGTTACCTACGCTGTTATTTTGGTTTTAGCAACGTATTTAATTTTATTTATCGATATTAAAAAAACAGATGATGGATACTGACTATCTAGGAATCCAATTATTCAATAACTCAAAAATGGAGGAAGAGGTTAAACAATTTAACTGAAAACTAAAATATATAATACTGTGGTTAGATCAGTAATGTCATAAACTGCTCAAAACTCGAGCTGATACGAACGTAACGTAAAGACTATTGGAAGCAATAGAAATGAAAATGATTCGCAGAGTAGCAAATAAAACACTAAGAGACAGAATACGAAATGAAAATATAGAGGAAGTACGTACAAAATGACATATGGTTTTATTATTTGATCACAGCTCTTGCTTAATAACACACAGAACTGTCAGATTCTACTTTACTTATTACTGGTTCTCTATTTATTGAAACTAATCATTAATAAAACAAAAAGAGAAATCAAACGATTTCTACCTAGCGAAACCGAATTCAAATTTTTACCACTGTGTTTCCTAAAACTTGCGAAACAAACAGCTGGATAAATTACTCTTACTACTATACCGTTCTGACGAGACCTAAAGAGGTCGAAATACGTATAAGCGGTTGTCGCTGCCCTGTATCAAAACAAAAATCTAATACCGTCATTATGTTTTATTACTTACTTCGTTTGGAGTACCAGAAACTGAAATCACTACGAATTTTGACCAGGATGAACGGCATGTGGAATGCAATTTTAGATTCCCTTGCCGAGTAATTTATCCAGCTGTTTGTTTCGCAAGTTTTAGGAAACACAGTGGTAAAAATTTGAATTCGGTTTCGCTAGGTAGAAATCGTTTGATTTCTCTTTTTGTTTTTAGATGGCGTAGTTACATCCGTATATAGTTATTTTGATAACTATTCTCTAGGACTGGAGAGATTTTTGTTTTGGTTCAGAGCAGTGGCTATACCGTTCTGACGAGACCTAAAGAGGTCGACATACGTATAAGCGGTTGTCGCTGCCCTGTATCAAAACAAAAATCTAATACCGTCATTATGTTTTATTACTTACTTCGTTTGGAGTACCAGAAACTGAATTCACTACGAATTTTGACCAGGATGAACGGCATGTGGAATGCAATTTTAGATTCCCTTGCCGAGTAATTTATCCAGCTGTTTGTTTCACAAGTTTTAGGAAACATAGTGGTAAAAATTTGAAATTTGAATTCGGTTTCGTTAGGTAGAAATCGTTTGATTTCTCTTTTTGTTTTTAGATGGCGTAGTTACGTCCGTATATAGTTATTTTGATAACTATTCTCTAGGACGGGAGAGATTTTTGTTTTGGTTCAGAGCAGTGGCTATACCGTTCTGACGAGACCTAAAGAGGTCGAAATATGTATAAGCGGTTGTCGCTGCCCTGTATCAAAACAAAGATCTAATACCGTCATTATGTATAATCATTAATAATTATTAGGTAAATTTAACATAAAAAAATTATTGTTAATTTAACTGAGATTAGCCAAAAACCTTTTCCATATGCTATGGACAAAATGACATAAACGGTTAACTATACTATTTATTTAAATGTATATATAGTCCTAGTTAAAAAAAATAATGTCAACAAAATAATTACATTACACATAATTTTTTTTATTTTTAATTACACATATCTCACAAATAAAAACAAAGAATTTTTTTTGGAACATCAGCACAAGCAGCGTGAGCCCAATGCGAACAATTATTGCACCGCACCAAATCTTCTCCAGCCCTGGAGTGGGAATAAAGATCGTTGCAATATATGCATGGAAAGTCTTTCAGATCATCATCTTCAGTGTTGTTAAACAAATTTTACATTAAAATCTGGTCAGTAAGACCAGTTATCAATTTGTTTCTAACTTAAATTACTAATGAAATCTTAAAATTAGGTGTCTACTCACTAGTATCTTTCCTATTATTTCTAATAACTAGCATTAAATTTAGCATGCATACTCGCACAACACTTTACTCTGTTTTTCACTCACTCATTATACCAGTTCAAAAGGCTTTGTTCCTTTGAGCCTTCTCTCTAGGTTTGTATTGTCGAGGAGCTGAATAGCCTGGACGTTTACATGATGATGGAGTCGTTGTTCATGGCTTCCTGCAAATTTCTTGATTATCTGATAGACGTCTTCCATCTTGAGGTCCCGGTGAAGGTCGTTGTTCCTAACGTACCAAGGCGCATCTACGATGTTCCTTAGCACTTTATTCTGGAATATCTGGATTACTTTGATGTTACTAGGCTTGGCACAGCCCTAGAGTTGGCAGCCATAGGTCCATACGGGTCTCAGTATTTGTTTATAGATTAGGAGTTTATTATTTATGGATAGAGAGGAATGTCTTCCCATCAACCAATACATTTTCTTGTAGCGGATGCCTAGTTCTCTTTTCTTCTTCAGGTGAGCTTTTTTTTCTCCTTTTACTAACGTGCCGTTTTCTCTTAGCTGGAGGATCTTTGGGCTTATTTTTCAATTTAATTTCCTCCATATTAGGAGTAGAGGTTAGAACTACTGACGTTTGACGAGTCTTTGGTTTACGTTTTCCCTATCCACTAATAAATTTACCTTTTAGAGCCGGAGAAAGTTTCTCTATAGAAACAGAAAGAGCGGAATTCGAGGCACGTTCTTTTTTGTCGGGGGATAGACAATTATCCTGTGAAATACGTTTTGTAATAGCGTTTTGTAAAATATTAGATACTAAAATTTGATATAAATCACTAGTTTGCTGCATTAATATATGCAGCTTGCACTGAGATTGTATAGTCGGAGTAACTTATAGAATATTTGTTGCAGGAAGCAAAAGGCTATCATCCTGTGGCTGTTTAGATGGGCAAGCAGTGGAAATATCGTGTGGTTGTTTAGGTAGCCCAGCATCTGAAAAATAGAACCGTGACTTTAATTACCGTTATAGAACTAAAAATAATATCTTATTTTTGTAATAACATTTTTGGTTTTTTTTTTAAGAAGAACTTCCAGATTAATCGTCGTATTATTGTATGTTTGATAGTTAGATTTACTAGATCCGTGTTGAATAAATACATTTTATTAGTTTTCAAAAATATTATATCGACATTTCATAAATGGATTTAATTATTTGAGGTATTACCAATAATTATTACAATTTTCATAATTTTATCTTGTTTCAGGTTTGGGATGCCACGGTCTTACCCCCGACGCTTCTGGATTAACCCATCTACACGCAGCTCTAAAAACAGAACTCCAGCTTCACGTAGATGTCTATAAAAGCGCCCTACACCGATTAGACGAACTCCACCTTATTTCAGCCGATAATAAGAAACCTGTGGATGCGTCACACCAGCGCCTTCTGTCGTTGAAGCTGAAAGAAGTGCAACAGAGGTTAATCGATAATAAAACGTTATTGACGATTTTAGATAAACCGGCCTTAAAGCAGTTAGATGTTTTAGTTGGGACTCTTACCAATAGGGTGCAGAACGATAAGGAAGCTTTATTTTGTGTTTCCCAACTAAAAAGGTTTGTTTCTTATGAAAAATTAAAAGTTTGAGTAATCTTATAGTAGGTATAACATACTCTTAGTATTACAAATAATTAAATTTCTGGAAAGACAAAGATATCTATCTCCACTTTCTACTTCTTACATAGCGGAAGTTATTGCTACATATTTATTTCAATAACAATCAAACTTAGGCAAAAATGTTTTCTGGAGTTTTGTTTTCTTCGGTCATTGTTGCATGACCCTTATTTTCTTGTTTTATGCCTGTAAATGATCGTTTTGGAGAGCAATTTTCCTCGTCACGTCTGATTTGCTTGAAAATTTGGATTTAGTTTCCTCTTACCCTCTACTCTACTTTTGAACTTGAGCCCAGGGTTGCTTTTACTTGGGGGGTGAAACCCTTGTGAAAAAACACGTTTAAAATAACTCCGAAAATAAATACTTATTCTGTGCAACTTTTGTTCTATAGAGTTGTTCACTAAGTCAATACTATTTGAGTTATTTGCGAGTGAAATGTTGATTAAAAAAAAACACGTTTTCAGACGGTTTTTCACAAAAAACTTAAAAAGTAAATACATATTTTATATTTATATTAGTTATGAGTAAAAACCAATCACATATTTCAGGAAATATCGGAACACCTATACAGTGATGAGTGCCTTAAGAACCGGCAAAATAACGCAAAAGATAGAAAACATAATACGTTGTGAAATAAAAAGAGATGAAAGTAGTAGAGGTGGGAAATTATCGATGGAAACCTCTAATTTACATTAAATTACATTAGTAATCTACTATCGATAGTTTCCCACCTTTAGACGTTATCTTGTGAGCTAGTTGACTCCAGTCATAATATTACAAGTATCACGTCGAACATTTACATTTTTTAAATTTCGCATAAAGTAAAAACTGATTGGAGGCAATAAAGAAAATGTAAGTAAACAGTTTAATTTGTAGTAATTTGATAATTAATTCTGTGTTGACGAATACAGAATAACAAGCTATGATAATTCTGTATTGAGAAAAGTGTATGCGATGTCTCAAATCATAGTTTATTATTGATCAATATTTTAATTTTGGATAAAAAAATACTCCTACTTAAACTGTTTTACTTACATTACGTGATACGTATTACTATGACTGAAGTCAACCAGCTCATAAGATAACGTCTAAAGGTGGGAAATTTTCGATAATTCTAATGTAATGTAAAGTAAATTATAGGTTAATATCGATAGTTTCTCACCTCTAGTACTTTCATCTCTTTTTATTTCACAACGTATTATGTTTTCTATCTTTTGCGTTATTTTGCCGGTTCTTAAGGCACTCATCCCTGTATACTGGAGCATTGTAACATACACAATAATGTGTTATTACGGTACAGACATACTTTCACTCATCCTTTAAACTGATAAGTGTTGTTTTTTAAGTTGAAATAAAATAAATTTATAACATTTTGATAAAAAGATTATTGTACCGTAAAATGGGATGAAATTGATCACTCTAAAATTATTTACTTATTCAAAAATATTATAGTAAATTGTAAAATTTACTACATATTTTTCATACATCAAGATCTGTATTAGATATTTCTCAAAAAAATGGAATTGATAAAGATTTTAACTAAAAAATGTAAACAACTGGATGAACAATTTCATACCCTGAATGGGGCGAAATTAATCACCCATTTTTGCGTGAATGAAAATAGCATAATATTTTATACCGGCCGATCATGTTGACTTCACGTTATAAATATTTTTCAAAAAAGGTAAGCATTCTGAAAAATGTTTAGTGAGAAGAATTGATCATTGCAATTTAAACCTTCTTCTTCTTAAAGTTCCATCTCCTATCGAAGGTTGGATATCATAACGGCTATGGTCACTTTGTTGGCTGCTGCTCTGAAAAGTTGTAGTGAACTACAGTTAAACCATTCTCTAAGGTTCTTCAGCCAGGAGATGCATCTTCTTCCTATGCTTCTTCTTCCTTGGATCCTTCCTTGCATAATAATTCTCAGCAGCTCATATTTTTCTCCTCTGGTTATGTGACCCAAATATTCTAGTTTTCTTCTTTTTATGCTGTTCATAATTTCTAACTCCTTATTTAGACGTCGTAGTACCTCAGCATTGGTAATCCTTTGAACCCACTGAATTTTTAATATTCTTCTGTAACACCACATTTCGAACGCTTCTATTTTCCTTATGTGTTGTTTCTTCAATGTCCAAGCTTCCATTCCGTATAGTAAGATAGAAAATATGTAACATCTCAGAGCCCTCAATCTGAGATGCAACTGAAGGTCTCTGTTGGTAAGCATTGTCTTCATTTTCACAAATGCTTGCCTTGCAGTTTCAATTCGGACTTTGATTTCTCTGTTTTGGTCATTTTTGTCATCAACCCAGGTTCCCAGATATTTATATGTCTCTACTTTTTCTATTTGGGTTTGCTCTATCATTAATCTTTCATTTCCATGTTGCGTTTTTGAGACAATCATAAATTTAGTTTTTCTCTTATTTATTTTTAGTGCGTATCTAATGCAATAATCGTTAATGGTTTATGTCCATTAATGGCAATAATCGTTAATGGTTTGGTCGTCCGTATCTAATGCAATTTAAACCACAATTTGCTTTTCTACAGATTTATTTTATTCACACAAAAACATAAATATGCTAATACGCTCTAAATTAGGTTTTAAAAATACAAGTTATCAATGATATTAAAAAAACTTAACCAAAGAGCCATATTCATTAAAAACTAATATTTTCTAAAAATTGTAATCGTGTGAAGAGGTCATGAAAAGTAAACTTTAATATACTTAAACCAAAGAATGACAAAGTTGGGCTAGTACTGCAATGTAAAACACCAAAAAACATACTTTTAAACATCTCTTAACATATCTATATTAACTTTAAAGTGATATTCTACATCTCCATTTTGTATATAATATTGTTGTGAATTTATTAATTGTTAAGTTTTTAATTTATAATGTCTTGTTCTTATCTTAATTCATTAAAAAGCACAATGACTGATATTTATTTATTTTCACTAAACATACATAATTTATTAAAAAGCGAACGTAACATTTTATCGCGAGCGCGTCGTCCGAATTAACTAACTGTTCCTTCCAAATAAAATGTCCTTTATATATGCCATTGCCTTTACGCTAGAATCATCGAACAGCCTTCTCGATTAGCGGTGGAATTATAACGGTAAGGCAAACGGGTATTTTTTACATCGGCTCGACCGTTTCTGGAAGGTTCATTCAGGTAAATTTCTGCCGGCTAATAGAATACTCTCGTAAAATCTAAAAACAGAACACATTAGTCATAATATTTACGGTTATTTTAGGCCAGGATAATTATCGTAACATTGCCCCCCTCTTAAAAGATGGTTCCTCCTGGAACCTTGTCGGGACTGAAACCGGAACTGTATGCTGGTATCGGCAACTGGACCCTCTTTTACAACTTCCAGTTGTATAAAAATGACAAGGGACGGTTTTCTCTCCGCACCAGTAACTATGCGGATTGCAACAGACTAACACCTGGACTTCGGTGTCTTTAAAGATCTCCTCCACCATATTTCGGATAACCCTCCAATCTAATTGGCGGCACTCCAACTTTGGCATGGCTAACTTTTGCACGTCGGACTCTAGTACGTGCTCTCTCAATTGAAGTAAGGCTTCCCACACATCTCGGTAGGTAGGTTGGTCACGGGCAGTGTCTTTTGTTACCAGGTAGAAAAGGTAACGTGATGCATCTTGGAGTTTCAAGGTTTTACCGGGAGCTGGCACCTGGCATTGAAGTTCTGCAACTCGACCAAACTTCCTTCGAAAGACGGATGCCAACCCTGGTGCGTCTTTGATACTGGCCGGGATGGTAAGGGCCAGCGAGTAGTCATCGGGGAGCGCGAGTAGATCTTGCTTTTCTTCAGTGGTAACACCATGTCTTGCTTTACCGGTACCTCCATAGGCACCCATGAATTCCTCAAACGTGAGGTCAGACACGTCTTGGACTTGGTTTACTTCCACTTCTTCATCTACGTCGTGGTCACCTTCGAAAGACGCCAGCCGGTTATGGTGTACTATCATCGGCTTTCCCCTCGGAATCTTGCTTATTCGGTAGATGACATCGTTGATCTTCTCCATGATGAGGTATGGACCTTCCCAAAACTGCTGCAATTTGGGAGAACAACCTTTTCGCTTCTTGGGATTATACAGCCATACTTTGTCGTTCTTCTTAAAGCAACCCTTTTCGGCTTGTGTATCGTACCGTTTCTTCATTCGGTCGCTAGCGATCTGAAGGTGGGAACGGACCAACTCATGTACATCGTCCATTCTTCTTCGTAATTCGATCACATAATCTTCACCTGCTACATCTTCTCCAGGTCGACACCCAAATTCTAGATCACAAGGTAGTCGCATTTCGCGTCCGAATAGGACTCTGGCTGGTGTCTGGCCCGTTGATTCGTTAACAGCAGATCTGTAGGCCATTGTGAAGAACGGAAGGTATTGGTCCCAGTCTCGCTGATGATCGGACACCATCTTTGTCAAATACTTGCCAACTGTCCTATTCATTCGTTCTACCATACCATCCGATTGCGGATGATACGCGGTAGTTCTTGTTTTCTTCATGCCTAGTCTATCACATATTCCTTGGAATAGATCACTTTCAAAGTTCCTGCCTTGGTCACTATGGATCTCCAAAGGCACTCCAAATCGGCTGATATATTCTTGGATCAACTTATCTGCAACGGTGGCGGCCTTCTGGTCTGGAAGTGCATAAATCTCGACCCACTTAGTGAAGTAATCCATTACTACCAACATGTACTTGCCCCCATTTTCACTTTCTGGAAATGGCCCTGCAATGTCCAAAGCTATTCTTTCAAACGGGCTTCCAACATTATATTGTCTCATAGGAGCTCTCCTTTTCCGGTGAGGCCCATTACTCGTAGCACAAATAGTACATTTCTTACACCAGTCTTTTACGTCGTCGGAACTGTTCATCCAATAAAACCGTTCCCGAATTCGCTGAAGGGTTTTCCTTACACCAAAATGCCCTCCCGATGGACTGTCGTGTAACTGACGAAGTACTTCGGCTATTCTGCTCTTTGGGATCACCAACTGTCTTCTTTTCTCTGAACCGTCATCATTTTCCAGGACTCGTTTGAGCAAGCCATCTTCGATGATAAATGAGTCCCACTGGGCCCAATACGTCTTAACTACTGAGCATAGGTTTGATATTTCCTGCCAAGGTGGTCGACGGTTTCCCTCTTTCCATTTTCGGATTTTCTGTATAACTGGATCTCTCTCTTGTTCTTCCCTTATCTTAGTAGGCGTCCAGTCGTCGTTGACAATCGTCGTTCTTAGCACTGCTGCTTCCTTGGATTCCATTTTGTTGCAGTGGGAACACTCTGCTGAGCATGGCCTTCTGGAAAGAGAATCAGCGTTTCTGTGGCTAACTCCGGCCCGGTGCTCAATCTTAAAATCGTATTCTTGGAGTCGTTCGATCCACCTGGCTATCTGACCCTCTGGATTCTTAAACTGCATCAACCACTTAAGGGCGGCATGGTCGGTTCGGATTAGAAACTTTCTTCCATAGAGGTATTGATAGAAGTGCTCTACTGATTTCACTACTGCCAGAAGTTCTCTTCTCGTGACGCAATAATTCCGCTCAGGTTTTGAAAGAACTTTACTAAAATATCCGAGGACTCGTTCCTGTCCTCCTTGAATCTGAGACAGCACTCCTCCAATTCCCACATTACTTGCATCTGTATCTAAGATGAACTCTCCTTCTGGCAGTGGATACCCTAAAATTGGTGCTGTTATTAAATGCTTTTTCAAGGTCTCAAAGGCATTTTGGCAGTCTATATCCCAGCGGTATTCTCTTGCTTCCTCTGTAAGTCGCGTTAATGGCTTAGCGATATCTGCAAACTTCTTAATGAACCTCCGGTAGTAAGTACATAGTCCAAGAAAACTTCTCACTTGATGTTTGTCAGTTGGTTTTGGCCATTCCTTAATGGAATCGATTTTTCCCTTATCCACGGCCACTCCTTCTTTACTAACTATATGACCCAGATAATTGACTTTACCTTGAAATAGCTGGCACTTCTTGGGGTTTAACATCAATTGGGCAGCTTTAAGTCGATTAAAAACGTTTTCTAAATTCTTCAGATGTTCTTCGAATGTCTCCCCCAAGACGATTATGTCATCCAAATAAACCAGGCATGTTTTCCAAGATAACCCTCTCAACACATTTTCCATAAGCCTCTCAAATGTCGCAGGAGCATTACAGAGTCCAAATGGCATAACGTTGAATTGCCACAATCCAGATCCTGTGGTGAAGGCTGTCTTTTCTTTATCTACTGGGTCCATTTCTACCTGCCAGTATCCAGACTTCAAATCCAAAGTAGAAAACAATTTACTTCCAGCCAATGTGTCCAATGTGTCATCGATCCGAGGCAGAGGATAACTATCTTTCTTGGTAACGTTGTTCAGCAAACGGTAATCCACACAGAACCTCGTCGTTCCGTCTTTCTTCTTAACCAGGACCACCGGAGAGACCCATGGGCTCGTAGAAGGTTCTATCACCCCGTCTTTCTTCATTTCCTGAACAATCGTTTCAGCTTCCTCTCTCTTCGCCTGTGGTAATCGTCGAGCTGTTTGACGAATTGGCTTAGCATTACCAGTATCAATTTTATGCTTAACAACGGTAGTTCTTCCCGTCTTTCCTCCTTTCGGTACGAAAATATCACGATACTGCCGAAGAAATTCCCTTAATTTCCTTTTCTCCATCTGATTTAGAGACTGTCCTGCAACTGCAACCATTTGGTCGAATTTGTCGTTGGAATTATCAGATGTTGTCGCCTGACGGATTATGGATGTCACAGGTACACAAGTTCCTACCTTTGTCTCTTTCTTGATGGTCACTGGGTAGTCGTTGACATTGATAAGTCTCACAGGAATTTCTTTAGCCGAAGTCACCAATTCCTTTCCAATTATGATTCCACGGCCAACCTCATCGTCGTGGTTCCAAGGCTCCATCATAACAGGTGTCCCTTCGTCTACAATTCCCTGTAGTCGCGCTACTATGATCGTTTCGCTTCTCGCAGGCACGACTGTATCTTCTGTAATGGCTGCTTGCACAGTGTTGTCATTATGTGGATGGAGAAATACCTCCTCGTTGCCAACTTTGATTACCTTATTCTTAAAATCCAATTGGAATCCATGCATATTCATTACGTCCATTCCTAATATAACATCCTCTTCGATGTCAGCAACTATAACAGTATGGACGAACTTTTCTGCTCCAATTCCCAATTGTACCTGGATTTCTCCATGAATGTTAGCATTTTCACCTGTAGCGGTCCGAAGTCGCAACCTCGTTGGTAACAGTTTCTTTCGGCTGTTTATAACTGTCGGGCGTATAATGGTTCTGGTCGCTCCGGTATCCACCAACAACGTATGCTTTTTACCATTTATGTCTCCATCTACATATACACTATCTTCACGACATTTCAAAGAAGCTATTAGTATGAGAGGGTCTTTGGAAAAGTTCTGGGTCGAAGCTGCCCCCCTAAGGCTGACCCGTTCTAGTTTTCCTGATGGTGAGTTTCTTGATTTGCGTCGTACCTAGGGTGCTTACAGGAGCTTCGCACGTGTCCTATTTCGCCACAATTCCAGCATCTGATGGTCTTCGTTTTCTTATATGTCATGCTTTTCATCATATTAACGAGCTGGTCAAGTTTATCTTCATCTCCTTCCTCTTTTACAGTCCTAACTTTACTGTACCCACCAGAGGCCTGCGTAGCTGACTCGTATTCTAGGGCGGCGGATAAGACATCAACCAGCGTCTTGTGACGAGCTAATCGTAGTGTTCTCTGCATTTCATGATCACGAAGACCATCAATAAACGTTTGAACGGCCAATTTTTCCATCATGTCTTCGGGAGCTGTTGGATAAGCATATCGTACTAATCTGGCAATATCTACCTCATATTCTTGAAGAGCCTCATCTTTCTTCTGTCTACGATTTTTAAGCTGCGACTGATATACATGCTCCAAATGTTCGTGGCCATATCGCATATTTAACCTCTTCTTCAGTTGTTCGAAATCATCGGTCTCCTCTACTGCTATGGTCTGAAGCACATCTAAGGCATCTCCTCGAAGAGCGATAGTCAGGTTTACCGCCTTTTCTTTTTCAGACCATCCATTTGCTCTTGCGGCTGATTCGAACTGTTTCATGTAGTTGTTCCATGATGATTTTCCGTCGAAAGTTGGGACTTTAACATGAATAGAACCTCCACTTCCTTCAAATTTCGGCCGTGTCTCCAACTTACATTTCGTCTCGTCTTCTTTTATCTCCACTGTAATTGGATTGTTTCCTCTCTCTGCTGTCCCGGTTTCCTCCATTTTCTTTTCCATCTCTTTCCATATCTTTTCTTCGAAGGCCAACATATCGGCAGCAACTTGGTTTTTTAACGAAGATATTCTATCGTCCAGGGCAGACATCTCAGAAGTGACTTTAGAGATTTCCGAAGAGATGTTAGCAGAGACTTTGCTTTCCAGAGAAGAAATCTCGTTAGAAACTTTGCTTTCTAAAGAAGCGATGTCGCCGGATACTTTGGCTACATCAGAAGAAACTTTCGAAATATCGTCAGAAACTTTGTTCTCCAATTTCGAAATCGACGAGATGACAGCATCATGTTTGTCTTCAAATATATAAGTCTCTGGATCTAGTCTTTCTTCTAGCAAAGCGTTCTTTAGTCGTTGGACTAACTCAGCCTTTTTTCCGGTGGAAGATAATTCTCTGTCTTCAAGATGTCTTCTTAAATTAGTCACTGTCAGCTCATAAATCGTAGCCATTTTCACAATTTATTTTATATTCACTTGTATTATTATTATAAGTCTAATTTATGTTCGATCTCACTCTGACACCATTTGTTGTGAATTTATTAATTGTTAAGTTTTTAATTTATAATGTCTTGTTCTTATCTTAATTCATTAAAAAGCACAATGACTGATATTTATTTATTTTCACTAAACATACATAATTTATTAAAAAGCGAACGTAACATTTTATCGCGAGCGCGTCGTCCGAATTAACTAACTGTTCCTTCCAAATAAAATGTCCTTTATATATGCCATTGCCTTTACGCTAGAATCATCGAACAGCCTTCTCGATTAGCGGTGGAATTATAACGGTAAGGCAAACGGGTATTTTTTACATCGGCTCGACCGTTTCTGGAAGGTTCATTCAGGTAAATTTCTGCCGGCTAATAGAATACTCTCGTAAAATCTAAAAACAGAACACATTAGTCATAATATTTACGGTTATTTTAGGCCAGGATAATTATCGTAACAATATATACAAGCTGTTTCTGTTAAATTAAGGAATTCAGGATAGGGCAAAACGACAATAATAATATCACTCACTTCAACCAAAAATTTATTATGTTCGATCAGTTTGAAGGCTTTCTTTACTTCATCCGTATTCATGATGGGTGCGATTATATCGAGAACCTACAGAGCAGCATCTGTCAGTACAGTAAGGTGATCCTTTTGGACCACTTTCAGTCCATTGTAACCACATTTTTTCTGCATTATAAATTATATATGGTGGTAACAGCAATCCTGAAGCCGAAGCACACATAATTATAGTCGTTGCTGCTTTAATAAAATTAAAAACCCGTTCGGGATATTTGGTGCCGCGTTGAAAGATCATTAATTTATTTCTGGGGTTATCTTGTTGATTGGTCTCGTCGTAATTGAATATGTTATTAGGTGGATTATTTTTTAATTCTCTACGCAGATTCTCGAAGTAGGCAACTTAAATTTCTTTTGAAATATTCGCTCTAGATCTTTTAATATTGAACGCCACTTTTTGGGGAATTTCTGCTTTATGCCGCCCCAGTCATGAATATATCCAGTCAGTTCCAGGTAAATGTTCTTAAAAAGAGGCACTTGTTGACCCTGGGCATCCAAAACACTTTTGGTTAAATATTTTATATCTCGCAAGTCAAGAGGAAATCTCCACTCGCCGCATATTGCAGCACGCTGTATAATGGTTTTTTCTTCATTCGCGGAAAATACAGTCTGCCCACCATGTTTTCTTCCACGTCGGCCATTATAGCGGTTATTAAGGGTTCCATAAGGAATTTTATATTCTTCAGCAGTGCTACGTAAAGACCATCCTTCCTCAAGAACTTTCTGGAGGGCATTTTCCACACCTACTTCGTCATAGTCCTTTTTCCATAGCACCAAGTTTTCTTATATAATTTTGAACAATTTTTTTCTAAAAAGAAAGCACTAATTTAAGATTTCTTGAGAAAAAATGTTATCAAATTCGCCCCCAGTGGAGATCAATTTCGTCCCACACACCTGATCAAATTATAATAAATTTATGAATTATGATTTTCCCCGAAAAATAGCGTGTTTACATGTGTTGACAAAGAACATGTATTAAGATAATTAGTTAAAATCACACATTTTTTTGTAGTTTTTCTCAGGCACCGGAAAGTTACGAAGCTAAAGAAACTTATCAAAAATATAGCCATAATTAAAACAAGCTTTTTTTCATAAAAAAATATACTTACCTCAACTAAACCATCACAGGTTTCTCGCTAATGTCATAACTAAATCAACGTAATAATACGTAACAATAATGTAATAACTAAAGCAACGTTGTCAACTGTTTGTTAAGCTTCTTAGATTTTAGGGAAAATTAAAATATTCAGAATCATTCGCAATCATCAATGTTGCCCCTTTGAATCAATTTCACCCCATTTTACATTATTTATAGTTTCAATGAAATAAAAAATGCTAAAAGCATTCGAATTTCTTCGCAATGGGCGGTTTTTATAAGAATAGAAATTATAAGGTAAAACATTTAAACAGTAAATAAATCTAATTGTATGTCAATATATAATTAAATAATTTTAAATTGCTTGAATTCACATTATATATCATTGTTTTCCTACTGTAGTTCGAATTTTATTCACTTATTCTTCTGAGTTATTCACTTATCTCTTTTTATTTTTCTCAATCTCAACTTTGCTACACTACGTGCGAATCTATTTTCAGTTTGACTTGCCAAGTGTCCAAACCAACGCTATTTCATTGTTGTCACTTTTATCATATCTGTAATTTTGGTACCATTTCTAATTTCTTCGTTACTGATCTTGTCTCACAGTAAAATTCCATAATAATTAGAGATGGTTCGTCTAGCATTGGTATTATCTTTTCATAGAACCATTTATTTGTTAAAAACTTTTTATCCGCACTCCGATTTGTCGTAAAATCACAGTCCAGCATCTTTAACAAACCCATTACTAGTTCTAGGATGTAAAACAAAGAAGCGTTTACTAGTATTTTGCTGTCCTTTTCCGATGCTCTTCATCCTGCAATGTACGTTTATACGACACTTTCAAAAATATCCAAGTTTCATCTAAAAATACGAACTGAAGTGGGCTTGGACTTATGTAATTTTTTATATAGAGCCTCAAAAAGTATAACTGTTTAGACACAATAGTTGGCCTTTCGCTCTAGGGCTCTACTACGATGTTCAAGCTTGTATGGAAATCAACAATGTTTTAAAAGTGGCCACAAACTTGTGTTAAACAATGGAATTTTAACATGTTGCACTTTTACTTTCATATCATATACAACGTTTTTAATTGCTCCTTTTACAGTATCCCTGACGTCTTGAGTTTTAATGTTCGGTACATCATTTGATATTTAGGTCGTTGTAATAACATGTTTTAAAGATTTCTCCTTATTTCCCATTTTTATTTGGGGCAAATCACGAACATACGAAAAATATTAGACAACATAATACTGCTATTTAATTTAAACTGTAATCATTTAATACTACAGAGAATAAATTACGATTATGTGAAATATATTTTAAGTAATTTCATGGAATTTTTCTATTTTATATATTTGTATTTTGTTTTTGTTGTTGAAGTTATCTTGTAATATTTATTTACTAGTTACTCGATAAACAACTATTTATATTTATTTTAGACTGCAGCCAGTAGGGGAGGATGTACCGGTAGCTACAGTATTAATGTCATTTTCGAGGGGTTGTGGAGTCCTTTTGGATTTGATGCAGATTCCTCATAGTCCTTGCCATAGTGATACGGGATATCATTCAGAAACTGAGACTGAACATGACTTTGGGTAAGTTAAAATAATTATGTTTTATTAAATTTAATATACTCGTATTACACATAAACGGTTATCGGATCATGACTAGTTACGACACTCGTTTTTAAACATCCACAGTCGGCATCATAATGGGGTACTGTAAAATATACAGAAATACAGTTATATAGAAATAGGCAACGTAATCTTGATTTTAGGTTAAAATTTTAAGTTTGTTTTTATTTTTCTTTCTTCTTTCTGTTTATTTGTCTAACTAATATAATAGTTTAATTACCTCTCACTATTTAACTCATTGGTAACCCAACAATATAATAATATCCCCTACGATCCTATATGTACCGTATTTATACCTATAATAATATAATTACTTGTGTGTTTTCAATGTCAGCTTAGATGTTATTGTTTATGAACCAAAGACACTGTCTAGGCCACCAATACGTACTTTCAACTCGGGGATTAAACTCGGGTCAATAGATTAAATGTTAAACATGTTTCTCGTGAATTCTTCTATTATAATTTAAGAATATTTTCCGTTTTAATACTTGGGGTTTAAAATATATGTACCGTATTTATACCTATAATAATATAATTACTTGTGTGTTTTCAATGTCAGCTTAGATGTTATTGTTTATGAACCAAAAAAAACTGTCTAGGCCACCAATAAGTACTTTCAACTCGGGGATTAAACTCGGGTCAATAGATTAAATGTTAAACATGTTTTTCGTGAATTCTTCTATTATAATTTAAGAATATTTTCCGTTTTAATACTTAGGGGGCAAAACTCTACTACACCATGTTGTACGTATTCATCTGTATACACCTTTATTATAAACACTTTGTCCATAGATTCTTGAAATAAATCCTTTAGTTCTTAGGTTACATTTCATAGAACATTAGGGACATCTCGTAAGCAATCTAAAAATAATCAAACAAATTAAATAAGAAAACGAGGATATTTTTATTTAGAGGCAAGCAATTGATTGATCTTGAAGTTAAAATTAATAAACGTTTTCAGTGTTTCTAGATTTTTACGTCAATAAACAAAGTTGGTATGCTATAGTATCATTCCTACTTACATCTAAACTTTGCAATAGGGTCTACCATCGGTAAACTTAAGGGTGATGTCCACAACAAAAGTAATTCATCATAAATAATTTTTTTCCAGTTTTGTCTCAATTTAAGTACGATGTAACTGAACAAAAAATGGCGTGTGTTACGTGCAATGTCAGCCTTTTATATGGTGATTACATAGCACACAATAAAGAAGAGCTGACGAAGTTTTATCTTAATCATAGACTAATGAAAAAAGTAATAAAGTATCGGCGTGACAATTCTTTGAAAACTGATATCCAATGGACTTTAGATGGAATAAACGGATTGTCAAAAGCAGAAAAGTTGCAAAAAAGTGTAGATTTTGTGTATCGGCTATAAAAGGGATATTTTTGGAACATGCGAGACTGCCGTTCGACAAAATCTTCATATTATTGGCCACTTTGTTGCACCTGAAGTAACTTAGAACAACCCAAGTGCAGAATTTGTTGGGGTTTTCTTTTGCTACAATGGTAAATTGGTACAGTTATTTTAAAATTGGGATGCTCTGGTTCCATCGTGGAATATGATGAAGCAAAATTCGGTCAGAAAAATTACAATAGGAGTCATCTGTATACAGGATAGTGAATATCCCTGGGTAAATTTAAGGTTTAACCCAAGTGTTGTATTATAAATAGCCAATAAAAATTAAGTTATCAAAAACCCAAGTGGAATCACAAATAATAATTAGCAATAATTATTAAATTATCACAAACAAACATCTGAAATTATTGTTGCTTTGTTATAAATAATCACATAATAGCAATATATTTATCAAAAATCAAAATAAACACGAGAATCTAGTTCGCAGTTAATAGCAGATATCAACCACGAAAACTGATAAACGTACATCGTCGCGTGACAGTTTAATTTCTCGCTTCAAAATGGTACGCGAGAATTTAAGTTCTAGAAAATTATCGTTTCGGTATCGTCAAGTTTTTTTCAAAAATACAAAAAACTGCCTGCTAATATAGAATGATTGACAATATGGCTGCCGTTTATTGAGGCTTACTGATTTTTAATTCATTCAAAATAAGCTTATATAACATTAATATAATTAAGCTCATTCGGCTCGAACAAATTGCTTACCTTTTAATTGAAGTTCTGTAGAAATTATGTAATTCACATAGAGTTGAGTGACTATATAATAGGTGAGTCTTCTACAGCTGGCGCCGTTTCTTGCATCCTAATTTTCCGCGTTTTCGGTCGACGCAATCTTCAGTTTTTAAATCTCTGGCGGTCATTGTATCTTCGACATCTTCTCTCCATGACCGTCTTGGTCCACCTCGTTTTCTTCTAGTGGGCAGAGTCCATTTTTCTATCTTTTTTGGCCATCTATTTTCAGGCATTCTCTGCAGTTGACCATGCCAGTTTTGTCTTTTTTAGTCCGTGTAGTTGTCTAATGGTTAATCTTGCTTGACCAATCCTAGAATGTATTTCTTCGCCACTTTCTGCTTTTGATGTTATCACAAGTATTTAAAGGTTTCAGATAATTTTATAGTTCTTATTTCAATTTGTAGGCTTTCTTATTTTTATCCTGTAACTAAAATACTCGGCTTTTTGTATATTAATTGTAAGGCCCCACTTTGTGTACTCCTCTTCCAGTTTTCTAAGCATATAGTCTATATCGCTCTCGTCTTCAGCTAGAATAGCTTGGTCGCTAGCAAAGTGTATCGTGTACAATCTCTCGTCTTCGATTGGAATGCCCATATTGCAGCATTTTCTTGTCCAGACTAAGAGCGCCGAGATTTAATGTCTACCGTCATATTTTTGTAAAGCTGTTGTACTGCTTTTACTTTTTTTTTATTTTTTATTTTTCCATTACTACCCAGAGCATTGAAAGTGGTACACTATCGTATGCCTTTTTCACATCTATAAAGACTGAGTTAAAATGTTGTGGGCTAATCTTTTTTCAATAAACTGCTTTAGAGAAAATATGCTGTCTATACAGGATCTGCCTGCACAAAACCCACTTTGTTCTTCTACACCTGTCATCTCTTTTTCAATTATATTATTTAATATTTTTCCATAGAGTCTTGAGAGTGAATTTGTTACACTTAGTTTGAACAGTTGTTTTTATCTCCTTTTTTGTAGATGTTGTCAATATGTGCTTTTGTCCACTCCGGTGGTAAGTCATGTCCTTTATAGAATAAGGTGAATACGCCAGTAATTCCCGCAATACTGGTGGGCTGTGTTTTAATAACTCGATTGGTATATCTTGTGATGCTAAATTCATCACTGCACAATTTTCTTAGTAATTTGCCAAAATAAGTGCTGAATTCTTCCATACATCGCCAAAAAGCTCGTTGCGGGCGGTAAAGTCGTGTTGCTATCACAAGTTGAAACTAGCAACTGCATCGTAGTACCTTCTTAGGCATACAATAATACCAATTTTGCTTATTGAGAATGCCCTTGGATATTTTAATGACTTGTGTGTACAAAATTAAAAATATATATTTATAGCGTGCTTCTATATAAATGTATAACAGTAAAATGAAAAAAAAATAATACATAAGGTTATTTTGCATTACTTTATAAACTCTAATAAACTTATTCTTTTTATATAATTTATTAAATCTCAAAGAAACTCAATATTAAATTAGCTAATACATATAAATAAATACATATTCTCAAACATTAATAAATTAAAAGAATGACTACGATAGTTCCAAACATTGTGGAAAGGTGGGTGATCTTAATTATATCTTTAATTGATCTAAATTTCATCGGTATTTAAACTTCGACTTTAAAAAATTATTCAGATGCCACATATATTCGTCATTTAGTTTTAAGTGTATGTTAGAGGCTCTCTAACAATACCTAGTATAATTATAGAGTTTTTGGCAGACAGATCCATTGTTCTATAAAACTCATACACGGATATGGAACCTTACTCGATCGCGAGTAAGTTCAAATTTGTTTTTTTTTGTTTATCCTGTTTTTTCTTTTTAATTGACAATAACTTATCCGTAGTCCAGTATTGTTTGTCTGTTCAAAGATAGAACACTAGACGAGAAGCGAGTGACGTTTGAGTTTTTTCATATATTAATTATCCGTCTATATCGTGTAGTGATAACATTGTGTACTTGTCTAATTAAAGAATATATTAAAAGTGGCTCACATCATACCTAGGCCACATACTGAGAAATAATAAGTACCAATATGCCCAACTTATAGTGAAAGGAAAAATCGAGGAAAAGAGAGGCCTAGGAAGGAAAAGACTATCGTGGCTCAGAAACATCCGACAATGGACAGGGCTAAATTTTGAACAGCTAATAAGAACAGCTGAAGATAGGGAAGATTTTAAAATTGTAGTAGCCAACCTCCATTGAGGAGAGGGCACTTTAAGAAGAAGAAAAGGCTGAATGAGGAAAGTCAATGTCACCCAGAAACGTATTTATTATTTTATAGTTTTTAGAAGAAAGGAGGTTAGGCTAATAAACCTATATGACTTTGATTCCTCTGCAGGTTGTTGGCCACTTTTAGGAATGAAGCAGATCCTAACCTGTCGCCATTATCTGGTGAGGTTTTTAGCTGTTCCGACCTTAATAACCATAAGTAGGTTTGAAGAATCTATTTTACAACATGGTATACTATTTTTTACTAAACATATACTTAAACACTTATTAATTATTTTAGCTTTTAAATGTTTTAATTACCATCATGCATTTGCCATTAATAATTATCAAACGGTGGAAGTAATCACGGCACTTTAGCAACATAAAAACCCTCTCACGGCCAAATTAATTTACCCCAAAAATAAATTCCAACCGATACTTCTCTATTCCTGTTGCGTGTTCGCGTTAATTTATGAATATAGGTCGAAAAATAACACGATAACCTATAGCGCCGAATGTGTACTCATGAAACTTTGATTATTCCTGAAGGGTAAACATAAACAGCCCTTTATCGTCGCCTGCTTCCTTCAAATTAAGGAAATTGACCTTTAAGCATTTTTACTTTGCACGAAAGTTTATCAAAGGTCTCTAAAAATAAGTTTTTTTGATAAAAAATTGCACTTTTTTGGATAGGAATGGTATTTAATTAAATCATTAGATCACGGTACGCATGAAGATAAGATCACTGTAAGTAAGTTGAATCACATTCTTTTCCAAACTTGTATGTCAGACAATAAAGTAAGCCACTTAAATTTGCAGTAGCTTTGATTTTCTAAATTTTCAGTAGCTCTAATTTTCTAAATTTTATCAGAAATTTTATAAGACAATGAAACATATTATTGCAATGGAGACCAAAAATTAATCTTAAGTCTTGAGCGACAAGTAAAACAATGTTTAGGACATTTGAAGCATGTTAAATAACACCAAAATATTCGACAATTGGAGACGGGCCATCCGGGAATACAATTTACGATTTATATATTAGGTACAGACAATTGAAAAAAAGAGCTAAATTACGTCTCGATGTCAGAAGTACAGAATAAGTTAAGTATCAAAAGTTTAGTTTGAAACGAATGGCGATGAAGTAGCTAATAACAATGACGAGCAAAGTGAATGTTATTAGATGTGAGCAGCGATAAATATGGTGTGCACAATTATCTAAAATTAAATTGTTGATCTGAGTTTGAGTCAACTGAATTTAAGATGTGTACTTAAGAGCAAATAATGGGTATATAGGAAAAGTGATGTGGCAATAAGACTAGTCTCTTAGTCTGAAACCAGACCTAAGGCGTGAAAGGGCTCTACGTCTTGTGTTGATAGGATGTAAGCATTATGCTGCATATCGATGCTACATATTACCAAATATCAATTTGTTAGCATGGATGATGTGACAATAAGACTGGCCCCCAGTCTGAAACTACTCCTAAGATGTGAAAGGAAACCTAGTTTTGCGTTGACAGATCAAGTGGTAGGAATGTCATGTTTGCAGGAGATTTTAATGCAGATTTCTTGAGGCTCTGAAACAAAGGATAGACAAGGCAGATGCCTGAGTGAGTATGTTGCACAGATTGATTGGGATATTTTGAATATGTGTAATATAAATACGTTTATACGAGGTGGCTAAGCCTCCTTCATAAATGTGACAATGGTCTAATATCAATTGACAAGAAGGGTGAAACGATGGTTAGTTAAAACGAGGGGACTCCAGTGACTACCGGGTCATACTGTTGGAGGTGACAGCTAAGGGTAAAGAAATAGAGAAGAGAGAAGTTAAAATATTAAAATTATATAATAAGATGATTGTTGCTGAATTTAATGACGTGTTTAAAAGACAATGTGTGGAAAATGAAGCAAAGTTAAAGAAAGTATACATAAGCCAGAATAATACTAAAAAATGTAATATACAAGTATAAAGGTACACGCACAAATCTATGTAAGAGCGTGAATGAATATATGAAATGAAAGGATCGAGTGATGATCCCCTTCGATAGACAAAGGATGCCTGTGGGATAAGATAGAGGTCCTATTACCAAACGATCAGCTGCTGTAACATAACCGAAGATATAGAATTTGCCAGGAGAGATAGATTACCACCTAATGTGTAGTTTAATGTGTAGTTTAGTAGTAATGTTTTTGTAGTTAGAGTAGTTTTCAACTGTGTAAAAGAGATCTAAAGGCTTCTTGTAACATAAAAGGAACGAAAAAGGAATAAAGGACCAACATAGAGACCACCATGCTTGATGGCAAAGATATTTAAAAACTTTTTAATGTCAGAAATTTCTGGGCGAGGTCGACAAACTGTAAAATAATGATTAGAGTGAAATGGATTTTTAGGATATCGAGAAAGAATTAAATATCGCGCATAGCATTATAGCTATGGTGATGAAAGTTAACGAGAGATTGGAAAGAGAGAGCCAAAGAATGAAGCGAGTGTGCGAATAGTTTAGATTGGGACAGATGCGATGCAGTAACTACTACATAGAATGCCTTCATCAGCATCAACAAGTGAAGGAATTGGTGACTAAAAATCTCACACTACCATCTTGCACGGTCCGGAAGTTATCTTTTCTACTTGCCTTCACATACCCACGTAAAAAAAATGCAGTACTATTTTAGGAACACTTTAAATAGTGTTTATTATCGTTTATTGATTTTTTGTCAAATGGTGTATCTAAAGTACTCGCATTATTTTACGGTAGCGCCATAATCAAAGAATTGTTATTTTCTTAAAATGAGCTTTTGTCAGAAGGTTGCCAAAGAACTCACAGTTTTTGAGAATTCATAATGAGTTTAAATTAAATTCGATATTTATTAGGCAGGGTAAAATTAGATATTTTGAAATAAAGTCTCCTATTTAAATAAATGTCTACGTTCATGAACTAAATCTATTGCGAAAAATAATTTTAATATTTACTCATGCAAATTTCTCTTGAATATGCATTATTTTGTTATTATGGTAATAGGATAATTTAAATTAAATTGCAGTAATTAAACACAAAATATTATAAAAATGAAATATTAATTATTAAAATATTTTTGCTTAAAATAATAAACTGCTAAATTAATAAAATTTTAATACACAAGGCAAGTTTTTTAAACTTAAAAAGTTTAAAATTAAACTTTTCTGAGCTTTAACAATAAATTCCTTCAAAAAAACTAACAAAATGCAATGATATAATAAGATTAGTAAGCATTAGCACAACAGTTATTAAAAACTGTTATAATATGTAAAATAACATCTTATTTGCATCACATATTGTAGGTTACAAAACTAAACCACTAAAAAATAAAAAGCAACCAACGACAGGAGTCCAATTTTAAAGGAGAGGGTTATTATAACCTAAATCCAAATTTCCATACAACTCAGTGGAGACAAGGTATTCAATAATATTGTTTTAAATATAACTAATCTAGGGGATGCGATTTAGGAGTTAAACTGTGATAAAATCTTTAATTATGTTTTTTAATGTTAATTAATAATTATTCCTAATTCTGGCTTTACAACCCTGGGTGAATCCTAGCCTCTTCAAGAATTTTTCTCCAGTCGTCCCTATCCTTCACCTTCCTCCACCCAGCACATATTTCCATATTTCTCATGTCTTAATCGATGGTATGAAGGAATCTTATTCTGGGTCTTTCTCTTCTTCTCTGACCAATGGGTCTATCAAGGAGCGTTTTTCTAGCTGGGTCATTTTGTTACATCTGCATGCCCTATACATGTTTTACGATATCTGGTTTCTGGTATATTCTATACAAGTTGGAAGTTCCAGGTCCAGGTCTCTGACCCACATGTTAGGACTAAGCGTATTATTGTTTTGTAGAGTTTTATTTTTGTATTTTTCGATATAATTGTGGATTTAAGGAGGAGATTAGGGTATACAAATTAGTTCACTACTTTGATGACGTCGTTTTCTATAACAAGAGATCGTAGGATTTGTGGTTGCGTGCTTATTTTCATAGACTTTGTTTTGTTCATTATTAAACCCATTTTTGTTGCTGATTCTTTTACCGCTACATACGACTCTCGTACAGCATTTTCCGTTCGCCCAACAATATTGATATCATTAGCATAGGTAAGGATTTGCACTGATTTATTATATATTAATCCAATGGTTGTAATTTGTGACATACCTATTACTTTTTCGAGAGCCAGATTGAACAGTATACAGGAGAGAGGGTGTCCCTGGCTCAGCTCGTTATGTTTTAAAAAGTTCACACAGTTCCCCCTGAATTCGTAATCTAAATTCAACTTTTTTAAGAGTTAATTTTGTTAAATTTACCAACTGAGTTGGTATTTCTAGCTCTTTCATTGCTTTGAACTAGTAATGTAAATTTTCGTTACTTTTGAATATTTTTCACAATTCGTTACTTTAAATATCAATACTGGTTACTTTCGGTACTTTTAGTATTCAGTTTGAGTACAATATTGATGACTTTAGTGATTAGTATTAAAAAGATAATGGTAATAGACTTCGGTACTTAGTGTTAATAAAAATGGTCCAAACTTGGTTAACTGGAATATTTTGACAAAACAAAATCAAAATACACAATAAAATATAATCGAAAAATTTAAAAAATAAAAATTAGTTATTTTTATGAATCATTATTACAATGCAAAAATAGTAGCTTTTCTACATTTTTTGATTTTAATTTGTTTCTGCGTTCGGTTTCTATTTGACCGACTTTAGAAAAGATGCGTTAGCATGGAACGGAAGTAGCACATGGGCATAAATATTTTTTGGATAATTTAGATAATCAGCAATGAGAGGATCCTTTTCTCTTTCAATTTTTGGCTCTTTAGAAAACATTTTGATTTCGGCGATGGCGACTACTGTTGGACTTGTCTCATGCAGAGAGTTTTTTACATATGTATCAAAATCCTGCCAAATCATATCGTAATTTTCTAAATTGTCCAATAGGTCCTTCTTTATATTTTCATTTGTTTCATTAACGGTTTCATTTTCAGTATATTGATATTCTATAAGATAACCTAGTTCATCCTGAATTCGATTTAAACCCTTTTTAAATTGTCTTCGTTGTTGAATGCCTTTGTTTTATATCTCGGATCCAAGAAAGAAGCTTTACCCAGTATAAGATTGTTTTCAAGATTTCCAAAACGGGCAATAACGGAGGCAAGCAAAAAATTTATTGCAGTTCTTCCTGCTTGACTAAATACTTTTAATACCTTTAATTCGCTCTAAAGACGAAAGTAGTAGAAAGTATAACTTTGGAGAGGGTTACTTACTTTTCGTCGCTCATTTCAACAGTAACTGCTTCAAAAAACTTTAAAATATGGCAAAGTTCTTCTAATATCGTCAATTCTTCTTCAGTTGGAAGAATAATAGGATTAAGCAAAAGAGCAACTGTTGCAGCCAAAGGTTCCGATAATGTAACTAGTCTCTTAAACATATAGTATGTCGAGTTTCACCTTGTTGCTACATCATTAATTAGCTTTAACTAGGTTCCGTCGGGTTTCATTTGATTTTGAGTAGCTCTGTGTTTAGCAGTCGCGTCCGAACTTCTGTGAAAGAAATTTACAATTTTTTTTATTGGTTTTTGCCAGTCTTCCGTATTTTTTAATGCATCTCTAACAATTAAATTTGTTTTGTCTTACCGATATCCGGGTATTTCGCTTAGTTATAGTTTGGTAAGTTTTATCCTGTACCAAAAGTGACGAGTATTTCTAACAACGACGAATCGGTACTTTGGGTATTGGACAAATACCAGTTACTTTGTAACGAGTAGGTACTTTTTTACATCACTACTTTGAACATTTCTCTTCTATTCTCAGAGTCGTAGGTTGCTTCGTAGTTTATAAGTATGTGATGAGTATCTATACCATATTCATAACATTTATTTTTTTAAATGAAATATGATTTGAATCAATTACCCGCTTTATTTTTGATTACACGATTTTTTTTCTAATAGGGATAGTTTTCACCCCTAAAAACTAAAAAGCAACCAACGAGACACGTCCAAAAGTAAAGTGGAGGGTAAGTAGAACCTAAACCCAAATTTTCATGCAATTCGGTGTGACACGGAAAATCACAGGGTATTACCGTATTTCACGTTCATTTACTGGCCTATATGTGGATCGCCATTTTATTAGTGGGCTGTTTTGACCTGTAAATTAATTTCCACTTAAAATTAAAAAATTAGATGGATCCTACCTTACAGTTGTTATTTTACTAGGTAACGTGGACAATATTTTCCGGGAAAGCAACTTTCTGTTTTCTTGTATCTATTTTCAATGGTATTTTAAGTTTTCTTTGTTTTTACAAAAATCTTGTATAAATCTGCACTAGTGCTAAAAAGGCCTCTTACTGAGTCGCTGTGATGAGTCCTGTAATGACAAAATACGTATAAGCGAATTTTAGAGGCATTATACGTGAAATAAAATCTTAACTGTCTTTTCTATATCTTTATTTACTCCAACTTTGAGTATTAGACGCCAGTTCAGAAAAGGTTCTTACTTAGATAAATCAATATGATGATGAATGCAATTTTAAATTCCCCATGTGTCGGTCCAATCATTGTCTTCTTGCTTTATAAATCGTAGAAGGTACAGATTTAAGTAAGAATTTGAATTTGGGTTTCGAACAAGTAGAAATCTTTGAGAAATCTTTTTTCTATAGGGAATTATACCTATTTTGTAAGATAAAAAAAACCAAAGTTTGTTTTGGTTCTATCATACGACAATGTCAACAACAATGAAATCTGTCGCATTGATTTAAACTGTTCTGATTGGCTGAATATTTCTGTGGAATTTATTACTTCAAACTAGTTTCCAAATAAATAAATATTGATTGGCAATAATTAATTTTAAAGTATTTATTATTTTTTAAAAAAGTATTTATTATTTTTTTACCATGTTTACACCAAACAAATGGTAATGATACAAAAACCATTTTGTAAATAGTAATTGTTTTCTTTCTATATACAAATCTATAAAAGATTATACAATTTAAAAAAATATAAACATTAAGCTTTTAATTTATTGTTTTATTTTGTTAATAAACTGCATGCGAATAAATGTTTGTTTACGATTAATATTAGCTATAAGTACATGTGCTTGGTTGTAAAGTAATTTCCATCCACTTCTAGTCAGTCAAAGTATAATTAACTTATATTTTGCAAAAAAATAATTACTAAATTCACTAGACTGTTGGAACTGGAATTAGCGAACCGACTACGAAATAAGTTAAAATGATTTAAATAAAGATCCTACATGTATATGCGTATTTAAAAAATGAAAATAAAGCATGGTTTGGAGATTAGAACAAAGTTAAAAAGAGGAAAAAGACAGATATGTAAAAAAGTAATAAACTATAAATATGAAGTGAAAATTGTACTCACCACAGAGAAGAGATTTAATATTAATTTTTTGCACTAAGACATCGTCTTAAGTAGATCAAAAAAATGTTTTAAAAAAGTGACCCTTTCTATTTAAGCAAAAACTGACATGACAAAACGCGGTTGCCAACTAACAAATATATTCTGTTGACTTGAGGTAACGCATAGACATTTTAAAAATGTCTATGACATAAAATATAATGGATTAGATATGGGGTCTGAATATGAGAATAGAATCGAGAATACGAGAATAGACATAAGTGAAAATTAAATTTGAATAATAAAGATTATCAGCGAATATTTAGTAAATATAAAGTTTACTCCCAGTCATTTCTAAGATTTTTGAAAAATTTCTGATGAGAAAAATCAAATCAATATTGGACAAAAAGGGTCTTACACCTGACCATCAATTCGGATTTCGTAACCAACACGCTACAATAAAACAAGTTCACAGGTTATACACAACAATAAAAACTAGTCTCGAAAACAAGCAATACTGTATTGCAGTCTTTTTAGATGCCTCTCAAGCTTTTGACAGGGTGTAGCACGCGGGACTTCTGTACAAGTTAAAGAAAAACCTACCTTACACTTACTTTAAACTGCTTAAATCATACACTGCAGAAAGAAGATATCTAGTAAGGAATAGTAAAGCCTATACCAAACTCTACCCCATCATATCTGGTGTACCTCAGGGTAATGTGCACGAACCGATCTTGTACCTGTTATATACGGCTGACCTACCAACAAGCGATATCCTTAGGCGTGCCACGTTTGCAGATAATACTGTTTTCCTAACATCTCGTAGTAATCCAGTAATAGCATCAGAGATACTGTAACTACGTCTAAACAAAACTAATGAATGGTTTAAACTCTAGAGAATTAAAGCAAATCCCTTAAAATATATACAAAT